>NC_137149.1:97743454-98396413 GCF_951394435.1 Stenella coeruleoalba | reverse complement strand
TGCCCCTGTACACATGCTTGATTCTCTTTTGGAGACATAGCAATCCATAGGTTTTACGATACTTACTAGTCAGGTACATTCTTAGGCGTTTAATATGGGGTGTTGAGTCCATTTCGTTGAGCAAGGAGTAGCTCTTGTCTATTCCATATTTGACTTAAGGAACTTTATCTGTGCTCATTTCAATCTCTGGTTTTATGCAGCACCCCAACTCACCTTTACCCTTAAGCAAGCATAAGTTGGTTTTCTAAATTTGAGACCCTGTTCTGTTCTGTAATTCAGTTCCTGTGTAGCCAAGTTTACATTCCGTGTATTACTGATATCTTATGATGTTTCTTTTTCTGTGTGACTTATTTCAGTTAGAATCATCATACCTGAATCCACTCATTGTGATGCTATGGGCCTGATGACATAGATTTCATTGCTGAGTGATATTGCTTTGTAAGTAAATACCACAACCTCTTTATCCATTTTTCACTTTCTGCGATGTTGAACTTGTACTGTAAACGAGGTTCTTGTAAACAGAGGCGTCCCAACTTTGGGGTGGCTGTGTCTTTTTGATTTTAATTTCCCGAAGCTATAGGACCATAAGTGGCAGTGCCCTAGGCTCTGTTGCTTTGTTTTTTAGATGTTTCAGGAAACACCATACACTTCTCCGAGTGGTTGTTGGCAATTTACATCCCGCCCATCAGCATAACAAGGCTCCCAGTTCTCCATGGCCTGTCCTGCCTTTCTGGATTTTACACTTTTTTCAGATGGCCCTTTTGACCGGGGGGAAGTGAGACTTCATTGTAGTGCAGATTTCCTTTGCAAGCTTGCTTGGTTGGCCAAAAAGGGCGTATGCGTTTTTTCCTGAATATATTCAGGAAAAAACGCATACGCCCTTTTTGGCCAAGTGCATCATTGTGGACGTTCTGCCTCTTTTCCTATGCTTTCAATGCAATTCCAGTCTACCTCCTGAAATCGGTTTCCTGCAATTCTGCCCCGCTTTCAAGTCCTCTTGGCAGCCTTACTTCAGTCTATTTTTGGACGATAGCTGTCATTTATAACTCTGCAGGTTTGTGAATTACAGTGCCCCTGAGCTCCTTTCTTCAACTCGCTTTCTTGTGACCTGGCCGCAACACCGCACGATGGCTTCAGGCCCTAATCTGGTTCCGGTACGGCACGCTGAGCCTTTGGTTATTTCCTCTTCCTGGTGGGAAATGAGAGTTAAATTTGCCCGTCCAGACACCTCCAGCTAGTCTCTCATTGGTTCTCGCTATTCCTGTTCATCTTCCGCAGAAATTGCAAACTGGGCCAAACAGGAGGTTAAAGGCGCTGACTCTCCAAGTCGGGAGAGTGTTAGTAAAGCGTCTGGAATATTGCACCCGAGTACCAGGGGAGGAAAACTGAGACATATTTGAACACGTCTCCCGTTCACATGGTTGATCATACTTGGGTTCCACATGCATGTTTTAGCTGAAGGAAGAATACCTTAAACCTGGAGAGTTAAGACCCGTGTAATGGGTACCATGCAATATGACTTCAAAGGGTCTTCATTTGCCCACCGAACCTCTCCAATCTTATCACTGCTGCGTTTATGCCCCTGTACACATGCTTGATTCTCTTTCGGAGACATAGCAATCCATAGGTTTTAAGATACTTACTAGTCAGGTACATTCTTAGGCGTTTAATATGCGATGTTGAGTCCATTTCGTTGAGCAAGGAGTAGCTCTTGTCTATTCCATATTTGACTTAAGGAAATTTATCTGTGCTCATTTCAATCTCTGGTTTTATGCAGCACCCCAACTCACCTTTACCCTTAAGCAAGCATAAGTTGGTTTTCTAAATTTGAGACCCTGTTCTGTTCTGTAATTCAGTTCCCTGTGTAGCCAAGTTTACATTCCGTGTATTACTGATATCTTATGATGTTTCTTTTTCTGTGTGACTTACTTCAGTTAGAATCATCATACCTGAATCCACTCATTGTGCTCCTAAGGGCCTGATGACACAGATTTCATTGCTGAGTGATATTGCTTTGTAAGTAAATACCACAACTTCTTTATCCATTTTTCACTTTCTGCGATGTTGAACTTGTACTGTAAACGAGGTTCTTGTAAACAGAGCCGTTCCAAACTTTGGGGTGGCTGTGTCTTTTTGATTTTAATTTCCCTAAGCTATAGGACCATAAGTGGAAGTGCCCTAGGTTCTGTTGCTTTGTTTTTTAGATGTTTCAGGAAACACCATACACTTCTCCCGAGTGGTTGTTGGCAATTTACATCCCGCCCATCAGCATAACAAGGCTCCCAGTTCTCCATGGCCTGTCCTGCCTTTCTGGATTTTACACTTTTTTCAGATGGCCCTTTTGACCGGGGGGAAGTGAGACTTCATTGTAGTGCAGATTTCCTTTGCAAGCTTGCTTGGTTGGCCAAAAAGGGCGTATGCGTTTTTTCCTGAATATATTCAGGAAAAAACGCATACGCCCTTTTTGGCCAAGTGCATCATTGTGGACGTTCTGCCTCTTTTCCTATGCTTTCAATGCAATTCCAGTCTACCTCCTGAAATCGGTTTCCTGCAATTCTGCCCCGCTTTCAAGTCCTCTTGGCAGCCTTACTTCAGTCTATTTTTGGACGATAGCTGTCATTTATAACTCTGCAGGTTTGTGAATTACAGTGCCCCTGAGCTCCTTTCTTCAACTCGCTTTCTTGTGACCTGGCCGCAACACCGCAGGATGGCTTCAGGCCCTAATCTGGTTCCGGTACGGCACGCTGAGCCTTTGGTTATTTCCTCTTCCTGGTGGGAAATGAGAGTTAAATTTGCCCGTCCAGACACCTCCAGCTAGCCTCTCATTGGTTCTCGGTATTCCTGTTCATCTTCCGCAGAAATTGCAAACTGGGCCAAACAGGAGGTTAAAGGCGCTGACTCTCCAAGTGGGGAGAGTGTTAGTAAAGCGTCTGGAATGTTGCACCCGAGTACCAGGGGAGGAAAACTGAGACATATTTGAACACGTCTCCCGTTCACATGGTTGATCATACTTGGGTTCCACATGCATGTTTTAGCTGAAGGAAGAATACCTTAAACCTGGAGAGTTGAGACCCGTGTAATGGGTACCATGCAATATGAATTCAAAGGGTCTTCATTTGCTCACCGAACCTCTCCAATCCTATCACTGCTGCGTTTATGCCCCTGTACACATGCTTGATTCTCTTTTGGAGACATAGCAATCCATAGGTTTTAAGATACTTACTAGTCAGGTACATTCTTAGGCGTTTAATATGCGGTGTTGAGTCCATTTCGTTGAGCAAGGAGTAGCTCTTGTCTATTCCATATTTGACTTAAGGAACTTTATCTGTGCTCATTTCAATCTCTGGTTTTATGCAGCACCCCAACTCACCTTTACCCTTAAGCAAGCATAAGTTGGTTTTCTAAATTTGAGACCCTGTTCTGTTCTGTAATTCAGTTCCTGTGTAGCCAAGTTTACATTCCATGTATTACTGATATCTTATGATGTTTCTTTTTCTGTGTGACTTATTTCAGTTAGAATCATCATACCTGAATCCACTCATTGTGATGCTAAGGGCCTGATGACATAGATTTCATTGCTGAGTGATATTGCTTTGTAAGTAAATACCACAACTTCTTTATCCATTTTTCACTTTCTGCGATGTTGAACTTGTACTGTAAACGAGGTTCTTGTAAACAGAGGCGTCCCAAACTTTGGGGTGGCTGTGTCTTTTTGATTTTAATTTCCCTAAGCTATAGGACCATAAGTGGCAGTGCCCTAGGCTCTGTTGCTTTGTTTTTTAGATGTTTCAGGAAACACCATACACTTCTCCCGAGTGGTTGTTGGCAATTTACATCCCGCCCATCAGCATAACAAGGCTCCCAGTTCTCCATGGCCTGTCCTGCCTTTCTGGATTTTACACTTTTTTCAGATGGCCCTTTTGACCGGGGGGAAGTGAGACTTCATTGTAGTGCAGATTTCCTTTGCAAGCTTGCTTGGTTGGCCAAAAAGGGCGTATGCGTTTTTTCCTGAATATATTCAGGAAAAAACGCATACGCCCTTTTTGGCCAAGTGCATCATTGTGGACGTTCTGCCTCTTTTCCTATGCTTTCAATGCAATTCCAGTCTACCTCCTGAAATCGGTTTCCTGCAATTCTGCCCCGCTTTCAAGTCCTCTTGGCAGCCTTACTTCAGTCTATTTTTGGACGATAGCTGTCATTTATAACTCTGCAGGTTTGTGAATTACAGTGCCCCTGAGCTCCTTTCTTCAAGTCGCTTTCTTTTGAGCTGGCCGCAACACCGCAGGATGGCTTCAGGCCCTAATCTGGTTCCGGTACGGCACGCTGAGCCTTTGGTTATTTCCTCTTCCTGGTGGGAAATGAGAGTTAAATTTGCCCGTCCAGACACCTCCAGCTAGCCTCTCATTGGTTCTCGCTATTCCTGTTCATCTTCCGCAGAAATTGCAAACTGGGCCAAACAGGAGGTTAAAGGCGCTGACTCTCCAAGTGGGGAGCGTGTTAGTAAAGCGTCTGGAATGTTGCACCCGAGTACCAGGGGAGGAAAACTGAGACATATTTGAACACGTCTCCCGTTCACATGGTTGATCATACTGGGGTTCCACATGCATGTTTTAGCTGAAGGAAGAATACCTTAAACCTGGAGAGTTGAGACCCGTGTAATGGGTACCATGCAATATGACTTCAAAGGGTCTTCATTTGCTCACCGAACCTCTCCAATCCTATCACTGCTGCGTTTATGCCCCTGTACACATGCTTGATTCTCTTTTGGAGACATAGCAATCCATAGGTTTTACGATACTTACTAGTCAGGTACATTCTTAGGCGTTTAATATGCGGTGTTGAGTCCATTTCGTTGAGCAAGGAGTAGCTCTTGTCTATTCCATATTTGACTTAAGGAACTTTATCTGTGCTCATTTCAATCTCTGGTTTTATGCAGCACCCCAACTCACCTTTACCCTTAAGCAAGCATAAGTTGGTTTTCTAAATTTGAGACTCTGTTCTGTTCTGTAATTCAGTTCCTGTGTAGCCAAGTTTACATTCCGTGTATTACTGATATCTTATGATGTTTCTTTTTCTGTGTGACTTATTTCAGTTAGAATCATCATACCTGAATCCACTCATTGTGATGCTATGGGCCTGATGACATAGATTTCATTGCTGAGTGATATTGCTTTGTAAGTAAATACCACAACCTCTTTATCCATTTTTCACTTTCTGCGATGTTGAACTTGTACTGTAAACGAGGTTCTTGTAAACAGAGGCGTCCCAAACTTTGGGGTGGCTGTGTCTTTTTGATTTTAATTTCCCGAAGCTATAGGACCATAAGTGGCAGTGCCCTAGGCTCTGTTGCTTTGTTTTTTAGATGTTTCAGGAAACACCATACACTTCTCCCGAGTGGTTGTTGGCAATTTACATCCCGCCCATCAGCATAACAAGGCTCCCAGTTCTCCATGGCCTGTCCTGCCTTTCTGGATTTTACACTTTTTTCAGATGGCCCTTTTGACCGGGGGGAAGTGAGACTTCATTGTAGTGCAGATTTCCTTTGCAAGCTTGCTTGGTTGGCCAAAAAGGGCGTATGCGTTTTTTCCTGAATATATTCAGGAAAAAACGCATACGCCCTTTTTGGCCAAGTGCATCATTGTGGACGTTCTGCCTCTTTTCCTATGCTTTCAATGCAATTCCAGTCTACCTCCTGAAATCGGTTTCCTGCAATTCTGCCCCGCTTTCAAGTCCTCTTGGCAGCCTTACTTCAGTCTATTTTTGGACGATAGCTGTCATTTATAACTCTGCAGGTTTGTGAATTACAGTGCCCCTGAGCTCCTTTCTTCAACTCGCTTTCTTGTGACCTGGCCGCAACACCGCACGATGGCTTCAGGCCCTAATCTGGTTCCGGTACGGCACGCTGAGCCTTTGGTTATTTCCTCTTCCTGGTGGGAAATGAGAGTTAAATTTGCCCGTCCAGACACCTCCAGCTAGTCTCTCATTGGTTCTCGCTATTCCTGTTCATCTTCCGCAGAAATTGCAAACTGGGCCAAACAGGAGGTTAAAGGCGCTGACTCTCCAAGTGGGGAGAGTGTTAGTAAAGCGTCTGGAATATTGCACCCGAGTACCAGGGGAGGAAAACTGAGACATATTTGAACACGTCTCCCGTTCACATGGTTGATCATACTTGGGTTCCACATGCATGTTTTAGCTGAAGGAAGAATACCTTAAACCTGGAGAGTTAAGACCCGTGTAATGGGTACCATGCAATATGACTTCAAAGGGTCTTCATTTGCCCACCGAACCTCTCCAATCTTATCACTGCTGCGTTTATGCCCCTGTACACATGCTTGATTCTCTTTCGGAGACATAGCAATCCATAGGTTTTAAGATACTTACTAGTCAGGTACATTCTTAGGCATTTAATATGCGATGTTGAGTCCATTTCGTTGAGCAAGGAGTAGCTCTTGTCTATTCCATATTTGACTTAAGGAAATTTATCTGTGCTCATTTCAATCTCTGGTTTTATGCAGCACCCCAACTCACCTTTACCCTTAAGCAAGCATAAGTTGGTTTTCTAAATTTGAGACCCTGTTCTGTTCTGTAATTCAGTTCCTGTGTAGCCAAGTTTACATTCCGTGTATTACTGATATCTTATGATGTTTCTTTTTCTGTGTGACTTACTTCAGTTAGAATCATCATACCTGAATCCACTCATTGTGCTCCTAAGGGCCTGATGACACAGATTTCATTGCTGAGTGATATTGCTTTGTAAGTAAATACCACAACTTCTTTATCCATTTTTCACTTTCTGCGATGTTGAACTTGTACTGTAAACGAGGTTCTTGTAAACAGAGCCGTTCCAAACTTTGGGGTGGCTGTGTCTTTTTGATTTTAATTTCCCTAAGCTATAGGACCATAAGTGGAAGTGCCCTAGGTTCTGTTGCTTTGTTTTTTAGATGTTTCAGGAAACACCATACACTTCTCCCGAGTGGTTGTTGGCAATTTACATCCCGCCCATCAGCATAACAAGGCTCCCAGTTCTCCATGGCCTGTCCTGCCTTTCTGGATTTTACACTTTTTTCAGATGGCCCTTTTGACCGGGGGGAAGTGAGACTTCATTGTAGTGCAGATTTCCTTTGCAAGCTTGCTTGGTTGGCCAAAAAGGGCGTATGCGTTTTTTCCTGAATATATTCAGGAAAAAACGCATACGCCCTTTTTGGCCAAGTGCATCATTGTGGACGTTCTGCCTCTTTTCCTATGCTTTCAATGCAATTCCAGTCTACCTCCTGAAATCGGTTTCCTGCAATTCTGCCCCGCTTTCAAGTCCTCTTGGCAGCCTTACTTCAGTCTATTTTTGGACGATAGCTGTCATTTATAACTCTGCAGGTTTGTGAATTACAGTGCCCCTGAGCTCCTTTCTTCAACTCGCTTTCTTGTGACCTGGCCGCAACACCGCAGGATGGCTTCAGGCCCTAATCTGGTTCCGGTACGGCACGCTGAGCCTTTGGTTATTTCCTCTTCCTGGTGGGAAATGAGAGTTAAATTTGCCCGTCCAGACACCTCCAGCTAGCCTCTCATTGGTTCTCGGTATTCCTGTTCATCTTCCGCAGAAATTGCAAACTGGGCCAAACAGGAGGTTAAAGGCGCTGACTCTCCAAGTGGGGAGAGTGTTAGTAAAGCGTCTGGAATGTTGCACCCGAGTACCAGGGGAGGAAAACTGAGACATATTTGAACACGTCTCCCGTTCACATGGTTGATCATACTTGGGTTCCACATGCATGTTTTAGCTGAAGGAAGAATACCTTAAACCTGGAGAGTTGAGACCCGTGTAATGGGTACCATGCAATATGAATTCAAAGGGTCTTCATTTGCTCACCGAACCTCTCCAATCCTATCACTGCTGCGTTTATGCCCCTGTACACATGCTTGATTCTCTTTTGGAGACATAGCAATCCATAGGTTTTAAGATACTTACTAGTCAGGTACATTCTTAGGCGTTTAATATGCGGTGTTGAGTCCATTTCGTTGAGCAAGGAGTAGCTCTTGTCTATTCCATATTTGACTTAAGGAACTTTATCTGTGCTCATTTCAATCTCTGGTTTTATGCAGCACCCCAACTCACCTTTACCCTTAAGCAAGCATAAGTTGGTTTTCTAAATTTGAGACCCTGTTCTGTTCTGTAATTCAGTTCCTGTGTAGCCAAGTTTACATTCCATGTATTACTGATATCTTATGATGTTTCTTTTTCTGTGTGACTTATTTCAGTTAGAATCATCATACCTGAATCCACTCATTGTGATGCTAAGGGCCTGATGACATAGATTTCATTGCTGAGTGATATTGCTTTGTAAGTAAATACCACAACTTCTTTATCCATTTTTCACTTTCTGCGATGTTGAACTTGTACTGTAAACGAGGTTCTTGTAAACAGAGGCGTCCCAAACTTTGGGGTGGCTGTGTCTTTTTGATTTTAATTTCCCTAAGCTATAGGACCATAAGTGGCAGTGCCCTAGGCTCTGTTGCTTTGTTTTTTAGATGTTTCAGGAAACACCATACACTTCTCCCGAGTGGTTGTTGGCAATTTACATCCCGCCCATCAGCATAACAAGGCTCCCAGTTCTCCATGGCCTGTCCTGCCTTTCTGGATTTTACACTTTTTTCAGATGGCCCTTTTGACCGGGGGGAAGTGAGACTTCATTGTAGTGCAGATTTCCTTTGCAAGCTTGCTTGGTTGGCCAAAAAGGGCGTATGCGTTTTTTCCTGAATATATTCAGGAAAAAACGCATACGCCCTTTTTGGCCAAGTGCATCATTGTGGACGTTCTGCCTCTTTTCCTATGCTTTCAATGCAATTCCAGTCTACCTCCTGAAATCGGTTTCCTGCAATTCTGCCCCGCTTTCAAGTCCTCTTGGCAGCCTTACTTCAGTCTATTTTTGGACGATAGCTGTCATTTATAACTCTGCAGGTTTGTGAATTACAGTGCCCCTGAGCTCCTTTCTTCAAGTCGCTTTCTTTTGAGCTGGCCGCAACACCGCAGGATGGCTTCAGGCCCTAATCTGGTTCCGGTACGGCACGCTGAGCCTTTGGTTATTTCCTCTTCCTGGTGGGAAATGAGAGTTAAATTTGCCCGTCCAGACACCTCCAGCTAGCCTCTCATTGGTTCTCGCTATTCCTGTTCATCTTCCGCAGAAATTGCAAACTGGGCCAAACAGGAGGTTAAAGGCGCTGACTCTCCAAGTGGGGAGCGTGTTAGTAAAGCGTCTGGAATGTTGCACCCGAGTACCAGGGGAGGAAAACTGAGACATATTTGAACACGTCTCCCGTTCACATGGTTGATCATACTTGGGTTCCACATGCATGTTTTAGCTGAAGGAAGAATACCTTAAACCTGGAGAGTTGAGACCCGTGTAATGGGTACCATTCAATATGACTTCAAAGGGTCTTCATTTGCTCACCGAACCTCTCCAATCCTATCACTGCTGCGTTTATGCCCCTGTACACATGCTTGATTCTCTTTTGGAGACATAGCAATCCATAGGTTTTAAGATACTTACTAGTCAGGTACATTCTTAGGCGTTTAATATGCGGTGTTGAGTCCATTTCGTTGAGCAAGGAGTAGCTCTTGTCTATTCCATATTTGACTTAAGGAACTTTATCTGTGCTCATTTCAATCTCTGGTTTTATGCAGCACCCCAACTCACCTTTACCCTTAAGCAAGCATAAGTTGGTTTTCTAAATTTGAGACCCTGTTCTGTTCTGTAATTCAGTTCCTGTGTAGCCAAGTTTACATTCCATGTATTACTGATATCTTATGATGTTTCTTTTTCTGTGTGACTTATTTCAGTTAGAATCATCATACCTGAATCCACTCATTGTGATGCTAAGGGCCTGATGACATAGATTTCATTGCTGAGTGATATTGCTTTGTAAGTAAATACCACAACTTCTTTATCCATTTTTCACTTTCTGCGATGTTGAACTTGTACTGTAAACGAGGTTCTTGTAAACAGAGGTGTCCCAAACTTTGGGGTGGCTGTGTCTTTTTGATTTTAATTTCCCTAAGCTATAGGACCATAAGTGGCAGTGCCCTAGGCTCTGTTGCTTTGTTTTTTAGATGTTTCAGGAAACACCATACACTTCTCCCGAGTGGTTGTTGGCAATTTACATCCCGCCCATCAGCATAACAAGGCTCCCAGTTCTCCATGGCCTGTCCTGCCTTTCTGGATTTTACACTTTTTTCAGATGGCCCTTTTGACCGGGGGGAAGTGAGACTTCATTGTAGTGCAGATTTCCTTTGCAAGGTTGCTTGGTTGGCCAAAAAGGGCGTATGCGTTTTTTCCTGAATATATTCAGGAAAAAACGCATACGCCCTTTTTGGCCAAGTGCATCATTGTGGACGTTCTGCCTCTTTTCCTATGCTTTCAATGCAATTCCAGTCTACCTCCTGAAATCGGTTTCCTGCAATTCTGCCCCGCTTTCAAGTCCTCTTGGCAGCCTTACTTCAGTCTATTTTTGGACGATAGCTGTCATTTATAACTCTGCAGGTTTGTGAATTACAGTGCCCCTGAGCTCCTTTCTTCAACTCGCTTTCTTGTGACCTGGCCGCAACACCGCAGGATGGCTTCAGGCCCTAATCTGGTTCCGGCACGGCACGCTGAGCCTTTGGTTATTTCCTCTTCCTGGTGGGAAATAAGAGTTAAATTTGCCCGTCCAGACACCTCCAGCTAGCCTCTCATTGGTTCTCGCTATTCCTGTTCATCTTCCGCAGAAATTGCAAACTGGGCCAAACAGGAGGTTAAAGGCGCTGACTCTCCAAGTGGGGAGAGTGTTAGTAAAGCGTCTGGAATGTTGCACCCGAGTACCAGGGGAGGAAAACTGAGACATATTTGAACACGTCTCCCGTTCTCATGGTTGATCATACTTGGGTTCCACATGCAGGTTTTAGCTGAAGGAAGAATACCTTAAACCTGGAGAGTTAAGACCCGTGTAATGGGTACCATGCAATATGACTTCCAAGGGTCTTCATTTGCTCACCGAACCTCTCCAATCCTATCACTGCTGCGTTTATGCCCCTGTACACATGCTTGATTCTCTTTTGGAGACATAGCAATCCATAGGTTTTACGATACTTACTAGTCAGGTACATTCTTAGGCGTTTAATATGCGGTGTTGAGTCCATTTCGTTGAGCAAGGAGTAGCTCTTGTCTATTCCATATTTGACTTAAGGAACTTTATCTGTGCTCATTTCAATCTCTGGTTTTATGCAGCACCCCAACTCACCTTTACCCTTAAGCAAGCATAAGTTGGTTTTCTAAATTTGAGACCCTGTTCTGTTCTGTAATTCAGTTCCTGTGTAGCCAAGTTTACATTCCATGTATTACTGATATCTTATGATGTTTCTTTTTCTGTGTGACTTATTTCAGTTAGAATCATCATACCTGAATCCACTCATTGTGATGCTAAGGGCCTGATGACATAGATTTCATTGCTGAGTGATATTGCTTTGTAAGTAAATACCACAACTTCTTTATCCATTTTTCACTTTCTGCGATGTTGAACTTGTACTGTAAACGAGGTTCTTGTAAACAGAGGCGTCCCAAACTTTGGGGTGGCTGTGTCTTTTTGATTTTAATTTCCCTAAACTATAGGACCATAAGTGGCAGTGCCCTAGGCTCTGTTGCTTTGTTTTTTAGATGTTTCAGGAAACACCATACACTTCTCCCGAGTGGTTGTTGGCAATTTACATCCCGCCCATCAGCATAACAAGGCTCCCAGTTCTCCATGGCCTGTCCTGCCTTTCTGGATTTTACACTTTTTTCAGATGGCCCTTTTGACCGGGGGGAAGTGAGACTTCATTGTAGTGCAGATTTCCTTTGCAAGCTTGCTTGGTTGGCCAAAAAGGGCGTATGCGTTTTTTCCTGAATATATTCAGGAAAAAACGCATACGCCCTTTTTGGCCAAGTGCATCATTGTGGACGTTCTGCCTCTTTTCCTATGCTTTCAATGCAATTCCAGTCTACCTCCTGAAATCGGTTTCTTGCAATTCTGCCCCGCTTTCAAGTCCTCTTGGCAGCCTTACTTCAGTCTATTTTTGGACGATAGCTGTCATTTATAACTCTGCAGGTTTGTGAATTACAGTGCCCCTGAGCTCCTTTCTTCAACTCGCTTTCTTGTGACCTGGCCGCAACACCGCAGGATGGCTTCAGGCCCTAATCTCGTTCTGGCACGGCACGCTGAGCCTTTGGTTATTTCCTCTTCCTGGTGGGAAATGAGAGTTAAATTTGCCCGTCCAGACACCTCCAGCTAGTCTCTCATTGGTTCTCGTGATTCCTGTTCATCTTCCGCAGAAATTGCAAACTGGGCCAAACAGGAGGTTAAAGGCGCTGACTCTCCAAGTGGGGAGAGTGTTAGTAAAGCGTCTGGAATGTTGCACCCGAGTACCAGGGGAGGAAAACTGAGACATATTTGAACACGTCTCCCGTTCACATGGTTGATCATACTTGGGTTCCACATGCATGTTTTAGCTGAAGGAAGAATACCTTAAACCTGGAGAGTTAAGACCCGTGTAATGGGTACCATGCAATATGACTTCAAAGGGTCTTCATTTGCTCACCGAACCTCTCCAATCCTATCACTGCTGCGTTTATGCCCCTGTACACATGCTTGATTCTCTTTCGGAGACATAGCAATCCATAGGTTTTAAGATACTTACTAGTCAGGTACATTCTTAGGCGTTTAATATGCGGTGTTGAGTCCATTTCGTTGAGCAAGGAGTAGCTCTTGTCTATTCCATATTTGACTTAAGGAACTTTATCTGTGCTCATTTCAATCTCTGGTTTTATGCAGCACCCCAACTCACCTTTACCCTTAAGCAAGCATAAGTTGGTTTTCTAAATTTGAGACCCTGTTCTGTTCTGTAATTCAGTTCCTGTGTAGCCAAGTTTACATTCCGTGTATTACTGATATCTTATGATGTTTCTTTTTCTGTGTGACTTACTTCAGTTAGAATCATCATACCTGAATCCACTCATTGTGCTCCTAAGGGCCTGATGACACAGATTTCATTGCTGAGTGATATTGCTTTGTAAGTAAATACCACAACTTCTTTATCCATTTTTCACTTTCTGCGATGTTGAACTTGTACTGTAAACGAGGTTCTTGTAAACAGAGCTGTTCCAAACTTTGGGGTGGCTGTGTCTTTTTGATTTTAATTTCCCTAAGCTATAGGACCATAAGTGGAAGTGGCCTAGGTTCTGTTGCTTTGTTTTTTAGATGTTTCAGGAAACACCATACACTTCTCCCGAGTGGTTGTTGGCAATTTACATCCCGCCCATCAGCATAACAAGGCTCCCAGTTCTCCATGGCCTGTCCTGCCTTTCTGGATTTTACACTTTTTTCAGATGGCCCTTTTGACCGGGGGGAAGTGAGACTTCATTGTAGTGCAGATTTCCTTTGCAAGCTTGCTTGGTTGGCCAAAAAGGGCGTATGCGTTTTTTCCTGAATATATTCAGGAAAAAACGCATACGCCCTTTTTGGCCAAGTGCATCATTGTGGACGTTCTGCCTCTTTTCCTATGCTTTCAATGCAATTCCAGTCTACCTCCTGAAATCGGTTTCCTGCAATTCTGCCCCGCTTTCAAGTCCTCTTGGCAGCCTTACTTCAGTCTATTTTTGGACGATAGCTGTCATTTATAACTCTGCAGGTTTGTGAATTACAGTGCCCCTGAGCTCCTTTCTTCAACTCGCTTTCTTTTGAGCTGGCCGCAACACCGCAGGATGGCTTCAGGCCCTAATCTGGTTCCGGTACGGCATGCTGAGCCTTTGGTTATTTCCTCTTCCTGGTGGGAAATGAGAGTTAAATTTGCCCGTCCAGACACCTCCAGCTAGCCTCTCATTGGTTCTCGCTATTCCTGTTCATCTTCCGCAGAAATTGCAAACTGGGCCAAACAGGAGGTTAAAGGCGCTGACTCTCCAAGTGGGGAGAGTGTTAGTAAAGCGTCTGGAATGTTGCACCCGAGTACCAGGGGAGGAAAACTGAGACATATTTGAACACGTCTCCCGTTCACATGGTTGATCATACTCTGGGTTCCACATGCATGTTTTAGCTGAAGGAAGAATACCTTAAACCTGGAGAGTTGAGACACGTGGAATGGGTACCATGCAATATGACTTCAAAGGGTCTTCATTTGCTCACCGAACCTCTCCAATCCTATCACTGCTGCGTTTATTCCCCTGTACACACGCTTGATTCTCTTTTGGAGACATAGCAATCCATAGGTTTTAAGATACTTACTAGTCAGGTACATTCTTAGGGGTTTAATATGGGGTTTTGAGTCCATTTCGTTGAGCAAGGAGTAGCTCTTGTCTATTCCATATTTGGCTTAAGGAACTTTATCTGTGCTCATTTCAATCTCTGGTTTTATGCAGCACCCCAACTCACCTTTCCCCTTAAGCAAGCATAAGTTGGTTTTCTAAATTTGAGACCCTGTTCTGTTTTGGAATGCAGTTCCTGTGTAGCCAAGTTTACATTCCGTGTATTACTGATATCTTATGATGTTTCTTTTTCTGTGTGACTTATTTCAGTTAGAATCATCATACCTGAATCCACTCATTGTGCTGCTAAGGGCCTGATGACACAGATTTCATTGCTGAGTGATATTGCTTTGTAAGCAAATACCACAACTTCTTTATCCATTTTTCACTTTCTGCGATGTTGAACTTGTACTGTAAACGAGGTTCTTGTAAACAGAGGCGTCCCAAACTTTGGGGTGGCTGTGTCTTTTTGATTTTAGTTTCCCTAAGCTATAGGACCATAAGTGGCAGTGCCCTAGGCTCTGTTGCTTTGTTTTTTAGATGTTTCAGGAAACACCATACACTTCTCCCGAGTGTCTGTTGTCAATTTACATCCCGCCCATCAGCATAACAAGGCTCCCAGTTCTCCATGGCCTGTCCTGCCTTTCTGGATTTTACACTTTTTTCAGATGGCCCTTTTGACCAGGGGGAAGTGAGACTTCATTGTAGTGCAGATTTCCTTTGCAAGCTTGCTTGGTTGGCCAAAAAGGGCGTATGCGTTTTTTCCTGAATATATTCAGGAAAAAACGCATATGCCCTTTTTGGCCAAGTGCATCATTGTGGACGTTCTGCCTCTTTTCCTATGCTTTCAATGCAATTCCAGTCTACCTCCTGAAATCGGTTTCCTGCAATTCTGCCCCGATTTCAAGTCCTCTTGGCAGCCTTACTTCAGTCTATTTTTGGACGATAGCTGTCATTTATAACTCTGCAGGTTTGTGAATTACAGTGCCCCTGAGCTCCTTTCTTCAACTCGCTTTCTTGTGACCTGGCCGCAACACCGCAGGATGGCTTCAGGCCCTAATCTGGTTCCGGCCCGGCATGCTGAGCCTTTGGTTAATTCCTCTTCCTGGTGGGAAATGAGAGTTAAATTTGCCCGTCCAGACACCTCCAGCTAGCCTCTCATTGGTTCTCGCTATTCCTGTTCATCTTCCGCAGAAATTGCAAACTGGGCCAAACAGGAGGTTAAAGGGACTGACTCTCCAAGTGGGGAGAGTGTTAGTAAAGCGTCTGGAATGTTGCACCCGAGTACCAGGGGAGGAAAACTGAGACATATTTGAACACGTCTCCCGTTCACATGGTTGATCATACTCTGGGTTCCACATGCATGTTTTAGCTGAAGGAAGAATACCTTAAACCTGGAGAGTTGAGACACGTGGAATGGGTACCATGCAATATGACTTCAAAGGGTCTTCATTTGCTCACCGAACCTCTCCAATCCTATCACTGCTGCGTTTATTCCCCTGTACACACGCTTGATTCTCTTTTGGAGACATAGCAATCCATAGGTTTTAAGATACTTACTAGTCAGGTACATTCTTAGGGGTTTAATATGGGGTTTTGAGTCCATTTCGTTGAGCAAGGAGTAGCTCTTGTCTATTCCGTATTTGGCTTAAGGAACTTTATCTGTGCTCATTTCAATCTCTGGTTTTATGCAGCACCCCAACTCACCTTTCCCCTTAAGCAAGCATAAGTTGGTTTTCTAAATTTGAGACCCTGTTCTGTTTTGGAATGCAGTTCCTGTGTAGCCAAGTTTACATTCCGTGTATTAGTGATATCTTATGATGTTTCTTTTTCTGTGTGACTTATTTCAGTTAGAATCATCATACCTGAATCCACTCATTGTGCTGCTAAGGGCCTGATGACACAGATTTCATTGCTGAGTGATATTGCTTTGTAAGCAAATACCACAAGTTCTTTATCCATTTTTCACTTTCTGCGATGTTGAACTTGTACTGTAAACGAGGTTCTTGTAAACAGAGGCGTCCCAAACTTTGGGGTGGCTGTGTCTTTTTGATTTTAATTTCCCTAAGCTATAGGACCATAAGTGGCAGTGCCCTAGGCTCTGTTGCTTTGTTTTTTAGATGTTTCAGGAAACACCATACACTTCTCCCGAGTGTCTGTTGTCAATTTACATCCCGCCCATCAGCATAACAAGGCTCCCAGTTCTCCATGGCCTGTCCTGCCTTTCTGGATTTTACACTTTTTTCAGATGGCCCTTTTGACCGGGGGGAAGTGAGACTTCATTGTAGTGCAGATTTCCTTTGCAAGCTTGCTTGGTTGGCCAAAAAGGGCGTATGCGTTTTTTCCTGAATATATTCAGGAAAAAACGCATACGCCCTTTTTGGCCAAGTGCATCATTGTGGACGTTCTGCCTCTTTTCCTATGCTTTCAATGCAATTCCAGTCTACCTCCTGAAATCGGTTTCCTGCAATTCTGCCCCGCTTTCAAGTCCTCTTGGCAGCCTTACTTCAGTCTATTTTTGGACGATAGCTGTCATTTATAACTCTGCAGGTTTGTGAATTACAGTGCCCCTGAGCTCCTTTCTTCAACTCGCTTTCTTGTGACCTGGCCGCAACACCGCAGGATGGCTTCAGGCCCTAATCTGGTTCCGGCACGGCATGCTGAGCCTTTGGTTAATTCCTCTTCCTGGTGGGAAATGAGAGTTAAATTTGCCCGTCCAGACACCTCCAGCTAGCCTCTCATTGGTTCTCGCTATTCCTGTTCATCTTCCGCAGAAATTGCAAACTGGGCGAAACAGGAGGTTAAAGGGACTGACTCTCCAAGTCGGGAGAGTGTTAGTAAAGCATCTGGAATGTTGCACCCGAGTACCAGGGTACGAAAACTGAGACATATTTGAACACGTCTCCCGATCACATGGTTGATCATACTCTAGGTTCCACATGCATGTTTTAGCTGAAGGAAGAATACCTTAAACCTGGGTAGTTGAAACCCGTGGAATGGGTACCATGCAATATGACTTCAAAGGGTCTTCATTTGCTCACCGAAACTCTCCAATCCTATCACTGCTGCGTTTATGCCCCTGTACACATGCTTGATTCTCTTTCGGAGACATAGCAATCCATAGGTTTTAAGATACTTACTAGTCAGGTACATTCTTAGGCGTTTAATATGCGGTGTTGAGTCCATTTCATTGAGCAAGGAGTAGCTCTTGTCTATTCCATATTTGACTTAAGGAACTTTATCTGTGCTCATTTCAATCTCTGGTTTTATGCAGCACCCCAACTCACCTTTACCCTTAAGCAAGCATAAGTTGGTTTTCTAAATTTGAGACCCTGTTCTGTTCTGTAATTCAGTTCCTGTGTAGCCAAGTTTACATTCCGTGTATTACTGATATCTTATGATGTTTCTTTTTCTGTGTGACTTACTTCAGTTAGAATCATCATACCTGAATCCACTCATTGTGCTGCTAAGGGCCTGATGACACAGATTTCATTGCTGAGTGATATTGCTTTGTAAGTAAATACCACAAGTTCTTTATCCATTTTTCACTTTCTGCGATGTTGAACTTGTACTGTAAACGAGGTTCTTGTAAACAGAGCCGTTCCAAACTTTGGGGTGGCTGTGTCTTTTTGATTTTAATTTCCCTAAGCTATAGGACCATAAGTGGAAGTGCCCTAGGTTCTGTTGCTTTGTTTTTTAGATGTTTCAGGAAACACCATACACTTTTCCCGAGTGGTTGTTGGCAATTTACATCCCGCCCATCAGCATAACAAGGCTCCCAGTTCTCCATGGCCTGTCCTGCCTTTCTGGATTTTACACTTTTTTCAGATGGCCCTTTTGACCGGGGGGAAGTGAGACTTCATTGTAGTGCAGATTTCCTTTGCAAGCTTGCTTGGTTGGCCAAAAAGGGCGTATGCGTTTTTTCCTGAATATATTCAGGAAAAAACGCATACGCCCTTTTTGGCCAAGTGCATCATTGTGGACGTTCTGCCTCTTTTCCTATGCTTGCAATGCAATTCCAGTCTACCTCCTGAAATCGGTTTCCTGCAATTCTGCCCCGCTTTCAAGTCCTCTTGGCAGCCTTACTTCAGTCTATTTTTGGACGATAGCTGTCATTTATAACTCTGCAGGTTTGTGAATTACAGTGCCCCTGAGCTCCTTTCTTCAACTCGCTTTCTTGTGACCTGGCCGCAACACCGCAGGATGGCTTCAGGCCCTAATCTGGTTCCGGCCCGGCATGCTGAGCCTTTGGTTAATTCCTCTTCCTGGTGGGAAATGAGAGTGAAATTTGCCCGTCCAGACACCTCCAGCTAGTCTCTCATTGGTTCTCGCTATTCCTGTTCATCTTCCGCAGAAATTGCAAACTGGGCCAAACAGGAGGTTAAAGGGACTGACTCTCCAAGTGGGGAGAGTGTTAGTAAAGCGTCTGGAATGTTGCACCCGAGTACCAGGGGAGGAAAACTGAGACATATTTGAACACGTCTCCCGATCACATGGTTGATCATACTCTGGGTTCCACATGCATGTTTTAGCTGAAGGAAGAATACCTAAAACCTGGGTAGTTGAAACCCGTGGAATGGGTACCATGCAATATGACTTCAAAGGGTCTTCATTTGCTCACCGAAACTCTCCAATCCTATCACTGCTGCGTTTATGCCCCTGTACACATGCTTGATTCTCTTTTGGAGACATAGCAATCCATAGGTTTTAAGATACTTACTAGTCAGGTACATTCTTAGGCGTTTAATATGGGGTGTTGAGTCCATTTCGTTGAGCAAGGAGTAGCTCTTGTCTATTCCATATTTGGCTTAAGGAACTTTATCTGTGCTCATTTCAATCTCTGGTTTATGCAGCAACCCAACTCACCTTTCCCCTTAAGCAAGCATAAGTTGTTTTTCTAAATTTGAGAACCTATTCTGTTTTGGAATTCAGTTCCTGTGTAGCCAAGTTTACATTCCGTGTATTAGTGATATCTTATGATGTTTCTTTTTCTGTGTGACTTATTTCAGTTAGAATCATCGTACCTGAATCTACTCATTATGCTGCTACGGGCCTGATGACATAGATTTCATTGCTGAGTGATACTGCATTGTACGTAAGTACCACAAGTTCTTTATCCATTTTTCACTTTGTGCGATGTTGAACTTGTACTGTAAACGAGGTTCTTGTAAACAGAGGCATCCCAAACTTTGGGGTGGCTGTGTCTTTTTGATTTTAATTTCCCTATGCTATAGGACCATAAGTGGCAGTGCCCTAGGCTCTGTTGCTTTGTTTTTTAGATGTTTCAGGAAACACCATACACTTCTCCCGAGTGTCTGTTGGCAATTTACATCCCGCCCATCAGCATAACAAGGCTCCCAGTTCTCCATGGCCTGTCCTGCCTTTCTGGATTTTACACTTTTTTCAGATGGCCCTTTTGACCGGGGGGAAGTGAGACTTCATTGTAGTGCAGATTTCCTTTGCAAGCTTGCTTGGTTGGCCAAAAAGGGCGTATGCGTTTTTTCCTGAATATATTCAGGAAAAAACGCATACGCCCTTTTTGGCCAAGTGCATCATTGTGGACGTTCTGCCTCTTTTCCTATGCTTTCAATGCAATTCCAGTCTACCTCCTGAAATCGGTTTCCTGCAATTCTGCCCCGATTTCAAGTCCTCTTGGCAGCCTTACTTCAGTCTATTTTTGGACGATAGCTGTCATTTATAACTCTGCAGGTTTGTGAATTACAGTGCCCCTGAGCTCCTTTCTTCAACTCGCTTTCTTGTGACCTGGCCGCAACACCGCAGGATGGCTTCAGGCCCTAATCTGGTTCCGGCCCGGCATGCTGAGCCTTTGGTTAATTCCTCTTCCTGGTGGGAAATGAGAGTTAAATTTGCCCGTCCAGACACCTCCAGCTAGTCTCTCATTGGTTCTCGCTATTCCTGTTCATCTTCCGCAGAAATTGCAAACTGGGCCAAACAGGAGGTTAAAGGGACTGACTCTCCAAGTGGGGAGAGTGTTAGTAAAGCGTCTGGAATGTTGCACCCGAGTACCAGGGGAGGAAAACTGAGACATATTTGAACACGTCTCCCGTTCACATGGTTGATCATACTCTGGGTTCCACATGCATGTTTTAGCTGAAGGAAGAATACCTTAAACCTGGAGAGTTGAGACACGTGGAATGGGTACCATGCAATATGACTTCAAAGGGTCTTCATTTGCTCACCGAACCTCTCCAATCCTATCACTGCAGCGTTTATTCCCCTGTACACACGCTTGATTCTCTTTTGGAGACATAGCAATCCATAGGTTTTAAGATACTTACTAGTCAGGTACATTCTTAGGGGTTTAATATGGGGTTTTGAGTCCATTTCGTTGAGCAAGGAGTAGCTCTTGTCTATTCCATATTTGGCTTAAGGAACTTTATCTGTGCTCATTTCAATCTCTGGTTTTATGCAGCACCCCAACTCACCTTTCCCCTGAAGCAAGCATAAGTTGGTTTTCTAAATTTGAGACCCTGTTCTGTTTTGGAATGCAGTTCCTGTGTAGCCAAGTTTACATTCCGTGTATTAGTGATATCTTATGATGTTTCTTTTTCTGTGTGACTTATTTCAGTTAGAATCATCATACCTGAATCCACTCATTGTGCTGCTAAGGGCCTGATGACACAGATTTCATTGCTGAGTGATATTGCTTTGTAAGCAAATACCACAAGTTCTTTATCCATTTTTCACTTTCTGCGATGTTGAACCTGTACTGTAAACGAGGTTCTTGTAAACAGAGGCGTCCCAAACTTTGGGGTGGCTGTGTCTTTTTGATTTTAATTTCCCTAAGCTATAGGACCATAAGTGGCAGTGCCCTAGGCTCTGTTGCTTTGTTTTTTAGATGTTTCAGGAAACACCATACACTTCTCCCGAGTGTCTGTTGTCAATTTACATCCCGCCCATCAGCATAACAAGGCTCCCAGTTCTCCATGGCCTGTCCTGCCTTTCTGGATTTTACACTTTTTTCAGATGGCCCTTTTGACCGGGGGGAAGTGAGACTTCATTGTAGTGCAGATTTCCTTTGCAAGCTTGCTTGGTTGGCCAAAAAGGGCGTATGCGTTTTTTCCTGAATATATTCAGGAAAAAACGCATACGCCCTTTTTGGCCAAGTGCATCATTGTGGACGTTCTGCCTCTTTTCCTATGCTTTCAATGCAATTCCAGTCTACCTCCTGAAATCGGTTTCCTGCAATTCTGCCCCGCTTTCAAGTCCTCTTGGCAGCCTTACTTCAGTCTATTTTTGGACGATAACTGTCATTTATAACTCTGCAGGTTTGTGAATTACAGTGCCCCTGAGCTCCTTTCTTCAACTCGCTTTCTTTTGAGCTGGCCGCAACACCGCAGGATGGCTTCAGGCCCTAATCTGGTTCCGGCACGGCACGCTGAGCCTTTGGTTAATTCCTCTTCCTGGTGGGAAATGAGAGTTAAATTTGCCCGTCCAGACACCTCCAGCTAGCCTCTCATTGGTTCTCGCTATTCCTGTTCATCTTCCGCAGAAATTGCAAACTGGGCGAAACAGGAGGTTAAAGGGACTGACTCTCCAAGTCGGGAGAGTGTTAGTAAAGCATCTGGAATGTTGCACCCGAGTACCAGGGTACGAAAACTGAGACATATTTGAACACGTCTCCCGATCACATGGTTGATCATACTCTAGGTTCCACATGCATGTTTTAGCTGAAGGAAGAATACCTTAAACCTGGGTAGTTGAAACCCGTGGAATGGGTACCATGCAATATGACTTCAAAGGGTCTTCATTTGCTCACCGAAACTCTCCAATCCTATCACTGCTGCGTTTATGCCCCTGTACACATGCTTGATTCTCTTTCGGAGACATAGCAATCCATAGGTTTTAAGATACTTACTAGTCAGGTACATTCTTAGGCGTTTAATATGCGGTGTTGAGTCCATTTCGTTGAGCAAGGAGTAGCTCTTGTCTATTCCATATTTGACTTAAGGAACTTTATCTGTGCTCATTTCAATCTCTAGTTTTATGCAGCACCCCAACTCACCTTTACCCTTAAGCAAGCATAAGTTGGTTTTCTAAATTTGAGACCCTGTTCTGTTCTGTAATTCAGTTCCTGTGTAGCCAAGTTTACATTCCGTGTATTACTGATATCTTATGATGTTTCTTTTTCTGTGTGACTTACTTCAGTTAGAATCATCATACCTGAATCCACTCATTGTGCTGCTAAGGGCCTGATGACACAGATTTCATTGCTGAGTGATATTGCTTTGTAAGTAAATACCACAAGTTCTTTATCCATTTTTCACTTTCTGCGATGTTGAACTTGTACTGTAAACGAGGTTCTTGTAAACAGAGCCGTTCCAAACTTTGGGGTGGCTGTGTCTTTTTGATTTTAATTTCCCTAAGCTATAGGACCATAAGTGGAAGTGCCCTAGGTTCTGTTGCTTTGTTTTTTAGATGTTTCAGGAAACACCATACACTTTTCCCGAGTGGTTGTTGGCAATTTACATCCCGCCCATCAGCATAACAAGGCTCCCAGTTCTCCATGGCCTGTCCTGCCTTTCTGGATTTTACACTTTTTTCAGATGGCCCTTTTGACCGGGGGGAAGTGAGACTTCATTGTAGTGCAGATTTCCTTTGCAAGCTTGCTTGGTTGGCCAAAAAGGGCGTATGCGTTTTTTCCTGAATATATTCAGGGAAAAACGCATACGCCCTTTTTGGCCAAGTGCATCATTGTGGACGTTCTGCCTCTTTTCCTATGCTTGCAATGCAATTCCAGTCTACCTCCTGAAATCGGTTTCCTGCAATTCTGCCCCGCTTTCAAGTCCTCTTGGCAGCCTTACTTCAGTCTATTTTTGGACGATAGCTGTCATTTATAACTCTGCAGGTTTGTGAATTACAGTGCCCCTGAGCTCCTTTCTTCAACTCGCTTTCTTGTGACCTGGCCGCAACACCGCAGGATGGCTTCAGGCCCTAATCTGGTTCCGGCCCGGCATGCTGAGCCTTTGGTTAATTCCTCTTCCTGGTGGGAAATGAGAGTGAAATTTGCCCGTCCAGACACCTCCAGCTAGTCTCTCATTGGTTCTCGCTATTCCTGTTCATCTTCCGCAGAAATTGCAAACTGGGCCAAACAGGAGGTTAAAGGGACTGACTCTCCAAGTGGGGAGAGTGTTAGTAAAGCGTCTGGAATGTTGCACCCGAGTACCAGGGGAGGAAAACTGAGACATATTTGAACACGTCTCCCGATCACATGGTTGATCATACTCTGGGTTCCACATGCATGTTTTAGCTGAAGGAAGAATACCTAAAACCTGGGTAGTTGAAACCCGTGGAATGGGTACCATGCAATATGACTTCAAAGGGTCTTCATTTGCTCACCGAAACTCTCCAATCCTATCACTGCTGCGTTTATGCCCCTGTACACATGCTTGATTCTCTTTTGGAGACATAGCAATCCATAGGTTTTAAGATACTTACTAGTCAGGTACATTCTTAGGCGTTTAATATGGGGTGTTGAGTCCATTTCGTTGAGCAAGGAGTAGCTCTTGTCTATTCCATATTTGGCTTAAGGAACTTTATCTGTGCTCATTTCAATCTCTGGTTTATGCAGCAACCCAACTCACCTTTCCCCTTAAGCAAGCATAAGTTGTTTTTCTAAATTTGAGAACCTATTCTGTTTTGGAATTCAGTTCCTGTGTAGCCAAGTTTACATTCCGTGTATTAGTGATATCTTATGATGTTTCTTTTTCTGTGTGACTTATTTCAGTTAGAATCATCGTACCTGAATCTACTCATTATGCTGCTACGGGCCTGATGACATAGATTTCATTGCTGAGTGATACTGCATTGTACGTAAGTACCACAAGTTCTTTATCCATTTTTCACTTTGTGCGATGTTGAACTTGTACTGTAAACGAGGTTCTTGTAAACAGAGGCATCCCAAACTTTGGGGTGGCTGTGTCTTTTTGATTTTAATTTCCCTATGCTATAGGACCATAAGTGGCAGTGCCCTAGGCTCTGTTGCTTTGTTTTTTAGATGTTTCAGGAAACACCATACACTTCTCCCGAGTGTCTGTTGGCAATTTACATCCCGCCCATCAGCATAACAAGGCTCCCAGTTCTCCATGGCCTGTCCTGCCTTTCTGGATTTTACACTTTTTTCAGATGGCCCTTTTGACCGGGGGGAAGTGAGACTTCATTGTAGTGCAGATTTCCTTTGCAAGCTTGCTTGGTTGGCCAAAAAGGGCGTATGCGTTTTTTCCTGAATATATTCAGGAAAAAACGCATACGCCCTTTTTGGCCAAGTGCATCATTGTGGACGTTCTGCCTCTTTTCCTATGCTTTCAATGCAATTCCAGTCTACCTCCTGAAATCGGTTTCCTGCAATTCTGCCCCGATTTCAAGTCCTCTTGGCAGCCTTACTTCAGTCTATTTTTGGACGATAGCTGTCATTTATAACTCTGCAGGTTTGTGAATTACAGTGCCCCTGAGCTCCTTTCTTCAACTCGCTTTCTTGTGACCTGGCCGCAACACCGCAGGATGGCTTCAGGCCCTAATCTGGTTCCGGCCCGGCATGCTGAGCCTTTGGTTAATTCCTCTTCCTGGTGGGAAATGAGAGTTAAATTTGCCCGTCCAGACACCTCCAGCTAGTCTCTCATTGGTTCTCGCTATTCCTGTTCATCTTCCGCAGAAATTGCAAACTGGGCCAAACAGGAGGTTAAAGGGACTGACTCTCCAAGTGGGGAGAGTGTTAGTAAAGCGTCTGGAATGTTGCACCCGAGTACCAGGGGAGGAAAACTGAGACATATTTGAACACGTCTCCCGTTCACATGGTTGATCATACTCTGGGTTCCACATGCATGTTTTAGCTGAAGGAAGAATACCTTAAACCTGGAGAGTTGAGACACGTGGAATGGGTACCATGCAATATGACTTCAAAGGGTCTTCATTTGCTCACCGAACCTCTCCAATCCTATCACTGCAGCGTTTATTCCCCTGTACACACGCTTGATTCTCTTTTGGAGACATAGCAATCCATAGGTTTTAAGATACTTACTAGTCAGGTACATTCTTAGGGGTTTAATATGGGGTTTTGAGTCCATTTCGTTGAGCAAGGAGTAGCTCTTGTCTATTCCATATTTGGCTTAAGGAACTTTATCTGTGCTCATTTCAATCTCTGGTTTTATGCAGCACCCCAACTCACCTTTCCCCTGAAGCAAGCATAAGTTGGTTTTCTAAATTTGAGACCCTGTTCTGTTTTGGAATGCAGTTCCTGTGTAGCCAAGTTTACATTCCGTGTATTAGTGATATCTTATGATGTTTCTTTTTCTGTGTGACTTATTTCAGTTAGAATCATCATACCTGAATCCACTCATTGTGCTGCTAAGGGCCTGATGACACAGATTTCATTGCTGAGTGATATTGCTTTGTAAGCAAATACCACAAGTTCTTTATCCATTTTTCACTTTCTGCGATGTTGAACCTGTACTGTAAACGAGGTTCTTGTAAACAGAGGCGTCCCAAACTTTGGGGTGGCTGTGTCTTTTTGATTTTAATTTCCCTAAGCTATAGGACCATAAGTGGCAGTGCCCTAGGCTCTGTTGCTTTGTTTTTTAGATGTTTCAGGAAACACCATACACTTCTCCCGAGTGTCTGTTGTCAATTTACATCCCGCCCATCAGCATAACAAGGCTCCCAGTTCTCCATGGCCTGTCCTGCCTTTCTGGATTTTACACTTTTTTCAGATGGCCCTTTTGACCGGGGGGAAGTGAGACTTCATTGTAGTGCAGATTTCCTTTGCAAGCTTGCTTGGTTGGCCAAAAAGGGCGTATGCGTTTTTTCCTGAATATATTCAGGAAAAAACGCATACGCCCTTTTTGGCCAAGTGCATCATTGTGGACGTTCTGCCTCTTTTCCTATGCTTTCAATGCAATTCCAGTCTACCTCCTGAAATCGGTTTCCTGCAATTCTGCCCCGCTTTCAAGTCCTCTTGGCAGCCTTACTTCAGTCTATTTTTGGACGATAACTGTCATTTATAACTCTGCAGGTTTGTGAATTACAGTGCCCCTGAGCTCCTTTCTTCAACTCGCTTTCTTTTGAGCTGGCCGCAACACCGCAGGATGGCTTCAGGCCCTAATCTGGTTCCGGCACGGCACGCTGAGCCTTTGGTTAATTCCTCTTCCTGGTGGGAAATGAGAGTTAAATTTGCCCGTCCAGACACCTCCAGCTAGCCTCTCATTGGTTCTCGCTATTCCTGTTCATCTTCCGCAGAAATTGCAAACTGGGCGAAACAGGAGGTTAAAGGGACTGACTCTCCAAGTCGGGAGAGTGTTAGTAAAGCATCTGGAATGTTGCACCCGAGTACCAGGGTACGAAAACTGAGACATATTTGAACACGTCTCCCGATCACATGGTTGATCATACTCTAGGTTCCACATGCATGTTTTAGCTGAAGGAAGAATACCTTAAACCTGGGTAGTTGAAACCCGTGGAATGGGTACCATGCAATATGACTTCAAAGGGTCTTCATTTGCTCACCGAAACTCTCCAATCCTATCACTGCTGCGTTTATGCCCCTGTACACATGCTTGATTCTCTTTCGGAGACATAGCAATCCATAGGTTTTAAGATACTTACTAGTCAGGTACATTCTTAGGCGTTTAATATGCGGTGTTGAGTCCATTTCGTTGAGCAAGGAGTAGCTCTTGTCTATTCCATATTTGACTTAAGGAACTTTATCTGTGCTCATTTCAATCTCTAGTTTTATGCAGCACCCCAACTCACCTTTACCCTTAAGCAAGCATAAGTTGGTTTTCTAAATTTGAGACCCTGTTCTGTTCTGTAATTCAGTTCCTGTGTAGCCAAGTTTACATTCCGTGTATTACTGATATCTTATGATGTTTCTTTTTCTGTGTGACTTACTTCAGTTAGAATCATCATACCTGAATCCACTCATTGTGCTGCTAAGGGCCTGATGACACAGATTTCATTGCTGAGTGATATTGCTTTGTAAGTAAATACCACAAGTTCTTTATCCATTTTTCACTTTCTGCGATGTTGAACTTGTACTGTAAACGAGGTTCTTGTAAACAGAGCCGTTCCAAACTTTGGGGTGGCTGTGTCTTTTTGATTTTAATTTCCCTAAGCTATAGGACCATAAGTGGAAGTGCCCTAGGTTCTGTTGCTTTGTTTTTTAGATGTTTCAGGAAACACCATACACTTTTCCCGAGTGGTTGTTGGCAATTTACATCCCGCCCATCAGCATAACAAGGCTCCCAGTTCTCCATGGCCTGTCCTGCCTTTCTGGATTTTACACTTTTTTCAGATGGCCCTTTTGACCGGGGGGAAGTGAGACTTCATTGTAGTGCAGATTTCCTTTGCAAGCTTGCTTGGTTGGCCAAAAAGGGCGTATGCGTTTTTTCCTGAATATATTCAGGGAAAAACGCATACGCCCTTTTTGGCCAAGTGCATCATTGTGGACGTTCTGCCTCTTTTCCTATGCTTGCAATGCAATTCCAGTCTACCTCCTGAAATCGGTTTCCTGCAATTCTGCCCCGCTTTCAAGTCCTCTTGGCAGCCTTACTTCAGTCTATTTTTGGACGATAGCTGTCATTTATAACTCTGCAGGTTTGTGAATTACAGTGCCCCTGAGCTCCTTTCTTCAACTCGCTTTCTTGTGACCTGGCCGCAACACCGCAGGATGGCTTCAGGCCCTAATCTGGTTCCGGCCCGGCATGCTGAGCCTTTGGTTAATTCCTCTTCCTGGTGGGAAATGAGAGTGAAATTTGCCCGTCCAGACACCTCCAGCTAGTCTCTCATTGGTTCTCGCTATTCCTGTTCATCTTCCGCAGAAATTGCAAACTGGGCCAAACAGGAGGTTAAAGGGACTGACTCTTCAAGTGGGGAGAGTGTTAGTAAAGCGTCTGGAATGTTGCACCCGAGTACCAGGGGAGGAAAACTGAGACATATTTGAACACGTCTCCCGATCACATGGTTGATCATACTCTGGGTTCCACATGCATGTTTTAGCTGAAGGAAGAATACCTAAAACCTGGGTAGTTGAAACCCGTGGAATGGGTACCATACAATATGACTTCAAAGGGTCTTCATTTGCTCACCGAAACTCTCCAATCCTATCACTGCTGCGTTTATGCCCCTGTACACATGCTTGATTCTCTTTCGGAGACATAGCAATCCATAGGTTTTAAGATACTTACTAGTCAGGTACATTCTTAGGCGTTTAATATGGGGTGTTGAGTCCATTTCGTTGAGCAAGGAGTAGCTCTTGTCTATTCCATATTTGGCTTAAGGAACTTTATCTGTGCTCATTTCAATCTCTGGTTTATGCAGCAACCCAACTCACCTTTCCCCTTAAGCAAGCATAAGTTGTTTTTCTAAATTTGAGAACCTGTTCTGTTTTGGAATTCAGTTCCTGTGTAGCCAAGTTTACATTCCGTGTATTACTGATATCTTATGATGTTTCTTTTTCTGTGTGACTTATTTCAGTTAGAATCATCGTACCTGAATCTACTCATTATGCTGCTACGGGCCTGATGACATAGATTTCATTGCTGAGTGATACTGCATTGTACGTAAGTACCACAAGTTCTTTATCCATTTTTCACTTTGTGCGATGTTGAACTTGTACTGTAAACGAGGTTCTTGTAAACAGAGGCATCCCAAACTTTGGGGTGGCTGTGTCTTTTTGATTTTAATTTCCCTATGCTATAGGACCATAAGTGGCAGTGCCCTAGGCTCTGTTGCTTTGTTTTTTAGATGTTTCAGGAAACACCATACACTTCTCCCGAGTGTCTGTTGGCAATTTACATCCCGCCCATCAGCATAACAAGGCTCCCAGTTCTCCATGGCCTGTCCTGCCTTTCTGGATTTTACACTTTTTTCAGATGGCCCTTTTGACCGGGGGGAAGTGAGACTTCATTGTAGTGCAGATTTCCTTTGCAAGCTTGCTTGGTTGGCCAAAAAGGGCGTATGCGTTTTTTCCTGAATATATTCAGGAAAAAACGCATACGCCCTTTTTGGCCAAGTGCATCATTGTGGACGTTCTGCCTCTTTTCCTATGCTTTCAATGCAATTCCAGTCTACCTCCTGAAATCGGTTTCCTGCAATTCTGCCCCGATTTCAAGTCCTCTTGGCAGCCTTACTTCAGTCTATTTTTGGACGATAGCTGTCATTTATAACTCTGCAGGTTTGTGAATTACAGTGCCCCTGAGCTCCTTTCTTCAACTCGCTTTCTTGTGACCTGGCCGCAACACCGCAGGATGGCTTCAGGCCCTAATCTGGTTCCGGCCCGGCATGCTGAGCCTTTGGTTAATTCCTCTTCCTGGTGGGAAATGAGAGTTAAATTTGCCCGTCCAGACACCTCCAGCTAGTCTCTCATTGGTTCTCGCTATTCCTGTTCATCTTCCGCAGAAATTGCAAACTGGGCCAAACAGGAGGTTAAAGGGACTGACTCTCCAAGTGGGGAGAGTGTTAGTAAAGCGTCTGGAATGTTGCACCCGAGTACCAGGGGAGGAAAACTGAGACATATTTGAACACGTCTCCCGTTCACATGGTTGATCATACTCTGGGTTCCACATGCATGTTTTAGCTGAAGGAAGAATACCTTAAACCTGGAGAGTTGAGACACGTGGAATGGGTACCATGCAATATGACTTCAAAGGGTCTTCATTTGCTCACCGAACCTCTCCAATCCTATCACTGCTGCGTTTATTCCCCTGTACACACGCTTGATTCTCTTTTGGAGACATAGCAATCCATAGGTTTTAAGATACTTACTAGTCAGGTACATTCTTAGGGGTTTAATATGGGGTTTTGAGTCCATTTCGTTGAGCAAGGAGTAGCTCTTGTCTATTCCATATTTGGCTTAAGGAACTTTATCTGTGCTCATTTCAATCTCTGGTTTTATGCAGCACCCCAACTCACCTTTCCCCTTAAGCAAGCATAAGTTGGTTTTCTAAATTTGAGACCCTGTTCTGTTTTGGAATGCAGTTCCTGTGTAGCCAAGTTTACATTCCGTGTATTAGTGATATCTTATGATGTTTCTTTTTCTGTGTGACTTATTTCAGTTAGAATCATCATACCTGAATCCACTCATTGTGCTGCTAAGGGCCTGATGACACAGATTTCATTGCTGAGTGATATTGCTTTGTAAGCAAATACCACAAGTTCTTTATCCATTTTTCACTTTCTGCGATGTTGAACTTGTACTGTAAACGAGGTTCTTGTAAACAGAGGCGTCCCAAACTTTGGGGTGGCTGTGTCTTTTTGATTTTAATTTCCCTAAGCTATAGGACCATAAGTGGCAGTGCCCTAGGCTCTGTTGCTTTGTTTTTTAGATGTTTCAGGAAACACCATACACTTCTCCCGAGTGTCTGTTGTCAATTTACATCCCGCCCATCAGCATAACAAGGCTCCCAGTTCTCCATGGCCTGTCCTGCCTTTCTGGATTTTACACTTTTTTCAGATGGCCCTTTTGACCGGGGGGAAGTGAGACTTCATTGTAGTGCAGATTTCCTTTGCAAGCTTGCTTGGTTGGCCAAAAAGGGCGTATGCGTTTTTTCCTGAATATATTCAGGAAAAAACGCATACGCCCTTTTTGGCCAAGTGCATCATTGTGGACGTTCTGCCTCTTTTCCTATGCTTTCAATGCAATTCCAGTCTACCTCCTGAAATCGGTTTCCTGCAATTCTGCCCCGCTTTCAAGTCCTCTTGGCAGCCTTACTTCAGTCTATTTTTGGACGATAACTGTCATTTATAACTCTGCAGGTTTGTGAATTACAGTGCCCCTGAGCTCCTTTCTTCAACTCGCTTTCTTTTGAGCTGGCCGCAACACCGCAGGATGGCTTCAGGCCCTAATCTGGTTCCGGCACGACACGCTGAGCCTTTGGTTAATTCCTCTTCCTGGTGGGAAATGAGAGTTAAATTTGCCCGTCCAGACACCTCCAGCTAGCCTCTCATTGGTTCTCGCTATTCCTGTTCATCTTCCGCAGAAATTGCAAACTGGGCGAAACAGGAGGTTAAAGGGACTGACTCTCCAAGTCGGGAGAGTGTTAGTAAAGCATCTGGAATGTTGCACCCGAGTACCAGGGGAGGAAAATTGAGACATATTTGAACACGTGTCCCGATCACATGGTTGATCATACTCTAGGTTCCACATGCATGTTTTAGCTGAAGGAAGAAAACCTTAAACCTGGGTAGTTGAAACCCGTGGAATGGGTACCATGCAATATGACTTCAAAGGGTCTTCATTTGCTCACCGAAACTCTCCAATCCTATCACTGCTGCGTTTATGCCCCTGTACACATGCTTGATTCTCTTTCGGAGACATAGCAATCCATAGGTTTTAAGATACTTACTAGTCAGGTACATTCTTAGGCGTTTAATATGCGGTGTTGAGTCCATTTCATTGAGCAAGGAGTAGCTCTTGTCTATTCCATATTTGACTTAAGGAACTTTATCTGTGCTCATTTCAATCTCTGGTTTTATGCAGCACCCCAACTCACCTTTACCCTTAAGCAAGCATAAGTTGGTTTTCTAAATTTGAGACCCTGTTCTGTTCTGTAATTCAGTTCCTGTGTAGCCAAGTTTACATTCCGTGTATTAGTGATATCTTATGATGTTTCTTTTTCTGTGTGACTTACTTCAGTTAGAATCATCATACCTGAATCCACTCATTGTGCTGCTAAGGGCCTGATGACACAGATTTCATTGCTGAGTGATATTGCTTTGTAAGTAAATACCACAACTTCTTTATCCATTTTTCACTTTCTGCGATGTTGAACTTGTACTGTAAACGAGGTTCTTGTAAACAGAGCCGTTCCAAACTTTGGGGTGGCTGTGTCTTTTTGATTTTAATTTCCCTAAGCTATAGGACCATAAGTGGAAGTGCCCTAGGTTCTGTTGCTTTGTTTTTTAGATGTTTCAGGAAACACCATACACTTCTCCCGAGTGGTTGTTGGCAATTTACATCCCGCCCATCAGCATAACAAGGCTCCCAGTTCTCCATGGCCTGTCCTGCCTTTCTGGATTTTACACTTTTTTCAGATGGCCCTTTTGACCGGGGGGAAGTGAGACTTCATTGTAGTGCAGATTTCCTTTGCAAGCTTGCTTGGTTGGCCAAAAAGGGCGTATGCGTTTTTTCCTGAATATATTCAGGAAAAAACGCATACGCCCTTTTTGGCCAAGTGCATCATTGTGGACGTTCTGCCTCTTTTCCTATGCTTGCAATGCAATTCCAGTCTACCTCCTGAAATCGGTTTCCTGCAATTCTGCCCCGCTTTCAAGTCCTCTTGGCAGCCTTACTTCAGTCTATTTTTGGACGATAGCTGTCATTTATAACTCTGCAGGTTTGTGAATTACAGTGCCCCTGAGCTCCTTTCTTCAACTCGTTTTCTTGTGACCTGGCCGCAACACCGCAGGATGGCTTCAGGCTCTAATCTGGTTCCGACCCGGCATGCTGAGCCTTTGGTTAATTCCTCTTCCTGGTGGGAAATGAGAGTTAAATTTGCCCGTCCAGACACCTCCAGCTAGCCTCTCATTGGTTCTCGCTATTCCTGTTCATCTTCCGCAGAAATTGCAAACTGGGCGAAACAGGAGGTTAAAGGGACTCACTCTCCAAGTCGGGAGAGTGTTAGTAAAGCGTCTGTATGTTGCACCCGAGTACCAGGGGAGGAAAACTGAGACATATTTGAACACGTCTCCCGATCACATGGTTGATCATACTCTAGGTTCCACATGCATGTTTTAGCTGAAGGAAGAATACCTTAAACCTGGGTAGTTGAAACCCGTGGAATGGGTACCATGCAATATGACTTCAAAGGGTCTTCATTTGCTCACCGAACCTCTCCAATCCTATCACTGCTGCGTTTATGCCCCTGTACACATGCTTGATTCTCTTTCGGAGACATAGCAATCCATAGGTTTTAAGATACTTACTAGTCAGGTACATTCTTAGGCGTTTAATATGGGGTGTTGAGTCCATTTCATTGAGCAAGGAGTAGCTCTTGTCTATTCCATATTTGGCTTAAGGAACTTTATCTGTGCTCATTTCAATCTCTGGTTTTATGCAGCACCCCAACTCACCTTTACCCTTAAGCAAGAATAAGTTGGTTTTCTAAATTTGAGACCCTGTTCTGTTCTGTAATTCTGTTCCTGTGTAGCCAAGTTTACATTCCGTGTATTACTGATATCTTATGATGTTTCTTTTTCTGTGTGACTTATTTCAGTTAGAATCATCATACCTGAATCCACTCATTGTGCTGCTAAGGGCCTGATGACACAGATTTCATTGCTGAGTGATATTGCTTTGTAAGTAAATACCACAACTTCTTTATCCATTTTTCACTTTCTGCGATGTTGAACTTGTACTGTAAACGAGGTTCTTGTAAACAGAGGCGTCCCAAACTTTGGGGTGGCTGTGTCTTTTTGATTTTAATTTCCCTAAGCTATAGGACCATAAGTGGCAGTGCCCTAGGCTCTGTTGCTTTGTTTTTTAGATGTTTCAGGAAACACCATACACTTCTCCCAAGTGTCTGTTGGCAATTTATATCCCGCCCATCAGCATAACAAGGCTCCCAGTTCTCCATGGCCTGTCCTGCCTTTCTGGATTTTACACTTTTTTCAGATGGCCCTTTTGACCGGGGGGAAGTGAGACTTCATTGTAGTGCAGATTTCCTTTGCAAGCTTGCTTGGTTGGCCAAAAAGGGCGTATGCGTTTTTTCCTGAATATATTCAGGAAAAAACGCATACGCCCTTTTTGGCCAAGTGCATCATTGTGGACGTTCTGCCTCTTTTCCTATGCTTTCAATGCAATTCCAGTCTACCTCCTGAAATCGGTTTCCTGCAATTCTGCCCCGCTTTCAAGTCCTCTTGGCAGCCTTACTTCAGTCTATTTTTGGACGATAGCTGTCATTTATAACTCTGCAGGTTTGTGAATTACAGTGCCCCTGAGCTCCTTTCTTCAACTCGCTTTCTTTTGAGCTGGCCGCAACACCGCAGGATGGCTTCAGGCCCTAATCTGGTTCCGGCACGGCACGCTGAGCCTTTGGTTAATTCCTCTTCCTGGTGGGAAATGAGAGTTAAATTTGCCCGTCCAGACACCTCCAGCTAGCCTCTCATTGGTTCTCGCTATTCCTGTTCATCTTCCGCAGAAATTGCAAACTGGGCCAAACAGGAGGTTAAAGGGACTGACTCTCCAAGTCGGGAGAGTGTTAGTAAAGCGTCTGGAATGTTGCACCCGAGTACCAGGGTACGAAAACTGAGACATATTTGAACACGTCTCCCGATCACATGGTTGATCATACTCTAGGTTCCACATGCATGTTTTAGCTGAAGGAAGAATACCTTAAACCTGGGTAGTTGAAACCCGTGGAATGGGTACCATGCAATATGACTTCAAAGGGTCTTCATTTGCTCACCGAACCTCTCCAATCCTATCACTGCTGCGTTTATGCCCCTGTAGACATGCTTGATTCTCTTTCGGAGACATAGCAATCGATAGGTTTTAAGATACTTACTAGTCAGGTACATTCTTAGGCGTTTAATATGCGGTGTTGAGTCCATTTCGTTGAGCAAGGAGTAGCTCTTGTCTATTCCATATTTGACTTAAGGAACTTTATCTGTGCTCATTTCAATCTCTGGTTTTATGCAGCACCCCAACTCACCTTTACCCTTAAGCAAGCATAAGTTGGTTTTCTAAATTTGAGACCCTGTTCTGTTCTGTAATTCAGTTCCTGTGTAGCCAAGTTTACATTCCGTGTATTACTGATATCTTATGATGTTTCTTTTTCTGTGTGACTTACTTCAGTTAGAATCATCGTACGTGAATCCACTCATTGTGCTGCTAAGGGCCTGATGACACAGATTTCATTGCTGAGTGATATTGCTTTGTAAGTAAATACCACAAGTTCTTTATCCATTTTTCACTTTCTGCGATGTTGAACTTGTACTGTAAACGAGGTTCTTGTAAACAGAGCCGTTCCAAACTTTGGGGTGGCTGTGTCTTTTTGATTTTAATTTCCGTAAGCTATAGGACCATAAGTGGAAGTGCCCTAGGTTCTGTTGCTTTGTTTTTTAGATGTTTCAGGAAACACCATACACTTCTCCCGAGTGGTTGTTGGCAATTTACATCCCGCCCATCAGCATAACAAGGCTCCCAGTTCTCCATGGCCTGTCCTGCCTTTCTGGATTTTACACTTTTTTCAGATGGCCCTTTTGACCGGGGGGAAGTGAGACTTCATTGTAGTGCAGATTTCCTTTGCAAGCTTGCTTGGTTGGCCAAAAAGGGCGTATGCGTTTTTTCCTGAATATATTCAGGAAAAAACGCATACGCCCTTTTTGGCCAAGTGCATCATTGTGGACGTTCTGCCTCTTTTCCTATGCTTTCAATGCAATTCCAGTCTACCTCCTGAAATCGGTTTCCTGCAATTCTGCCCCGCTTTCAAGTCCTCTTGGCAGCCTTACTTCAGTCTATTTTTGGACGATAGCTGTCATTTATAACTCTGCAGGTTTGTGAATTACAGTGCCCCTGAGCTCCTTTCTTCAACTCGCTTTCTTGTGACCTGGCCGCAACACCGCAGGATGGCTTCAGGCCCTAATCTGGTTCCGGCCCGGCACGCTGAACCTTTGGTTATTTCCTCTTCCTGGTGGGAAATGAGAGTTAAATTTGCCCGTCCAGACACCTCCAGCTAGCCTCTCATTGGTTCTCGCTATTCCTGTTCATCTTCCGCAGAAATTGCAAACTGGGCCAAACAGGAGGTTAAAGGGACTCACTCTCCAAGTGGGGAGAGTGTTAGTAAAGCGTCTGGAATGTTGCACCCGAGTACCAGGGGAGGAAAACTGAGACATATTTGAACACGTCTCCCGATCACATGGTTGATCATACTCTAGGTTCCACATGCATGTTTTAGCTGAGGGAAGAATACCTTAAACCTGGGTAGTTGAAACCCGTGGAATGGGTACCATACAATATGACTTCAAAGGGTCTTCATTTGCTCACCGAACCTCTCCAATCCTATCACTGCTGCGTTTATGCCCCTGTACACATGCTTGATTCTCTTTCGGAGACATAGCAATCCATAGGTTTTAAGATACTTACTAGTCAGGTACATTCTTAGGCGTTTAATATGGGGTGTTGAGTCCATTTCATTGAGCAAGGAGTAGCTCTTGTCTATTCCATATTTGGCTTAAGGAACTTTATCTGTGCTCATTTCAATCTCTGGTTTTATGCAGCACCCCAACTCACCTTTACCCTTAAGCAAGAATAAGTTGGTTTTCTAAATTTGAGACCCTGTTCTGTTCTGTAATTCTGTTCCTGTGTAGCCAAGTTTACATTCCGTGTATTACTGATATCTTATGATGTTTCTTTTTCTGTGTGACTTATTTCAGTTAGAATCATCATACCTGAATCCACTCTTTGTGCTGCTAAGGGCCTGATGACACAGATTTCATTGCTGAGTGATATTGCTTTGTAAGTAACTACCACAAGTTCTTTATCCATTTTTCACTTTCTGCGATGTTGAACTTGTCCTGTAAACGAGGTTCTTGTAAACAGAGGCGTCCCAAACTTTGGGGTGGCTGTGTCTTTTTGATTTTAATTTCCCTAAGCTATAGGACCATAAGTGGCAGTGCCCTAGGCTCTGTTGCTTTGTTTTTTAGATGTTTCAGGAAACACCATACACTTCTCCCGAGTGGTTGTTGGCAATTTACATCCCGCCCATCAGCATAACAAGGCTCCCAGTTCTCCATGGCCTGTCCTGCCTTTCTGGATTTTACACTTTTTTCAGATGGCCCTTTTGACCGGGGGGAAGTGAGACTTCATTGTAGTGCAGATTTCCTTTGCAAGCTTGCTTGGTTGGCCAAAAAGGGCGTATGCGTTTTTTCCTGAATATATTCAGGAAAAAACGCATACGCCCTTTTTGGCCAAGTGCATCATTGTGGACGTTCTGCCTCTTTTCCTATGCTTTCAATGCAATTCCAGTCTACCTCCTGAAATCGGTTTCCTGCAATTCTGCCCCGCTTTCAAGTCCTCTTGGCAGCCTTACTTCAGTCTATTTTTGGACGATAGCTGTCATTTATAACTCTGCAGGTTTGTGAATTACAGTGCCCCTGAGCTCCTTTCTTCAACTCGCTTTCTTTTGAGCTGGCCGCAACACCGCAGGATGGCTTCAGGCCCTAATCTGGTTCCGGCACAGCACGCTGAGCCTTTGGTTAATTCCTCTTCCTGGTGGGAAATGAGAGTTAAATTTGCCCGTCCAGACACCTCCAGCTAGCCTCTCATTGGTTCTCGCTATTCCTGTTCATCTTCCGCAGAAATTGCAAACTGGGCCAAACAGGAGGTTAAAGGGACTGACTCTCCAAGTCGGGAGAGTGTTAGTAAAGCGTCTGGAATGTTGCACCCGAGTACCAGGGTACGAAAACTGAGACATATTTGAACACGTCTCCCGATCACATGGTTGATCATACTCTAGGTTCCACATGCATGTTTTAGCTGAAGGAAGAATACCTTAAACCTGGGTAGTTGAAACCCGTGGAATGGGTACCATGCAATATGACTTCAAAGGGTCTTCATTTGCTCACCGAACCTCTCCAATCCTATCACTGCTGCGTTTATGCCCCTGTACACATGCTTGATTCTCTTTCGGAGACATAGCAATCCATAGGTTTTAAGATACTTACTAGTCAGGTATATTCTTAGGCGTTTAATATGCGGTGTTGAGTCCATTTCGTTGACCAAGGAGTAGCTCTTGTCTATTCCATATTTGGCTTAAGGAACTTTATCTGTGCTCATTTCAATCTCTGGTTTTATGCAGCACCCCAACTCACCTTTACCCTTAAGCAAGCATAAGTTGGTTTTCTAAATTTGAGACCCTGTTCTGTTCTGTAATTCAGTTCCTGTGTAGCCAAGTTTACATTCCGTGTATTACTGATATCTTATGATGTTTCTTTTTCTGTGTGACTTACTTCAGTTAGAATCATCATACCTGAATCCACTCATTGTGCTGCTAAGGGCCTGATGACACAGATTTCATTGCTGAGTGATATTGCTTTGTAAGTAAATACCACAACTTCTTTATCCATTTTTCACTTTCTGCGATGTTGAACTTGTACTGTAAACGAGGTTCTTGTAAACAGAGCCGTTCCAAACTTTGGGGTGGCTGTGTCTTTTTGATTTTAATTTCCCTAAGCTATAGGACCATAAGTGGAAGTGCCCTAGGTTCTGTTGCTTTGTTTTTTAGATGTTTCAGGAAACACCATACACTTCTCCCTAGTGGTTGTTGGCAATTTAAATCCCGCCCATCAGCATAACAAGGCTCCCAGTTCTCCATGGCCTGTCCTGCCTTTCTGGATTTTACACTTTTTTCAGATGGCCCTTTTGACCGGGGGGAAGTGAGACTTCATTGTAGTGCAGATTTCCTTTGCAAGCTTGCTTGGTTGGCCAAAAAGGGCGTATGCGTTTTTTCCTGAATATATTCAGGAAAAAACGCATACGCCCTTTTTGGCCAAGTGCATCATTGTGGACGTTCTGCCTCTTTTCCTATGCTTTCAATGCAATTCCAGTCTACCTCCTGAAATCGGTTTCCTGCAATTCTGCCCCGCTTTCAAGTCCTCTTGGCAGCCTTACTTCAGTCTATTTTTGGACGATAGCTGTCATTTATAACTCTGCAGGTTTGTGAATTACAGTGCCCCTGAGCTCCTTTCTTCAACTCGCTTTCTTGTGACCTGGCCGCAACACCGCAGGATGGCTTCAGGCCCTAATCTGGTTCCGGCCCGGCACGCTGAGCCTTTGGTTATTTCCTCTTCCTGGTGGGAAATGAGAGTTAAATTTGCCCGTCCAGACACCTCCAGCTAGCCTCTCATTGGTTCTCGCTATTCCTGTTCATCTTCCGCAGAAATTGCAAACTGGGCCAAACAGGAGGTTCAAGGGACTCACTCTCCAAGTGGGGAGAGTGTTAGTAAAGCGTCTGGAATGTTGCACCCGAGTACCAGGGGAGGAAAACTGAGACATATTTGAACACGTCTCCCGATCACATGGTTGATCATACTCTAGGTTCCACATGCATGTTTTAGCTGAAGGAAGAATACCTTAAACCTGGGTAGTTGAAACCCGTGGAATGGGTACCATACAATATGACTTCAAAGGGTCTTCATTTGCTCACCGAACCTCTCCAATCCTATCACTGCTGCGTTTATGCCCCTGTACACATGCTTGATTCTCTTTCGGAGACATAGCAATCCATAGGTTTTAAGATACTTACTAGTCAGGTACATTCTTAGGCGTTTAATATGGGGTGTTGAGTCCATTTCATTGAGCAAGGAGTAGCTCTTGTCTATTCCATATTTGGCTTAAGGAACTTTATCTGTGCTCATTTCAATCTCTGGTTTTATGCAGCACCCCAACTCACCTTTACCCTTAAGCAAGAATAAGTTGGTTTTCTAAATTTGAGACCCTGTTCTGTTCTGTAATTCTGTTCCTGTGTAGCCAAGTTTACATTCCGTGTATTACTGATATCTTATGATGTTTCTTTTTCTGTGTGACTTATTTCAGTTAGAATCATCATACCTGAATCCACTCTTTGTGCTGCTAAGGGCCTGATGACACAGATTTCATTGCTGAGTGATATTGCTTTGTAAGTAACTACCACAAGTTCTTTATCCATTTTTCACTTTCTGCGATGTTGAACTTGTCCTGTAAACGAGGTTCTTGTAAACAGAGGCGTCCCAAACTTTGGGGTGGCTGTGTCTTTTTGATTTTAATTTCCCTAAGCTATAGGACCATAAGTGGCAGTGCCCTAGGCTCTGTTGCTTTGTTTTTTAGATGTTTCAGGAAACACCATACACTTCTCCCGAGTGGTTGTTGGCAATTTACATCCCGCCCATCAGCATAACAAGGCTCCCAGTTCTCCATGGCCTGTCCTGCCTTTCTGGATTTTACACTTTTTTCAGATGGCCCTTTTGACCGGGGGGAAGTGAGACTTCATTGTAGTACAGATTTCCTTTGCAAGCTTGCTTGGTTGGCCAAAAGGGCGTATGCGTTTTTTCCTGAATATATTCAGGAAAAAACGCATACGCCCTTTTTGGCCAAGTGCATCATTGTGGACGTTCTGCCTCTTTTCCTATGCTTTCAATGCAATTCCAGTCTACCTCCTGAAATCGGTTTCCTGCAATTCTGCCCCGCTTTCAAGTCCTCTTGGCAGCCTTACTTCAGTCTATTTTTGGACGATAGCTGTCATTTATAACTCTGCAGGTTTGTGAATTACAGTGCCCCTGAGCTCCTTTCTTCAACTCGCTTTCTTTTGAGCTGGCCGCAACACCGCAGGATGGCTTCAGGCCCTAATCTGGTTCCGGCAGAGCACGCTGAGCCTTTGGTTAATTCCTCTTCCTGGTGGGAAATGAGAGTTAAATTTGCCCGTCCAGACACCTCCAGCTAGCCTCTCATTGGTTCTCGCTATTCCTGTTCATCTTCCGCAGAAATTGCAAACTGGGCCAAACAGGAGGTTAAAGGGACTGACTCTCCAAGTCGGGAGAGTGTTAGTAAAGCGTCTGGAATGTTGCACCCGAGTACCAGGGTACGAAAACTGAGACATATTTGAACACGTCTCCCGATCACATGGTTGATCATACTCTAGGTTCCACATGCATGTTTTAGCTGAAGGAAGAATACCTTAAACCTGGGTAGTTGAAACCCGTGGAATGGGTACCATGCAATATGACTTCAAAGGGTCTTCATTTGCTCACCGAACCTCTCCAATCCTATCACTGCTGCGTTTATGCCCCTGTACACATGCTTGATTCTCTTTCGGAGACATAGCAATCCATAGGTTTTAAGATACTTACTAGTCAGGTATATTCTTAGGCGTTTAATATGCGGTGTTGAGTCCATTTCGTTGACCAAGGAGTAGCTCTTGTCTATTCCATATTTGGCTTAAGGAACTTTATCTGTGCTCATTTCAATCTCTGGTTTTATGCAGCACCCCAACTCACCTTTACCCTTAAGCAAGCATAAGTTGGTTTTCTAAATTTGAGACCCTGTTCTGTTCTGTAATTCAGTTCCTGTGTAGCCAAGTTTACATTCCGTGTATTACTGATATCTTATGATGTTTCTTTTTCTGTGTGACTTACTTCAGTTAGAATCATCATACCTGAATCCACTCATTGTGCTGCTAAGGGCCTGATGACACAGATTTCATTGCTGAGTGATATTGCTTTGTAAGTAAATACCACAAGTTCTTTATCCATTTTTCACTTTCTGCGATGTTGAACTTGTACTGTAAACGAGGTTCTTGTAAACAGAGCCGTTCCAAACTTTGGGGTGGCTGTGTCTTTTTGATTTTAATTTCCCTAAGCTATAGGACCATAAGTGGAAGTGCCCTAGGTTCTGTTGCTTTGTTTTTTAGATGTTTCAGGAAACACCATACACTTCTCCCTAGTGGTTGTTGGCAATTTACATCCCGCCCATCAGCATAACAAGGCTCCCAGTTCTCCATGGCCTGTCCTGCCTTTCTGGATTTTACACTTTTTTCAGATGGCCCTTTTGACCGGGGGGAAGTGAGACTTCATTGTAGTGCAGATTTCCTTTGCAAGCTTGCTTGGTTGGCCAAAAAGGGCGTATGCGTTTTTTCCTGAATATATTCAGGAAAAAACGCATACGCCCTTTTTGGCCAAGTGCATCATTGTGGACGTTCTGCCTCTTTTCCTATGCTTTCAATGCAATTCCAGTCTACCTCCTGAAATCGGTTTCCTGCAATTCTGCCCCGCTTTCAAGTCGTCTTGGCAGCCTTACTTCAGTCTATTTTTGGACGATAGCTGTCATTTATAACTCTGCAGGTTTGTGAATTACAGTGCCCCTGAGCTCCTTTCTTCAACTCGCTTTCTTTTGAGCTGGCCGCAACACCGCAGGATGGCTTCAGGCCCTAATCTGGTTCCGGCACGGCACGCTGAGCCTTTGGTTATTTCCTCTTCCTGTTGGGAAATGAGAGTTAAATTTGCCCGTCCAGACACCTCCAGCTAGCCTCTCATTGGTTCTCGCTATTCCTGTTCATCTTCCGCAGAAATTGCAAACTGGGCCAAACAGGAGGTTAAAGGCGCTGACTCTCCAAGTGGGGAGAGTGTTAGTAAAGCGTCTGGAATGTTGCACCCGAGTACCAGGGGAGGAAAACTGAGACATATTTGAACACGCCTCCCGATCACATGGTTGATCATACTCTGGGTTCCACATGCATGTTTTAGCTGAAGGAAGAATACCTTAAACCTGGAGAGTTGAGACCCGTGTAATGGGTACCATGCAATATGACTTCAAAGGGTCTTCATTTGCTCACCGAACCTCTCCAATCCTATCACTGCTGCGTTTATGCCCCTGTACACATGCTTGATTCTCTTTTGGAGACATAGCAATCCATAGGTTTTAAGATACTTACTAGTCAGGTACATTCTTAGGCGTTTAATATGCGGTGTTGAGTCCATTTCGTTGAGCAAGGAGTAGCTCTTGTCTATTCCATATTTGACTTAAGGAACTTTATCTGTGCTCATTTCAATCTCTGGTTTTATGCAGCACCCCAACTCACCTTTACCCTTAAGCAAGCATAAGTTGGTTTTCTAAATTTGAGACCCTGTTCTGTTCTATAATTCAGTTCCTGTGTAGCCAAGTTTACATTCCGTGTATTACTGATATCTTATGATGTTTCTTTTTCTGTGTGACTTATTTCAGTTAGAATCATCATACCTGAATCCACTCATTGTGATGCTAAGGGCCTGATGACATAGATTTCATTGCTGAGTGATATTGCTTTGTAAGTAAATACCACAACGTCTTTATCCATTTTTCACTTTCTGCGATGTTGAACTTGTACTGTAAACGAGGTTCTTGTAAACAGAGGCGTCCCAAACTTTGGGGTGGCTGTGTCTTTTTGATTTTAATTTCCCTAAGCTATAGGACCATAAGTGGCAGTGCCCTAGGCTCTGTTGCTTTGTTTTTTAGATGTTTCAGGAAACACCATACACTTCTCCCGAGTGGTTGTTGGCAATTTACATCCCGCCCATCAGCATAACAAGGCTCCCAGTTCTCCATGGCCTGTCCTGCCTTTCTGGATTTTACACTTTTTTCAGATGGCCCTTTTGACCGGGGGGAAGTGAGACTTCATTGTAGTGCAGATTTCCTTTGCAAGCTTGCTTGGTTGGCCAAAAAGGGCGTATGCGTTTTTTCCTGAATATATTCAGGAAAAAACGCATACGCCCTTTTTGGCCAAGTGCATCATTGTGGACGTTCTGCCTCTTTTCCTATGCTTTCAATGCAATTCCAGTCTACCTCCTGAAATCGGTTTCCTGCAATTCTGCCCCGCTTTCAAGTCCTCTTGGCAGCCTTACTTCAGTCTATTTTTGGACGATAGCTGTCATTTATAACTCTGCAGGTTTGTGAATTACAGTGCCCCTGAGCTCCTTTCTTCAACTCGCTTTCTTGTGACCTGGCCGCAACACCGCAGGATGGCTTCAGGCCCTAATCTGGTTCCGGCCCGGCATGCTGAGCCTTTGGTTAATTCCTCTTCCTGGTGGGAAATGAGAGTTAAATTTGCCCGTCCAGACACCTCCAGCTAGCCTCTCATTGGTTCTCGCTATTCCTGTTCATCTTCCGCAGAAATTGCAAACTGGGCCAAACAGGAGGTTAAAGGGACTGACTCTCCAAGTGGGGAGAGTGTTAGTAAAGCGTCTGGAATGTTGCACCCGAGTACCAGGGGAGGAAAACTGAGACATATTTGAACACGTCTCCCGATCACATGGTTGATCATACTCTAGGTTCCACATGCATGTTTTAGCTGAAGGAAGAATACCTTAAACCTGGGTAGTTGAAACCCGTGGAATGGGTACCATGCAATATGACTTCAAAGGGTCTTCATTTGCTCACCGAACCTCTCCAATCCTATCACTGCTGCATTTATGCCCCTGTTCACATGCTTGATTCTCTTTAGGCGACATAGCAATCCATAAGTTTTAAGATACTTACTAGTCAGGTACATTCTTAGGCGTTTAATATGGGGTGTTGAGTCCATTTCGTTGAGCAAGGAGTAGCTCTTGTCTATTCCATATTTGGCTTAAGGAACTTTATCTGTGCTCATTTCAATCTCTGGTTTTATGCAGCACCCCAACTCACCTTTACCCTTAAGCAAGAATAAGTTGGTTTTCTAAATTTGAGACCCTGTTCTGTTCTGTAATTCAGTTCCTGTGTAGCCAAGTTTACATTCCGTGTATTACTGATATCTTATGATGTTTCTTTTTCTGTGTGACTTATTTCAGTTAGAATCATCATACCTGAATCCACTCATTGTGCTGCTAAGGGCCTGATGACACAGATTTCATTGCTGAGTGATATTGCTTTGTAAGTAAATACCACAACTTCTTTATCCATTTTTCACTTTCTGCGATGTTGAACTTGTACTGTAAACGCGGTTCTTGTAAACAGAGCCGTTCCAAACTTTGGGGTGGCTGTGTCTTTTTGATTTTAATTTCCCTAAGCTATAGGACCATAAGTGGAAGTGCCCTAGGTTCTGTTGCTTTGTTTTTTAGATGTTTCAGGAAACACCATACACTTCTCCCGAGTGGTTGTTGGCAATTTACATCCCGCCCATCAGCATAACAAGGCTCCCAGTTCTCCATGGCCTGTCCTGCCTTTCTGGATTTTACACTTTTTTCAGATGGCCCTTTTGACCGGGGGGAAGTGAGACTTCATTGTAGTGCAGATTTCCTTTGCAAGCTTGCTTGGTTGGCCAAAAAGGGCGTATGCGTTTTTTCCTGAATATATTCAGGAAAAAACGCATACGCCCTTTTTGACCAAGTGCATCATTGTGGACGTTCTGCCTCTTTTCCTATGCTTTCAATGCAATTCCAGTCTACCTCCTGAAATCGGTTTCCTGCAATTCTGCCCCGCTTTCAAGTCCTCATGGCAGCCTTACTTCAGTCTATTTTTGGACGATAGCTGTCATTTATAACTCTGCAGGTTTGTTAATTACAGTGCCCCTGATCTCCTTTCTTCAACTCGCTTTCTTTTGAGCTGGCCGCAACACCGCAGGATGGCTTCAGGCCCTAATCTGGTTCCGGTACGGCACGCTGAGCCTTTGGTTATTTCCTCTTCCTGGTGGGAAATGAGAGTTAAATTTGCCCGTCCAGACACCTCCAGCTAGCCTCTCATTGGTTCTCGCTATTCCTGTTCATCTTCCGCAGAAATTGCAAACTGGGCCAAACAGGAGGTTAAAGGGACTGACTCTCCAAGTGGGGAGAGTGTTAGTAAAGCGTCTGGAATGTTGCACCCGAGTACCAGGGGAGGAAAACTGAGACATATTTGAACACGTCTCCCGTTCACATGGTTGATCATACTTGGGTTCCACATGCATGTTTTAGCTGAAGGAAGAATACCTTAAACCTGGAGAGTTGAGACCCGTGTAATGGGTACCATGCAATATGACTTCAAAGGGTCTTCATTTGCTCACCGAACCTCTCCAATCCTATCACTGCTGCGTTTATGCCCCTGTACACATGCTTGATTCTCTTTTGGAGACATAGCAATCCATAGGTTTTACGATACTTACTAGTCAGGTACATTCTTAGGCGTTTAATATGGGGTGTTGAGTCCATTTCGTTGAGCAAGGAGTAGCTCTTGTCTATTCCATATTTGGCTTAAGGAACTTTATCTGTGCTCATTTCAATCTCTGGTTTTATGCAGCACCCCAACTCACCTTTACCCTTAAGCAAGCATAAGTTGGTTTTCTAAATTTGAGACCCTGTTCTGTTCTGTAATTCAGTTCCTGTGTAGCCAAGATTACATTCCGTGTATTACTGATATCTTATGATGTTTCTTTTTCTGTGTGACTTATTTCAGTTAGAATCATCATACCTGAATCCACTCATTGTGCTGCTAAGGGCCTGATGACACAGATTTCATTGCTGAGTGATATTGCTTTGTAAGTAAATACCACAAGTTCTTTATCCATTTTTCACTTTCTGCGATGTTGAACTTGTACTGTAAACGAGGTTCTTGTAAACAGAGCCGTCCCAAACTTTGGGGTGGCTGTGTCTTTTTGATTTTAATTTCCCTAAGCTATAGGACCATAAGTGGAAGTGCCCTAGGCTCTGTTGCTTTGTTTTTTAGATGTTTCAGGAAACACCATACACTTCTCCCGAGTGGTTGTTGGCAATTTACATCCCGCCCATCAGCATAACAAGGCTCCCAGTTCTCCATGGCCTGTCCTGCCTTTCTGGATTTTACACTTTTTTCAGATGGCCCTTTTGACCGGGGGGAAGTGAGACTTCATTGTAGTGCAGATTTCCTTTGCAAGCTTGCTTGGTTGGCCAAAAAGGGCGTATGCGTTTTTTCCTGAATATATTCAGGAAAAAACGCATACGCCCTTTTTGGCCAAGTGCATCATTGTGGACGTTCTGCCTCTTTTCCTATGCTTTCAATGCAATTCCAGTCTACCTCCTGAAATCGGTTTCCTGCAATTCTGCCCCGCTTTCAAGTCCTCTTGGCAGCCTTACTTCAGTCTATTTTTGGACGATAGCTGTCATTTATAACTCTGCAGGTTTGTGAATTACAGTGCCCCTGAGCTCCTTTCTTCAACTCGCTTTCTTTTGAGCTGGCCGCAACACCGCAGGATGGCTTCAGGCCCTAATCTGGTTCCGGCCCGGCATGCTGAGCCTTTGGTTAATTCCTCTTCCTGGTGGGAAATGAGAGTTAAATTTGCCCGTCCAGACACCTCCAGCTGGCCTCTCATTGGTTCTCGCTATTCCTGTTCATCTTCCGCAGAAATTGCAAACTGGGCCAAACAGGAGGTTAAAGGGACTGACTCTCCAAGTGGGGAGAGTGTTAGTAAAGCGTCTGGAATGTTGCACCCGAGTACCAGGGGAGGAAAACTGAGACATATTTGAACACGTCTCCCGTGCACATGGTTGATCATACTCTGGGTTCCACATGCATGTTTTAGCTGAAGGAAGAATACCTAAAACTTGGGTAGTTGAAACCCGTGGAATGGGTACCATGCAATATGACTTCAAAGGGTCTTCATTTGCTCACCGAACCTCTCCAATCCTATCACTGCTGCGTTTATTCCCCTGTACACATGCTTGATTCTCTTTCGGAGACATAGCAATCCATAGGTTTTAAGATACTTACTAGTCAGGTACATTCTTAGGGGTTTAATATGGGGTTTTGAGTCCATTTCGTTGAGCAAGGAGTAGCTCTTGTCTATTCCATATTTGGCTTAAGGAACTTTATCTGTGCTCATTTCAATCTCTGGTTTTATGCAGCACCCCAACTCACCTTTCCCCTTAAGCAAGCATACGTTGGTTTTCTAAATTTGAGACCCTGTTCTGTTTTGGAATGCAGTTCCTGTGTAGCCAAGTTTACATTCCGTGTATTAGTGATATCTTATGATGTTTCTTTTTCTGTGTGACTTATTTCAGTTAGAATCATCGTACCTGAATCCACTCATTATGCTGCTACGGGCCTGATGACATAGATTTCATTGCTGAGTGATACTGCATTGTACGTAAGTACCACAAGTTCTTTATCCATTTTTCAATTTCTGCGATGTTGAACTTGTACTGTAAACGAGGTTCTTGTAAACAGAGGCGTCCCAAACTTTGGGGTGGCTGTGTCTTTTTGATTTTAATTTCCCTAAGCTATAGGACCATAAGTGGCAGTGCCCTAGGCTCTGTTGCTTTGTTTTTTAGATGTTTCCGGAAACACCATACACTTCTCCCGAGTGTCTGTTGGCAATTTACATCCCGCCCATCAGCATAACAAGGTTCCCAGTTCTCCATGGCCTGTCCTGCCTTTCTGGATTTTACACTTTTTTCAGATGGCCCTTTTGACCGGGGGGAAGTGAGACTTCATTGTAGTGCAGATTTCCTTTGCAAGCTTGCTTGGTTGGCCAAAAAGGGCGTATGCGTTTTTTCCTGAATATCTTCAGGAAAAAACGCATACGCCCTTTTTGGCCAAGTGCATCATTGTGGACGTTCTGCCTCTTTTCCTATGCTTTCAATGCAATTCCAGTCTACCTCCTGAAATCGGTTTCCTGCAATTCTGCCCCGCTTTCAAGTCCTCTTGGCAGCCTTACTTCAGTCTATTTTTGGACGATAGCTGTCATTTATAACTCTGCAGGTTTGTGAATTACAGTGCCCCTGAGCTCCTTTCTTCAACTCGCTTTCTTGTGACCTGGCCGCAACACCGCAGGATGGCTTCAGGCCCTAATCTGGTTCCGGCACGGCACGCTGAGCCTTTGGTTAATTCCTCTTCCTGGTGGGAAATGAGAGTTAAATTTGCCCGTCCAGACACCTCCAGCTAGTCTCTCATTGGTTCTCGCTATTCCTGTTCATCTTCCGCAGAAATTGCAAACTGGGCCAAACAGGAGGTTAAAGGCGCTGACTCTCCAAGTCGGGAGAGTGTTAGTAAAGCGTCTGGAATGTTGCACCCGAGTACCAGGGGAGGAAAACTGAGACATATATGAACACGTCTCCCGATCACATGGTTGATCATACTCTAGGTTCCACATGCATGTTTTAGCTGAAGGAAGAATACCTTAAACCTGGGTAGTTGAAACCCGTGGAATGGGTACCATGCAATATGACTTCAAAGGGTCTTCATTTGCTCACCGAACCTCTCCAATCCTATCACTGCTGTGTTTATGCCCCTGTACACATGCTTGATTCTCTTTCGGAGACATAGCAATCCATAGGTTTTAAGATACTTACTAGTCAGGTACATTCTTAGGCGTTTAATATGCGGTGTTGAGTCCATTTCGTTGAGCAAGGAGTAGCTCTTGTCTATTCCATATTTGACTTAAGGAACTTTTTCTGTGCTCATTTCAATCTCTGGTTTTATGCAGCACCCCAACTCACCTTTACCCTTAAGCAAGCATAAGTTGGTTTTCTCAATTTGAGACCCTGTTCTGTTCTGTAATTCAGTTCCTGTGTAGCCAAGTTTACATTCCGTGTATTACTGATATCTTATGATGTTTCTTTTTCTGTGTGACTTACTTCAGTTAGAATCATCATACCTGAATCCACTCATTGTGCTGCTAAGGGCCTGATGACACAGATTTCATTGCTGAGTGATATTGCTTTGTAAGTAAATACCACAACTTCTTTATCCATTTTTCACTTTCTGCGATGTTGAACTTGTACTGTAAACGAGGTTCTTGTAAACAGAGCCGTTCCAAACTTTGGGGTGGCTGTGTCTTTTTCATTTTAATTTCCCTAAGCTATAGGACCATAAGTGGAAGTGCCCTAGGTTCTGTTGCTTTGTTTTTTAGATGTTTCAGGAAACACCATACACTTCTCCCGAGTGTCTGTTTGCAATTTACATCCCGCCCATCAGCATAACAAGGCTCCCAGTTCTCCATGGCCTGTCCTGCCTTTCTGGATTTTACACTTTTTTCAGATGGCCCTTTTGACCGGGGGAAGTGAGACTTCATTGTAGTGCAGATTTCCTTTGCAAGCTTGCTTGGTTGGCCAAAAAGGGCGTATGCGTTTTTTCCTGAATATATTCAGGAAAAAACGCATACGCCCTTTTTGGCCAAGTGCATCATTGTGGACGTTCTGCCTCTTTTCCTATGCTTTCAATGCAATTCCAGTCTACCTCCTGAAATCGGTTTCCTGCAATTCTGCCCCGCTTTCAAGTCCTCTTGGCAGCCTTACTTCAGTCTATTTTTGGACGATAGCTGTCATTTATAACTCTGCAGGTTTGTGAATTACAGTGCCCCTGAGCTCCTTTCTTCAACTCGCTTTCTTGTGACCTGGCCGCAACACCGCAGGATGGCTTCAGGCCCTAATCTGTTTCCGGTACGGCACGCTGAGCCTTTGGTTATTTCCTCTTCCTGGTGGGAAATGAGAGTTAAATTTGCCCGTCCAGACACCTCCAGCTAGCCTCTCATTGGTTCTCGCTATTCCTGTTCATCTTCCGCAGAAATTGCAAACTGGGCCAAACAGGAGGTTAAAGGCGCTGACTCTCCAAGTGGGGAGAGTGTTAGTAAAGCGTCTGGAATGTTGCACCCGAGTACCAGGGGAGGAAAACTGAGACATATTTGAACACGTCTCCCGATCACATGGTTGATCATACTCTAGGTTCCACATGCATGTTTTAGCTGAAGGAAGAATACCTTAAACCTGGGTAGTTGAAACCCGTGGAATGGGTACCATGCAATATGACTTCAAAGGGTCTTCATTTGCTCACCGAACCTCTCCAATCCTATCACTGCTGCGTTTATGACCCTGTACACATGCTTGATTCTCTTTCAGAGACATAGCAATCTATAGGTTTTAAGATACTTACTAGTCAGGTACATTCTTAGGCGTTTAATATGCGGTGTTGAGTCCATTTCGTTGAGCAAGGAGTAGCTCTTGTCTATTCCATATTTGGCTTAAGGAACTTTATCTGTGCTCATTTCAATCTCTGGTTTTATGCAGCACCCCAACTCACCTTTACCCTTAAGCAAGCATAAGTTGGTTTTCTGAATTTGAGACCCTGTTCTGTTCTGTAATTCAGTTCCTGTGTAGCCAAGTTTACATTCCGTGTATTACTGATATCTTATGATGTTTCTTTTTCTGTGTGACTTATTTCAGTTAGAATCATCATACCTGAATCCACTCATTGTGCTGCTAAGGGCCTGATGACACAGATTTCATTGCTGAGTGATATTGCTTTGTAAGTAAATACCACAACTTCTTTATCCATTTTTCACTTTCTGCGATGTTGAACTTGTACTGTAAACGAGGTTCTTGTAAACAGAGCCGTTCCAAACTTTGGGGTGGCTGTGTCTTTTTCATTTTAATTTCCCTAAGCTATAGGACCATAAGTGGAAGTGCCCTAGGTTCTGTTGCTTTGTTTTTTAGATGTTTCAGGAAAGACCATACATTTCTCCCGTGTGTCTGTTGGCAATTTACATCCCGCCCATCAGCATAACAAGGCTCCCAGTTCTCCATGGCCTGTCCTGCCTTTCTGGATTTTACACTTTTTTCAGATGGCCCTTTTGACCGGGGGAAGTGAGACTTCATTGTAGTGCAGATTTCCTTTGCAAGCTTGCTTGGTTGGCCAAAAAGGGCGTATGCGTTTTTTCCTGAATATATTCAGGAAAAAACGCATACGCCCTTTTTGGCCAAGTGCATCATTGTGGACGTTCTGCCTCTTTTCCTATGCTTTCAATGCAATTCCAGTCTACCTCCTGAAATCGGTTTCCTGCAATTCTGCCCCACTTTCAAGTCCTCTTGGCAGCCTTACTTCAGTCTATTTTTGGACGATAGCTGTCATTTATAACTCTGCAGGTTTGTGAATTACAGTGCCCCTGAGCTCCTTTCTTCAACTCGCTTTCTTGTGACCTGGCCGCAACACCGCAGGATGGCTTCAGGCCCTAATCTGGTTCCGGTACGGCACGCTGAGCCTTTGGTTATTTCCTCTTCCTGGTGGGAAATGAGAGTTAAATTTGCCCGTCCAGACACCTCCAGCTAGCCTCTCATTGGTTCTCGCTATTCCTGTTCATCTTCCGCAGAAATTGCAAACTGGGCCAAACAGGAGGTTAAAGGCGCTGACTCTCCAAGTGGGGAGAGTGTTAGTAAAGCGTCTGGAATGTTGCACCCGAGTACCAGGGGAGGAAAACTGAGACATATTTGAACACGTCTCCCGATCACATGGTTGATCATACTCTAGGTTCCACATGCATGTTTTAGCTGAAGGAAGAATACCTTAAACCTGGGTAGTTGAAACCCGTGGAATGGGTACCATGCAATATGACTTCAAAGGGTCTTCATTTGCTCACCGAACCTCTCCAATCCTATCACTGCTGCGTTTATGACCCTGTACACATGCTTGATTCTCTTTCAGAGACATAGCAATCTATAGGTTTTAAGATACTTACTAGTCAGGTACATTCTTAGGCGTTTAATATGCGGTGTTGAGTCCATTTCGTTGAGCAAGGAGTAGCTCTTGTCTATTCCATATTTGGCTTAAGGAACTTTATCTGTGCTCATTTCAATCTCTGGTTTTATGCAGCACCCCAACTCACCTTTACCCTTAAGCAAGCATAAGTTGGTTTTCTGAATTTGAGACCCTGTTCTGTTCTGTAATTCAGTTCCTGTGTAGCCAAGTTTACATTCCGTGTATTACTGATATCTTATGATGTTTCTTTTTCTGTGTGACTTATTTCAGTTAGAATCATCATACCTGAATCCACTCATTGTGCTGCTAAGGGCCTGATGACACAGATTTCATTGCTGAGTGATATTGCTTTGTAAGTAAATACCACAACTTCTTTATCCATTTTTCACTTTCTGCGATGTTGAACTTGTACTGTAAACGAGGTTCTTGTAAACAGAGCCGTTCCAAACTTTGGGGTGGCTGTGTCTTTTTGATTTTAATTTCCCTAAGCTATAGGACCATAAGTGGAAGTGCCCTAGGTTCTGTTGCTTTGTTTTTTAGATGTTTCAGGAAACACCATACACTTCTCCCGAGTGGTTGTTGGCAATTTACATCCCGCCCTTCAGCATAACAAGGCTCCCAGTTCTCTATGGCCTGTCCTGCCTTTCTGGATTTTACACTTTTTTCAGATGGCCCTTTTGACCGGGGGGAAGTGAGACTTCATTGTAGTGCAGATTTCCTTTGCAAGCTTGCTTGGTTGGCCAAAAAGGGCGTATGCGTTTTTTCCTGAATATATTCAGGAAAAAACGCATACGCCCTTTTTGGCCAAGTGCATCATTGTGGACGTTCTGCCTCTTTTCCTATGCTTTCAATGCAATTCCAGTCTACCTCCTGAAATCGGTTTCCTGCAATTCTGCCCCGCTTTCAAGTCCTCTTGGCAGCCTTACTTCAGTCTATTTTTGGACGATAGCTGTCATTTATAACTCTGCAGGTTTGTGAATTACAGTGCCCCTGAGCTCCTTTCTTCAACTCGCTTTCTTTTGAGCTGGCCGCAACACCGCAGGATGGCTTCAGGCCCTAATCTGGTTCCGGCACGGCACGCTGAGCCTTTGGTTATTTCCTCTTCCTGTTGGGAAATGAGAGTTAAATTTGCCCGTCCAGACACCTCCAGCTAGCCTCTCATTGGTTCTCGCTATTCCTGTTCATCTTCCGCAGAAATTGCAAACTGTGCCAAACAGGAGGTTAAAGGTGCTGACTCTCCAAGTGGGGAGAGTGTTAGTAAAGCGTCTGGAATGTTGCACCCGAGTACCAGGGGAGGAAAACTGAGACATATTTGAACACGTCTCCCGTGCACATGGTTGATCATACTCTGGGTTCCACATGCATGTTTTAGCTGAAGGAAGAATACCTAAAACTTGGGTAGTTGAAACCCGTGGAATGGGTACCATGCAATATGAATTCAAAGGGTCTTCATTTGCTCACCGAACCTCTCCAGTCCTATCACTGCTGCGTTTATTCCCCTGTACACATGCTTGATTCTCTTTCGGAGACATAGCAATCCATAGGTTTTAAGATACTTACTAGTCAGGTACATTTTTAGGGGTTTAATATGGGGTTTTGAGTCCATTTCGTTGAGCAAGGAGTAGCTCTTGTCTATTCCATATTTGGCTTAAGGAACTTTATCTGTGCTCATTTCAATCTCTGGTTTTATGCAGCACCCCAACTCACCTTTCCCCTTAAGCAAGCATAAGTTGGTTTTCTAAATTTGAGACCCTGTTCTGTTTTGGAATGCAGTTCCTGTGTAGCCAAGTTTACATTCCGTGTATTAGTGATATCTTATGATGTTTCTTTTTCTGTGTGACTTATTTCAGTTAGAATCATCGTACCTGAATCCACTCATTATGCTGCTACTGGCCTGATGACATAGATTTCATTGCTGAGTGATACTGCATTGTACGTAAGTACCACAAGTTCTTTATCCATTTTTCAATTTCTGCGATGTTGAACTTGTACTGTAAACGAGGTTCTTGTAAACAGAGGCGTCCCAAACTTTGGGGTGGCTGTGTCTTTTTGATTTTAATTTCCCTAAGCTATAGGACCATAAGTGGCAGTGCCCTAGGCTCTGTTGCTTTGTTTTTTAGATGTTTCAGGAAACACCATACACTTCTCCCGAGTGTCTGTTGGCAATTTACATCCCGCCCATCAGCATAACAAGGTTCCCAGTTCTCCATGGCCTGTCCTGCCTTTCTGGATTTTACACTTTTTTCAGATGGCCCTTTTGACCGGGGGGAAGTGAGACTTCATTGTAGTGCAGATTTCCTTTGCAAGCTTGCTTGGTTGGCCAAAAAGGGCGTATGCGTTTTTTCCTGAATATATTCAGGAAAAAACGCATACGCCCTTTTTGGCCAAGTGCATCATTGTGGACGTTCTGCCTCTTTTCCTATGCTTTCAATGCAATTCCAGTCTACCTCCTGAAATCGGTTTCCTGCAATTCTGCCCCGCTTTCAAGTCCTCTTGGCAGCCTTACTTCAGTCTATTTTTGGACGATAGCTGTCATTTATAACTCTGCAGGTTTGTGAATTACAGTGCCCCTGAGCTCCTTTCTTCAACTCGCTTTCTTGTGACCTGGCCGCAACACCGCAGGATGGCTTCAGGCCCTAATCTGGTTCCGGCACGGCACGCTGAGCCTTTGGTTAATTCCTCTTCCTGGTGGGAAATGAGAGTTAAATTTGCCCGTCCAGACACCTCCAGCTAGCCTCTCATTGGTTCTCGCTATTCCTGTTCATCTTCCGCAGAAATTGCAAACTGGGCCAAACAGGAGGTTAAAGGCGCTGACTCTCCAAGTCGGGAGAGTGTTAGTAAAGCGTCTGGAATGTTGCACCCGAGTACCAGCGTATGAAAACTGAGACATATTTGAACACGTCTCCCGATCACATGGTTGATCATACTCTAGGTTCCACATGCATGTTTTAGCTGAAGGAAGAATACCTTAAACCTGGGTAGTTGAAACCCGTGGAATGGGTACCATGCAATATGACTTCAAAGGGTCTTCATTTGCTCACCGAACCTCTCCAATCCTATCACTGCTGTGTTTATGCCCCTGTACACATGCTTGATTCTCTTTCGGAGACATAGCAATCCATAGGTTTTAAGATACTTACTAGTCAGGTACATTCTTAGGCGTTTAATATGCGGTGTTGAGTCCATTTCGTTGAGCAAGGAGTAGCTCTTGTCTATTCCATATTTGACTTAAGGAACTTTATCTGTGCTCATTTCAATCTCTGGTTTTATGCAGCACCCCAACTCACCTTTACCCTTAAGCAAGCATAAGTTGGTTTTCTAAATTTGAGACCCTGTTCTGTTCTGTAATTCAGTTCCTGTGTAGCCAAGTTTACATTCCGTGTATTACTGATATCTTATGATGTTTCTTTTTCTGTGTGACTTACTTCAGTTAGAATCATCATACCTGAATCCACTCATTGTGCTGCTAAGGGCCTGATGACACAGATTTCATTGCTGAGTGATATTGCTTTGTAAGTAAATACCACAACTTCTTTATCCATTTTTCACTTTCTGCGATGTTGAACTTGTACTGTAAACGAGGTTCTTGTAAACAGAGCCGTTCCAAACTTTGGGGTGGCTGTGTCTTTTTGATTTTAATTTCCCTAAGCTATAGGACCATAAGTGGAAGTGCCCTAGGTTCTGTTGCTTTGTTTTTTAGATGTTTCAGGAAACACCTACACTTCTCCTGAGTGGTTGTTGGCAATTTACATCCCGCCCATCAGCATAACAAGGCTCCCAGTTCTCCATGGCCTGTCCTGCCTTTCTGGATTTTACACTTTTTTCAGATGGCCCTTTTGACCGGGGGAAGTGAGACTTCATTGTAGTGCAGATTTCCTTTGCAAGCTTGCTTGGTTGGCCAAAAAGGGCGTATGCGTTTTTTCCTGAATATATTCAGGAAAAAACGCATACGCCCTTTTTGGCCAAGTGCATCATTGTGGACGTTCTGCCTCTTTTCCTATGCTTTCAATGCAATTCCAGTCTACCTCCTGAAATCGGTTTCCTGCAATTCTGCCCCGCTTTCAAGTCCTCTTGGCAGCCTTACTTCAGTCTATTTTTGGACGATAGCTGTCATTTATAACTCTGCAGGTTTGTGAATTACAGTGCCCCTGAGCTCCTTTCTTCAACTCGCTTTCTTGTGACCTGGCCGCAACACCGCAGGATGGCTTCAGGCCCTAATCTGGTTCCGGTACGGCACGCTGAGCCTTTGGTTATTTCCTCTTCCTGGTGGGAAATGAGAGTTAAATTTGCCCGTCCAGACACCTCCAGCTAGCCTCTCATTGGTTCTCGCTATTCCTGTTCATCTTCCGCAGAAATTGCAAACTGGGCCAAACAGGAGGTTAAAGGCGCTGACTCTCCAAGTGGGGAGAGTGTTAGTAAAGCGTCTGGAATGTTGCACCCGAGTACCAGGGGAGGAAAACTGAGACATATTTGAACACGTCTCCCGATCACATGGTTGATCATACTCTAGGTTCCACATGCATGTTTTAGCTGAAGGAAGAATACCTTAAACCTGGGTAGTTGAAACCCGTGGAATGGGTACCATGCAATATGACTTCAAAGGGTCTTCATTTGCTCACCGAACCTCTCCAATCCTATCACTGCTGCGTTTATGACCCTGTACACATGCTTGATTCTCTTTCAGAGACATAGCAATCTATAGGTTTTAAGATACTTACTAGTCAGGTACATTCTTAGGCGTTTAATATGCGGTGTTGAGTCCATTTCGTTGAGCAAGGAGTAGCTCTTGTCTATTCCATATTTGGCTTAAGGAACTTTATCTGTGCTCATTTCAATCTCTGGTTTTATGCAGCACCCCAACTCACCTTTACCCTTAAGCAAGCATAAGTTGGTTTTCTGAATTTGAGACCCTGTTCTGTTCTGTAATTCAGTTCCTGTGTAGCCAAGTTTACATTCCGTGTATTACTGATATCTTATGATGTTTCTTTTTCTGTGTGACTTATTTCAGTTAGAATCATCATAACTGAATCCACTCATTGTGCTGCTAAGGGCCTGATGACACAGATTTCATTGCTGAGTGATATTGCTTTGTAAGTAAATACCACAACTTCTTTATCCATTTTTCACTTTCTGCGATGTTGAACTTGTACTGTAAACGAGGTTCTTGTAAACAGAGCCGTTCCAAACTTTGGGGTGGCTGTGTCTTTTTGATTTTAATTTCCCTAAGCTATAGGACCATAAGTGGAAGTGCCCTAGGTTCTGTTGCTTTGTTTTTTAGATGTTTCAGGAAACACCATACACTTCTCCCGAGTGGTTGTTGGCAATTTACATCCCGCCCATCAGCATAACAAGGCTCCCAGTTCTCTATGGCCTCTCCTGCCTTTCTGGATTTTACACTTTTTTCAGATGGCCCTTTTGACTGGGGGGAAGTGAGACTTCATTGTAGTGCAGATTTCCTTTGCAAGCTTGCTTGGTTGGCCAAAAAGGGCGTATGCGTTTTTTCCTGAATATATTCAGGAAAAAACGCATACGCCCTTTTTGGCCAAGTGCATCATTGTGGACGTTCTGCCTCTTTTCCTATGCTTTCAATGCAATTCCAGTCTACCTCCTGAAATCGGTTTCCTGCAATTCTGCCCCGCTTTCAAGTCCTCTTGGCAGCCTTACTTCAGTCTATTTTTGGACGATAGCTGTCATTTATAACTCTGCAGGTTTGTGAATTACAGTGCCCCTGAGCTCCTTTCTTCAACTCGCTTTCTTTTGAGCTGGCCGCAACACCGCAGGATGGCTTCAGGCCCTAATCTGGTTCCGGCACGGCACGCTGAGCCTTTGGTTATTTCCTCTTCCTGTTGGGAAATGAGAGTTAAATTTGCCCGTCCAGACACCTCCAGCTAGCCTCTCATTGGTTCTCGCTATTCCTGTTCATCTTCCGCAGAAATTGCAAACTGTGCCAAACAGGAGGTTAAAGGTGCTGACTCTCCAAGTGGGGAGAGTGTTAGTAAAGCGTCTGGAATGTTGCACCCGAGTACCAGGGGAGGAAAACTGAGACATATTTGAACACGTCTCCCGTGCACATGGTTGATCATACTCTAGGTTCCACATGCATGTTTTAGCTGAAGGAAGAATACCTTAAACCTGGAGAGTTGAGACCCGTGTAATGGGTACCATGCAATATGACTTCAAAGGGTCTTCATTTGCTCACCGAACCTCTCCAATCCTATCACTGCTGCGTTTATGACCCTGTACACATGCTTGATTCTCTTTCAGAGACATAGCAATCTATAGGTTTTAAGATACTTACTAGTCAGGTACATTCTTAGGCGTTTAATATGCGGTGTTGAGTCCATTTCGTTGAGCAAGGAGTAGCTCTTGTCTATTCCATATATGGCTTAAGGAACTTTATCTGTGCTCATTTCAATCTCTGGTTTTATGCAGCACCCCAACTCACCTTTACCCTTAAGCAAGCATAAGTTGGTTTTCTAAATTTGAGACCCTGTTGTGTTCTGTAATTCAGTTCCTGTGTAGCCAAGTTTACATTCCGTGTATTACTGATATCTTATGATGTTTCTTTTTCTGTGTGACTTATTTCAGTTAGAATCATCATACCTGAATCCACTCATTCTGCTGCTAAGTGCCTGATGACACAGATTTCATTGCTGAGTGATATTGCTTTGTAAGTAAATACCACAACTTCTTTATCCATTTTTCACTTTCTGCGATGTTGAACTTGTACTGTAAACGAGGTTCTTGTAAACAGAGCCGTTCCAAACTTTGGGGTGGCTGTGTCTTTTTGATTTTAATTTCCCTAAGCTATAGGACCATAAGTGGAAGTGCCCTAGGTTCTGTTGCTTTGTTTTTTAGATGTTTCAGGAAACACCATACACTTCTCCCGAGTGGTTGTTGGCTATTTACATCCCGCCCTTCAGCATAACTAGGCTCCCAGTTCTCCATGGCCTGTCCTGCCTTTCTGGATTTTACACTTTTTTCAGATGGCCCTTTTGACCGGGGGGAAGTGAGACTTCATTGTAGTGCAGATTTCCTTTGCAAGCTTGCTGGGTTGGCCAAAAAGGGCGTATGCGTTTTTTCCTGAATATATTCAGGAAAAAACGCATACGCCCTTTTTGGCCAAGTGCATCATTGTGGACGTTCTGCCTCTTTTCCTATGCTTGCAATGCAATTCCAGTCTACCTCCTGAAATCGGTTTCCTGCAATTCTGCCCCGCTTTCAAGTCCTCTTGGCAGCCTTACTTCAGTCTATTTTTGGACGATAGCTGTCATTTATAACTCTGCAGGTTTGTGAATTACAGTGCCCCTGAGCTCCTTTCTTCAACTCGCTTTCTTGTGAGCTGGCCGCAACACCGCAGGATGGCTTCAGGCCCTAATCTGGTTCCGGTACGGCACGCTGAGCCTTTGGTTATTTCCTCTTCCTGTTGGGAAATGAGAGTTAAATTTGCCCGTCCAGACACCTCCAGCTAGCCTCTCATTGGTTCTCGCTATTCCTGTTCATCTTCCGCAGAAATTGCAAACTGGGCCAAACAGGAGGTTAAAGGCGCTGACTCTCCAAGTGGGGAGAGTGTTAGTAAAGCGTCTGGAATGTAGCACCCGAGTACCAGGGGAGGAAAACTGAGACATATTTGAACACGTCTCCCGATCACATGGTTGATCATACTCTAGGTTCCACATGCATGTTTTAGCTGAAGGAAGAATACCTTAAACCTGGGTAGTTGAAACCCGTGGAATGGGTACCATGCAATATGACTTCAAAGGGTCTTCATTTGCTCACCGAACCTCTCCAATCCTATCACTGCTGCGTTTATGCCCCTGTACACATGCTTGATTCTCTTTCGGAGACATAGCAATCCATAGGTTTTAAGATACTTACTAGTCAGGTACATTCTTAGGCGTTTAATATGGGGTGTTGAGTCCATTTCGTTGAGCAAGGAGTAGCTCTTGTCTATTCCATATTTGGCTTAAGGAACTTTATCTGTGCTCATTTCAATCTCTGGTTTTATGCAGCACCCCAACTCACCTTTACCCTTAAGCAAGAATAAGTTGGTTTTCTAAATTTGAGACCCTGTTCTGTTCTGTAATTCTGTTCCTGTGTAGCCAAGTTTACATTCCGTGTATTACTGATATCTTATGATGTTTCTTTTTCTGTGTGACTTATTTCAGTTAGAATCATCATACCTGAATCCACTCATTGTGCTGCTAAGGGCCTGATGACACAGATTTCATTGCTGAGTGATATTGCTTTGTAAGTAAATACCACAACTTCTTTATCCATTTTTCACTTTCTGCGATGTTGAACTTGTACTGTAAACGAGGTTCTTGTAAACAGAGGCGTCCCAAACTTTGGGGTGGCTGTGTCTTTTTGATTTTAATTTCCCTAAGCTATAGGACCATAAGTGGCAGTGCCCTAGGCTCTGTTGTTTTGTTTTTTAGATGTTTCAGGAAACACCATACACTTCTCCCAAGTGTCTGTTGGCAATTTACATCCCGCCCATCAGCATAACAAGGCTCCCAGGTCTCCATGGCCTGTCCTGCGTTTCTGGATTTTACACTTTTTTCAGATGGCTCTTTTGACCGGGGGGAAGTGAGACTTCATTGTAGTGCAGATTTCCTTTGCAAGCTTGCTTGGTTGGCCAAAAAGGGCGTATGCGTTTTTTCCTGAATATATTCAGGAAAAAACGCATACGCCCTTTTTGGCCAAGTGCATCATTGTGGACGTTCTGCCTCTTTTCCTATGCTTTCAATGCAATTCCAGTCTACCTCCTGAAATCGGTTTCCTGCAATTCTGCCCCGCTTTCAAGTCCTCTTGGCAGCCTTACTTCAGTCTATTTTTGGACGATAGCTGTCATTTATAACTCTGCAGGTTTGTGAATTACAGTGCCCCTGAGCTCCTTTCTTCAACTCGCTTTCTTTTGAGCTGGCCGCAACACCGCAGGATGGCTTCAGGCCCTAATCTGGTTCCGGCACGGCACGCTGAGCCTTTGGTTATTTCCTCTTCCTGGTGGGAAATGAGAGTTAAATTTGCCCGTCCAGACACCTCCAGCTAGCCTCTCATTGGTTCTCGCTATTCCTGTTCATCTTCCGCAGAAATTGCAAACTGGGCCAAACAGGAGGTTAAAGGGACTGACTCTCCAAGTCGGGAGAGTGTTAGTAAAGCGTCTGGAATGTTGCACCCGAGTACCAGGGTACGAAAACTGAGACAAATTTGAACACGTCTCCCGATCACATGGTTGATCATACTCTAGGTTCCACATGCATGTTTTAGCTGAAGGAAGAATACCTTAAACCTGGGTAGTTGAAACCCGTGTAATGGGTACCATGCAATATGACTTCAAAGTGTCTTCATTTGCTCACCGAACCTCTCCAATCCTATCACTGCTGTGTTTATGCCCATGTACACATGCTTGATTCTCTTTCAGAGACATAGCAATCTATAGGTTTTAAGATACTTACTAGTCAGGTACATTCTTAGGCGTTTAATATGCGGTGTTGAGTCCATTTCGTTGAGCAAGGAGTAGCTCTTGTCTATTCCATATTTGACTTAAGGAACTTTATCTGTGCTCATTTCAATCTCTGGTTTTATGCAGCACCCCAACTCACCTTTACCCTTAAGCAAGCATAAGTTGGTTTTCTAAATTTGAGACCCTGTTCTGTTCTGTAATTCAGTTCCTGTGTAGCCAAGTTTACATTCCGTGTATTACTGATATCTTATGATGTTTCTTTTTCTGTGTGACTTACTTCAGTTAGAATCATCATACCTGAATCCACTCATTGTGCTGCTAAGGGCCTGATGACACAGATTTCATTGCTGAGTGATATTGCTTTGTAAGTAAATACCACAACTTCTTTATCCATTTTTCACTTTCTGCGATGTTGAACTTGTACTGTAAACGAGGTTCTTGTAAACAGAGCCGTTCCAAACTTTGGGGTGGCTGTGTCTTTTTGATTTTAATTTCCCTAAGCTATAGGACCATAAGTGGAAGTGCCCTAGGTTCTGTTCCTTTGTTTTTTAGATGTTTCAGGAAACACCTACACTTCTCCTGAGTGGTTGTTGGCAATTTACATCCCGCCCATCAGCATAACAAGGCTCCCAGTTCTCCATGGCCTGTCCTGCCTTTCTGGATTTTACACTTTTTTCAGATGGCCCTTTTGACCGGGGGGAAGTGAGACTTCATTGTAGTGCAGATTTCCTTTGCAAGCTTGCTTGGTTGGCCAAAAAGGGCGTATGCGTTTTTTCCTGAATATATTCAGGAAAAAACGCATACGCCCTTTTTGGCCAAGTGCATCATTGTGGACGTTCTGCCTCTTTTCCTATGCTTTCAATGCAATTCCAGTCTACCTCCTGAAATCGGTTTCCTGCAATTCTGCCCCGCTTCCAAGTCCTCTTGGCAGCCTTACTTCAGTCTATTTTTGGACGATAGCTGTCATTTATAACTCTGCAGGTTTGTGAATTACAGTGCCCCTGAGCTCCTTTCTTCAACTCGCTTTCTTTTGAGCTGGCCGAAACACCGCAGGATGGATTCAGGCCCTAATCTGGTTCCGGTACGGCACGCTGAGCCTTTGGTTATTTCCTCTTCCTGGTGGGAAATGAGAGTTAAATTTGCCCGTCCAGACACCTCCAGCTAGTCTCTCATTGGTTCTCGCTATTCCTGTTCATCTTCCGCAGAAATTGCAAACTGGGCCAAACAGGAGGTTAAAGGCGCTGACTCTCCAAGTGGGGAGAGTGTTAGTAAAGCGTCTGGAATGTTGCACCCGAGTACCAGGGGAGGAAAACTGAGACATATTTGAACACGTCTCCCGTTCACATGGTTGATCATACTTGGGTTCCACATGCATGTTTTAGCTGAAGGAAGAATACCTTAAACCTGGAGAGTTGAGACCCGTGTAATGGGTACCATGCAATATGACTTCAAAGGGTCTTCATTTGCTCACCGAACCTCTCCAATCCTATCACTGCTGCGTTTATGCCCCTGTACACATGCTTGATTCTCTTTCGGAGACATAGCAATCTATAGGTTTTAAGATACTTACTAGTCAGGTACATTCTTAGGCGTTTAATATGGGGTGTTGAGTCCATTTCGTTGAGCAAGGAGTAGCTCTTGTCTATTCCATATTTGGCTTAAGGAACTTTATCTGTGCTCATTTCAATCTCTGGTTTTATGCAGCACCCCAACTCACCTTTACCCTTAAGCAAGAATAAGTTGGTTTTCTAAATTTGAGACCCTGTTCTGTTCTGTAATTCTGTTCCTGTGTAGCCAAGTTTACATTCCGTGTATTACTGATATCTTATGATGTTTCTTTTTCTGTGTGACTTATTTCAGTTAGAATCATCATACCTGAATCCACTCATTGTGCTGCTAAGGGCCTGATGACACAGATTTCATTGCTGAGTGATATTGCTTTGTAAGTAAATACCACAACTTCTTTATCCATTTTTCACTTTCTGCGATGTTGAACTTGTACTGTAAACGAGGTTCTTGTAAACAGAGGCGTCCCAAACTTTGGGGTGGCTGTGTCTTTTTGATTTTAATTTCCCTAAGCTATAGGACCATAAGTGGCAGTGCCCTAGGCTCTGTTGCTTTGTTTTTTAGATGTTTCAGGAAACACCATACACTTCTCCCAAGTGTCTGTTGGCAATTTACATCCCGCCCATCAGCATAACAAGGCTCCCAGTTCTCCATGGCCTGTCCTGCCTTTCTGGATTTTACACTTTTTTCAGATGGCTCTTTTGACCGGGGGGAAGTGAGACTTCATTGTAGTGCAGATTTCCTTTGCAAGCTTGCTTGGTTGGCCAAAAAGGGCGTATGCGTTTTTTCCTGAATATATTCAGGAAAAAACGCATACGCCCTTTTTGGCCAAGTGCATCATTGTGGACGTTCTGCCTCTTTTCCTATGCTTTCAATGCAATTCCAGTCTACCTCCTGAAATCGGTTTCCTGCAATTCTGCCCCGCTTTCAAGTCCTCTTGGCAGCCTTACTTCAGTCTATTTTTGGACGATAGCTGTCATTTATAACTCTGCAGGTTTGTGAATTACAGTGCCCCTGAGCTCCTTTCTTCAACTCGCTTTCTTTTGAGCTGGCCGCAACACCGCAGGATGGCTTCAGGCCCTAATCTGGTTCCGGCACGGCACGCTGAGCCTTTGGTTATTTCCTCTTCCTGGTGGGAAATGAGAGTTAAATTTGCCCGTCCAGACACCTCCAGCTAGTCTCTCATTGGTTCTCGCTATTCCTGTTCATCTTCCGCAGAAATTGCAAACTGGGCCAAACAGGAGGTTAAAGGCGCTGACTCTCCAAGTCGGGAGAGTGTTAGTAAAGTGTCTGGAATGTTGCACCCGAGTACCAGGGTACGAAAACTGAGACATATTTGAACACGTCTCCCGATCACATGGTTGATCATACTCTAGGTTCCACATGCATGTTTTAGCTGAAGGAAGAATACCTTAAACCTGGAGAGTTAAGACCCGTGGAATGGGTACCATGCAATATGACTTCAAAGGGTCTTCATTTGCTCACCGAACCTCTCCAATCCTATCACTGTTGCATTTATGCCCCTGTACACATGCTTGATTCTCTTTTGGAGACATAGCAATCCATAGGTTTTAAGATACTTACTAGTCAGGTACATTCTTAGGCGTTTAATATGCGGTGTTGAGTCCATTTCGTTGAGCAAGGAGTAGCTCTTGTCTATTCCATATTTGACTTAAGGAACTTTATCTGTGCTCATTTCAATCTCTGGTTTTATGCAGCACCCCAACTCACCTTTACCCTTAAGCAAGCATAAGTTGGTTTTCTAAATTTGAGACCCTGTTCTGTTCTGTAATTCAGTTCCTGTGTAGCCAAGTTTACATTCCGTGTATTACTGATATCTTATGATGTTTCTTTTTCTGTGTGACTTATTTCAGTTAGAATCATCATACCTGAATCCACTCATTGTGCTGCTAAGGGCCTGATGACATAGATTTCATTGCTGAGTGATATTGCTTTGTAAGTGAATACCACAACTTCTTTCTCCATTTTTCACTTTCTGCGATGTTGAACTTGTACTGTAAACGAGGTTCTTGTAAACAGAGCCTTTCCAAACTTTGGGGTGGCTGTGTCTTTTTGATTTTAATTTCCCTAAGCTATAGGACCATAAGTGGAAGTGCCCTAGGCTCTGTTGCTTTGTTTTTTAGATGTTTCAGGAAACACCATACACTTCTCCCGAGTGTCTGTTGGCAATTTACATCCCGCCCATCAGCATAACAAGGCTCCCAGTTCTCCATGGCCTGTCCTGCCTTTCTGGATTTTACACTTTTTTCAGATGGCCCTTTTGACCGGGGGGAAGTGAGACTTCATTGTAGTGCAGATTTCCTTTGCAAGCTTGCTTGGTTGGCCAAAAAGGGCGTATGCGTTTTTTCCTGAATATATTCAGGAAAAAACGCATACGCCCTTTTTGGCCAAGTGCATCATTGTGGACGTTCTGCCTCTTTTCCTATGCTTTCAATGCAATTCCAGTCTACCTCCTGAAATCGGTTTCCTGCAATTCTGCCCCGCTTTCAAGTCCTCTTGGCAGCCTTACTTCAGTCTATTTTTGGACGATAGCTGTCATTTATAACTCTGCAGGTTTGTGAATTACAGTGCCCCTGAGCTCCTTTCTTCAACTCGCTTTCTTTTGAGCTGGCCGCAACACCGCAGGATGGCTTCAGGCCCTAATCTGGTTCCGGCACGGCACGCTGAGCCTTTGGTTATTTCCTCTTCCTGGTGGGAAATGAGAGTTAAATTTGCCCGTCCAGACACCTCCAGCTAGTCTCTCATTGGTTCTCGCTATTCCTGTTCATCTTCCGCAGAAATTGCAAACTGGGCCAAACAGGAGGTTAAAGGCGCTGACTCTCCAAGTCGGGAGAGTGTTAGTAAAGTGTCTGGAATGTTGCACCCGAGTACCAGGGTACGAAAACTGAGACATATTTGAACACGTCTCCCGATCACATGGTTGATCATACTCTAGGTTCCACATGCATGTTTTAGCTGAAGGAAGAATACCTTAAACCTGGAGAGTTAAGACCCGTGGAATGGGTACCATGCAATATGACTTCAAAGGGTCTTCATTTGCTCACCGAACCTCTCCAATCCTATCACTGTTGCATTTATGCCCCTGTACACATGCTTGATTCTCTTTTGGAGACATAGCAATCCATAGGTTTTAAGATACTTACTAGTCAGGTACATTCTTAGGCGTTTAATATGCGGTGTTGAGTCCATTTCGTTGAGCAAGGAGTAGCTCTTGTCTATTCCATATTTGACTTAAGGAACTTTATCTGTGCTCATTTCAATCTCTGGTTTTATGCAGCACCCCAACTCACCTTTACCCTTAAGCAAGCATAAGTTGGTTTTCTAAATTTGAGACCCTGTTCTGTTCTGTAATTCAGTTCCTGTGTAGCCAAGTTTACATTCCGTGTATTACTGATATCTTATGATGTTTCTTTTTCTGTGTGACTTATTTCAGTTAGAATCATCATACCTGAATCCACTCATTGTGCTGCTAAGGGCCTGATGACATAGATTTCATTGCTGAGTGATATTGCTTTGTAAGTGAATACCACAACTTCTTTCTCCATTTTTCACTTTCTGCGATGTTGAACTTGTACTGTAAACGAGGTTCTTGTAAACAGAGCCTTTCCAAACTTTGGGGTGGCTGTGTCTTTTTGATTTTAATTTCCCTAAGCTATAGGACCATAAGTGGAAGTGCCCTAGGCTCTGTTGCTTTGTTTTTTAGATGTTTCAGGAAACACCATACACTTCTCCCGAGTGTCTGTTGGCAATTTACATCCCGCCCATCAGCATAACAAGGCTCCCAGTTCTCCATGGCCTGTCCTGCCTTTCTGGATTTTACACTTTTTTCAGATGGCCCTTTTGACCGGGGGGAAGTGAGACTTCATTGTAGTGCAGATTTCCTTTGCAAGCTTGCTTGGTTGGCCAAAAAGGGCGTATGCGTTTTTTCCTGAATATATTCAGGAAAAAACGCATACGCCCTTTTTGGCCAAGTGCATCATTGTGGACGTTCTGCCTCTTTTCCTATGCTTTCAATGCAATTCCAGTCTACCTCCTGAAATCGGTTTCCTGCAATTCTGCCCCGCTTTCAAGTCCTCTTGGCAGCCTTACTTCAGTCTATTTTTGGACGATAGCTGTCATTTATAACTCTGCAGGTTTGTGAATTACAGTGCCCCTGAGCTCCTTTCTTCAACTCGCTTTCTTTTGAGCTGGCCGCAACACCGCAGGATGGCTTCAGGCCCTAATCTGGTTCTGGCACGGCACGCTGAGCCTTTGGTTAATTCCTCTTCCTGGTGGGAAATGAGAGTTAAAATTGCCCGTCCAGACACCTCCAGCTAGCCTCTCATTGGTTCTCGCTATTCCTGTTCATCTTCCGCAGAAATTGCAAACTGGGCCAAACAGGAGGTTAAAGGGACTGACTCTCCAAGTCGGGAGAGTGTTACTAAAGCGTCTGGAATGTTGCACCCGAGTACCAGGGTACGAAAACTGAGACATATTTGAACACGTCTCCCGATCACATGGTTGATCATACTCTAGGTTCCACATGCATGTTTTAGCTGAAGGAAGAATACCTTAAACCTGGAGAGTTAAGACCCGTGGAATGGGTACCATGCAATATGACTTCAAAGGGTCTTCATTTGCTCACCGAACCTCTCCAATCCTATCACTGCTGCGTTTATGCCCCTGTACACATGCTTGATTCTCTTTCGGAGACATAGCAATCCATAGGTTTTAAAATACTTACTAGTCAGGTACATTCTTAGGCGTTTAATATGCGGTGTTGAGTCCATTTCGTTGAGCAAGGAGTAGCTCTTGTCTATTCCATATTTGACTTAAGGAACTTTATCTGTGCTCATTTCAATCTCTGGTTTTATGCAGCACCCCAACTCACCTTTACCCTTAAGCAAGCATAAGTTGGTTTTCTAAATTTGAGACCCTGTTCTGTTCTGTAATTCAGTTCCTGTGTAGCCAAGTTTACATTCCGTGTATTACTGATATCTTATGATGTTTCTTTTTCTGTGTGACTTATTTCAGTTAGAATCATCATACCTGAATCCACTCATTGTGCTGCTAAGGGCCTGATGACACAGATTTCATTGCTGAGTGATATTGCTTTGTAAGTAAATACCACAACTTCTTTATCCATTTTTCACTTTCTGCGATGTTGATCTTGTACTGTAAACGAGGTTCTTGTAAACAGAGCCTTTCCAAACTTTGGGGTGGCTGTGTCTTTTTGATTTTAATTTCCCTAAGCTATAGGACCATAAGTGGAAGTGCCCTAGGCTCTGTTGCTTTGTTTTTTAGATGTTTCAGGAAACACCATACACTTCTCCCGAGTGGTTGTTGGCAATTTACATCCCGCCCATCAGCATAACAAGGCTCCCATTTGTCCATGGCCTGTCCTGTCTTTCTGGATTTTACACTTTTTTCAGATGGCCCTTTTGACCGGGGGGAAGTGAGACTTCATTGTAGTGCAGATTTCCTTTGCAAGCTTGCTGGGTTGGCCAAAAAGGGCGTATGCGTTTTTTCCTGAATATATTCAGGAAAAAACGCATACGCCCTTTTTGGCCAAGTGCATCATTGTGGACGTTCTGCCTCTTTTCCTATGCTTTCAATGCAATTCCAGTCTACCTCCTGAAATCGGTTTCCTGCAATTCTGCCCCGCTTTCAAGTCCTCTTGGCAGCCTTACTTCAGTCTATTTTTGGACGATAGCTGTCATTTATAACTCTGCAGGTTTGTGAATTACAGTGCCCCTGAGCTCCTTTCTTCAACTCGCTTTCTTTTGAGCTGGCCGCAACACCGCAGGATGGCTTCAGGCCCTAATCTGGTTCTGGCACGGCACGCTGAGCCTTTGGTTAATTCCTCTTCCTGGTGGGAAATGAGAGTTAAAATTGCCCGTCCAGACACCTCCAGCTAGCCTCTCATTGGTTCTCGCTATTCCTGTTCATCTTCCGCAGAAATTGCAAACTGGGCCAAACAGGAGGTTAAAGGGACTGACTCTCCAAGTCGGGAGAGTGTTACTAAAGCGTCTGGAATGTTGCACCCGAGTACCAGGGTACGAAAACTGAGACATATTTGAACACGTCTCCCGATCACATGGTTGATCATACTCTAGGTTCCACATGCATGTTTTAGCTGAAGGAAGAATACCTTAAACCTGGAGAGTTAAGACCCGTGGAATGGGTACCATGCAATATGACTTCAAAGGGTCTTCATTTGCTCACCGAACCTCTCCAATCCTATCACTGCTGCGTTTATGCCCCTGTACACATGCTTGATTCTCTTTCGGAGACATAGCGATCCATAGGTTTTAAGATACTTACTAGTCAGGTACATTCTTAGGCGTTTAATATGCGGTGTTGAGTCCATTTCATTGAGCAAGGAGTAGCTCTTGTCTATTCCATATTTGGCTTAAGGAACTTTATCTGTGCTCATTTCAATCTCTGGTTTTATGCAGCACCCCAACTCACCTTTACCCTTAAGCAAGAATAAGTTGGTTTTCTAAATTTGAGACCCTGTTCTGTTCTGTAATTCAGTTCCTGTGTAGCCAAGTTTACATTCCATGTATTACTGATATCTTATGATGTTTCTTTTTCTGTGTGACTTATTTCAGTTAGAATCATCATACCTGAATCCACTCATTGTGCTGCTAAGGGCCTGATGACACAGATTTCATTGCTGAGTGATATTGCTTTGTAAGTAAATACGACAAGTTCTTTATCCATTTTTCACTTTCTGCGATGTTGAACTTGTACTGTAATCGAGGTTCTTGTAAACAGAGCCAGTCCAAACTTTGGGGTGGCTGTGTCTTTTTGATTTTAATTTCCCTAAGCTATAGGACCATAAGTGGAAGTGCCCTAGGTTCTGTTGCTTTGTTTTTTAGATGTTTCAGGAAACACCATACACTTCTCCCAAGTGTCTGTTGGCAATTTACATCCCGCCCATCAGCATAACAAGGCTCCCAGTTCTCCATGGCCTGTCCTGCCTTTCTGGATTTTACACTTTTTTCAGATGGCTCTTTTGACCGGGGGGAAGTGAGACTTCATTGTAGTGCAGATTTCCTTTGCAAGCTTGCTTGGTTGGCCAAAAAGTGCGTATGCGTTTTTTCCTGAATATATTCAGGAAAAAATGCATACGCCCTTTTTGGCCAAGTGCATCATTGTGGACGTTCTGCCTCTTTTCCTATGCTTTCAATGCAATTCCAGTCTACCTCCTGAAATCGGTTTCCTGCAATTCTGCCCCGCTTTCAAGTCCTCTTGGCAGCCTTACTTCAGTCTATTTTTGGACGATAGCTGTCATTTATAACTCTGCAGGTTTGTGAATTACAGTGCCCCTGAGCTCCTTTCTTCAACTCGCTTTCTTTTGAGCTGGCCGCAACACCGCAGGATGGCTTCAGGCCCTAATCTGGTTCCGGCACGGCACACTGAGCCTTTGTTTATTTCCTCTTCCTGGTGGGAAATGAGAGTTAAATTTGCCCGTCCAGACACCTCCAGCTAGTCTCTCATTGGTTCTCGCTATTCCTGTTCATCTTCCGCAGAAATTGCAAACTGGGCCAAACAGGAGGTTAAAGGCGCTGACTCTCCAAGTCGGGAGAGTGTTAGTAAAGCATCTGGAATGTTGCACCCGAGTACCAGGGTACGAAAACTGAGACATATTTGAACACGTCTCCCGATCACATGGTTGATCATACTCTAGGTTCCACATGCATGTTTTAGCTGAAGGAAGAATACCTTAAACCTGGAGAGTTAAGACCCGTGTAATGGGTACCATGCAATATGACTTCAAAGGGTCTTCATTTGCTCACCGAACCTCTCCAATCCTATCACTGCTGCGTTTATGCCCCTGTACACATGCTTGATTCTCTTTCGGAGACATAGCAATCCATAGGTTTTAAGATACTTACTAGTCAGGTACATTCTTAGACGTTTAATATGGGGTGTTGAGTCCATTTCATTGAGCAAGGAGTAGCTCTTTTCTATTCCATATTTGGCTTAAGGAACTTTATCTGTGCTCATTTCAATCTCTGGTTTTATGCAGCACCCCAACTCACCTTTACCCTTAAGCAAGAATAAGTTGGTTTTCTAAATTTGAGACCCTGTTCTGTTCTGTAATTCAGTTCCTGTGTAGCCAAGTTTACATTCCGTGTATTACTGATATCTTATGATGTTTCTTTTTCTGTGTGACTTATTTCAGTTAGAATCATCATACCTGAATCCACTCATTGTGCTGCTAAGGGCCTGAGGACACAGATTTCATTGCTGAGTGATATTGCTTTGTAAGTAAATACCACAAGTTCTTTATCCATTTTTCACTTTCTGCGATGTTGAACTTGTACTGTAAACGAGGTTCTTGTAAACAGAGCCTTTCCAAACTTTGGGGTGGCTGTGTCTTTTTGATTTTAATTTCCCTAAGCTATAGGACCATAAGTGGAATTGCCCTAGGCTCTGTTGCTTTGTTTTTTAGATGTTTCAGGAAACACCATACACTTCTCCCGAGTGTCTGTTGGCAATTTACATCCCGCCCATCAGCATAACAAGGCTCCCAGTTCTCCATGGCCTGTCCTGCCTTTCTGGATTTTACACTTTTTTCAGATGGCCCTTTTGACCGGGGGGAAGTGAGACTTCATTGTAGTGCAGATTTCCTTTGCAAGCTTGCTTGGTTGGCCAAAAAGGGCGTATGCGTTTTTTCCTGAATATATTCAGGAAAAAACGCATACGCCCTTTTTGGCCAAGTGCATCATTGTGGACGTTCTGCCTCTTTTCCTATGCTTTCAATGCAATTCCAGTCTACCTCCTGAAATCGGTTTCCTGCAATTCTGCCCCGCTTTCAAGTCCTCTTGGCAGCCTTACTTCAGTCTATTTTTGGACGATAGCTGTCATTTATAACTCTGCAGGTTTGTGAATTACAGTGCCCCTGAGCTCCTTTCTTCAACTCGCTTTCTTTTGAGCTGGCCGCAACACCGCAGGATGGCTTCAGGCCCTAATCTGGTTCTGGCACGGCACGCTGAGCCTTTGGTTAATTCCTCTTCCTGGTGGGAAATGAGAGTTAAAATTGCCCGTCCAGACACCTCCAGCTAGCCTCTCATTGGTTCTCGCTATTCCTGTTCATCTTCCGCAGAAATTGCAAACTGGGCCAAACAGGAGGTTAAAGGCGCTGACTCTCCAAGTGGGGAGAGTGTTAGTAAAGCGTCTGGAATGTTGCACCCGAGTACCAGGGTAGGAAAACTGAGACATATTTGAACACGTCTCCCGATCACATGGTTGATCATACTCTAGGTTCCACATGCATGTTTTAGCTGAAGGAAGAATACCTTAAACCTGGAGAGTTAAGACCCGTGGAATGGGTACCATGCAATATGACTTCAAAGGGTCTTCATTTGCTCACCGAACCTCTCCAATCCTATCACTGCTGCGTTGATGCCCCTGTACACATGCTTGATTCTCTTTCGGAGACATAGCGATCCATAGGTTTTAAGATACTTACTAGTCAGGTACATTCTTAGGCGTTTAATATGCGGTGTTGAGTCCATTTCGTTGAGCAAGGAGTAGCTCTTGTCTATTCCATATTTGACTTAAGGAACTTTATCTGTGCTCATTTCAATCTCTGGTTTTATGCAGCACCCCAACTCACCTTTACCCTTAAGCAAGCATAAGTTGGTTTTCTAAATTTGAGACCCTGTTCTGTTCTGTAATTCAGTTCCTGTGTAGCCAAGTTTACATTCCATGTATTACTGATATCTTATGATGTTTCTTTTTCTGTGTGACTTATTTCAGTTAGAATCATCATACCTGAATCCACTCATTGTGCTGCTAAGGGCCTGATGACATAGATTTCATTGCTGAGTGATATTGCTTTGTAAGTGAATACCACAACTTCTTTATCCATTTTTCACTTTCTGCGATGTTGAACTTGTACTGTAAACGAGGTTCTTGTAAACAGAGCCTTTGCAAACTTTGGGGTGGCTGTGTCTTTTTGATTTTAATTTCCCTAAGCTATAGGACCATAAGTGGAATTGCCCTAGGCTCTGTTGCTTTGTTTTTTAGATGTTTCAGGAAACACCATACACTTCTCCCGAGTGTCTGTTGGCAATTTACATCCCGCCCATCAGCATAACAAGGCTCCCAGTTCTCCATGGCCTGTCCTGTCTTTCTGGATTTTACACTTTTTTCAGATGGCCCTTTTGACCGGGGGGAAGTGAGACTTCATTGTAGTGCAGATTTCCTTTGCAAGCTTGCTGGGTTGGCCAAAAAGGGCGTATGCGTTTTTTCCTGAATATATTCAGGAAAAAACGCATACGCCCTTTTTGGCCAAGTGCATCATTGTGGACGTTCTGCCTCTTTTCCTATGCTTTCAATGCAATTCCAGTCTACCTCCTGAAATCGGTTTCCTGCAATTCTGCCCCGCTTTCAAGTCCTCTTGGCAGCCTTACTTCAGTCTATTTTTGGACGATAGCTGTCATTTATAACTCTGCAGGTTTGTGAATTACAGTGCCCCTGAGCTCCTTTCTTCAACTCGCTTTCTTTTGAGCTGGCCGCAACACCGCAGGATGTCTTCAGGCCCTAATCTGGTTCCGGCACGGCACGCTGAGCCTTTGGTTATTTCCTCTTCCTGGTGGGAAATGAGAGTTATATTTGCCCGTCCAGACACCTCCAGCTAGTCTCTCATTGGTTCTCGCTATTCCTGTTCATCTTCCGCAGAAATTGCAAACTGGGCCAAACAGGAGGTTAAAAGCGCTGACTCTCCAAGTCGGGAGAGTGTTAGTAAAGCGTCTGGAATGTTGCACCCGAGTACCAGGTACGAAAACTGAGACATATTTGAACACGTCTCCCGATCACATGGTGGATCATACTCTAGGTTCCACATGCATGTTTTAGCTGAAGGAAGAATACCTTAAACCTGGAGAGTTAAGACCCGTGTAATGGGTACCATGCAATATGACTTCAAAGGGTCTTCATTTGCTCACCGAACCTCTCCAATCCTATCACTGCTGCGTTTATGCCCCTGTACACATGCTTGATTCTCTTTCGGAGACATAGCAATCCATAGGTTTTAAGATACTTACTAGTCAGGTACATTCTTAGGCGTTTAATATGCGGTGTTGAGTCCATTTCGTTGAGCAAGGAGTAGCTCTTGTCTATTCCATATTTGACTTAAGGAACTTTATCTGTGCTCATTTCAATCTCTGGTTTTATGCAGCACCCCAACTCACCTTTACCCTTAAGCAAGCATAAGTTGGTTTTCTAAATTTGAGACCCTGTTCTGTTCTGTAATTCGGTTCCTGTGTAGCCAAGTTTACATTCCGTGTATTACTGATATCTTATGATGTTTCTTTTTCTGTGTGACTTATTTCAGTTAGAATCATCATACCTGAATCCACTCATTGTGCTGCTAAGGGCCTGATGACAAAGATTTCATTGCTGAGTGATATTGCTTTGTAAGTAAATACCACAACTTCTTTATCCATTTTTCACTTTCTGCGATGTTGAACTTGTACTGTAAACGAGGTTCTTGTAAACAGAGCCGTTCCAAACTTTGGGGTGGCTGTGTCTTTTTGATTTTAATTTCGCTAAGCTATAGGACCATAAGTGGAAGTGGCCTAGGTTCTGTTGCTTTGTTTTTTAGATGTTTCAGGAAACACCATACACTTCTCCCAAGTCGTTGTTGGCAATTTACATCCCGCCCATCAGCATAACAAGGCTCCCAGTTCTCCATGGCCTGTCCTGCCTTTCTGGATTTTACACTTTTTTCAGATGGCCCTTTTGACCGGGGGGAAGTGAGACTTCATTGTAGTGCAGATTTCCTTTGCAAGCTTGCTTGGTTGGCCAAAAAGGGCGTATGCGTTTTTTCCTGAATATATTCAGGAAAAAACGCATACGCCCTTTTTGGCCAAGTGCATCATTGTGGACGTTCTGCCTCTTTTCCTATGCTTTCAATGCAATTCCAGTCTACCTCCTGAAATCGGTTTCCTGCAATTCTGCCCCGCTTTCAAGTCCTCTTGGCAGCCTTACTTCAGTCTATTTTTGGACGATAGCTGTCATTTATAACTCTGCAGGTTTGTGAATTACAGTGCCCCTGAGCTCCTTTCTTCAACTCGCTTTCTTTTGAGCTGGCCGCAACACCGCAGGATGGCTTCAGGCCCTAATCTGGTTCCGGCACGGCACACTGAGCCTTTGGTTAATTCCTCTTCCTGGTGGGAAATGAGAGTTAAATTTGCCCGTCCAGACACCTCCAGCTAGCCTCTCATTGGTTCTCGCTATTCCTGTTCATCTTCCGCAGAAATTGCAAACTGTGCGAAACAGGAGGTTAAAGGCGTTGACTCTCCACGTGGGGAGAGTGTTAGTAAAGCGTCTGGAATGTTGCACCCGAGTACCAGGGGAGGAAAACTGAGACATATTTGAACACGTCTCCCGTTCACATTGTTGATCATAATTGGGTTCCACATGCATGTTTTAGCTGAAGGAAGAATACCTTAAACCTGGAGAGTTGAGACCCGTGTAATGGGTACCATGCAATATGACTTCAAAGGGTCTTCATTTGCTCACCGAACCTCTCCAATCCTATCACTGCTGCGTTTATGCCCCTGTACACATGCTTGATTCTCTTTCGGAGACATGGCATTCCATAGGTTTTACGATACTTACTAGTCAGGTACATTCTTAGGCGTTTAATATGCGGTGTTGAGTCCATTTCGTTGAGCAAGGAGTAGCTCTTGTCTATTCCATATTTGACTTAAGGAACTTTATCTGTGCTCATTTCAATCTCTGGTTTTATGCAGCACCCCAAGGCACCTTTACCCTTAAGCAAGAATAAGTTGGTTTTCTAAATTTGAGACCCTGTTCTGTTCTGTAATTCAGTTCCTGTGTAGCCAAGTTTACATTCCGTGTATTAGTGATATCTTATGATGTTTCTTTTTCTGTGTGACTTATTTCAGTTAGAATCATCATACCTGAATCCACTCATTGTGATGCTAAGGGCCTGATGACATAGATTTCATTGCTGAGTGATATTGCTTTGTAAGTAAATACCACAACTTCTTTATCCATTTTTCACTTTCTGCGATGTTGAACTTGTACTGTACACGAGGTTCTTGTAAACAGAGGCTTCCCAAACTTTGGGGTGGCTGTGTCTTTTTGATTTTAATTTCCCTAAGCTATAGGACCATAAGTGGAAGTGCCCTAGGCTCTGTTGCTTTGTTTTTTAGATATTTCAGGAAACACCATATACTTCTCCCGAGTGGTTGTTGGCAATTTACATCCCGCCCATCAGCATAACAAGGCTCCCAGTTCTCCATGGCCTGTACTGCCTTTCTGGATTTTACACTTTTTTTAGATGGCCCTTTTGACCGGGGGGAAGTGAGACTTCATTGTAGTGCAGATTTCCTTTGCAAGCTTGCTTGGTTGGCCAAAAAGGGCGTATGCGTTTTCTCCTGAATATATTCAGGAAAAAACGCATACGCCCTTTTTGGCCAAGTGCATCATTGTGGACGTTCTGCCTCTTTTCCTATGCTTTCAATGCAATTCCAGTCTACCTCCTGAAATCGGTTTCCTGCAATTCTGCCCCGCTTTCAAGTCCTCTTGGCAGCCTTACTTCAGTATATTTTTGGACGATAGCTGTCATTTATAACTCTGCAGGTTTGTGAATTACAGTGCCCCTGAGTTCCTTTCTTCAACTCGCTTTCTTTTGAGCTGGCCGCAACACCGCAGGATGGCTTCAGGCCCTAATCTGGTTCCAGCACGGCACGCTGAGCCATTGGTTAATTCCTCTTCCTGGTGGGAAATGAGAGTTAAATTTGCCCGTCCAGACACCTCCAGCTAGTCTCTCATTGGTTCTCGCTATTCCTGTTCATCTTCCGCAGAAATTGCAAACTGGGCCAAACAGGAGGTTAAAGGCGCTGACTCTCCAAGTGGGGAGAGTGTTAGTAAAGCGTCTGGAATGTTGCACCCGAGTACCAGGGTACGAAAACTGAGACATATTTGTACACGTCTCAGGATCACATGGTTGATCATACTCTGGGTTCCACATGCATGTTTTAGCTGAAGGAAGAATACCTAAACCCTGGGTAGTTGAAACCCGTGGAATGGGTACCATGCAATATGACTTCAAAGGGTCTTCATTTGCTCACCGAACCTCTCCAATCCTATCACTGCTGCATTTATGCCCCTGTACACATGCTTGATTCTCTTTTGGAGACATAGCAATCCATAGGTTTTAAGATACTTACTAGTCAGGTACATTCTTAGGCGTTTAATATGGGGTGTTGAGTCCATTTCGTTGAGCAAGGAGTAGCTCTTCTCTATTCCATATTTGGCTTAAGGAACTTTATCTGTGCTCATTTCAATCTCTGGTTTTATGCAGCACCCCAACTCACCTTTCCCCTTAAGCAAGCATAAGTTGGTTTTCTAAATTTGAGACCCTGTTCTGTTTTGGAATTCAGTTCCTGTGTAGCCAAGTTTACATTCCGTGTATTAGTGATATCTTATGATGTTTCTTTTTCTGTGTGACTTATTTCAGTTAGAATCATCATACCTGAATCCACTCATTGTGCTGCTACGGGCCTGATGACATAGATTTCATTGCTGAGTGATACTGCATTGTACGTAAGTACCACAAGTTCTTTATCCATTTTTTACTTTCTGTGATATTGAATTTGTACGGTAAACGAGGTTCTTGTAAACAGAGGCGTCCCAAACTTTGGGGTGGCTGTGTCTTTTTGATTTTAATTTCCCTAAGCTATAGGACCATAAGTGGAATTGCACTAGGCTCTGTTGCTTTGTTTTTTAGATGTTTCAGGAAACACCATACACTTCTCCCGAGTGTCTGTTGGCAATTTACATCCCGCCCATCAGCATAACAAGGCTCCCAGTTCTCCATGGCCTGTCCTGCCTTTCTGGATTTTACACTTTTTTCAGATGGCCCTTTTGACCGGGGGGAAGTGAGACTTCATTGTAGTGCAGATTTCCTTTGCAAGCTTGCTTGGTTGGCCAAAAAGGGCGTATGCGTTTTTTCCTGAATATATTCAGGAAAAAACGCATACGCCCTTTTTGGCCAAGTGCATCATTGTGGACATTCTGCCTCTTTTCCTATGCTTTCAATGCAATTCCAGTCTACCTCCTGAAATCGGTTTCCTGCAATTCTGCCCCGCTTTCAAGTCCTCTTGGCAGCCTTACTTCAGTCTATTTTTGGACGATAGCTGTCATTTATAACTCTGCAGGTTTGTGAATTACAGTGCCCCTGAGCTCCTTTCTTCAACTCGCTTTCTTTTGAGCTGGACGCAACACCGCAGGATGGCTTCAGGCCCTAATCTGGTTCCGGTGCGGCACGCTGAGCCTTTGGTTATTTCCTCTTCCTGGTGGGAAATGAGAGTTAAATTTGCCCGTCCAGACACCTCCAGCTAGCCTCTCATTGGTTCTCGCTATTCCTGTTCATCTTCCGCAGAAATTGCAAACTGGGCCAAACAGGAGGTTAAAGGCACTGACTCTCCAAGTGGGGAGAGTGTTAGTAAAGCGTCTGGAATGTTGCACCGAAGTACCAGGGGACGAAAACTGAGACATATTTGAACACGTCTCCCGATCACACGGTTGATCATACTCTGGTTTCCACATGCATGTTTTAGCTGAAGAAAGAATACCTTAAACCTGGAGAGTTGAGACCCGTGGAATGGGTACCATGCAATATGACTTCAAAGGGTCTTCATTTGCTCACCGAATCTCTCCAATCCTATCACTGCTGCCTTTATGACCCTTGTACACATGCTTGATTCTATTTTGGAGACATAGCAATCCATACGTTTTAAGATACTTACTAGTCACGTATATTCTTAGGCGTTTAATATGGGGTGTGGAGTCCATTTCGTTGAGCAAGGAGTAGCTCTTGTCTATTCCATATTTGGCTTAAGGAACTTTATCTGTGCTCATTTCAATCTCTGGTTTTATGCAGCACCCCAACTCACCTTTCCCCTTAAGCAAGCATAAGTTGGTTTTCTAAATTTGAGACCCTGTTCTGTTTTGGAATTCAGTTCCTGTGTAGCCAAGTTTACATTCCGTGTATTAGTGATATCTTATGACGTTTCTTTTTCTGTGTGACTTATTTCAGTTAGAATCATCGTACCTGAATGCACTCATTGTGCTGCTACGGGCCTCATGACATAGATTTCATTGCTGAGTGATACTGCATTGTACGTAAGTACCACAAGTTCTTTATCCATTTTTCACTTTCTGTGATATTGAATTTGTACGGTAAACGAGGTTCTTGTAAACAGAGGCGTCCCAAACTTTGGGGTGCCTGTGTCTTTTTGATTTTAATTTCCTTAAGCTATAGGACCATAAGTGGAAGTGCCCTAGGCTCTGTTGCTTTGTTTTTTATATGTTTCAGGAAACACCATACACTTCTCCAGAGTGTCTGTTGGCAAGTTACATCCCGCCCATCAGCATAACAAGGCTCCCAGTTCTCCATGGCCTGTCCTGCTTTTCTGGATTGTACACTTTCTTCAGATGGCCCTTTTGACCGGGGGGAAGTGAGACTTCATTGTAGTGCAGATTTCCTTTGCAAGCTTGCTTGGTTGGCCAAAAAGGGCGTATGCGTTTTTTCCTGAATATATTCAGGAAAAAACGCATACGCCCTTTTTGGCCAAGTGCATCATTGTGGACGTTCTGCCTCTTTTCCTATGCTTTCAATGCAATTCCAGTCTACCTCCTGAAATCGGTTTCCTGCAATTCTGCCCCGCTTTCAAGTCCTCTTGGCAGCCTTACTTCAGTCTATTTTTGGACGATAGCTGTCATTTATAACTCTGCAGGTTTGTGAATTACAGTGCCCCTGAGCTCCTTTCTTCAACTCGCTTTCTTTTGAGCTGGCCGCAACACCGCAGGATGGCTTCAGGCCCTAATCTGGTTCCGGTACGGCACGCTGAGCCTTTGGTTATTTCCTCTTCCTGGTGGGAAATGAGAGTTAAATTTGCCCGTCCAGACACCTCCAGCTAGCCTCTCATTGGTTCTCGCTATTCCTGTTCATCTTCCGCAGAAATTGCAAACTGGGCCAAACAGGAGGTTAAAGGGACTGACTCTCCAAGTGGGGAGAGTGTTAGTAAAGCGTCTGGAATGTTGCACCGAAGTACCAGGGGACGAAAACTGAGACATATTTGAACACGTCTCCCGATCACACGGTTCATCATACTCTGGGTTCCACATGCATGTTTTAGCTGAAGAAAGAATACCTTAAACCTGGAGAGTTGAGACCCGTGGAATGGGTACCATGCAATATGACTTCAAAGGGTTTTCATTTGCTCACCGAATCTCTCCAATACTATCACTGCTGCCTTTATGACCCTTGTACACATGCTTGATTCTATTTTGGAGACATAGCAATCCATACGTTTTAAGATACTTACTAGTCAGGTATATTCTTAGGCGTTTAATATGGGGTGTGGAGTCCATTTCGTTGAGCAAGGAGTAGCTCTTGTCTATTCCATATTTGGCTTAAGGAACTTTATCTGTGCTCATTTCAATCTCTGGTTTTATGCAGCACCCCAACTCACCTTTCCACTTAAGCAAGCATAAGTTGGTTTTCTAAATTTGAGACCCTGTTCTGTTTTGTAATTCAGTTCCTCTGTACCCAAGATTAAATTCCATGTATTAGTGATATTTTTTGAAGTTTCTTATTCTGTGTGACTTATTTCAGTTAGAATCATCATACCTGAATCCACTCATTGTGCTGCTAAGGGCCTGATAACATAGATTTCATTGCTGAGTGATATTGCTTTGTAAGTAAATACCACATCTTCTTTATCCATTTTTCACTTTCTGCGATGTTGAACTTGTACTGTAAACGGGGTTCTTGTAAACAGAGGCGTCCCAAACTTTGGGGTGGCTGTGTCTTTTTGATTTTAATTTCCCTAAGCTATAGGACCATAAGTGGAAGTGCCCTAGGTTCTGTTGCTTTGTTTTTTCGATGTTTCAGGAAACACAATACACTTCTCCCGAGTGTCTGTTGGCAATTTACATCCCGCCCATCAGCATAACAAGGCTCCCAGTTCTCCATGGCCTTTCCTGCCTTTCTGGATTTTACACTTTTTTCAGATGGCACTTTTGACCGGGGGGAAGTGAGACTTCATTGTAGTGCAGATTTCCTTTGCAAGCTTGCTTGGTTGGCCAAAAAGGGCGTATGCGTTTTTTCCTGAATGTATTCAGGAAAAAACGCATACGCCCTTTTTGGCCAAGTGCATCATTGTGGACGTTCTGCCTCTTTTCCTATGCTTTCAATGCAATTCCAGTCTACCTCCTGAAATCGGTTTCTTGCAATTCTGCCCCGCTTTCAAGTCCTCTTGGCAGCCTTACTTCAGTATATTTTTGGACGATAGCTGCCATTTATAACTCTGCAGGTTTGTGAATTACAGTGCCCCTGAGCTCCTTTCTTCAACTCACTTTCTTGTGAGCTGGCCGCAACACCGCAGGATGGCTTCAGGCCCTAATCTGGTTCCGGCACGGCACGCTGAGCCTTTGGTTAATTCCTCTTCCTGGTGGGAAATGAGAGTTAAATTTGCCCGTCCAGACACCTCCAGCTAGTCTCTCATTGGTTCTCGCTATTCCTGTTCATCTTCCACAGAAATTGCAAACTGGGCCAAAGAGGAGGTTAAAGGCGCTGACTCTCCAAGTGGGGAGAGTGTTAGTAAAGCGTCTGGAATGTTGCACCCGAGTACCAGGGGAAGAAAACTGAGATATATTTGAACACGTCTCCCGTTCACATGGTTGATCATACTCTGGGTTCCACATGCATGTTTTAGCTGAAGGAAGAATACCTTAAACCTGGAGAGTTGAGACCCGTGGAATGGGTACCATGCAATATGACTTCAAAGGGTCTTCATTTGCTCACCGAACCTCTCCAATCCTATCACTGCTGCGTTTATGCCCCTGTACACGTGCTTGACTCTCTTTTGGAGACATAGCAATCCATAGGTTTTAAGATACTTACTAGTCAGGCACATTCTTAGGCCTTTAATATGGGGTGTTGAGTCCATTTCGTTGAGCAAGGAGTAGCTCTTGTCTATTCCATATTTGGCTTCAGGAACTTTATCTGTGCTCATTTCAATCTCTGGTTTTATGCAGCACCCCAACTCACCTTTCCCCTTAAGCAAGCATAAGTTGGTTTTCTAAATTTGAGACCCTGTTCTGTTTTGGAATGCAGTTCCTGTGTAGCCAAGTTTACATTCCGTGTATTAGTGATATCTTATGATGTTTCTTTTTCTGTGTGACTTATTTCAGTTAGAATCATCGTACCTGAATCCACTCATTATGCTGCTAAGGGCCTGATGACATAGATTTCATTGCTGAGTGATATTGCTTTGTAAGTAAATACCACAACTTCTTTATCCATTTTTCACTTTCTGTGATGTTGAACTTGTACTGTAAATGAGGTTCTTGTAAACAGAGGCGTCCCAAACTTTGGGGTGGCTGTGTCTTTTTGATTTTAATTTCCCTAAGCTATAGGACCATAAGTGGAAGTGCCCTAGGCTCTGTTGCTTTGTTTTTTAGATGTTTCAGTAAAAAACACCATACACTTCTCCCGAGTGTCTGTTGGCAATTTACATCCCGCCCATCAGCATAACAAGGCTCCCAGTTCTCTATGGCCTGTCCTGCCTTTCTGGATTTTACACTTTTTTCAGATGGCCCTTTTGACTGGGGGGAAGTGAGACTTCATTGTAGTGCAGATTTCCTTTGCATGCTTGCTTGGTTGGCCAAAAAGGGTGTATACGTTTTTTCCTGAATATATTCAGGAAAAAACGCATACGCTCTTATTGGCCAAGTGCATCATTGTGGACGTTCTGCCTCTTTTCCTATGCTTTCAATGCAATTCCAGTCTACCTCCTGAAATCGGTTTCCTGCAATTCTGCCCTGCTTTCAAGTCCTCTTGGCAGCCTTACTTCAGTCTATTTTTGGACGATAGCTGTCATTTATAACTCTGCAGCTTTGTGAATTATAGTGTCCCTGAGCTCCTTTCTTCAACTCGCTTTCTTGTGAGCTGGCCGCAACACCGCAGGATGTCTTCAGGCCCTAATCTGGTTCCGGCACGGCACGCTGAGCCTTTGGTTATTTTCTCTTCCTGGTGGGAAATGAGAGTTAAATTTGCCCGTCCAGACACCTCCAGCTAGTCTCTCATTGGTTCTCCCTATTCCTGTTCATCTTCCGCAGAAATTGCAAACTGGGCCAAACAGGAGGTTAAAGGCGCTGACTCTCCAAGTGGGGAGAGTGTTAGTAAAGCGTCTGGAATGTTGCACCTGAGTACCAGGGGAGGAAAACTGAGACATATTTGAACACGTCTCCCGTTCACACGGTTGATCATACTCTGGGTTCCACATGCATGTTTTAGCTGAAGGAAGAATACCTTAAACCTGGAGAGTTGAGACCCGTGGAATGGGTACCATGCAATATGTCTTCAAAGGGTCTTCATTTGCTCACCGAACCTCTCCAATCCTATCACTGCTGTGTTTATGCCCCTGTACACACGCTTGATTCTCTTTTGGAGACATAGCAATCCATAGGTTTTAAGATACTTACTAGTCAGGTACATTCTTAGGCGTTTAATATGGGGTGTTGAGTCCATTTCGTTGAGCAAGGAGTAGCTCTTGTCTATTCCATATTTGGCTTCAGGAACTTTATCTGTGCTCATTTCAATCTCTGGTTTTATGCAGCACCCCAACTCACCTTTCCCCTTAAGCAAGCATAAGTTGGTTTTCTAAATTTGAGACCCTGTTCTGTTTTGGAATGCAGTTCCTGTGTAGCCAAGTTTACATTCCGTGTATTAGTGATATCTTATGATGTTTCTTTTTCTGTGTGACTTATTTCATTTAGAATCATCGTATCTGAATCCACTCATTATGCTGCTACGGGCCTGATGACATAGATTTCATTGCTGAGTGATACTGCATTGTACGTAAGTACCACAAGTTCTTTATCCATTTTTCACTTTCTGTGATATTGAACTTGTACGGTAAACGAGGTTCTTGTAAACAGAGGCGTCCCAAACTTTGGGGTGGCTGTGTCTTTTTGATTTTAATTTCCCTAAGCTATAGGACCATAAGTGGAAGTGCCCTAGGCTCTGTTGCTTTGTTTTTTAGATGTTTCAGGAAACACCATACACTTCTCCCGAGTGTCTGTTGGCAATTTACATCCCGCCCATCAGCATAACAAGGCTCCCAGTTCTCCATGGCCTGTCCTGCCTTTCTGGATTTTACACTTTTTTCCGATGGCCCTTTTGACCGGGGGGAAGTGAGACTTCATTGTAGTGCAGATTTCCTTTGCAAGCTTGCTTGGTTGGCCAAAAAGGGTGTATACGTTTTTTCCTGAATATATTCAGGAAAAAACGCATACACCCTTTTTGGCCAAGTGCATCATTGTGGACGTTCTGCCTCTTTTCCTATGCTTTCAATGCAATTCCAGTCTACCTCCTGAAATCGGTTTCCTGCAATTCTGCCCTGCTTTCAAGTCCTCTTGGCAGCCTTACTTCAGTATATTTTTGGACGATAGCTGTCATTTATAACTCTGCAGGTTTGTGAATTATAGTGTCCCTGAGCTCCTTTCTTCAACTCGCTTTCTTGTGACCTGGCCGCAACACCGCAGGATGGCTTCAGGCCCTAATCTGGTTCCGGCACGGCACGCTGAGCCTTTCGTTATTTCCTCTTCCTGGTGGGAAATGAGAGTTAAATTTGCCCGTCCAGACACCTCCAGCTAGTCTCTCATTGGTTCTCCCTATTCCTGTTCATCTTCCGCAGAAATTGCAAACTGGGCCAAACAGGAGGTTAAAGGCGCTGACTCTCCAAGTGGGGAGAGTGTTAGTAAAGCGTCTGGAATGTTGCACCCGAGTACCAGGGGAGGAAAACTGAGACATATTTGAACACGTCTCCCGTTCACACGGTTGATCATACTCTGGGTTCCACATGCATGTTTTAGCTGAAGGAAGAATACCTTAAACCTGGAGAGTTGAGACCCGTGGAATGGGTACCATGCAATATGTCTTCAAAGGGTCTTCATTTGCTCACCGAACCTCTCCAATCCTATCACTGCTGCGTTTATGCCCCTGTACACACGCTTGATTCTCTTTTGGAGACATAGCAATCCATAGGTTTTAAGATACTTACTAGTCAGGTACATTCTTAGGCGTTTAATATGGGTTGTTGAGTCCATTTCGTTGAGCAAGGAGTAGCTCTTGTCTATTCCATATTTGGCTTAAGGAACTTTATCTGTGCTCATTTCAATCTCTGGTTTTATGCAGCACCCCAACTCACCTTTCCCCTTAAGCAAGCATAAGTTGGTTTTCTATATTTGAGACGCTGTTCTGTTTTGGAATGCAGTTCCTGTGTAGCCAAGTTTACATTCCGTGTATTAGTGAAATCTTATGATGTTTCTTTTTCTGTGTGACTTATTTCATTTAGAATCATCGTACCTGAATCCACTCATTATGCTGCTACGGTCCTGATGACATAGATTTCATTGCTGAGTGATACTGCATTGTACGTAAGTACCACAAGTTCTTTATCCATTTTTCACTTTCTGTGATATTAAACTTGTACGGTAAATGAGGTTCTTGTAAACAGAGGCGTCCCAAACTTTGGGGTGGCTGTGTCTTTTTGATTTTAATTTCCCTAAGCTATAGGACCATAAGTGGAAGTGCCCTAGGCTCTGTTGCTTTGTTTTTTAGATGTTTCAGGAAACGCCATACACTTCTCCCGAGTGTCTGTTGGCAATTTACATCCCGCCCATCAGCATAACAAGGTTCCCAGTTCTCCATGGCCTGTCCTGCATTTCTGGTTTTTACAATTTTTTAGGATGGCCCTTTTGACCGGTGGGAAGTGAGACTTCTTTGTTGTGCACATTTGCATTGCTTGCTTGCTTCGTTGCCCATAAAGTGCGTATGCGTTTTTTCCTGGATATAGTCAGGAAAAAACGCATACGCCCTTTTGGGCCAACTGCATCATTGTCGAAATTCTGCCGCTTTTCATGTGCGTTAAAGACGAGTCCAATCTATCTCTTGAAATCTGTTTCTTGCAATTCTGTCTTGCATTCAGATCCTCTTCTTTGCCTTACCTCAACATATTTTTGGACGTTAGTTTTCATTTATAACTCTGCAGGTTTGTGAATTGCAGTGACCCTGAGCTCCATTTTTTAAGTTGCTCTTTTGTGAGCTGGCCTCAAACCCGCAGGATTGCTTCAGGCCCTATTTTGGCTCCGGCGAGGCAGGCTGAGCCTTTCTTTAATTCTTATTCTTAATGGGAAATTAGAGTGATATGTGCCCGTCCAAACCCCTACAACTCTTCTCTCATTGGTTCCCCCTCTTCCCGTTCATCCTCCTCACAATTTGCAAAATGTGTGAAACAGAAGTTTAAATGTGCTGATTCTCCAAGTGGGGAGATTCTAAGTAGCGTGGCTGGAATGGTGAACAGGAGCACCAGGAGAGGATAAATGAGGTGCATTTTAGACACATCTCCCGATCACATGGTGTACAGCCCTCTGGGCTTTCCATGCATGTTTTAGCTGTAGGAAGATCCCTTGAACCTGCAGATTTGGGACCCATTGAATGGGTACCAGGTAGTATTACTTTAAAGGGTGTGCATTTCCTCACCCAACCTCACATTTCTCTTAGCGCAAACAGTTTCCAGCCTTATGTCTCATCCTGCTGTGGGTCTAGATGTGTTCAATCCATGTTGCATCACCGTCCCTGAGGAAAAGTTGTAAGAGGTTTTCTCTGTCTCTCTGTCGTTTATTTTTTTCAATTTATTACTATATTGGTTACAGCTGATTTTCAAAGCTCTGTTTCTTGCTGCTGTACATCCACTTGATTCACGTACAGAGAGACATCAATAAATTCTTTTTCAGATTCTTACCAGTCGTATATATTCTTTTCCGGTGACTTGAGTGTGCTGAGTGCAGTTCTTTTAGCTACCGTGTAGGCCTTGTTGATTATCAGTTTGGTATTTGGAATGGTATCTTTGCTAATTTCAACCTCCTGGATGATGCCTCACCCCTCCCCACCTTTCCCGTTTAGCAGCCTTATGCGTGTTTTCTACATATTTGACTATGTTTTTGTTTTGTAATTTATTTCATGTGTAGCCATTTTGGATTCCACCTTTAAGTGATATCTTATGATATGTGTCTTTTTCTTTTTGAATTCTGTCACTTAGAATGATCATACGTAACTCCTCCGGAGTTGTTACAACTGGCCATATTTCATGATTTCCAGGCTGAATAATATTCCACTCTACCTAAGTACCACATCTCTATCCATTTTTTCCCTCCAGAGACATTTAAGTTATATCCTAGTCGAGGATCTTTTAAACAGAGAGGGGGTAAACATTGGGGTGCCTGTGTCCTCTCGATTTTTGTTTTTCCCAAGATATACGCCCATGAGTGCAAGTGCCCTATGCTCTGTAGCTCATTTTGTAGATGCTTTAGTAAACACAATACACTTCTCCAGAATGGCCGTTGGCAATATACATTTCCACTATAAGTCTCACAGGGCTCCCTCTTCTCGTTGCCCTGTCCTGCATTTCTGTTGTTTACGCTTTATGAGGATGGCTCTTCTGACTGATGCGAAGTGATATCTTTTGTGGTATTGACTTCCAGTGCCCACCTGTTTGGTTGGCTAAAAAAGTGTATGCCCTTTTCTTGAATATATACAGAAAAGAACGCATACACCCTTTTTGGCCAACTGCAATGTTGGCAATGTTCAGCTCCTTTTCTTGTGCTTAATGGCGAGTCCTTTCTACCTCCTCAAATCCCTTTCCTGCCATTCTCCCTTGCTTACAAGTCCTTTTCTCTGACTTTCCTCAAGACATTTTTCAGTGATGGATATTTTCAACTCTGCAGTTTTGTGAATTTTACTGCCCCTGAGTTCCATTGTTCAACTCGTGTTTATGGGAACTGGCCACAAAGCAGCGGGATTTCCTCAAGCCCTATACTGTTTCCATGGGCAACCCTAGCCTTTGGTCAATTCGTCTTCCTGATTGGAAATTAGAGTGACATGTGCCTGTCTGAACACCTAGGACTTGTCTCTCATTGTTCCTCATCCTTCCGCTTCATCCTCTGGACAAATTCCAAACTGTACGCAACAGGATGTTGACAGTGCTGACATCTCCAAGTGGGGAGACTGTTAGTAAAGATGCTGGAGGGGTGAACCCGAGCACCAGGAGATGAGGAGATGAGATGCCTTTTCCAAACTCTTCCCGATCAGACGGTATACCATCCTCTGGGTGTGACAGACATGTTTTAGCAGTAGGAAGAGTCCCATTCATGTAAGGAGAACACCAGGGCTTTTTCAAAATCAGTGTCTCCCCGAAACCCAAACTGGGGAATTTTTTAAGCTACGGCTACACATATGTTCATTAAGGGCCTTGGGAAGTAGGCAGAGTCCAAACTTTAGATGATTGAAGTCTTCAGGGTCAGAAGCACTCACCACCAGCTTCCCTTAGGCTACACTTTAACTGTCATTGATAGATGATGTCAATAAAAATATCTATTCTTTTTCAGATTATTTCCCCTTATAGGTTATTGCAAAATGTTGAGTGTAGTTCCCTGTGCTATACAGTAGTTCCTTGTTGATGATCTATTTTATACATAGCAGTGTGTATGTGTTAATTCCAAACTGTTAATTTATCCCTCCTCCCACCTTTCCCCTTTGGTAATAATAAATTATAAGATTTTATACTTCTCAGAAATGGGGGAGCTGAAAGAGAGGTATCATTTTCAATGGAAAAGCATTTAAAACAAGATTGAAGGTTTAACCAAGATTATTAGATGTACATCCTTGGAAAGAAATCACTTCGTTTCTCCAATATTGACCTGACAAATAAGACAAACCTTTTCACTGAACTTGCTTATAAAAAGTGATGGAAATATCAAATGGAAGTGTTAAAAACATCTTATTTTACCCGAGCCTTATACACTGTTCTATGTTAACTACAATTTGGCTCACACATCTGTTCATTGAGGTTACAATAGTCTCAATTTCTGTTACTGATCCTCCAGAGTGGACCCCAACAAGTGTCCCCCTGCCCAGTGTCATTGGGGCCAACAGATCGAGACTGAGTTTGGTTCACAAGCAAAGGAAACTTTATATTTTGATCAGAGAATGGAGAGGTGAGAGCATGCACTACCCCGTGGGCTGTGGGCTGGGCTGCTGTGTAGAGATCCTGTCAGAGTCAGTGGGAGGGAGGGAGGCGGCGGAGCTCTCGAGGGCCGGGTTGGCTGTAGCTCAGGCTCTATATTGTGGAGTCTGCACTGGGCCCCAGGAGCTGAGGTGTCGACCCAGCCATTCTGCACTAGGAAATCTGGTCTGAAGTGCCGGGTGTGGAACCTCTGCATGCGGGACCCTAGGAGCACGTGAAATTAGACAAAGCACAAAGGATAAAAAAGGTTAGACTTGACTTTATTGCCCAGATTCTATTTTTATCTCCCAGGGATTTTTAATGGGCTTTGCTGGGGACAAACCCCTCCTCTGCCTTTTGTCCCGTTCCTCATTCTTGGAGTGCTGAGGGTGCAGACCCTTCTTCTGTAACTGCTGAGTGCTGAGTTGGGAGCCCTCATACCCTGGGGCGAGGGTCAGAGCTTCTCCCCAGCAGCCTCCCGGTGACGTTGATTGTCCCCAGGACCCCTGCCTCCCTGCTCGTCCACCTGAGCACCAGCATTGGAAGTGTTATAGATTCTAATGACCTTTAAGGGTCCAGGAAAGAGATGTGCAGAGACGCTGTGGGGGCCGGTTTCACCCCGCCTCACATTTGTTCGGCCACCTTAGGCTGACCGTCTCTGCCAGCCTAGATGCTCTGACCAGTAGTCTGCGCTTTCTTCAATTAGGCCCCTGAATTAACGTACAAACAGCACCAGGTGTCAGAGCCCTGCCCGCTCAACTCCCAGACAGTCCAGGGTCAGTGGTGACCAAGGACCATGATGGCTACTGAGTCAACAGCCTTTTGAAGTAAACAGGAGTCCAGCCGGTCTTATTGGCCACCATCATCATGGTGTCTGTAGGCTTTTCTATGGTGACAGTGTGGTATACTGTTCCCCCGCCAAGATTATTAGCTCCCCTCTGGGTGCAGTAAGTCCTGCAAGCAGTAGTCTACTCTTTTGGGACACACTCTTGTTGTTTTATGAGAGAAACTCCAGGTCAAGTGATGTTCACACGAGTCGTCATGGTGCCCTGTTGCCCCCGGTTATCTCTCTGGATGTTGGAGTTGGAGGGCCTCCTCACTCGAGGTCGGTGTGCCCACGGAGCGAACCCTGCAACTTCAGGGCATGGTTGGTGGTTAGGATCACCACGTGGGGTCCTTTTCCCTTAGGAGGGAGGTGGCCTTTTGGGCTGCTGATTTCCAGGTTTTTAGATACCGCCAGTATCTTGGCCAGATGTGGCAGTGGGCCAAGCCCCTTAGTGACCGTAGTTTATCCTACCTGGATGGCATTCTTGCATTGTTCCATTTCAAGTGGTCCCAGTTTTTGCACTAATTCTCCAATGGCGATTCACCTTTCACCGGGAATGTAAAGGTCAAAGGGTTTAGCTAAATTAGGGAGTTCCAGGGCAAGGGTCTGAATTGACTGCTCTTTCCATTCTTGAAAGGCCACTTCTGGATTCTATTCAAAAGGATCATCATCTTTTCCTTTCAGTGTTTCATATAGAGGCCCAGCTAGTAGACTGTAGCTAGGGATCCAGAAGCAGCAAACCCTGGCCTCCCCAGGAACCCCTAAGCTGTCTTCTAGTTTTAGAAAGGGGTAAGGCTGAAAATGGTTTCTTCCCTTTCCTGGGATGGGCTTCTCTGACCTTCTGTGAGAATGAAGCCCAGGCAGGTCACCGCAGTCTGTGATATTTGAGCTTTTTCTTGGACAACTTCTATCCTTTATTGGCTTGGTAGTTCAGAGGCCTCCTTAGTAGGGCTGGTGATCAGAATGTCGTCTGCATATTGAAGGAGGGTTTCCTTTTCCAGAGGTAGAACTTTTAGGTCTTTAGCTAAGCTTTCCCCAAAGATGGTGTGGGAATTTTTGCACCCTTGGGGCCAGACGGCCCAGAAGTATTGTTTTAGTTGTATGTTGAGTCCTGCCACTCACAAGCCAAAATTTCTTGTGACTTTGGGACTAATGGAATACAAAAGAAGGCATCATTGAAGACTAATACAGAATACCATGTCCTGGTGGTTGGTAGAATGACCAGCAGGGTGTAGGAATTAGGAGCAACTGGAGGTATATCCTCGGTGGCTTCACTGACTGTCCTGACATCCTTTACCAGGTCCCCAGCAGCCCATGGGGCTCTCGTGGTCAGACCAATCCCAGAATATGGAGCTCACCTGGGCAGGTACCCCACCCCCACCCCAGCCCACGGGGCTCTCGTGGTCAGGCCCCTCCCAGGATACAGAGCTACCCTTGCAGGTACCGTGGCAGGGCTGGGCACACAGGAACCGTGCACATAGCCCTCATTGCAGAGCACCCCCAGCTCACCTGTCGCTCAGAGCTGACACAGAGCACCTCAGAGCAGGACTTGAACTAACAAACAGCAGCTGCGACAGGTCTGTGACCCTGGGCATCACTCCGTGAGGCCTCCCTCCACCTGGTCTTCCAGAGACTTCCACTGCACCCGGGGCACCAGGCCTCTGTCTCCAACCACCACCCACCCCTCCTCTCCCTGACTCCTGGGTTCCTCTCATTAGGAGAGGGTTTTCTTGAAGTTGTCTCCCACTCATGGGTCAGATAAAATGATTAGAAAACAAGCCAAAGCTGCAGCCCCTTGTCTATCCTGACTCTCAGGAGCCCACACCTGTTCCTTGGACCTGGCCGGTTCAGCAAGTTCCATTTTCTGCAACTGTGAGCCCCTGAGGGGTGATGATTGGCTGACCTGGGCAGCCTTACCGTGCCGGCCAGCCCTCCCCAGGTGTGCCTGGGTTGAGATCAATATAAATACCACTCCAGGCAGCAAGAGCCCCTGCAGCCGTGCCTGACGCCATTTTCTCTGCCCTGTCAGCAGTCTCGGGGCTGGGCTGGTGGGAGGGAGTGAGAGGCCACGGCTTTGTGGGTGGCCCAGTGTGAGTGGGGCTCTGCTGGACTTTCTGCAGCAGTTGCCAGGCTGCCACCTGCTAAAGAAGAGGATGTGTCACCCATACCTGCTGCTGGAATTTCTCCCTGGGCAGAGGTGAGGAAGGAAAAAAGCAGTGGGGGCAGGGACAGGACGGGTATCTCAGGCAGGGAAATGGAAATCTTCCAGAAGAGCACCCAGGGCCAGGACCATCCTGGCTGGCCTGCAGGCACCAAGTCGGCCGGCATGCTGTCACTCGTGTGGCTCTATGGCCCTTCCTCTAGGCTTTCAAGTCCTTGTATATATTCAGGTGTTTTACCTGGGACGGGTGGGAATAGTTCAGCAGCAACTGGCCTGGGGCTCAGCTCACGTTTACTCACAGATGCCTCGGCACGGTGCCCCAGCTTTGCAATGAGGACGCTTGTTGCGTGGGGGCTGCTGGCTGAATGGGAGATGATTCCCCACCACTGACCAACTTCAGAATTGTTTACAACTGGAGCAAGTGCCCTGATACGGTTTTCCTCTGTGTAACTGGTGGGTTCTGTGTTTTTTTTCTCTTTTTCGTTTTTGGTTCAAGGTAGATTTTATTCCTCTTTTTTGTATTTACAGATATAAGCATGGAAATAATTTATTCATATAAATACATGTATGTGCAGGGAATAATTGTTTTTTCTGTTTTATTTTTTAAATTTTACTTCTTTTTAATTTTGAATTTTATTTTATATTTTTATACAGCAGGTTCTTATTGGTTATCTATTTTATACATATAAATGTATACATGCCAATCCCAGTCTCTCAACTCCTCCCACTACCACCCCCCCAACAGCTTTCCCCCCTTGTTGTCCATACGTTTGTTGTCTACATCTGTTGCTCTATTTATGTCTTGCAAAATGGTTAATCTGTACAGTTTTTCTAGGTTCCACATATATGCATGAATATACAAGATTTGTTTTTCTCTTTCTGACTTACTTCACTCTGTATGACAGTCTCTAGATCCATCGACGTCTCTACAAATGACCCAATTTCATTCCTTTTCATGGCTTAGTAATATTCCATTTTATATATGTACCACAGCTTTATGCATTCGTCTGTCTGTGGGCATTTAGGTTGCTTCCATTACCTCGATATTGTAAATAGTGATGCAATGAACATTGCGGTGAATGACTCTTCTTGATTTATGGTTTTGTCTGGGTATATGTCCAGTACTGGGATTCCTGTATCATATGGTAATTCTATTGTTAGTTTCTTAAGAAATTCCATATTGTTCTCCATAATGACTGTATCAATTTATATTCCCAACAATAGTGGAAGAGGGTTCCTTTTCTCCACACCCTTTCCAGCATTTTTTGTTTGTAGATTTTCAATGATGCCTATTCTACCAGGTGTGAGGTGATACCTCATTGTTGAATCCATTTCCTTGAGCAAGGGGTAGCTCTTGTCTATTACATATTTGGCTTATGGAACGGTATCTGTGCTAATTTCAAACTCTGCTTTTATGCAGCACCCCAACTCACCTTCCCCCTTAAGCAGGCATAAGTTGGTTTTCTAAACTTGAGACCCTGTTCTGTTTTGTAATTCAGTTCATGTGTAGCCAAGTTCACATTCCGTGTATTAGTGATACCTTATGATGTTTCATTTTCTGTGTGACTTATTTCACTTAGAATCATCGTGCCTCAATCCACTCATTATGCTGGTACGGGCCTGGTGACATAGATTTCATTGCTGAGTGGTATTCTGTTGTACAGAAGTACCGCAACTTCTTTATCCATTATTTGCTCTCTGGGATATTTAACTTGTGCCGTAGAAGAGATTCCTGTAAAAAGAGCCATCCCAAATTTTGGGGTTGCTGTGTCTTTTTGATATTAATTTCCCTAAGCTATAGGACCATAAGTGGAAGTGCCCTAGGCTCTGTTGCTTTGTTTTTTAGATGTTTCAGGAAACACCATACACTTCTCCCGAGTGTCTGTTGGCAATTTACATCCCGCCCATCAGCATAACAAGGCTCCCAGTTCTCCATGGCCTGTCCTGCCTTTATGGATTTTACACTTTATTCTGATGGCCCTTTTGACCGGGGGGAAGTGAGACTTCATTGTAGTGCAGATTTCCTTTGCAAGCTTGCTTGGTTGGCCAAAAAGGGCGTATGCGTTTTTTCCTGAATATATTCAGGAAAAAACGCATATGCCCTTTTGGCAAAGTGCATCATTGTGGACGTTCTGCCTCTTTTCCTACGCTTTCAATGCAATTCCAGTCTACCTCCTGAAATCGGTATCCTGCAATCCTGCCCCGCTTTCAAGTCCTCTTGGAAGCCTTACTTCAGTATATTTTTGGACGATAGCTGTCATTTATAACTCTGCAGGTTTGTGAATTACAGAGACCCTGAGCTCCTTTCTTCAACTCGCTTTCTTTTGAGCTGGCCGCAACACGGCAGGATGGCTTCAGGCCCTAATCTGGTTCCGGCACGGCACGCTGAGCCTTTGGTTATTTCCTCTTCCTGGTGGGAAATGAGAGTTAAATTTGCCCGTCCAGACACCTCCAGCTAGTCTCTCATTGGTTCTCCCTATTCCTGTTCATCTTCCGCAGAAATTGCAAACTGGGCCAAACAGGAGGTTAAAGGCGCTGACTCTCCAAGTTGGGAGAGTGTTAGTAAAGGGTCTGGAATGTTGCACCAGAGTACCAGGGTACGAAAACTGAGACATATTTGAACACGTCTCCCGTTCACACGGTTGATCAACTCGGGGTTCCACATGCATGTTTTAGCTGAAGGAAGAATACCTTAAACCTGGAGAGTTGAGACCCGTGGAATGGGTACCATGCAATATGACTTCAAAGGGTCTTCATTTGCTCACCGAACCTCTCCAATCCTATCACTGCTGCGTTTATGCCCCTGTACACACGCTTGATTCTCTTTCAGAGACATAGCAATCCATAGGTTTTAAGATAATTACTAGTCAGGTACATTCTTAGGCGTTTAATATGTGGTGTTGAGTCCATATCGTTGAGCAAGGAGTAGCTCTTGTCTATTCCATATTTGGCTTAAGGAACTTTATCTGTGCTCATTTCAATCTCTGGTTTTATGCAGCACCCCAACTCACCTTTCCCCTTAAGCAAGCATAAGTTGGTTTTCTAAATTTGAGACCCTGTTCTGTTCTGTAATTCAGTTCCTGTGTAGCCAAGATTCCATTCCGTGTATTACTGATATCTTATGATGTTTCTTTTTCTGTGTGACTTATTTCAGTTAGAATCATCATACCTGAATCCACTCATTGTGCTGCTAAGGGCCTGATGACACAGATTTCATTGCTGAGTGATATTGCTTTGTAAGTAAATACCACAACTTCTTTACCCATTTTTCACTTTCTGCGATGTTGAACTTGTACTATAAACGAGGTTCTTGTAAACAGAGCCGTTCCAAACTTTGGGGTGGCTGTGTCTTTTTGATTTTAATTTCCCTAAGCTATAGGACCATAAGTGGAAGTGCCCTAGGTTCTGTTGCTTTGTTTTTTAGATGTTTCAGGAAACACCATACACTTCTCCCAAGTGGTTGTTGGCAATTTACATCCCGCCCATCAGCATAACAAGGCTCCCAGTTCTCCATGGCCTGTCCTGCCTTTCTGGATTTTACACTTTTTTCAGATGGCCCTTTTGACCGGGGGGAAGTGAGACTTCATTGTAGTGAAGATTTCCTTTGCAAGCTTGCTTGGTTGGCCAAAAAGGGTGTATGCGTTTTTTCCTGAATATATTCAGGAAAAAACGCATACGCCCTTTTTGGCCAAGTGCATCATTGTGGACGTTCTGCCTCTTTTCCTATGCTTTCAATGCAATTCCAGTCTACCTGCTGAATTCGTTTTCCTGCAATTCTGCCCCGCTTTCAAGTCCTCTTGGCAGCCTTACTTCAGTCTATTTTTGGACGATAGCTGTCATTTATAACTCTGCAGGTTTCTGAATTACAGTGCCCCTAAGCTCCTTTCTTCAACTAGCTTTCTTGTGACCTGGCCGCAACACCGCAGGATGGCTTCAGGCCCTAATCTGGTTCCGGCACGGCATGCTGAGCCTTTGGTTAATTCCTCTTCCTGGTGGGAAATGAGAGTTAAATTTGCCCGTCCAGACACCTCCAGCTAGTCTCTCATTGGTTCTCGCTATTCCTGTTCATCTTCCGCAGAAATTGCAAACTGGGCCAAACAGGAGGTTAAAGGGACTGACTCTCCAAGTCGGGAGAGTGTTAGTAAAGCGTCTGGAATGTTGCACCCGAGTACCAGGGTACGAAAACTGAGACATATTTGAACACGTCTCCCGATCACATGGGTGATCATACTCTGGGTTCCACATGCATGTTTTAGCTGAAGGAAGAATACCTAAAAACTGGTTAGTTGAAACCCGTGGAATGGGTACCATGCAATATGACTTCAAAGGGTCTTCGTTTGCTCACCGAACATCTCCAATCCTATCACTGCTGTGTTTATGCCCCTGTACACATGCTTGATTCTCTTTCGGAGACATAGCAATCCATAGGTTTTAAGATACTTACTAGTCAGGTACATTCTTAGGCGTTTAATATGCGGTGTTGAGTCCATTTCGTTGAGCAAGTAGTAGCTCTTGTCTATTCCATATTTGGCTTAAGGAACTTTATCTGTGCTCATTTCAATCTCTGGTTTTATGCAGCAGCCCAACTCACCTTTACCCTTAAGCAAGCATAAGTTGGTTTTCTAAATTTGAGACCCTGTTCTGTTCTGTAATTCAGTTCCTGTGTAGCCAAGTTTACATTCCGTGTATTAGTGATATCTTATGATGTTTCTTTTTCTGTGTGACTTATTTCAGTTAGAATCATCGTACCTGAATCCACTCATTATGCTGCTACGGGCCTGATGACATAGATTTCATTGCTGAGTGATACTGCATTGTACGTAAGTACCACAAGTTCTTTATCCATTTTTCACTTTCTGTGATATTGAACTTGTACGGTAAACGAGGTTCTTGTAAACAGAGGCGTCCCAAACTTTGGGGTGGCTGTGTCTTTTTGATTTTAATTTCCCTAAGCTATAGGACCATAAGTGGAAGTGCCCTAGGCTCTGTTGCTTTGTTTTTTAGATGTTTCAGGAAACACCATACACTTCTCCCAAGTGTCTGTTGACAATTTACTTCCCGCCCATCAGCATAACAAGGCTCCCAGTTCTCCATGGCCTGTCCTGCCTTTCTGGATTTTACACTTTTTTCAGATGGCCCTTTTGACCAGGGGGAAGTGAGACTTCATTGTAGTGCAGATTTCCTTTGCAAGCTTGCTTGGTTGGCCAAAAAGGGCGTATGCGTTTTTTCCTGAATATATTCAGGAAAAAACGCATACGCACTTTTTGGCCAAGTGCATCATTGTGGACGTTCTGCCTCTTTGCCTATGCTTTCAATGCAATTCCAGTCTACCTCCTGAAATCGGTTTCCTGCAATTCTGCCCCGCTTTCAAGTCCTCTTGGCAGCCTTACTTCAGTATATTTTTGGACGATAGCTGTCATTTATAACTCTGCAGGTTTGTGAATTACAGTGCCCCTGAGCTCCATTCTTCAACTCGCTTTCTTTTGAGCTGGCCGCAACACCGCAGGATGGCTTCAGGCCCTAATCTGGTTCCGGCCCGGCACGCTGAGCCTTTGGTTAATTCCCCTTCCTGGTGGGAAATGAGAGTTAAATTTGCCCGTTCCGACACCTCCAGCTAGTCTCTCATTGGTTCTCGCTATTCCTGTTCATCTTCCGCAGAAATTGCAAACTGGGCCAAACAGGAGGTTAAAGGGACTGACTCTCCAAGTCGGGAGAGTGTTAGTAAAGCGTCTGGAATGTTGCACCCGAGTACCAGGGTAGGAAAACTGAGACATATTTGAACACGTCTCCCGATCACATGGTTGATCATACTCTAGGTTCCACATGCATGTTTTAGCTGAAGGCAGAATACCTTAAACCTGGGTAGTTGAAACCCGTGGAATGGGTACCATGCAATATGACTTCAAAGGGTCTTCATTTGCTCACCGAACCTCTCCAATCCTATCACTGCTGCGTTTATGCCCCTGTACACATGCTTGATTCTCTTTCGGAGACATAGCAATCCATAGGTTTTAAGATACTTACTAGTCAGGTACATTCTTAGGCGTTTAATATGCGGTGTTGTGTCCATTTCGTTGAGCAAGGAGTAGCTCTTGTCTATTCCATATTTGGCTTAAGGAACTTTATCTGTGCTCATTTCAATCTCTGGTTTTATGCAGCACCCCAACTAACCTTTACCCTTAAGCAAGCATATGTTGGTTTTCTAAATTTGAGACCCTGTTCTGTTCTGTAATTCAGTTCCTGTGTAGCCAAGTTTACATTCCGTGTATTACTGATATCTTATGATGTTTCTTTTTCTGTGTGACTTATTTCAGTTAGAATCATCATACCTGAATCCACTCATTGTGCTGCTAAGGGCCTGATGACACAGATTTCATTGCTGAGTGATATTGCTTTGTAAGTAAATACCACAACTTCTTTATCCATTTTTCACTTTCTGCGATGTTGAACTTGTACTGTAAACGAGGTTCTTGTAAACAGAGCCATTCCAAACTTTGGGGTGGCTGTGTCTTTTTGATTTTAATTTCCCTAAGCTATAGGACCATAAGTGGAAGTGCCCTAGGTTCTGTTGCTTTGTTTTTTAGATGTTTCAGGAAACACCATATACTTCTCCCAAGTGGTTGTTGGCAATTTACATCCCGACCATCAGCATAACAAGGCTCCCAGTTCTCCATGGCCTGTCCTGCCTTTCTGGATTTTACACTTTTTTCAGATGGCCCTTTTGACCGGGGGGAAGTGAGACTTCATTGTAGTGCAGATTTCCTTTGCAAGCTTGCTTGGTTGGCCAAAAAGGGCGTATGCATTTTTTCCTGAATATATTCAGGAAAAAACGCATACGCCCTTTTTGGCCAAGTGCATCATTGTGGACGTTCTGCCTCTTTTCCTATGCTTTCAATGCAATTCCAGTCTACCTCCTGAAATCGGTTTCCTGCAATTCTGCCCCGCTTTCAAGTCCTCTTGGCAGCCTTACTTCAGTCTATTTTTGGACGATAGCTGTCATTTATAACTCTGCAGGTTTGTGAATTACAGTGCCCCTGAGCTCCTTTCTTCAACTCGCTTTCTTGTGAGCTGGCCGCAACACCGCAGGATGGCTTCAGGCCCTAATCTGGTTCCGGCCCGGCATACTGAGCCTTTGGTTAATTCCTCTTCCTGGTGGGAAATGAGAGTTAAATTTGCCCGTCCAGACACCTCCAGCTAGCCTCTCATTGGTTCTCGCTATTCCTGTTCATCTTCCGCAGAAATTGCAAACTGGGCCAAACAGGAGGTTAAAGGGACTGACTCTCCAAGTCGGGAGAGTGTTAGTAAAGCGTCTGGAATGTTGCACCCGAGTACCAGGGTACGAAAACTGAGACATATTTGAACACGTCTCCCGATCACATGGTTGATCATACTTGGGTTCCACATGCATGTTTTAGCTGAAGGAAGAATACCTTAAACCTGGAGAGTTGAGACCCGTGTAAAGGGTACCATGCAATATGACTTCAAAGGGTCTTCATTTGCTCACCGAACCTCTCCAATCCTATCACTGCTGCATTTATGCCCCTGTACACATGCTTGATTCTCTTTTGGAGACATAGAAATCCATAGGTTTTACGATACTTACTAGTCAGGTACATTCTTAGGCGTTTAATATGCGGTGTTGAGTCCATTTCGTTGAGCAAGGAGTAGCTCTTGTCTATTCCATATTTGACTTAAGGAACTTTATCTGTGCTCATTTCAATCTCTGGTTTTATGCAGCACCCCAACTCACCTTTACCCTTAAGCAAGCATAAGTTGGTTTTCTAAATTTGAGACCCTGTTCTGCTCTGTAATTCAGTTCCTGTGTAGCCAAGTTTACATTCCGTGTATTACTGATATCTTATGATGTTTCTTTTTCTGTGTGACTTATTTCAGTTAGAATCATCATACCTGAATCCACTCATTGTGATGCTAAGGGCCTGATGACATAGATTTCATTGCTGAGTGATATTGCTTTGTAAGTAAATACCACAACTTCTTTATCCATTTTTCACTTTCTGCAATGTTGAACTTGTACTGTAAACGAGGTTCTTGTAAACAGAGGCTTCCCAAACTTTGGGGTGGCTGTGTCTTTTTGATTTTAATTTCCCTAAGCTATATGACCATAAGTGGAAGTGCCCTAGGCTCTGTTGCTTTGTTTTTTAGATGTTTCAGGAAACACCATACACTTCTCCCGAGTGTCTGTTGGCAATTTACATCCCGCCCATCAGCATAACAAGGCTCCCAGTTCTCCATGGCCTGTCCTGCCTTTCTGGATTTTACACTTTTTTCAGATGGCCCTTTTGACCGGGGGGAAGTGAGACTTCATTGTAGTGCAGATTTCCTTTGCAAGCTTGCTTGGTTGGCCAAAAAGGGCGTATGCGTTTTTTCCTGAATATATTCATGTAAAAACTCATACGCCCTTTTTGGCCAAGTGCATCATTGTGGACGTTCTGCCTCTTTTCCTATGCTTTCAATGCAATTCCAGTCTACCTCCTGAAATCGGTTTCCTGCAATTCTGCCCCGCTTTCAAGTCCTCTTGGCAGCCTTACTTCAGTCTATTTTTGGACGATAGCTGTCATTTATAACTCTGCAGGTTTGTGAATTACAGTGCCCCTGAGCTCCTTTCTTCAACTCGCTTTCTTGTGACCTGGCCGCAACACCGCAGGATGGCTTCAGGCCCTAATCTGGTTCCGGCACGGCACGCTGAGCCTTTGGTTAATTCCTCTTCCTGGTGGGAAATGAGAGTTAAATTTGCCCGTCCAGACACCTCCAGCTAGTCTCTCATTGGTTCTCGCTATTCCTGTTCATCTTCCGCAGAAATTGCAAACTGGGCCAAACAGGAGGTTAAAGGGACTGACTCTCCAAGTCGGGAGAGTGTTAGTAAAGCATCTGGAATGTTGCACCCGAGTACCAGGGTACGAAAACTGAGACATATTTGAACACGTCTCCCGATCACATGGTTGATCATACTCTGGGGTCCACATGCATGTTTTAGCTGAAGGAAGAATACCTTAAACCTGGGTAGTTGAAACCCGTGGCATGGGTACCATGCAATATGACTTCAAAGGGTCTTCATTTGCTCACCGAACCTCTCCAATCCTATCACTGCTGCGTTTATGCCCCTGTACACATGCTTGATTCTCTTTCGGAGACATAGCAATCCATAGGTTTTAAGATACTTACAAGTCAGGTACATTCTTAGGCGTTTAATATGCGGTGTTGAGTCCATTTCGTTGAGCAAGGAGTAGCTCTTGTCTATTCCATATTTGGCTTAAGGAACTTTATCTGTGCTCATTTCAATCTCTGGTTTTATGCAGCACCCCAACTCACCTTTACCCTTAAGCAAGCATAAGTTGTTTTTCTAACTTTGAGACCCTGTTCTGTTCTGTAATTCAGTTCCTGTGTAGCCAAGTTTACATTCCGTGTATTACTGATATCTTATGATGTTTCTTTTTCTGTGTGACTTATTTCAGTTAGAATCATCATACCTGAATCCACTCATTGTGCTGCTAAGGGCCTGATGACACAGATTTCATTGCTGAGTGATATTGCTTTGTAAGTAAATACCACAACTTCTTTATCCATTTTTCACTTTCTGCGATGTTGAACTTGTACTGTAAACGAGGTTCTTGTAAACAGAGGCGTCCCAAACTTTCGGGTGGCTGTGTCTTTTTGATTTTAATTTCCCTAAGCTATAGGACCATAAGTGGAAGTGCCCTAGGCTCTGTTGCTTTGTTTTTTAGATGTTTCAGGAAACACCATACACTTCTCCTGAGTGTCTGTTGGCAATTTACATCCCGCCCATCAGCATAACAAGGCTCCCAGTTCTCCATGGCCTGTCCTGCCTTTCTGGATTTTACACTTTTTTCAGATGGCCCTTTTGACCGGGGGGGAAGTGAGACTTCATTGTAGTGCAGATTTCCTTTGCAAGCTTGCTTGGTTGGCCAAAAAGGGCGTATGCGTTTTTTACTGAATATATTCAGGAAAAAACGCATACGCCCTTTTTGGCCAAGTGCATCATTGTGGACGTTCTGCCTCTTTTCCTATGCTTTCAGTGCAATTCCAGTCTACCTCCTGAAATCGGTTTCCTGCAATTCTGCCCCGCTTTCAAGTCCTCTTGGCAGCCTTACTTCAGTATATTTTTGGACGATAGCTGTCATTTATAACTCTGCAGGTTTGTGAATTACAGTGCCCCTGAGCTCCTTTCTTCAACTCGCTTTCTTGTGAGCTGGCCGCAACACCGCAGGATGGCTTCAGGCCCTAATCTGGTTCCGGCCCGGCATACTGAGCCTTTGGTTAATTCCTCTTCCTGGTGGGAAATGAGAGTTAAATTTGCCCGTCCAGACACCTCCAGCTAGCCTCTCATTGGTTCTCGCTATTCCTGTTCATCTTCCGCAGAAATTGCAAACTGGGCCAAACAGGAGGTTAAAGGGACTGACTCTCCAAGTCGGGAGAGTGTTAGTAAAGCGTCTGGAATGTTGCACCCGAGTACCAGGGGAGGAAAACTGAGACATATTTGAACACGTCTCCCGTTCACATGGTTGATCATACTCTGAGTTCCACATGCATGTTTTAGCTGAAGGAAGAATACCTTAAACCTGGAGAGTTGAGACCCGTGTAATGGGTACCATGCAATATGACTTCAAAGGGTCTTCATTTGCTCACCGAACCTCTCCAATCCTATCACTGCTGCGTTTATGCCCCTGTACACACGCTTGATTCTCTTTTGGAGACATAGCAATCCATAGGTTTTAAGATACTTACTAGTCAGGTACATTCTTAGGGGTTTAATATGGGGTTTTGAGTCCATTTCGTTGAGCAAGGAGTAGCTCTTGTCTATTCCATATTTGGCTTAAGGAACTTTATCTGTGCTCATTTCAATATCTGGTTTTATGCAGCACCCCAACTCACCTTTCCCCTTAAGCAAGCATAAGTTGGTTTTCTAAATTTGAGACCCTGTTCTGTTTTGGAATGCAGTTCCTGTGTAGCCAAGTTTACATTCCGTGTATTAGTGATATCTTATGATGTTTCTTTTTCTGTGTGACTTATTTCAGTTAGAATCATCATACCTGAATCCACTCATTGTGCTGCTAAGGGCCTGATGACACAGATTTCATTGCTGAGTGATATTGCTTTGTAAGTAAATACCACAACTTCTTTATCCATTTTTCACTTTCTGCGATGTTGAACTTGTACTGTAAACGAGGTTCTTGTAACGAGAGCTGTTCCAAACTTTGGGGTGGCTGTGTCTTTTTGATTTTAATTTCCCTAAGCTATAGGACCATAAGTGGAAGTGCCCTAGGTTCTGTTGCTTTGTTTTTTAGATGTTTCAGGAAACACCATATACTTCTCCCAAGTGGTTGTTGGCAATTTACATCCCGACCATCAGCATAACAAGGCTCCCAGTTCTCCATGGCCTGTCCTGCCTTTCTGGATTTTACACTTTTTTCAGATGGCCCTTTTGACCGGGGGGGAAGTGAGACTTCATTGTAGTGCAGATTTCCTTTGCAAGCTTGCTTGGTTGGCCAAAAAGGGCGTATGCGTTTTTTCCTGAATATATTCAGGAAAAAACGCATACGCCCTTTTTGGCCAAGTGCATCATTGTGGACGTTCTGCCTCTTTTCCTATGCTTTCAATGCAATTCCAGTCTACCTCCTGAAATCGGTTTCCTGCAATTCTGCCCCGCTTTCAAGTCCTCTTGGCAGCCTTACTTCAGTCTATTTTTGGACGATAGCTGTCATTTATAACTCTGCAGGTTTGTGAATTACAGTGCCCCTGAGCTCCTTTCTTCAACTCGCTTTCTTGTGAGCTGCCCGCAACACCGCAGGATGGCTTCAGGCCCTAATCTGGTTCCGGCCCGGCATACTGAGCCTTTGGTTAATTCCTCTTCCTGGTGGGAAATGAGAGTTAAATTTGCCCGTCCAGACACCTCCAGCTAGCCTCTCATTGGTTCTCGCTATTCCTGTTCATCTTCCGCAGAAATTGCAAACTGGGCCAAACAGGAGGTTAAAGGGACTGACTCTCCAAGTCGGGAGAGTGTTAGTAAAGCGTCTGGAATGTTGCACCCGAGTACCAGGGTACGAAAACTGAGACATATTTGAACACGTCTCCCGATCACATGGTTGATCATACTTGGGTTCCACATGCATGTTTTAGCTGAAGGAAGAATACCTTAAACCTGGAGAGTTGAGACACGTGTAAAGGGTACCATGCAATATGACTTCAAAGGGTCTTCATTTGCTCACCGAACCTCTCCAATCCTATCACTGCTGCATTTATGCCCCTGTACACATGCTTGATTCTCTTTTGGAGACATAGAAATCCATAGGTTTTACGATACTTACTAGTCAGGTACATTCTTAGGCGTTTAATATGCGGTGTTGAGTCCATTTCGTTGAGCAAGGAGTAGCTCTTGTCTATTCCATATTTGACTTAAGGAACTTTATCTGTGCTCATTTCAATCTCTGGTTTTATGCAGCACCCCAACTCACCTTTACCCTTAAGCAAGCATAAGTTGGTTTTCTAAATTTGAGACCCTGTTCTGCTCTGTAATTCAGTTCCTGTGTAGCCAAGTTTACATTCCGTGTATTACTGATATCTTATGATGTTTCTTTTTCTGTGTGACTTATTTCAGTTAGAATCATCATACCTGAATCCACTCATTGTGATGCTAAGGGCCTGATGACATAGATTTCATTGCTGAGTGATATTGCTTTGTAAGTAAATACCACAACTTCTTTATCCATTTTTCACTTTCTGCAATGTTGAACTTGTACTGTAAACGAGGTTCTTGTAAACAGAGGCTTCCCAAACTTTGGGGTGGCTGTGTCTTTTTGATTTTAATTTCCTTAAGCTATATGACCATAAGTGGAAGTGCCCTAGGCTCTGTTGCTTTGTTTTTTAGATGTTTCAGGAAACACCATACACTTCTCCCGAGTGTCTGTTGGCAATTTACATCCCGCCCATCAGCATAACAAGGCTCCCAGTTCTCCATGGCCTGTCCTGCCTTTCTGGATTTTACACTTTTTTCAGATGGCCCTTTTGACCGGGGGGAAGTGAGACTTCATTGTAGTGCAGATTTCCTTTGCAAGCTTGCTTGGTTGGCCAAAAAGGGCGTATGCGTTTTTTCCTGAATATATTCAGGAAAAAACGCATACGCCCTTTTTGGCCAAGTGCATCATTGTGGACGTTCTGCCTCTTTTCCTATGCTTTCAATGCAATTCCAGTCTACCTCCTGAAATCGGTTTCCTGCAATTCTGCCCCGCTTTCAAGTCCTCTTGGCAGCCTTACTTCAGTCTATTTTTGGACGATAGCTGTCATTTATAACTCTGCAGGTTTGTGAATTACAGTGCCCCTGAGCTCCTTTCTTCAACTCGCTTTCTTGTGACCTGGCCGCAACACCGCACGATGGCTTCAGGGCCAAATCTGGTTTCGGCACGGCACACTGAGCCTTTGGTTATTTACTCTTCCTGGTGGGAAATGAGAGTTAAATTTGCCCGTCCAGACACCTCCAGCTAGCCTCTCATTGGTTCTCACTATTCCTGTTCATCTTCCGCAGAAATTGCAAACTGGGCCAAACAGGAGGTTAAAGGCGCTGACTCTCCAAGTGGGGAGAGTGTTAGTAAAGCGTCTGGAATGTTGCACCCGAATACCAGGGTTCGAAATCTGAGACATATTTCAACACATCTCCCGATCACATGGTTGATCATACTCTGGGGTCCACATGCATGTTTTAGCTGAAGGAAGAATACCTTAAACCTGGGTAGTTGAAACCCGTGGCATGGGTACCATGCAATATGACTTCAAAGGGTCTTCATTTGCTCACCGAACCTCTCCAATCCTATCACTGCTGCGTTTATGCCCCTGTACACATGCTTGATTCTCTTTCGGAGACATAGCAATCCATAGGTTTTAAGATACTTACAAGTCAGGTACATTCTTAGGCGTTTAATATGCGTTGTTGTGTCCATTTCGTTGAGCAAGGAGTAGCTCTTGTCTATTCCATATTTGGCTTAAGGAACTTTATCTGTGCTCATTTCAATCTCTGGTTTTATGCAGCACCCCAACTCACCTTTACCCTTTAGCAAGCATAAGTTGTTTTTCTAACTTTGAGACCCTGTTCTGTTCTGTAATTCAGTTCCTGTGTAGCCAAGTTTACATTCCGTGTATTACTGATATCTTATGATGTTTCTTTTTCTGTGTGACTTATTTCAGTTAGAATCATCATACCTGAATCCACTCATTGTGCTGCTAAGGGCCTGATGACACAGATTTCATTGCTGAGTGATATTGCTTTGTAAGTAAATACCACAACTTCTTTATCCATTTTTCACTTTCTGCGATGTTGAACTTGTACTGTAAACGAGGTTCTTGTAAACAGAGGCGTCCCAAACTTTCGGGTGGCTGTGTCTTTTTGATTTTAATTTCCCTAAGCTATAGGACCATAAGTGGAAGTGCCCTAGGCTCTGTTGCTTTGTTTTTTAGATGTTTCAGGAAACACCATACACTTCTCCTGAGTGTCTGTTGGCAATTTACATCCCGCCCATCAGCATAACAAGGCTCCCAGTTCTCCATGGCCTGTCCTGCCTTTCTGGATTTTACACTTTTTTCAGATGGCCCTTTTGACCGGGGGGGAAGTGAGACTTCATTGTAGTGCAGATTTCCTTTGCAAGCTTGCTTGGTTGGCCAAAAAGGGCGTATGCGTTTTTTACTGAATATATTCAGGAAAAAACGCATACGCCCTTTTTGGCCAAGTGCATCATTGTGGACGTTCTGCCTCTTTTCCTATGCTTTCAGTGCAATTCCAGTCTACCTCCTGAAATCGGTTTCCTGCAATTCTGCCCCGCTTTCAAGTCCTCTTGGCAGCCTTACTTCAGTATATTTTTGGACGATAGCTGTCATTTATAACTCTGCAGGTTTGTGAATTACAGTGCCCCTGAGCTCCTTTCTTCAACTCGCTTTCTTGTGAGCTGGCCGCAACACCGCAGGATGGCTTCAGGCCCTAATCTGGTTCCGGCCCGGCATACTGAGCCTTTGGTTAATTCCTCTTCCTGGTGGGAAATGAGAGTTAAATTTGCCCGTCCAGACACCTCCAGCTAGCCTCTCATTGGTTCTCGCTATTCCTGTTCATCTTCCGCAGAAATTGCAAACTGGGCCAAACAGGAGGTTAAAGGGACTGACTCTCCAAGTCGGGAGAGTGTTAGTAAAGCGTCTGGAATGTTGCACCCGAGTACCAGGGGAGGAAAACTGAGACATATTTGAACACGTCTCCCGTTCACATGGTTGATCATACTCTGAGTTCCACATGCATGTTTTAGCTGAAGGAAGAATACCTTAAACCTGGAGAGTTGAGACCCGTGTAATGGGTACCATGCAATATGACTTCAAAGGGTCTTCATTTGCTCACCGAACCTCTCCAATCCTATCACTGCTGCGTTTATGCCCCTGTACACACGCTTGATTCTCTTTTGGAGACATAGCAATCCATAGGTTTTAAGATACTTACTAGTCAGGTACATTCTTAGGGGTTTAATATGGGGTTTTGAGTCCATTTCGTTGAGCAAGGAGTAGCTCTTGTCTATTCCATATTTGGCTTAAGGAACTTTATCTGTGCTCATTTCAATATCTGGTTTTATGCAGCACCCCAACTCACCTTTCCCCTTAAGCAAGCATAAGTTGGTTTTCTAAATTTGAGACCCTGTTCTGTTTTGGAATGCAGTTCCTGTGTAGCCAAGTTTACATTCCGTGTATTAGTGATATCTTATGATGTTTCTTTTTCTGTGTGACTTATTTCAGTTAGATTCATCGTACCTGAATCCACTCATTATGCTGCTACGGGCCTGATGACATAGATTTCATTGCTGAGTGATACTGCATTGTACGTAAGTACCACAAGTTCTTTATCCATTTTTCAATTTCTGTGATATTGAACTTGTACGGTAAACGAGGTTCTTGTAAACGGAGGCGTCCCAAACTTTGGGGTGGCTGTGTCTTTTTGATTTTAATTTCCCTAAGCTATAGGACCATAAGTGGAAGTGCCCTAGGCTCTGTTGCTTTGTTTTTTAGATGTTTCAGGAAACACCATACACTTCTCCTGAGTGTCTGTTGGCAATTTACATCCCGCCCATCAGCATAACAATGCTCCCAGTTCTCCATGGCCTGTCCTGCCTTTCTGGATTTTACACTTTTTTCAGATGGCCCTTTTGACCGGGGGGGAAGTGAGACTTCATTGTAGTGCAGATTTCCTTTGCAAGCTTGCTTGGTTGGCCAAAAAGGGCGTATGCGTTTTTTCCTGAATATATTCAGGAAAAAACGCATACGCCCTTTTTGGCCAAGTGCATCATTGTGGACGTTCTGCCTCTTTTCCTATGCTTTCAATGCAATTCCAGTCTACCTCCTGAAATCGGTTTCCTGCAATTCTGCCCCGCTTTCAAGTCCTCTTGGCAGCCTTACTTCAGTCTATTTTTGGACGATAGCTGTCATTTATAACTCTGCAGGTTTGTGAATTACAGTGCCCCTGAGCTCCTTTCTTCAACTCGCTTTCTTTTGAGCTGGCCGCAACACCGCAGGATGGCTTCAGGCCCTAATCTGGTTCCGGGACGGCACGCTGAGCCTTTGGTTAATTCCTCTTCCTGGTGGGAAATGAGAGTTAAATTTGCCCGTCCAGACACCTCCAGCTAGTCTCTCATTGGTTCTCGCTATTCCTGTTCATCTTCCGCAGAAATTGCAAACTGGGCCAAACAGGAGGTTAAAGGCGCTGACTCTCCAAGTGGGGAGAGTGTTAGTAAAGCGTCTGGAATGTTGCACCCGAGTACCAGGGGAGGAAAACTGAGACATATTTGAAACGTCTCCCGTTCACATGGTTGATCATACTTGGGTTCCACATGCATGTTTTAGCTGAAGGAAGAATACCTTAAACCTGGAGAGTTGAGACCCGTGTAATGGGTACCATGCAATATGACTTCAAAGGGTCTTCATTTGCTCACCGAACCTCTCCAATCCTATCACTGCTGCGTTTATGCCCCTGTACACATGCTTGATTCTCTTTCGGAGACATAGCAATCCATAGGTTTTAAGATACTTACTAGTCAGGTACATTCTTAGGCGTTTAATATGGGGTGTTGAGTCCATTTCGTTGAGCAAGGAGTAGCTCTTGTCTATTCCATATTTGGCTTAAGGAACTTTATCTGTGCTCATTTCAATCTCTGGTTTTATGCAGCACCCCAACTCACCTTTCCCCTTAAGCAAGCATAAGTTGGTTTTCTAAATTTGAGACCCTGTTCTGTTCTGTAATTCAGTTCCTGTGTAGCCAAGTTTACATTCCGTGTATTAGTGATATCTTATGATGTTTCTTTTTCTGTGTGACTTATTTCAGTTAGAATCATCATACCTGAATCCACTCATTGTGCTGCTAAGGGCCTGATGACATAGATTTCATTGTTGAGTGATATTGCTTTGTAAGTGAATACCACAACTTCTTTATCTATTTTTCACTTTCTGCGATGTTGAACTTGTACTGTAAACGAGGTTCTTGTAAACAGAGGCGTCCCAAACTTTGGGGTGGCTGTGTCTATTTGATTTTAATTTTCCTAAGCTATAGGACCATAAGTGGAAGTGCCCTAGGCTCTGTTGCTTTGTTTTTTCGATGTTTCAGGAAACACCATACACTTCTCCCAAGTGTCTGTTGGCAATTTACATCCCGCCCATCAGCATAACAAGGCTCCCAGTTCTCCATGGCCTGTCCTGCCTTTATGGATTTTACACTTTTTTCAGATGGCCCTTTTGACCAGGGGGCAGTGAGACTTCATTGTACTGCAGATTTCCTTTGCAAGTTTGCTTGGTTGGCCAAAAAGGGCATATGCGTTTTTTCCTGAATATATTCAGGAAAAAACGCATACGCCCTTTTTGGCCAAGTGCATCATTGTGGACGTTCTGCCTCTTTTCCTATGCTTTCAATGCAATTCCAGTCTACCTCCTGAAATCGGTTTCCTGCAATTCTGCCTTGCTTTCAATGCCTCTTCATAGCCTTACCTCAATATATAGTTTTTAAAAATAGTTGGCCTTTATAACTCTGCAGGTTTTTGAATTGCTGTGGCCCTTAGCTCCATTTTTTAGCTCTTATTTTCGTGGTCTTGCCCCGTAACCACAGGATTCCTTGAAGCCCTATTTTTCTTCTGGGGCACCTTGCTGTGCCTTTGGTTAATTCTTCTTACTGATGTGATATTAGAGTGACATGTGCCCATTGAAACCGCTACAGCTAGTTTCTCACTGGTTCCCCCTATTCCCATTCATCCTCTGCACTAACTGCAGACTGTGCGATACCAGAACTTAAAGGCATTGACTCCATGTGGGGATGTTGTTAGTAAAGCGGCTGGAATGTCGATCCGGAGCCCCAGGAGAGGAAAAATGAGGTGCGTTTTAGAAACCTTTCCCGATCATATGGTATACCAGTCGCTGGGTTTCCCAAGCATGGTTTAGCTGTAGGAAGATTCCCTTCAACCTGGAGTGTTGGGACCCTTGCAATGAGTAGCATGAAGTATTGCATTAAACTTTCGGCAGTTGCTCACCAAAGCTCACCAATCCTGTCAGCCCCAAGTGTCCAGCCTTATGTCTTATCCAGCTGTGGGTTTATATGTGGTCAATCCAGGTTGCATCACAGCCCCTGAGCGAATTTTGTAAGAATTTTTCTCTCTTTCATTGTTTCAGCGTTTTGTTTTTAAAATTTATTTCTATAATGGGGTTTAGCTCCTTTTCACTGCTGTGTTTGTGCCGCTCTGCACACACTTGATTCCCTTATGGAGATATATCAATACATGGGTTTTAAGATTCTTATTCCTCAGATATATTTCTCTGCGGTGTATAGGGTGTGTTGAGGCCTGTTCATTGAGCAAGGTGTAGATCTTGTCTAATACCTATTTGGTTTATTGAACGGTATCTGTGCTAATTTCAAACTCTGGTTTTATGCATCACCCCACCTCTCCTTTCCCCTTAAGCTGACATAAGTGTGTTTTTTAAATGTGAGACACTGTTCTGTTCTGTAATTCATTTCTTGTGCAGCCATATTTACCCTCCCTCTATAAGTGATATCTTATGATATGTTTCTTTTTCTGTTTGACTTATTTCAAGTAGTATTATCGGACCTAAATCCACTCTTTATCCTTCTACTAGCCTTATTACATTGATTTCATGGTGAAGAGATATTCCATTGTACATAAGTACCACATCTTCTTTATCCATTGTTCTCTTTCCTGGGATATTTAAGGTGTACTGAAGTTGAGGTTCTTGTAAACAGAGTAGCCCTAAACTGTGGTGTGCTTGTGTCTTGTTGATTTTTAGACTTCCCTAGATATACTCCCATGATTGGAAGTGTCCTATGCTCTGTAGCTCTGTTTTTTAGATGATTTAGGAACCACCATACACTTCTCCAGAGTGGCTCTCGGCAGTTCACACACTGCCCATCAGCGTATAAAGGCTCCCTGTTCTCCATGGCCTGTCCTGCATTTCTGGTTTTTACAATTTTTTAGGATGGCCCTTTTGACCGGTGGGAAGTGAGACTTCTTTGTTGTGCACATTTGCATTGCTTGCTTGCTTCGTTGCCCATAAAGTGCGTATGCGTTTTTTCCTGGATATAATCAGGAAAAAACGCATACGCCCTTTTGGGCCAACTGCATCATTGTCGAAATTCTGCCGCTTTTCATGTGCGTTAAAGACGAGTCCAATCTATCTCTTGAAATCTGTTTCTTGCAATTCTGTCTTGCATTCAGATCCTCTTCTTTGCCTTACCTCAACATATTTTTGGACGTTAGTTTTCATTTATAACTCTGCAGGTTTGTGAATTGCAGTGACCCTGAGCTCCATTTTTTAAGTTGCTCTTTTGTGAGCTGGCCTCAAACCCGCAGGATTGCTTCAGGCCCTATTTTGGCTCCGGCGAGGCAGGCTGAGCCTTTCTTTAATTCTTATTCTTAATGGGAAATTAGAGTGATATGTGCCCGTCCAAACCCCTACAACTCTTCTCTCATTGGTTCCCCCTCTTCCCGTTCATCCTCCTCACAATTTGCAAAATGTGTGAAACAGAAGTTTAAATGTGCTGATTCTCCAAGTGGGGAGATTCTAAGTAGCGTGGCTGGAATGGTGAACAGGAGCACCAGGAGAGGATAAATGAGGTGCATTTTAGACACATCTCCCGATCACATGGTGTACAGCCCTCTGGGCTTTCCATGCATGTTTTAGCTGTAGGAAGATCCCTTGAACCTGCAGATTTGGGACCCATTGAATGGGTACCAGGTAGTATTACTTTAAAGGGTGTGCATTTCCTCACCCAACCTCACATTTCTCTTAGTGCAAACAGTTTCCAGCCTTATGTCTCATCCTGCTGTGAGTCTAGATGTGTTCAATCCATGTTGCATCACCGTCCCTGAGGAAAAGTTGTAAGAGGTTTTCTCTGTCTCTCTGTCGTTTATTTTTTTCAATTTATTACTATATTGGTTACAGCTGATTTTCAAAGCTCTGTTTCTTGCTGCTGTACATCCACTTGATTCACGTACAGAGAGACATCAATAAATTCTTTTTCAGATTCTTACCAGTCATATATATTCTTTTCCGGTGACTTGAGTGTGCTGAGTGCAGTTCTTTTAGCTACCGTGTAGGCCTTGTTGATTATCAGTTTGGTATTTGGAATGGTATCTTTGCTAATTTCAACCTCCTGGATGATGCCTCACCCCTCCCCACCTTTCCCGTTTAGCAGCCTTATGCGTGTTTTCTACATATTTGACTATGTTTTTGTTTTGTAATTTATTTCATGTGTAGCCATTTTGGATTCCACCTTTAAGTGATATCTTATGATATGTGTCTTTTTCTTTTTGAATTCTGTCACTTAGAATGATCATACGTAACTCCTCCGGAGTTGTTACAACTGGCCATATTTCATTGATTTCCAGGCTGAATAATATTCCACTCTACCTAAGTACCACATCTCTATCCATTTTTTCCCTCCAGAGACATTTAAGTTATATCCTAGTCGAGGATCTTTTAAACAGAGAGGGGGTAAACATTGGGGTGCCTGTGTCCTCTCGATTTTTGTTTTTCCCAAGATATACGCCCATGAGTGCAAGTGCCCTATGCTCTGTAGCTCATTTTGTAGATGCTTTAGTAAACACAATACACTTCTCCAGAATGGCCGTTGGCAATATACATTTCCACTATAAGTCTCACAGGGCTCCCTCTTCTCGTTGCCCTGTCCTGCATTTCTGTTGTTTACGCTTTATGAGGATGGCTCTTCTGACTGATGCGAAGTGATATCTTTTGTGGTATTGACTTCCAGTGCCCACCTGTTTGGTTGGCTAAAAAAGTGTATGCCCTTTTCTTGAATATATACAGAAAAGAACGCATACACCCTTTTTGGCCAACTGCAATGTTGGCAATGTTCAGCTCCTTTTCTTGTGCTTAATGGCGAGTCCTTTCTACCTCCTCAAATCCCTTTCCTGCCATTCTCCCTTGCTTACAAGTCCTTTTCTCTGACTTTCCTCAAGACATTTTTCAGTGATGGATATTTTCAACTCTGCAGTTTTGTGAATTTTACTGCCCCTGAGTTCCATTGTTCAACTCGTGTTTATGGGAACTGGCCACAAAGCAGCGGGATTTCCTCAAGCCCTATACTGTTTCCATGGGCAACCCTAGCCTTTGGTCAATTCGTCTTCCTGATTGGAAATTAGAGTGACATGTGCCTGTCTGAACACCTAGGACTTGTCTCTCATTGTTCCTCATCCTTCCGCTTCATCCTCTGGACAAATTCCAAACTGTACGCAACAGGATGTTGACAGTGCTGACATCTCCAAGTGGGGAGACTGTTAGTAAAGATGCTGGAGGGGTGAACCCGAGCACCAGGAGATGAGGAGATGAGATGCCTTTTCCAAACTCTTCCCGATCAGACGGTATACCATCCTCTGGGTGTGACAGACATGTTTTAGCAGTAGGAAGAGTCCCATTCATGTAAGGAGAACACCAGGGCTTTTTCAAAATCAGTGTCTCCCCGAAACCCAAACTGGGGAATTTTTTAAGCTACGGCTACACATATGTTCATTAAGGGCCTTGGGAAGTAGGCAGAGTCCAAACTTTAGATGATTGAAGTCTTCAGGGTCAGAAGCACTCACCACCAGCTTCCCTTAGGCTACACTTTAACTGTCATTGATAGATGATGTCAATAAAAATATCTATTCTTTTTCAGATTATTTCCCCTTATAGGTTATTGCAAAATGTTGAGTGTAGTTCCCTGTGCTATACAGTAGTTCCTTGTTGATGATCTATTTTATACATAGCAGTGTGTATGTGTTAATTCCAAACTGTTAATTTATCCCTCCTCCCACCTTTCCCCTTTGGTAATAATAAATTATAAGATTTTATACTTCTCAGAAATGGGGGAGCTGAAAGAGAGGTATCATTTTCAATGGAAAAGCATTTAAAACAAGATTGAAGGTTTAACCAAGATTATTAGATGTACATCCTTGGAAAGAAATCACTTCGTTTCTCCAATATTGACCTGACAAATAAGACAAACCTTTTCACTGAACTTGCTTATAAAAAGTGATGGAAATATCAAATGGAAGTGTTAAAAACATCTTATTTTACCCGAGCCTTATACACTGTTCTATGTTAACTACAATTTGGCTCACACATCTGTTCATTGAGGTTACAATAGTCTCAATTTCTGTTACTGATCCTCCAGAGTGGACCCCAACAAGTGTCCCCCTGCCCAGTGTCATTGGGGCCAACAGATCGAGACTGAGTTTGGTTCACAAGCAAAGGAAACTTTATATTTTGATCAGAGAATGGAGAGGTGAGAGCATGCACTACCCCGTGGGCTGTGGGCTGGGCTGCTGTGTAGAGATCCTGTCAGAGTCAGTGGGAGGGAGGGAGGCGGCGGAGCTCTCGAGGGCCGGGTTGGCTGTAGCTCAGGCTCTATATTGTGGAGTCTGCACTGGGCCCCAGGAGCTGAGGTGTCGACCCAGCCATTCTGCACTAGGAAATCTGGTCTGAAGTGCCGGGTGTGGAACCTCTGCATGCGGGACCCTAGGAGCACGTGAAATTAGACAAAGCACAAAGGATAAAAAAGGTTAGACTTGACTTTATTGCCCAGATTCTATTTTTATCTCCCAGGGATTTTTAATGGGCTTTGCTGGGGACAAACCCCTCCTCTGCCTTTTGTCCCGTTCCTCATTCTTGGAGTGCTGAGGGTGCAGACCCTTCTTCTGTAACTGCTGAGTGCTGAGTTGGGAGCCCTCATACCCTGGGGCGAGGGTCAGAGCTTCTCCCCAGCAGCCTCCCGGTGACGTTGATTGTCCCCAGGACCCCTGCCTCCCTGCTCGTCCACCTGAGCACCAGCATTGGAAGTGTTATAGATTCTAATGACCTTTAAGGGTCCAGGAAAGAGATGTGCAGAGACGCTGTGGGGGCCGGTTTCACCCCGCCTCACATTTGTTCGGCCACCTTAGGCTGACCGTCTCTGCCAGCCTAGATGCTCTGACCAGTAGTCTGCGCTTTCTTCAATTAGGCCCCTGAATTAACGTACAAACAGCACCAGGTGTCAGAGCCCTGCCCGCTCAACTCCCAGACAGTCCAGGGTCAGTGGTGACCAAGGACCATGATGGCTACTGAGTCAACAGCCTTTTGAAGTAAACAGGAGTCCAGCCGGTCTTATTGGCCACCATCATCATGGTGTCTGTAGGCTTTTCTATGGTGACAGTGTGGTATACTGTTCCCCCGCCAAGATTATTAGCTCCCCTCTGGGTGCAGTAAGTCCTGCAAGCAGTAGTCTACTCTTTTGGGACACACTCTTGTTGTTTTATGAGAGAAACTCCAGGTCAAGTGATGTTCACACGAGTCGTCATGGTGCCCTGTTGCCCCCGGTTATCTCTCTGGATGTTGGAGTTGGAGGGCCTCCTCACTCGAGGTCGGTGTGCCCACGGAGCGAACCCTGCAACTTCAGGGCATGGTTGGTGGTTAGGATCACCACGTGGGGTCCTTTTCCCTTAGGAGGGAGGTGGCCTTTTGGGCTGCTGATTTCCAGGTTTTTAGATACTGCCAGTATCTTGGCCAGATGTGGCAGTGGGCCAAGCCCCTTAGTGACCGTAGTTTATCCTACCTGGATGGCATTCTTGCATTGTTCCATTTCAAGTGGTCCCAGTTTTTGCACTAATTCTCCAATGGCGATTCACCTTTCACCGGGAATGTAAAGGTCAAAGGGTTTAGCTAAATTAGGGAGTTCCAGGGCAAGGGTCTGAATTGACTGCTCTTTCCATTCTTGAAAGGCCACTTCTGGATTCTATTCAAAAGGATCATCATCTTTTCCTTTCAGTGTTTCATATAGAGGCCCAGCTAGTAGACTGTAGCTAGGGATCCAGAAGCAGCAAACCCTGGCCTCCCCAGGAACCCCTAAGCTGTCTTCTAGTTTTAGAAAGGGGTAAGGCTGAAAATGGTTTCTTCCCTTTCCTGGGATGGGCTTCTCTGACCTTCTGTGAGAATGAAGCCCAGGCAGGTCACCGCAGTCTGTGATATTTGAGCTTTTTCTTGGACAACTTCTATCCTTTATTGGCTTGGTAGTTCAGAGGCCTCCTTAGTAGGGCTGGTGATCAGAATGTCGTCTGCATATTGAAGGAGGGTTTCCTTTTCCAGAGGTAGAACTTTTAGGTCTTTAGCTAAGCTTTCCCCAAAGATGGTGTGGGAATTTTTGCACCCTTGGGGCCAGACGGCCCAGAAGTATTGTTTTAGTTGTATGTTGAGTCCTGCCACTCACAAGCCAAAATTTCTTGTGACTCTGGGACTAATGGAATACAAAAGAAGGCATCATTGAAGACTAATACAGAATACCATGTCCTGGTGGTTGGTAGAATGACCAGCAGGGTGTAGGAATTAGGAGCAACTGGAGGTATATCCTCGGTGGCTTCACTGACTGTCCTGACATCCTTTACCAGGTCCCCAGCAGCCCATGGGGCTCTCGTGGTCAGACCAATCCCAGAATATGGAGCTCACCTGGGCAGGTACCCCACCCCCACCCCAGCCCACGGGGCTCTCGTGGTCAGGCCCCTCCCAGGATACAGAGCTACCCTTGCAGGTACCGTGGCAGGGCTGGGCACACAGGAACCGTGCACATAGCCCTCATTGCAGAGCACCCCCAGCTCACCTGTCGCTCAGAGCTGACACAGAGCACCTCAGAGCAGGACTTGAACTAACAAACAGCAGCTGCGACAGGTCTGTGACCCTGGGCATCACTCCGTGAGGCCTCCCTCCACCTGGTCTTCCAGAGACTTCCACTGCACCCGGGGCACCAGGCCTCTGTCTCCAACCACCACCCACCCCTCCTCTCCCTGACTCCTGGGTTCCTCTCATTAGGAGAGGGTTTTCTTGAAGTTGTCTCCCACTCATGGGCCAGATAAAATGATTAGAAAACAAGCCAAAGCTGCAGCCCCTTGTCTATCCTGACTCTCAGGAGCCCACACCTGTTCCTTGGACCTGGCCGGTTCAGCAAGTTCCATTTTCTGCAACTGTGAGCCCCTGAGGGGTGATGATTGGCTGACCTGGGCAGCCTTACCGTGCCGGCCAGCCCTCCCCAGGTGTGCCTGGGTTGAGATCAATATAAATACCACTCCAGGCAGCAAGAGCCCCTGCAGCCGTGCCTGACGCCATTTTCTCTGCCCTGTCAGCAGTCTCGGGGCTGGGCTGGTGGGAGGGAGTGAGAGGCCACGGCTTTGTGGGTGGCCCAGTGTGAGTGGGGCTCTGCTGGACTTTCTGCAGCAGTTGCCAGGCTGCCACCTGCTAAAGAAGAGGATGTGTCACCCATACCTGCTGCTGGAATTTCTCCCTGGGCAGAGGTGAGGAAGGAAAAAAGCAGTGGGGGCAGGGACAGGACGGGTATCTCAGGCAGGGAAATGGAAATCTTCCAGAAGAGCACCCAGGGCCAGGACCATCCTGGCTGGCCTGCAGGCACCAAGTCGGCCGGCATGCTGTCACTCGTGTGGCTCTATGGCCCTTCCTCTAGGCTTTCAAGTCCTTGTATATATTCAGGTGTTTTACCTGGGACGGGTGGGAATAGTTCAGCAGCAACTGGCCTGGGGCTCAGCTCACGTTTACTCACAGATGCCTCGGCACGGTGCCCCAGCTTTGCAATGAGGACGCTTGTTGCGTGGGGGCTGCTGGCTGAATGGGAGACGATTCCCCACCACTGACCAACTTCAGAATTGTTTACAACTGGAGCAAGTGCCCTGATACGGTTTTCCTCTGTGTAACTGGTGGGTTCTGTGTTTTTTTTCTCTTTTTCGTTTTTGGTTCAAGGTAGATTTTATTCCTCTTTTTTGTATTTACAGATATAAGCATGGAAATAATTTATTCATATAAATACATGTATGTGCAGGGAATAATTGTTTTTTCTGTTTTATTTTTTAAATTTTACTTCTTTTTAATTTTGAATTTTATTTTATATTTTTATACAGCAGGTTCTTATTGGTTATCTATTTTATACATATAAATGTATACATGCCAATCCCAGTCTCTCAACTCCTCCCACTACCACCCCCCCAACAGCTTTCCCCCCTTGTTGTCCATACGTTTGTTGTCTACATCTGTTGCTCTATTTATGTCTTGCAAAATGGTTAATCTGTACAGTTTTTCTAGGTTCCACATATATGCATGAATATACAAGATTTGTTTTTCTCTTTCTGACTTACTTCACTCTGTATGACAGTCTCTAGATCCATCGACGTCTCTACAAATGACCCAATTTCATTCCTTTTCATGGCTTAGTAATATTCCATTTTATATATGTACCACAGCTTTATGCATTCGTCTGTCTGTGGGCATTTAGGTTGCTTCCATTACCTCGATATTGTAAATAGTGATGCAATGAACATTGCGGTGAATGACTCTTCTTGATTTATGGTTTTGTCTGGGTATATGTCCAGTACTGGGATTCCTGTATCATATGGTAATTCTATTGTTAGTTTCTTAAGAAATTCCATATTGTTCTCCATAATGACTGTATCAATTTATATTCCCAACAATAGTGGAAGAGGGTTCCTTTTCTCCACACCCTTTCCAGCATTTTTTGTTTGTAGATTTTCAATGATGCCTATTCTACCAGGTGTGAGGTGATACCTCATTGTTGAATCCATTTCCTTGAGCAAGGGGTAGCTCTTGTCTATTACATATTTGGCTTATGGAACGGTATCTGTGCTAATTTCAAACTCTGCTTTTATGCAGCACCCCAACTCACCTTCCCCCTTAAGCAGGCATAAGTTGGTTTTCTAAACTTGAGACCCTGTTCTGTTTTGTAATTCAGTTCATGTGTAGCCAAGTTCACATTCCGTGTATTAGTGATACCTTATGATGTTTCATTTTCTGTGTGACTTATTTCACTTAGAATCATCGTGCCTCAATCCACTCATTATGCTGGTACGGGCCTGGTGACATAGATTTCATTGCTGAGTGGTATTCTGTTGTACAGAAGTACCGCAACTTCTTTATCCATTATTTGCTCTCTGGGATATTTAACTTGTGCCGTAGAAGAGATTCCTGTAAAAAGAGCCGTCCCAAATTTTGGGGTTGCTGTGTCTTTTTGATATTAATTTCCCTAAGCTATAGGACCATAAGTGGAAGTGCCCTAGGCTCTGTTGCTTTGTTTTTTAGATGTTTCAGGAAACACCATACACTTCTCCCGAGTGTCTGTTGGCAATTTACATCCCGCCCATCAGCATAACAAGGCTCCCAGTTCTCCATGGCCTGTCCTGCCTTTATGGATTTTACACTTTATTCTGATGGCCCTTTTGACCGGGGGGAAGTGAGACTTCATTGTAGTGCAGATTTCCTTTGCAAGCTTGCTTGGTTGGCCAAAAAGGGCGTATGCGTTTTTTCCTGAATATATTCAGGAAAAAACGCATATGCCCTTTTGGCAAAGTGCATCATTGTGGACGTTCTGCCTCTTTTCCTATGCTTTCAATGCAATTCCAGTCTACCTCCTGAAATCGGTTTCCTGCAATTCTGCCCCGCTTTCAAGTCCTCTTGGAAGCCTTACTTCAGTATATTTTTGGACGATAGCTGTCATTTATAACTCTGCAGGTTTGTGAATTACAGAGACCCTGAGCTCCTTTCTTCAACTCGCTTTCTTTTGAGCTGGCCGCAACACCGCAGGATGGCTTCAGGCCCTAATCTGGTTCCGGCACGGCACGCTGAGCCTTTGGTTATTTCCTCTTCCTGGTGGGAAATGAGAGTTAAATTTGCCCGTCCAGACACCTCCAGCTAGTCTCTCATTGGTTCTCCCTATTCCTGTTCATCTTCCGCAGAAATTGCAAACTGGGCCAAACAGGAGGTTAAAGGCGCTGACTCTCCAAGTTGGGAGAGTGTTAGTAAAGGGTCTGGAATGTTGCACCAGAGTACCAGGGGAGGAAAACTGAGACATATTTGAAAACGTCTCCCGTTCACACGGTTGATCAACTCGGGGTTCCACATGCATGTTTTAGCTGAAGGAAGAATACCTTAAACCTGGAGAGTTGAGACCCGTGGAATGGGTACCATGCAATATGACTTCAAAGGGTCTTCATTTGCTCACCGAACCTCTCCAATCCTATCACTGCTGCGTTTATGCCCCTGTACACACGCTTGATTCTCTTTCAGAGACATAGCAATCCATAGGTTTTAAGATACTTACTAGTCAGGTACATTCTTAGGCGTTTAATATGTGGTGTTGAGTCCATATCGTTGAGCAAGGAGTAGCTCTTGTCTATTCCATATTTGGCTTAAGGAACTTTATCTGTGCTCATTTCAATCTCTGGTATTATGCAGCACCCCAACTCACCTTTCCCCTTAAGCAAGCATAAGTTGGTTTTCTAAATTTGAGACCCTGTTCTGTTCTGTAATTCAGTTCCTGTGTAGCCAAGATTCCATTCCGTGTATTACTGATATCTTATGATGTTTCTTTTTCTGTGTGACGTATTTCAGTTAGAATCATCATACCTGAATCCACTCATTGTGCTGCTAAGGGCCTGATGACACAGATTTCATTGCTGAGTGATATTGCTTTGTAAGTAAATACCACAACTTCTTTACCCATTTTTCACTTTCTGCGATGTTGAACTTGTACTATAAACGAGGTTCTTGTAAACAGAGCCGTTCCAAACTTTGGGGTGGCTGTGTCTTTTTGATTTTAATTTCCCTAAGCTATAGGACCATAAGTGGAAGTGCCCTAGGTTCTGTTGCTTTGTTTTTTAGATGTTTCAGGAAACACCATACACTTCTCCCAAGTGGTTGTTGGCAATTTACATCCCGCCCATCAGCATAACAAGGCTCCCAGTTCTCCATGGCCTGTCCTGCCTTTCTGGATTTTACACTTTTTTCAGATGGCCCTTTTGACCGGGGGGAAGTGAGACTTCATTGTAGTGCAGATTTCCTTTGCAAGCTTGCTTGGTTGGCCAAAAAGGGCGTATGCGTTTTTTCCTGAATATATTCAGGAAAAAACGCATACGCCCTTTTTGGCCAAGTGCATCATTGTGGACGTTCTGCCTCTTTTCCTATGCTTTCAATGCAATTCCAGTCTACCTCCTGAATTCGTTTTCCTGCAATTCTGCCCCGCTTTCAAGTCCTCTTGGCAGCCTTACTTCAGTCTATTTTTGGACGATAGCTGTCATTTATAACTCTGCAGGTTTGTGAATTACAGTGCCCCTGAGCTCCTTTCTTCAACTAGCTTTCTTGTGACCTGGCCGCAACACCGCAGGATGGCTTCAGGCCCTAATCTGGTTCCGGCACGGCATGCTGAGCCTTTGGTTAATTCCTCTTCCTGGTGGGAAATGAGAGTTAAATTTGCCCGTTCAGACACCTCCAGCTAGTCTCTCATTGGTTCTCGCTATTCCTGTTCATCTTCCGCAGAAATTGCAAACTGGGCCAAACAGGAGGTTAAAGGGACTGACTCTCCAAGTCGGGAGAGTGTTAGTAAAGCGTCTGGAATGTTGCACCCGAGTACCAGGGTACGAAAACTGAGACATATTTGAACACGTCTCCCGATCACATGGTTGATCATACTCTGGGTTCCACATGCATGTTTTAGCTGAAGGAAGAATACCTAAAAACTGGTTAGTTGAAACCCGTGGAATGGGTACCATGCAATATGACTTCAAAGGGTCTTCATTTGCTCACCGAACATCTCCAATCCTATCACTGCTGTGTTTATGCCCCTGTACACATGCTTGATTCTCTTTCGGAGACATAGCAATCCATAGGTTTTAAGATACTTACTAGTCAGGTACATTCTTAGGCGTTTAATATGCGGTGTTGAGTCCATTTCGTTGAGCAAGGAGTAGCTCTTGTCTATTCCATATTTGGCTTAAGGAACTTTATCTGTGCTCATTTCAATCTCTGGTTTTATGCAGCACCCCAACTCACCTTTACCCTTAAGCAAGCATAAGTTGGTTTTCTAAATTTGAGAACCTGTTCTGTTCTGTAATTCAGTTCCTGTGTAGCCAAGTTTACATTCGGTGTATTAGTGATATCTTATGATGTTTCTTTTTCTGTGTGACTTATTTCAGTTAGAATCATCGTACCTGAATCCACTCATTATGCTGCTACGGGCCTGATGACATAGATTTCATTGTTGAGTGATACTGCATTGTACGTAAGTACCACAAGTTCTTTATCCATTTTTCACTTTCTGTGATATTGAACTTGTACGGTAAACGAGGTTCTTGTAAACAGAGGCGTCCCAAACTTTGGGGTGGCTGTGTCTTTTTGATTTTAATTTCCCTAAGCTATAGGACCATAAGTGGAAGTGCCCTAGGCTCTGTTGCTTTGTTTTTTAGATGTTTCAGGAAACACCATACACTTCTCCCAAGTGTCTGTTGGCAATTTACATCCCGCCCATCAGCATAACAAGGCTCCCAGTTCTCCATGGCCTGTCCTGCCTTTCTGGATTTTACACTTTTTTCAGATGGCCCTTTTGACCAGGGGGAAGTGAGACTTCATTGTAGTGCAGATTTCCTTTGCAAGCTTGCTTGGTTGGCCAAAAAGGGCGTATGCGTTTTTTCCTGAATATATTCAGGAAAAAACGCATACGCCCTTTTTGGCCAAGTGCATCATTGTGGACGTTCTGCCTCTTTTCCTATGCTTTCAATGCAATTCCAGTCTACCTCCTGAAATCAGTTTCCTGCAATTCTGCCCCGCTTTCAAGTCCTCTTGGCAGCCTTACTTCAGTCTATTTTTGGACGATAGCTGTCATTTATAACTCTGCAGGTTTGTGAATTACAGTGCCCCTGAGCTCCATTCTTCAACTCGCTTTCTTTTGAGCTGGCCGCAACACCGCAGGATGGCTTCAGGCCCTAATCTGGTTCCGGTACGGCACGCTGAGCCTTTGGTTAATTCCTCTTCCTGGTGGGAAATGAGAGTTAAATTTGCCCGTTCAGACACCTCCAGCTAGTCTCTCATTGGTTCTCGCTATTCCTGTTCATCTTCCGCAGAAATTGCAAACTGGGCCAAACAGGAGGTTAAAGGGACTGACTCTCCAAGTCGGGAGAGTGTTAGTAAAGCGTCTGGAATGTTGCACCCGAGTACCAGGGTACGAAAACTGAGACATATTTGAACACGTCTCCCGATCACATGGTTGATCATACTCTAGGTTCCACATGCATGTTTTAGCTGAAGGCAGAATACCTTAAACCTGGGTAGTTGAAACCCGTGGAATGGGTACCATGCAATATGACTTCAAAGGGTCTTCATTTGCTCACCGAACCTCTCCAATCCTATCACTGCTGCGTTTATGCCCCTGTACACATGCTTGATTCTCTTTCGGAGACATAGCAATCCATAGGTTTTAAGATACTTACTAGTCAGGTACATTCTTAGGCTTTAATATGCAGTGTTGAGTCCATTTCGTTGAGCAAGGAGTAGCTCTTGTCTATTCCATATTTGACTTAAGGAACTTTATCTGTGCTCATTTCAATCTCTGGTTTTATGCAGCACCCCAACTCACCTTTACCCTTAAGCAAGCATAAGTTGGTTTTCTAAATTTGAGACCCTGTTCTGTTCTGTAATTCAGTTCCTGTGTAGCCAAGTTTACATTCCGTGTATTACTGATATCTTATGATGTTTCTTTTTCTGTGTGACTTATTTCAGTTAGAATCATCATACCTGAATCCACTCATTGTGATGCTAAGGGCCTGATGACATAGATTTCATTGCTGAGTGATATTGCTTTGTAAGTAAATACCACAACTTCTTTATCCATTTTTCACTTTCTGCGATGTTGAACTTGTACTGTAAACGAGGTTCTTGTAAACAGAGGCGTCCCAAACTTTGGGGTGGCTGTGTCTTTTTGATTTTAATTTCCCTAAGCTATAGGACCATAAGTGGCAGTGCCCTAGGCTCTGTTGCTTTGTTTTTTAGATGTTTCAGGAAACACCATACACTTCTCCCGAGTGGTTGTTGGCAATTTACATCCCGCCCATCAGCATAACAAGGCTCCCAGTTCTCCATGGCCTGTCCTGCCTTTCTGGATTTTACACTTTTTTCAGATGGCCCTTTTGACCGGGGGGAAGTGAGACTTCATTGTAGTGCAGATTTCCTTTGCAAGCTTGCTTGGTTGGCCAAAAAGGGCGTATGCGTTTTTTCCTGAATATATTCAGGAAAAAACGCATACGCCCTTTTTGGCCAAGTGCATCATTGTGGACGTTCTGCCTCTTTTCCTATGCTTTCAATGCAATTCCAGTCTACCTCCTGAAATCGGTTTCCTGCAATTCTGCCCCGCTTTCAAGTCCTCTTGGCAGCCTTACTTCAGTCTATTTTTGGACGATAGCTGTCATTTATAACTCTGCAGGTTTGTGAATTACAGTGCCCCTGAGCTCCTTTCTTCAACTCGCTTTCTTGTGACCTGGCCGCAACACTGCAGGATGGCTTCAGGCCCTAATCTGGTTCCGGCACGGCACGCTGAGCCTTTGGTTATTTCCTCTTCCTGGTGGGAAATGAGAGTTAAATTTGCCCGTCCAGACACCTCCAGCTAGTCTCTCATTGGTTCTCGCTATTCCTGTTCATCTTCCGCAGAAATTGCAAACTGGGCCAAACAGGAGGTTAAAGGCGCTGACTCTCCAAGTGGGGAGAGTGTTAGTAAAGCGTCTGGAATGTTGCACCCGAGTACCAGGGGAGGAAAACTGAGACATATTTGAACACGTCTCCCGTTCACATGGTTCATCATACTTGGGTTCCACATGCATGTTTTAGCTGAAGGAAGAATACCTTAAACCTGGAGAGTTAAGACCCGTGTAATGGGTACCATGCAATATGACTTCAAAGGGTCTTCATTTGCTCACCGAACCTCTCCAATCCTATCACTGCTGCGTTTATGCCCCTGTACACATGCTTGATTCTCTTTCGGAGACATAGCAATCCATAGGTTTTAAGATACTTACTAGTCAGGTACATTCTTAGGCGTTTAATATGCGGTGTTGAGTCCATTTCGTTGAGCAAGGAGTAGCTCTTGTCTATTCTATATTTGACTTAAGGAACTTTATCTGTGCTCATTTCAATCTCTGGTTTTATGCAGCACCCCAACTCACCTTTACCCTTAAGCAAGCATAAGTTGGTTTTCTAAATTTGAGACCCTGTTCTGTTCTGTAATTCAGTTCCTGTGTAGCCAAGTTTACATTCCGTGTATTACTGATATCTTATGATGTTTCTTTTTCTGTGTGACTTACTTCAGTTAGAATCATCATACCTGAATCCACTCATTGTGCTGCTAAGGGCCTGATGACACAGATTTCATTGCTGAGTGATATTGCTTTGTAAGTAAATACCACAACTTCTTTATCCATTTTTCACTTTCTGCGATGTTGAACTTGTACTGTAAACGAGGTTCTTGTAAACAGAGGCGTCCCAAACTTTGGGGTGGCTGTGTCTTTTTGATTTTAATTTCCCTAAGCTATAGGACCATAAGTGGAAGTGCCCTAGGTTCTGTTGCTTTGTTTTTTAGATGTTTCAGGAAACACCATACACTTCTCCCGAGTGGTTGTTGGCAATTTACATCCCGCCCATCAGCATAACAAGGCTCCCAGTTCTCCATGGCCTGTCCTGCCTTTCTGGATTTTACACTTTTTTCAGATGGCCCTTTTGACCGGGGGGAAGTGAGACTTCATTGTAGTGCAGATTTCCTTTGCAAGCTTGCTTGGTTGGCCAAAAAGGGCGTATGCGTTTTTTCCTGAATATATTCAGGAAAAAACGCATACGCCCTTTTTGGCCAAGTGCATCATTGTGGACGTTCTGCCTCTTTTCCTATGCTTTCAATGCAATTCCAGTCTACCTCCTGAAATCGGTTTCCTGCAATTCTGCCCCGCTTTCAAGTCCTCTTGGCAGCCTTACTTCAGTCTATTTTTGGACGATAGCTGTCATTTATAACTCTGCAGGTTTGTGAATTACAGTGCCCCTGAGCTCCTTTCTTCAACTCGCTTTCTTGTGACCTGGCCGCAACACCGCAGGATGGCTTCAGGCCCTAATCTGGTTCCGGTACGGCACGCTGAGCCTTTGGTTATTTCCTCTTCCTGGTGGGAAATGAGAGTTAAATTTGCCCGTCCAGACACCTCCAGCTAGCCTCTCATTGGTTCTCGCTATTCCTGTTCATCTTCCGCAGAAATTGCAAACTGGGCCAAACAGGAGGTTAAAGGCGCTGACTCTCCAAGTGGGGAGAGTGTTAGTAAAGCGTCTGGAATGTTGCACCCGAGTACCAGGGGAGGAAAACTGAGACATATTTGAACACGTCTCCCGTTCACATGGTTCATCATACTTGGGTTCCACATGCATGTTTTAGCTGAAGGAAGAATACCTTAAACCTGGAGAGTTAAGACCCGTGTAATGGGTACCATGCAATATGACTTCAAAGGGTCTTCATTTGCTCACCGAACCTCTCCAATCCTATCACTGCTGCGTTTATGCCCCTGTACACATGCTTGATTCTCTTTCGGAGACATAGCAATCCATAGGTTTTAAGATACTTACTAGTCAGGTACATTCTTAGGCGTTTAATATGCGGTGTTGAGTCCATTTCGTTGAGCAAGGAGTAGCTCTTGTCTATTCTATATTTGACTTAAGGAACTTTATCTGTGCTCATTTCAATCTCTGGTTTTATGCAGCACCCCAACTCACCTTTACCCTTAAGCAAGCATAAGTTGGTTTTCTAAATTTGAGACCCTGTTCTGTTCTGTAATTCAGTTCCTGTGTAGCCAAGTTTACATTCCGTGTATTACTGATATCTTATGATGTTTCTTTTTCTGTGTGACTTACTTCAGTTAGAATCATCATACCTGAATCCACTCATTGTGCTGCTAAGGGCCTGATGACACAGATTTCATTGCTGAGTGATATTGCTTTGTAAGTAAATACCACAACTTCTTTATCCATTTTTCACTTTCTGCGATGTTGAACTTGTACTGTAAACGAGGTTCTTGTAAACAGAGCCGTTCCAAACTTTGGGGTGGCTGTGTCTTTTTGATTTTAATTTCCCTAAGCTATAGGACCATAAGTGGAAGTGCCCTAGGTTCTGTTGCTTTGTTTTTTAGATGTTTCAGGAAACACCATACACTTCTCCCGAGTGGTTGTTGGCAATTTACATCCCGCCCATCAGCATAACAAGGCTCCCAGTTCTCCATGGCCTGTCCTGCCTTTCTGGATTTTACACTTTTTTCAGATGGCCCTTTTGACCGGGGGGAAGTGAGACTTCATTGTAGTGCAGATTTCCTTTGCAAGCTTGCTTGGTTGGCCAAAAAGGGCGTATGCGTTTTTTCCTGAATATATTCAGGAAAAAACGCATACGCCCTTTTTAGCCAAGTGCATCATTGTGGACGTTCTGCCTCTTTTCCTATGCTTTCAATGCAATTCCAGTCTACCTCCTGAAATCGGTTTCCTGCAATTCTGCCCCGCTTTCAAGTCCTCTTGGCAGCCTTACTTCAGTCTATTTTTGGACGATAGCTGTCATTTATAACTCTGCAGGTTTGTGAATTACAGTGTCCCTGAGCTCCTTTCTTCAACTCGCTTTCTTGTGACCTGGCCGCAACACCGCAGGATGGCTTCAGGCCCTAATCTGGTTCCGGTACGGCACGCTGAGCCTTTGGTTATTTCCTCTTCCTGGTGGGAAATGAGAGTTAAATTTGCCCGTCCAGACACCTCCAGCTAGCCTCTCATTGGTTCTCGCTATTCCTGTTCATCTTCCGCAGAAATTGCAAACTGGGCCAAACAGGAGGTTAAAGGCGCTGACTCTCCAAGTGGGTAGAGTGTTAGTAAAGCGTCTGGAATATTGCACCCGAGTACCAGGGGAGGAAAACTGAGACATATTTGAACACGTCTCCCGTTCACATGGTTGATCATACTCTAGGTTCCACATGCATGTTTTAGCTGAAGGAAGAATACCTTAAACCTGGGTAGTTGAAACCCGTGGAATGGGTACCATGCAATATGACTTCAAAGGGTCTTCATTTGCTCACCGAACCTCTCCAATCCTATCACTGCTGCATTTGTGCCCCTGTACACATGCTTGATTCTCTTTCGGAGACATAGCAATCCATATGTTTTAAGATACTTACTAGTCAGGTACATTCTTAGGCGTTTAATATGCGGTGTTGAGTCCATTTCGTTGAGCAAGGAGTAGCTCTTGTCTATTCCATATTTGGCTTAAGGAACTTTATCTGTGCTCATTTCAATCTCTGGTTTTATGCAGCACCCCAACTCACCTTTACCCTTAAGCAAGAATAAGTTGGTTTTCTAAATTTGAGACCCTGTTCTGTTCTGTAATTCAGTTCCTGTGTAGCCAAGTTTACATTCCGTGTATTACTGATATCTTATGATGTTTCTTTTTCTGTGTGACTTACTTCAGTTAGAATCATCATACCTGAATCCACTCATTGTGCTGCTAAGGCCCTGATGACACAGATTTCATTGCTGAGTGATATTGCTTTGTAAGTAAATACCACAACTTCTTTATGCATTTTTCACTTTCTGCGATGTTGAACTTGTACTGTAAATGAGGTTCTTGTAAACAGAGGCGTCCCAAACTTTGGGGTGGCTGTGTCTTTTTGATTTTAATTTCACTAAGCTATAGGATCATAAGTGGAAGTGCCCTAGGCTCTGTTGCTTTGTTTTTTAGATGTTTCAGGAAACACCATACACTTCTCCCCAGTTGTTGTTGGCAATTTACATCCCGCCCATCAGCATAACAAGGCTCCCAGTTCTCTATGGCCTGTCCTGCCTTTCTGTATTTTACACTTTTTTCAGATGGCCCTTTTGACCGGGGGGAAGTGAGACTTCATTGTAGTGCAGATTTCCTTTGCAAGCTTGCTTGGTTGGCCAAAAAGGGCGTATGCGTTTTTTCCTGAATATATTCAGGAAAAAACGCATACGCCCTTTTTGGCCAAGTGCATCATTGTGGACGTTCTGCCTCTTTTCCTATGCTTTCAATGCAATTCCAGTCTACCTCCTGAAATCGGTTTCCTGCAATTCTGCCCCGCTTTCAAGTCCTCTTGGCAGCCTTACTTCAGTCTATTTTTGGACGATAGGTGTCATTTATAACTCTGCAGGTTTGTGAATTACAGTGCCCCTGAGCTCCTTTCTTCAACTCGCTTTCTTTTGAGCTGGGCGCAACACCGCATGATGGCTTCAGGCCCTAATCTGGTTCAGGTACGGCACGCTGAGCCTTTGGTTATTTCCTCTTCCTGGTGGGAAATGAGAGTTAAATTTGCCCGTCCAGACACCTCCAGCTAGTCTCTCATTGGTTCTCGCTATTCCTGTTCATCTTCCGCAGAAATTGCAAACTGGGCCAAACAGGAGGTTAAAGGCGCTGACTCTCCAAGTGGGGAGAGTGTTAGTAAAGCGTCTGGAATGTTGCACCCGAGTACCAGGGGAGGAAAACTGAGACATATTTGAACACGTCTCCCGTTCACATGGTTGATCATAATCTGGGTTCCACATGCATGTTTTAGCTGAAGGAAGAATACCTTAAACCTGGAGAGTTGAGACCCGTGGAATGGGTGCCATGCAATATGACTTCAAAGGGTCTTCGTTTGCTCACCGAACCTCTCCAATCCTATCACTGCTGCGTTTATGCCCCTGTACACACGCTTGATTCTCTTTTGGAGACATAGCAATCCATAGGTTTTAAGATACTTACTAGTCAGGTACATTCTTAGGCGTTTAATATGGGGTGTTGAGTCCATTTCGTTGAGCAAGGAGTAGCTCTTGTCTATTCCATATTTGGCTTAAGGAACTTTATCTGTGCTCATTTCAATCTCTGGTTTTATGCAGCACCCCAACTCACCTTTCCCCTTAAGCAAGCATAAGTTGGTTTTCTAAATTTGAGACCCTGTTCTGTTCTGTAATTCAGTTCCTGTGTAGCCAAGTTTACATTCCGTGTATTACTGATATCTTATGATGTTTCTTTTTCTGTGTGACTTATTTCAGTTAGAATCATCATACCTGAATCCACTCATTGTGCTGCTAAGGGCCTGATGACACAGATTTCATTGCTGAGTGATATTGCTTTGTAAGTAAATACCACAACTTCTTTATCCATTTTTCACTTTCTGCGATGTTGAACTTGTACTGTAAACGAGGTTCTTGTAAACAGAGCCGTTCCAAACTTTGGGGTGGCTGTGTCTTTTTCATTTTAATTTCCCTAAGCTATAGGACCATAAGTGGAAGTGCCCTAGGTTCTGTTGCTTTGTTTTTTAGATGTTTCAGGAAACACCATACACTTCTCCCGAGTGGTTGTTGGCAATTTACATCCCGCCCATCAGCATAACAAGGCTCCCAGTTCTCCATGGCCTGTCCTGCCTTTCTGGATTTTACACTTTTTTCAGATGGCCCTTTTGACCGGGGGGAAGTGAGACTTCATTGTAGTGCAGATTTCCTTTGCAAGCTTGCTTGGTTGGCCAAAAAGGGCGTATGCGTTTTTTCCTGAATATATTCAGGAAAAAACGCATACGCCCTTTTTGGCCAAGTGCATCATTGTGGACGTTCTGCCTCTTTTCCTATGCTTTCAATGCAATTCCAGTCTACCTCCTGAAATCGGTTTCCTGCAATTCTGCCCCGCTTTCAAGTCCTCTTGGCAGCCTTACTTCAGTCTATTTTTGGACGATAGCTGTCATTTATAACTCTGCAGGTTTGTGAATTACAGTGCCCCTGAGCTCCTTTCTTCAACTCGCTTTCTTTTGAGCTGGCCGCAACACCGCAGGATGGCTTCAGGCCCTAATCTGGTTCCGGTACGGCACGCTGAGCCTTTGGTTATTTCCTCTTCCTGGTGGGAAATGAGAGTTAAATTTGCCCGTCCAGACACCTCCAGCTAGCCTCTCATTGGTTCTCGCTATTCCTGTTCATCTTCCACAGAAATTGCAAACTGGGCCAAACAGGAGGTTAAAGGCGCTGACTCTCCAAGTCGGGAGAGTGTTAGTAAAGCGTCTGGAATATTGCACCCGAGTACCAGGGGAGGAAAACTGAGACATATTTGAACACGTCTCCCGTTCACATGGTTGATCATACTTGGGTTCCACATGCATGTTTTAGCTGAAGGAAGAATACCTTAAACCTGGAGAGTTGAGACCCGTGTAATGGGTACCATGCAATATGACTTCAAAGGGTCTTCATTTGCTCACCGAACCTCTCCAATCCTATCCCTGCTGCGTTTATGCCCCTGAACACATGCTTGATTCTCTTTTGGAGACATAGCAATCCATAGATTTTACGATACTTACTAGTCAGGTACATTCTTAGGCGTTTAATATGCGGTGTTGAGTCCATTTCGTTGAGCAAGGAGTAGCTCTTGTCTATTCCATATTTGACTTAAGGAACTTTATCTGTGCTCATTTCAATCTCTGGTTTTATGCAGCACCCCAACTCACCTTTACCCTTAAGCAAGCATAAGTTGGTTTTCTAAATTTGAGACCCTGTTCTGTTCTGTAATTCAGTTCCTGTGTAGCCAAGTTTACATTCCGTGTATTACTGATATCTTATGATGTTTCTTTTTCTGTGTGACTTATTTCAGTTAGAATCATCATACCTGAATCCACTCATTGTGATGCTAAGGGCCTGATGACATAGATTTCATTGCTGAGTGATATTGCTTTGTAAGTAAATACCACAACTTCTTTATCCATTTTTCACTTTCTGCGATGTTGAACTTGTACTGTAAACGAGGTTCTTGTAAACAGAGCCGTCCCAAACTTTGGGGTGGCTGTGTCTTTTTGATTTTAATTTCCCTAAGCTATAGGACCATAAGTGGCAGTGCCCTAGGCTCTGTTGCTTTGTTTTTTAGATGTTTCAGGAAACACCATACACTTCTCCAGAGTGTCTGTTGGCAATTTACATCCCGCCCATCAGCATAACAAGGCTCCCAGTTCTCCATGGCCTGTCCTGCCTTTCTGTATTTTACACTTTTTTCAGATGGCCCTTTTGACCGGGGGGAAGTGAGACTTCATTGTAGTGCAGATTTCCTTTGCAAGCTTGCTTGGTTGGCCAAAAAGGGCGTATGCGTTTTTTCCTGAATATATTCAGGAAAAAACGCATACGCCCTTTTTGGCCAAGTGCATCATTGTGGACGTTCTGCCTCTTTTCCTATGCTTTCAGTGCAATTCCAGTCTACCTCCTGAAATCGGTTTCCTGCAATTCTGCCCCGATTTCAAGTCCTCTTGGAAGCCTTACTTCAGTCTATTTTTGGACGATAGCTGTCATTTATAACTCTGCTGGTTTGTGAATTACAGTGCCCCTGAGCTCCTTTCTTCAACTCGCTTTCTTGTGACCTGGCCGCAACACCGCAGGATGGCTTCAGGCCCTAATCTGGTTCCGGTACGGCACACTGAGCCTTTGGTTATTTCCTCTTCCTGGTGGGAAATGAGAGTTAAATTTGCCCGTCCAGACACCTCCAGCTAGTCTCTCATTGGTTCTCGCTATTCCTGTTCATCTTCCGCAGAAATTGCAAACTGGGCCAAACGGGAGGTTAAAGGCGCTGACTCTCCAAGTGGGGAGAGTGTTAGTAAAGCGTCTGGAATGTTGCACCCGAGTACCAGGGGAGGAAAACTGAGACATATTTGAACACGTCTCCCGTTCACATGGTTGATCATACTTGGGTTCCACATGCATGTTTTAGCTGAAGGAAGAATACCTTAAACCTGGAGAGTTAAGACCCGTGTAATGGGTACCATGCAATATGACTTCAAAGGGTCTTCATTTGCTCACCGAACCTCTCCAATCCTATCACTGCTGCGTTTATGCCCCTGTACACATGCTTGATTCTCTTTCGGAGACATAGCAATCCATAGGTTTTAAGATACTTACTAGTCAGGTACATTCTTAGGCGTTTAATATGCGGTGTTGAGTCCATTTCGTTGAGCAAGGAGTAGCTCTTGTCTATTCCATATTTGACTTAAGGAACTTTATCTGTGCTCATTTCAATCTCTGGTTTTATGCAGCACCCCAACTCACCTTTACCCTTAAGCAAGCATAAGTTGGTTTTCTAAATTTGAGACCCTGTTCTGTTCTGTAATTCAGTTCCTGTGTAGCCAAGTTTACATTCCGTGTATTACTGATATCTTATGATGTTTCTTTTTCTGTGTGACTTATTTCAGTTAGAATCATCATACCTGAATCCACTCATTGTGCTGCTAAGGGCCTGATGACACAGATTTCATTGCTGAGTGATATTGCTTTGTAAGTAAATACCACAACTTCTTTATCCATTTTTCACTTTCTGCGATGTTGAACTTGTACTGTAAACGAGGTTCTTGTAAACAGAGCCGTTCCAAACTTTGGGGTGGCTGTGTCTTTTTCATTTTAATTTCCCTAAGCTATAGGACCATAAGTGGAAGTGCCCTAGGTTCTGTTGCTTTGTTTTTTAGATGTTTCAGGAAACACCATACACTTCTCCCGAGTGGTTGTTGGCAATTTACATCCCGCCCATCAGCATAACAAGGCTCCCAGTTCTCCATGGCCTGTCCTGCCTTTCTGGATTTTACACTTTTTTCAGATGGCCCTTTTGACCGGGGGGAAGTGAGACTTCATTGTAGTGCAGATTTCCTTTGCAAGCTTGCTTGGTTGGCCAAAAAGGGCGTATGCGTTTTTTCCTGAATATATTCAGGAAAAAACGCATACGCCCTTTTTGGCCAAGTGCATCATTGTGGACGTTCTGCCTCTTTTCCTATGCTTTCAATGCAATTCCAGTCTACCTCCTGAAATCGGTTTCCTGCAATTCTGCCCCGCTTTCAAGTCCTCTTGGCAGCCTTACTTCAGTCTATTTTTGGACGATAGCTGTCATTTATAACTCTGCAGGTTTGTGAATTACAGTGCCCCTGAGCTCCTTTCTTCAACTCGCTTTCTTTTGAGCTGGCCGCAACACCGCAGGATGGCTTCAGGCCCTAATCTGGTTCCGGTACGGCACGCTGAGCCTTTGGTTATTTCCTCTTCCTGGTGGGAAATGAGAGTTAAATTTGCCCGTCCAGACACCTCCAGCTAGCCTCTCATTGGTTCTCGCTATTCCTGTTCATCTTCCACAGAAATTGCAAACTGGGCCAAACAGGAGGTTAAAGGCGCTGACTCTCCAAGTCGGGAGAGTGTTAGTAAAGCGTCTGGAATATTGCACCCGAGTACCAGGGGAGGAAAACTGAGACATATTTGAACACGTCTCCCGTTCACATGGTTGATCATACTTGGGTTCCACATGCATGTTTTAGCTGAAGGAAGAATACCTTAAACCTGGAGAGTTGAGACCCGTGTAATGGGTACCATGCAATATGACTTCAAAGGGTCTTCATTTGCTCACCGAACCTCTCCAATCCTATCCCTGCTGCGTTTATGCCCCTGTACACATGCTTGATTCTCTTTTGGAGACATAGCAATCCATAGATTTTACGATACTTACTAGTCAGGTACATTCTTAGGCGTTTAATATGCGGTGTTGAGTCCATTTCGTTGAGCAAGGAGTAGCTCTTGTCTATTCCATATTTGACTTAAGGAACTTTATCTGTGCTCATTTCAATCTCTGGTTTTATGCAGCACCCCAACTCACCTTTACCCTTAAGCAAGCATAAGTTGGTTTTCTAAATTTGAGACCCTGTTCTGTTCTGTAATTCAGTTCCTGTGTAGCCAAGTTTACATTCCGTGTATTACTGATATCTTATGATGTTTCTTTTTCTGTGTGACTTATTTCAGTTAGAATCATCATACCTGAATCCACTCATTGTGATGCTAAGGGCCTGATGACATAGATTTCATTGCTGAGTGATATTGCTTTGTAAGTAAATACCACAACTTCTTTATCCATTTTTCACTTTCTGCGATGTTGAACTTGTACTGTAAACGAGGTTCTTGTAAACAGAGCCGTCCCAAACTTTGGGGTGGCTGTGTCTTTTTGATTTTAATTTCCCTAAGCTATAGGACCATAAGTGGCAGTGCCCTAGGCTCTGTTGCTTTGTTTTTTAGATGTTTCAGGAAACACCATACACTTCTCCAGAGTGTCTGTTGGCAATTTACATCCCGCCCATCAGCATAACAAGGCTCCCAGTTCTCCATGGCCTGTCCTGCCTTTCTGGATTTTACACTTTTTTCAGATGGCCCTTTTGACCGGGGGGAAGTGAGACTTCATTGTAGTGCAGATTTCCTTTGCAAGCTTGCTTGGTTGGCCAAAAAGGGCGTATGCGTTTTTTCCTGAATATATTCAGGAAAAAACGCATACGCCCTTTTTGGCCAAGTGCATCATTGTGGACGTTCTGCCTCTTTTCCTATGCTTTCAGTGCAATTCCAGTCTACCTCCTGAAATCGGTTTCCTGCAATTCTGCCCCGATTTCAAGTCCTCTTGGAAGCCTTACTTCAGTCTATTTTTGGACGATAGCTGTCATTTATAACTCTGCTGGTTTGTGAATTACAGTGCCCCTGAGCTCCTTTCTTCAACTCGCTTTCTTGTGACCTGGCCGCAACACCGCAGGATGGCTTCAGGCCCTAATCTGGTTCCGGTACGGCACACTGAGCCTTTGGTTATTTCCTCTTCCTGGTGGGAAATGAGAGTTAAATTTGCCCGTCCAGACACCTCCAGCTAGTCTCTCATTGGTTCTCGCTATTCCTGTTCATCTTCCGCAGAAATTGCAAACTGGGCCAAACGGGAGGTTAAAGGCGCTGACTCTCCAAGTGGGGAGAGTGTTAGTAAAGCGTCTGGAATGTTGCACCCGAGTACCAGGGGAGGAAAACTGAGACATATTTGAACACGTCTCCCGTTCACATGGTTGATCATACTTGGGTTCCACATGCATGTTTTAGCTGAAGGAAGAATACCTTAAACCTGGAGAGTTAAGACCCGTGTAATGGGTACCATGCAATATGACTTCAAAGGGTCTTCATTTGCTCACCGAACCTCTCCAATCCTATCACTGCTGCGTTTATGCCCCTGTACACATGCTTGATTCTCTTTCGGAGACATAGCAATCCATAGGTTTTAAGATACTTACTAGTCAGGTACATTCTTAGGCGTTTAATATGCGGTGTTGAGTCCATTTCGTTGAGCAAGGAGTAGCTCTTGTCTATTCCATATTTGACTTAAGGAACTTTATCTGTGCTCATTTCAATCTCTGGTTTTATGCAGCACCCCAACTCACCTTTACCCTTAAGCAAGCATAAGTTGGTTTTCTAAATTTGAGACCCTGTTCTGTTCTGTAATTCAGTTCCTGTGTAGCCAAGTTTACATTCCATGTATTACTGATATCTTATGATGTTTCTTTTTCTGTGTGACTTACTTCAGTTAGAATCATCATACCTGAATCCACTCATTGTGCTGCTAAGGGCCTGATGACACAGATTTCATTGCTGAGTGATATTGCTTTGTAAGTAAATACCACAACTTCTTTATCCATTTTTCACTTTCTGCGATGTTGAACTTGTACTGTAAACGAGGTTCCTGTAAACAGAGGCGTCCCAAACTTTGGGGTGGCTGTGTCTTTTTGATTTTAATTTCCCTAAGCTATAGGACCATAAGTGGAAGTGCCCTAGGCTCTGTTGCTTTGTTTTTTAGATGTTTCAGGAAACACCATACACTTCTCCCAAGTGTCTGTTGGCAATTTACATCCCGCCCATCAGCATAACAAGGCTCCCAGTTCTCCATGGCCTGTCCTGCCTTTATGGATTTTACACTTTTTCAGATGGCCCTTTTGACCAGGGGGCAGTGAGACTTCATTGTACTGCAGATTTCCTTTGCAAGTTTGCTTGGTTGGCCAAAAAGGGCATATGCGTTTTTTCCTGAATATATTCAGGAAAAAACGCATACGCCCTTTTTGGCCAAGTGCATCATTGTGGACGTTCTGCCTCTTTTCCTATGCTTTCAATGCAATTCTAGTCTACCTCCTGAAATCGGTTTCCTGCAATTCTGCCTTGCTTTCAATGCCTCTTCATAGCCTTACCTCAATATATTTTTTAAAAATAGTTGGCCTTTATAACTCTGCAGGTTTTTGAATTGCAGTGGCCCTTAGCTCCATTTTTTAGCTCTTATTTTCGTGGTCTTGCCCCGTAACCACAGGATTCCTTGAAGCCCTATTTTTCTTCTGGGGCACCTTGCTGTGCCTTTGGTTAATTCTTCTTACTGATGTGATATTAGAGTGACATGTGCCCATTGAAACCGCTACAGCTAGTTTCTCACTGGTTCCCCCTATTCCCATTCATCCTCTGCACTAACTGCAGACTGTGCGATACCAGAACTTAAAGGCATTGACTCCATGTGGGGATGTTGTTAGTAAAGCGGCTGGAATGTCGATCCGGAGCCCCAGGAGAGGAAAAATGAGGTGCGTTTTAGAAACCTTTCCCGATCATATGGTATACCAGTCGCTGGGTTTCCCAAGCATGGTTTAGCTGTAGGAAGATTCCCTTCAACCTGGAGTGTTGGGACCCTTGGAATGAGTAGCATGAAGTATTGCATTAAACTTTCGGCAGTTGCTCACCAAAGCTCACCAATCCTGTCAGCCCCAAGTGTCCAGCCTTATGTCTTATCCAGCTGTGGGTTTATATGTGGTCAATCCAGGTTGCATCACAGCCCCTGAGCGAATTTTGTAAGAATTTTTCTCTCTTTCATTGTTTCAGCGTTTTGTTTTTAAAATTTATTTCTATAATGGGGTTTAGCTCATTTTCACTGCTGTGTTTGTGCCGCTCTGCACACACTTGATTCCCTTATGGAGATATATCAATACATGGGTTTTAAGATTCTTATTCCTCAGATATATTTCTCTGCGGTGTATAGGGTGTGTTGAGGCCTGTTCATTGAGCAAGGTGTAGATCTTGTCTAATACCTATTTGGTTTATTGAACGGTATCTGTGCTAATTTCAAACTCTGGTTTTATGCATCACCCCACCTCTCCTTTCCCCTTAAGCTGACATAAGTGTGTTTTCTAAATGTGAGACACTGTTCTGTTCTGTAATTCATTTCTTGTGCAGCCATATTTACCCTCCCTCTATAAGTGATATCTTATGATATGTTTCTTTTTCTGTTTGACTTATTTCAAGTAGTATTATCGGACCTAAATCCACTCTTTATCCTTCTACTAGCCTTATTACATTGATTTCATGGTGAAGAGATATTCCATTGTACATAAGTACCACATCTTCTTTATCCATTGTTCTCTTTCCTGGGATATTTAAGGTGTACTGAAGTTGAGGTTCTTGTAAACAGAGTAGCCCTAAACTGTGGTGTGCTTGTGTCTTGTTGATTTTTAGACTTCCCTAGATATACTCCCATGATTGGAAGTGTCCTATGCTCTGTAGCTCTGTTTTTTAGATGATTTAGGAACCACCATACACTTCTCCAGAGTGGCTCTCGGCAGTTCACACACTGCCCATCAGCGTATAAAGGCTCCCTGTTCTCCATGGCCTGTCCTGCATTTCTGGTTTTTACAATTTTTTAGGATGGCCCTTTTGACCGGTGGGAAGTGAGACTTCTTTGTTGTGCACATTTGCATTGCTTGCTTGCTTCGTTGCCCATAAAGTGCGTATGCGTTTTTTCCTGGATATAATCAGGAAAAAACGCATACGCCCTTTTGGGCCAACTGCATCATTGTCGAAATTCTGCCGCTTTTCATGTGCGTTAAAGACGAGTCCAATCTATCTCTTGAAATCTGTTTCTTGCAATTCTGTCTTGCATTCAGATCCTCTTCTTTGCCTTACCTCAACATATTTTTGGACGTTAGTTTTCATTTATAACTCTGCAGGTTTGTGAATTGCAGTGACCCTGAGCTCCATTTTTTAAGTTGCTCTTTTGTGAGCTGGCCTCAAACCCGCAGGATTGCTTCAGGCCCTATTTTGGCTCCGGCGAGGCAGGCTGAGCCTTTCTTTAATTCTTATTCTTAATGGGAAATTAGAGTGATATGTGCCCGTCCAAACCCCTACAACTCTTCTCTCATTGGTTCCCCCTCTTCCCGTTCATCCTCCTCACAATTTGCAAAATGTGTGAAACAGAAGTTTAAATGTGCTGATTCTCCAAGTGGGGAGATTCTAAGTAGCGTGGCTGGAATGGTGAACAGGAGCACCAGGAGAGGATAAATGAGGTGCATTTTAGACACATCTCCCGATCACATGGTGTACAGCCCTCTGGGCTTTCCATGCATGTTTTAGCTGTAGGAAGATCCCTTGAACCTGCAGATTTGGGACCCATTGAATGGGTACCAGGTAGTATTACTTTAAAGGGTGTGCATTTCCTCACCCAACCTCACATTTCTCTTAGCGCAAACAGTTTCCAGCCTTATGTCTCATCCTGCTGTGGGTCTAGATGTGTTCAATCCATGTTGCATCACCGTCCCTGAGGAAAAGTTGTAAGAGGTTTTCTCTGTCTCTCTGTCGTTTATTTTTTTCAATTTATTACTATATTGGTTACAGCTGATTTTCAAAGCTCTGTTTCTTGCTGCTGTACATCCACTTGATTCACGTACAGAGAGACATCAATAAATTCTTTTTCAGATTCTTACCAGTCATATATATTCTTTTCCGGTGACTTGAGTGTGCTGAGTGCAGTTCTTTTAGCTACCGTGTAGGCCTTGTTGATTATCAGTTTGGTATTTGGAATGGTATCTTTGCTAATTTCAACCTCCTGGATGATGCCTCACCCCTCCCCACCTTTCCCGTTTAGCAGCCTTATGCGTGTTTTCTACATATTTGACTATGTTTTTGTTTTGTAATTTATTTCATGTGTAGCCATTTTGGATTCCACCTTTAAGTGATATCTTATGATATGTGTCTTTTTCTTTTTGAATTCTGTCACTTAGAATGATCATACGTAACTCCTCCGGAGTTGTTACAACTGGCCATATTTCATTGATTTCCAGGCTGAATAATATTCCACTCTACCTAAGTACCACATCTCTATCCATTTTTTCCCTCCAGAGACATTTAAGTTATATCCTAGTCGAGGATCTTTTAAACAGAGAGGGGGTAAACATTGGGGTGCCTGTGTCCTCTCGATTTTTGTTTTTCCCAAGATATACGCCCATGAGTGCAAGTGCCCTATGTTCTGTAGCTCATTTTGTAGATGCTTTAGTAAACACAATACACTTCTCCAGAATGGCCGTTGGCAATATACATTTCCACTATAAGTCTCACAGGGCTCCCTCTTCTCGTTGCCCTGTCCTGCATTTCTGTTGTTTACGCTTTATGAGGATGGCTCTTCTGACTGATGCGAAGTGATATCTTTTGTGGTATTGACTTCCAGTGCCCACCTGTTTGGTTGGCTAAAAAAGTGTATGCCCTTTTCTTGAATATATACAGAAAAGAACGCATACACCCTTTTTGGCCAACTGCAATGTTGGCAATGTTCAGCTCCTTTTCTTGTGCTTAATGGCGAGTCCTTTCTACCTCCTCAAATCCCTTTCCTGCCATTCTCCCTTGCTTACAAGTCCTTTTCTCTGACTTTCCTCAAGACATTTTTCAGTGATGGATATTTTCAACTCTGCAGTTTTGTGAATTTTACTGCCCCTGAGTTCCATTGTTCAACTCGTGTTTATGGGAACTGGCCACAAAGCAGCGGGATTTCCTCAAGCCCTATACTGTTTCCATGGGCAACCCTAGCCTTTGGTCAATTCGTCTTCCTGATTGGAAATTAGAGTGACATGTGCCTGTCTGAACACCTAGGACTTGTCTCTCATTGTTCCTCATCCTTCCGCTTCATCCTCTGGACAAATTCCAAACTGTACGCAACAGGATGTTGACAGTGCTGACATCTCCAAGTGGGGAGACTGTTAGTAAAGATGCTGGAGGGGTGAACCCGAGCACCAGGAGATGAGGAGATGAGATGCCTTTTCCAAACTCTTCCCGATCAGACGGTATACCATCCTCTGGGTGTGACAGACATGTTTTAGCAGTAGGAAGAGTCCCATTCATGTAAGGAGAACACCAGGGCTTTTTCAAAATCAGTGTCTCCCCGAAACCCAAACTGGGGAATTTTTTAAGCTACGGCTACACATATGTTCATTAAGGGCCTTGGGAAGTAGGCAGAGTCCAAACTTTAGATGATTGAAGTCTTCAGGGTCAGAAGCACTCACCACCAGCTTCCCTTAGGCTACACTTTAACTGTCATTGATAGATGATGTCAATAAAAATATCTATTCTTTTTCAGATTATTTCCCCTTATAGGTTATTGCAAAATGTTGAGTGTAGTTCCCTGTGCTATACAGTAGTTCCTTGTTGATGATCTATTTTATACATAGCAGTGTGTATGTGTTAATTCCAAACTGTTAATTTATCCCTCCTCCCACCTTTCCCCTTTGGTAATAATAAATTATAAGATTTTATACTTCTCAGAAATGGGGGAGCTGAAAGAGAGGTATCATTTTCAATGGAAAAGCATTTAAAACAAGATTGAAGGTTTAACCAAGATTATTAGATGTACATCCTTGGAAAGAAATCACTTCGTTTCTCCAATATTGACCTGACAAATAAGACAAACCTTTTCACTGAACTTGCTTATAAAAAGTGATGGAAATATCAAATGGAAGTGTTAAAAACATCTTATTTTACCCGAGCCTTATACACTGTTCTATGTTAACTACAATTTGGCTCACACATCTGTTCATTGAGGTTACAATAGTCTCAATTTCTGTTACTGATCCTCCAGAGTGGACCCCAACAAGTGTCCCCCTGCCCAGTGTCATTGGGGCCAACAGATCGAGACTGAGTTTGGTTCACAAGCAAAGGAAACTTTATATTTTGATCAGAGAATGGAGAGGTGAGAGCATGCACTACCCCGTGGGCTGTGGGCTGGGCTGCTGTGTAGAGATCCTGTCAGAGTCAGTGGGAGGGAGGGAGGCGGCGGAGCTCTCGAGGGCCGGGTTGGCTGTAGCTCAGGCTCTATATTGTGGAGTCTGCACTGGGCCCCAGGAGCTGAGGTGTCGACCCAGCCATTCTGCACTAGGAAATCTGGTCTGAAGTGCCGGGTGTGGAACCTCTGCATGCGGGACCCTAGGAGCACGTGAAATTAGACAAAGCACAAAGGATAAAAAAGGTTAGACTTGACTTTATTGCCCAGATTCTATTTTTATCTCCCAGGGATTTTTAATGGGCTTTGCTGGGGACAAACCCCTCCTCTGCCTTTTGTCCCGTTCCTCATTCTTGGAGTGCTGAGGGTGCAGACCCTTCTTCTGTAACTGCTGAGTGCTGAGTTGGGAGCCCTCATACCCTGGGGCGAGGGTCAGAGCTTCTCCCCAGCAGCCTCCCGGTGACGTTGATTGTCCCCAGGACCCCTGCCTCCCTGCTCGTCCACCTGAGCACCAGCATTGGAAGTGTTATAGATTCTAATGACCTTTAAGGGTCCAGGAAAGAGATGTGCAGAGACGCTGTGGGGGCCGGTTTCACCCCGCCTCACATTTGTTCGGCCACCTTAGGCTGACCGTCTCTGCCAGCCTAGATGCTCTGACCAGTAGTCTGCGCTTTCTTCAATTAGGCCCCTGAATTAACGTACAAACAGCACCAGGTGTCAGAGCCCTGCCCGCTCAACTCCCAGACAGTCCAGGGTCAGTGGTGACCAAGGACCATGATGGCTACTGAGTCAACAGCCTTTTGAAGTAAACAGGAGTCCAGCCGGTCTTATTGGCCACCATCATCATGGTGTCTGTAGGCTTTTCTATGGTGACAGTGTGGTATACTGTTCCCCCGCCAAGATTATTAGCTCCCCTCTGGGTGCAGTAAGTCCTGCAAGCAGTAGTCTACTCTTTTGGGACACACTCTTGTTGTTTTATGAGAGAAACTCCAGGTCAAGTGATGTTCACACGAGTCGTCATGGTGCCCTGTTGCCCCCGGTTATCTCTCTGGATGTTGGAGTTGGAGGGCCTCCTCACTCGAGGTCGGTGTGCCCACGGAGCGAACCCTGCAACTTCAGGGCATGGTTGGTGGTTAGGATCACCACGTGGGGTCCTTTTCCCTTAGGAGGGAGGTGGCCTTTTGGGCTGCTGATTTCCAGGTTTTTAGATACCGCCAGTATCTTGGCCAGATGTGGCAGTGGGCCAAGCCCCTTAGTGACCGTAGTTTATCCTACCTGGATGGCATTCTTGCATTGTTCCATTTCAAGTGGTCCCAGTTTTTGCACTAATTCTCCAATGGCGATTCACCTTTCACCGGGAATGTAAAGGTCAAAGGGTTTAGCTAAATTAGGGAGTTCCAGGGCAAGGGTCTGAATTGACTGCTCTTTCCATTCTTGAAAGGCCACTTCTGGATTCTATTCAAAAGGATCATCATCTTTTCCTTTCAGTGTTTCATATAGAGGCCCAGCTAGTAGACTGTAGCTAGGGATCCAGAAGCAGCAAACCCTGGCCTCCCCAGGAACCCCTAAGCTGTCTTCTAGTTTTAGAAAGGGGTAAGGCTGAAAATGGTTTCTTCCCTTTCCTGGGATGGGCTTCTCTGACCTTCTGTGAGAATGAAGCCCAGGCAGGTCACCGCAGTCTGTGATATTTGAGCTTTTTCTTGGACAACTTCTATCCTTTATTGGCTTGGTAGTTCAGAGGCCTCCTTAGTAGGGCTGGTGATCAGAATGTCGTCTGCATATTGAAGGAGGGTTTCCTTTTCCAGAGGTAGAACTTTTAGGTCTTTAGCTAAGCTTTCCCCAAAGATGGTGTGGGAATTTTTGCACCCTTGGGGCCAGACGGCCCAGAAGTATTGTTTTAGTTGTATGTTGAGTCCTGCCACTCACAAGCCAAAATTTCTTGTGACTCTGGGACTAATGGAATACAAAAGAAGGCATCATTGAAGACTAATACAGAATACCATGTCCTGGTGGTTGGTAGAATGACCAGCAGGGTGTAGGAATTAGGAGCAACTGGAGGTATATCCTCGGTGGCTTCACTGACTGTCCTGACATCCTTTACCAGGTCCCCAGCAGCCCATGGGGCTCTCGTGGTCAGACCAATCCCAGAATATGGAGCTCACCTGGGCAGGTACCCCACCCCCACCCCAGCCCACGGGGCTCTCGTGGTCAGGCCCCTCCCAGGATACAGAGCTACCCTTGCAGGTACCGTGGCAGGGCTGGGCACACAGGAACCGTGCACATAGCCCTCATTGCAGAGCACCCCCAGCTCACCTGTCGCTCAGAGCTGACACAGAGCACCTCAGAGCAGGACTTGAACTAACAAACAGCAGCTGCGACAGGTCTGTGACCCTGGGCATCACTCCGTGAGGCCTCCCTCCACCTGGTCTTCCAGAGACTTCCACTGCACCCGGGGCACCAGGCCTCTGTCTCCAACCACCACCCACCCCTCCTCTCCCTGACTCCTGGGTTCCTCTCATTAGGAGAGGGTTTTCTTGAAGTTGTCTCCCACTCATGGGCCAGATAAAATGATTAGAAAACAAGCCAAAGCTGCAGCCCCTTGTCTATCCTGACTCTCAGGAGCCCACACCTGTTCCTTGGACCTGGCCGGTTCAGCAAGTTCCATTTTCTGCAACTGTGAGCCCCTGAGGGGTGATGATTGGCTGACCTGGGCAGCCTTACCGTGCCGGCCAGCCCTCCCCAGGTGTGCCTGGGTTGAGATCAATATAAATACCACTCCAGGCAGCAAGAGCCCCTGCAGCCATGCCTGACGCCATTTTCTCTGCCCTGTCAGCAGTCTCGGGGCTGGGCTGGTGGGAGGGAGTGAGAGGCCACGGCTTTGTGGGTGGCCCAGTGTGAGTGGGGCTCTGCTGGACTTTCTGCAGCAGTTGCCAGGCTGCCACCTGCTAAAGAAGAGGATGTGTCACCCATACCTGCTGCTGGAATTTCTCCCTGGGCAGAGGTGAGGAAGGAAAAAAGCAGTGGGGGCAGGGACAGGACGGGTATCTCAGGCAGGGAAATGGAAATCTTCCAGAAGAGCACCCAGGGCCAGGACCATCCTGGCTGGCCTGCAGGCACCAAGTCGGCCGGCATGCTGTCACTCGTGTGGCTCTATGGCCCTTCCTCTAGGCTTTCAAGTCCTTGTATATATTCAGGTGTTTTACCTGGGACGGGTGGGAATAGTTCAGCAGCAACTGGCCTGGGGCTCAGCTCACGTTTACTCACAGATGCCTCGGCACGGTGCCCCAGCTTTGCAATGAGGACGCTTGTTGCGTGGGGGCTGCTGGCTGAATGGGAGACGATTCCCCACCACTGACCAACTTCAGAATTGTTTACAACTGGAGCAAGTGCCCTGATACGGTTTTCCTCTGTGTAACTGGTGGGTTCTGTGTTTTTTTTCTCTTTTTCGTTTTTGGTTCAAGGTAGATTTTATTCCTCTTTTTTGTATTTACAGATATAAGCATGGAAATAATTTATTCATATAAATACATGTATGTGCAGGGAATAATTGTTTTTTCTGTTTTATTTTTTAAATTTTACTTCTTTTTAATTTTGAATTTTATTTTATATTTTTATACAGCAGGTTCTTATTGGTTATCTATTTTATACATATAAATGTATACATGCCAATCCCAGTCTCTCAACTCCTCCCACTACCACCCCCCCAACAGCTTTCCCCCCTTGTTGTCCATACGTTTGTTGTCTACATCTGTTGCTCTATTTATGTCTTGCAAAATGGTTAATCTGTACAGTTTTTCTAGGTTCCACATATATGCATGAATATACAAGATTTGTTTTTCTCTTTCTGACTTACTTCACTCTGTATGACAGTCTCTAGATCCATCGACGTCTCTACAAATGACCCAATTTCATTCCTTTTCATGGCTTAGTAATATTCCATTTTATATATGTACCACAGCTTTATGCATTCGTCTGTCTGTGGGCATTTAGGTTGCTTCCATTACCTCGATATTGTAAATAGTGATGCAATGAACATTGCGGTGAATGACTCTTCTTGATTTATGGTTTTGTCTGGGTATATGTCCAGTACTGGGATTCCTGTATCATATGGTAATTCTATTGTTAGTTTCTTAAGAAATTCCATATTGTTCTCCATAATGACTGTATCAATTTATATTCCCAACAATAGTGGAAGAGGGTTCCTTTTCTCCACACCCTTTCCAGCATTTTTTGTTTGTAGATTTTCAATGATGCCTATTCTACCAGGTGTGAGGTGATACCTCATTGTTGAATCCATTTCCTTGAGCAAGGGGTAGCTCTTGTCTATTACATATTTGGCTTATGGAACGGTATCTGTGCTAATTTCAAACTCTGCTTTTATGCAGCACCCCAACTCACCTTCCCCCTTAAGCAGGCATAAGTTGGTTTTCTAAACTTGAGACCCTGTTCTGTTTTGTAATTCAGTTCATGTGTAGCCAAGTTCACATTCCGTGTATTAGTGATACCTTATGATGTTTCATTTTCTGTGTGACTTATTTCACTTAGAATCATCGTGCCTCAATCCACTCATTATGCTGGTACGGGCCTGGTGACATAGATTTCATTGCTGAGTGGTATTCTGTTGTACAGAAGTACCGCAACTTCTTTATCCATTATTTGCTCTCTGGGATATTTAACTTGTGCCGTAGAAGAGATTCCTGTAAAAAGAGCCGTCCCAAATTTTGGGGTTGCTGTGTCTTTTTGATATTAATTTCCCTAAGCTATAGGACCATAAGTGGAAGTGCCCTAGGCTCTGTTGCTTTGTTTTTTAGATGTTTCAGGAAACACCATACACTTCTCCCGAGTGTCTGTTGGCAATTTACATCCCGCCCATCAGCATAACAAGGCTCCCAGTTCTCCATGGCCTGTCCTGCCTTTATGGATTTTACACTTTATTCTGATGGCCCTTTTGACCGGGGGGAAGTGAGACTTCATTGTAGTGCAGATTTCCTTTGCAAGCTTGCTTGGTTGGCCAAAAAGGGCGTATGCGTTTTTTCCTGAATATATTCAGGAAAAAACGCATATGCCCTTTTGGCAAAGTGCATCATTGTGGACGTTCTGCCTCTTTTCCTACGCTTTCAATGCAATTCCAGTCTACCTCCTGAAATCGGTATCCTGCAATTCTGCCCCGCTTTCAAGTCCTCTTGGAAGCCTTACTTCAGTATATTTTTGGACGATAGCTGTCATTTATAACTCTGCAGGTTTGTGAATTACAGAGACCCTGAGCTCCTTTCTTCAACTCGCTTTCTTTTGAGCTGGCCGCAACACCGCAGGATGGCTTCAGGCCCTAATCTGGTTCCGGCACGGCACGCTGAGCCTTTGGTTATTTCCTCTTCCTGGTGGGAAATGAGAGTTAAATTTGCCCGTCCAGACACCTCCAGCTAGTCTCTCATTGGTTCTCCCTATTCCTGTTCATCTTCCGCAGAAATTGCAAACTGGGCTAAACAGGAGGTTAAAGGCGCTGACTCTCCAAGTTGGGAGAGTGTTAGTAAAGGGTCTGGAATGTTGCACCAGAGTACCAGGGGAGGAAAACTGAGACATATTTGAAAACGTCTCCCGTTCACACGGTTGATCAACTCGGGGTTCCACATGCATGTTTTAGCTGAAGGAAGAATACCTTAAACCTGGAGAGTTGAGACCCGTGGAATGGGTACCATGCAATATGACTTCAAAGGGTCTTCATTTGCTCACCGAACCTCTCCAATCCTATCACTGCTGCGTTTATGCCCCTGTACACACGCTTGATTCTCTTTCAGAGACATAGCAATCCATAGGTTTTAAGATACTTACTAGTCAGGTACATTCTTAGGCGTTTAATATGTGGTGTTGAGTCCATATCGTTGAGCAAGGAGTAGCTCTTGTCTATTCCATATTTGGCTTAAGGAACTTTATCTGTGCTCATTTCAATCTCTGGTATTATGCAGCACCCCAACTCACCTTTCCCCTTAAGCAAGCATAAGTTGGTTTTCTAAATTTGAGACCCTGTTCTGTTCTGTAATTCAGTTCCTGTGTAGCCAAGATTCCATTCCGTGTATTACTGATATCTTATGATGTTTCTTTTTCTGTGTGACGTATTTCAGTTAGAATCATCATACCTGAATCCACTCATTGTGCTGCTAAGGGCCTGATGACACAGATTTCATTGCTGAGTGATATTGCTTTGTAAGTAAATACCACAACTTCTTTACCCATTTTTCACTTTCTGCGATGTTGAACTTGTACTATAAACGAGGTTCTTGTAAACAGAGCCGTTCCAAACTTTGGGGTGGCTGTGTCTTTTTGATTTTAATTTCCCTAAGCTATAGGACCATAAGTGGAAGTGCCCTAGGTTCTGTTGCTTTGTTTTTTAGATGTTTCAGGAAACACCATACACTTCTCCCAAGTGGTTGTTGGCAATTTACATCCCGCCCATCAGCATAACAAGGCTCCCAGTTCTCCATGGCCTGTCCTGCCTTTCTGGATTTTACACTTTTTTCAGATGGCCCTTTTGACCGGGGGGAAGTGAGACTTCATTGTAGTGCAGATTTCCTTTGCAAGCTTGCTTGGTTGGCCAAAAAGGGCGTATGCGTTTTTTCCTGAATATATTCAGGAAAAAACGCATACGCCCTTTTTGGCCAAGTGCATCATTGTGGACGTTCTGCCTCTTTTCCTATGCTTTCAATGCAATTCCAGTCTACCTCCTGAATTCGTTTTCCTGCAATTCTGCCCCGCTTTCAAGTCCTCTTGGCAGCCTTACTTCAGTCTATTTTTGGACGATAGCTGTCATTTATAACTCTGCAGGTTTGTGAATTACAGTGCCCCTGAGCTCCTTTCTTCAACTAGCTTTCTTGTGACCTGGCCGCAACACCGCAGGATGGCTTCAGGCCCTAATCTGGTTCCGGCACGGCATGCTGAGCCTTTGGTTAATTCCTCTTCCTGGTGGGAAATGAGAGTTAAATTTGCCCGTTCAGACACCTCCAGCTAGTCTCTCATTGGTTCTCGCTATTCCTGTTCATCTTCCGCAGAAATTGCAAACTGGGCCAAACAGGAGGTTAAAGGGACTGACTCTCCAAGTCGGGAGAGTGTTAGTAAAGCGTCTGGAATGTTGCACCCGAGTACCAGGGTACGAAAACTGAGACATATTTGAACACGTCTCCCGATCACATGGTTGATCATACTCTGGGTTCCACATGCATGTTTTAGCTGAAGGAAGAATACCTAAAAACTGGTTAGTTGAAACCCGTGGAATGGGTACCATGCAATATGACTTCAAAGGGTCTTCATTTGCTCACCGAACATCTCCAATCCTATCACTGCTGTGTTTATGCCCCTGTACACATGCTTGATTCTCTTTCGGAGACATAGCAATCCATAGGTTTTAAGATACTTACTAGTCAGGTACATTCTTAGGCGTTTAATATGCGGTGTTGAGTCCATTTCGTTGAGCAAGGAGTAGCTCTTGTCTATTCCATATTTGGCTTAAGGAACTTTATCTGTGCTCATTTCAATCTCTGGTTTTATGCAGCACCCCAACTCACCTTTACCCTTAAGCAAGCATAAGTTGGTTTTCTAAATTTGAGAACCTGTTCTGTTCTGTAATTCAGTTCCTGTGTAGCCAAGTTTACATTCCGTGTATTAGTGATATCTTATGATGTTTCTTTTTCTGTGTGACTTATTTCAGTTAGAATCATCGTACCTGAATCCACTCATTATGCTGCTACGGGCCTGATGACATAGATTTCATTGTTGAGTGATACTGCATTGTACGTAAGTACCACAAGTTCTTTATCCATTTTTCACTTTCTGTGATATTGAACTTGTACGGTAAACGAGGTTCTTGTAAACAGAGGCGTCCCAAACTTTGGGGTGGCTGTGTCTTTTTGATTTTAATTTCCCTAAGCTATAGGACCATAAGTGGAAGTGCCCTAGGCTCTGTTGCTTTGTTTTTTAGATGTTTCAGGAAACACCATACACTTCTCCCAAGTGTCTGTTGGCAATTTACTTCCCGCCCATCAGCATAACAAGGCTCCCAGTTCTCCATGGCCTGTCCTGCCTTTCTGGATTTTACACTTTTTTCAGATGGCCCTTTTGACCAGGGGGAAGTGAGACTTCATTGTAGTGCAGATTTCCTTTGCAAGCTTGCTTGGTTGGCCAAAAAGGGCGTATGCGTTTTTTCCTGAATATATTCAGGAAAAAACGCATACGCCCTTTTTGGCCAAGTGCATCATTGTGGACGTTCTGCCTCTTTTCCTATGCTTTCAATGCAATTCCAGTCTACCTCCTGAAATCGGTTTCCTGCAATTCTGCCCCGCTTTCAAGTCCTCTTGGCAGCCTTACTTCAGTCTATTTTTGGACGATAGCTGTCATTTATAACTCTGCAGGTTTGTGAATTACAGTGCCCCTGAGCTCCATTCTTCAACTCGCTTTCTTTTGAGCTGGCCGCAACACCGCAGGATGGCTTCAGGCCCTAATCTGGTTCCGGTACGGCACGCTGAGCCTTTGGTTAATTCCTCTTCCTGGTGGGAAATGAGAGTTAAATTTGCCCGTTCAGACACCTCCAGCTAGTCTCTCATTGGTTCTCGCTATTCCTGTTCATCTTCCGCAGAAATTGCAAACTGGGCCAAACAGGAGGTTAAAGGGACTGACTCTCCAAGTCGGGAGAGTGTTAGTAAAGCGTCTGGAATGTTGCACCCGAGTACCAGGGTACGAAAACTGAGACATATTTGAACACGTCTCCCGATCACATGGTTGATCATACTCTAGGTTCCACATGCATGTTTTAGCTGAAGGCAGAATACCTTAAACCTGGGTAGTTGAAACCCGTGGAATGGGTACCATGCAATATGACTTCAAAGGGTCTTCATTTGCTCACCGAACCTCTCCAATCCTATCACTGCTGCGTTTATGCCCCTGTACACATGCTTGATTCTCTTTCGGAGACATAGCAATCCATAGGTTTTAAGATACTTACTAGTCAGGTACATTCTTAGGCTTTAATATGCAGTGTTGAGTCCATTTCGTTGAGCAAGGAGTAGCTCTTGTCTATTCCATATTTGACTTAAGGAACTTTATCTGTGCTCATTTCAATCTCTGGTTTTATGCAGCACCCCAACTCACCTTTACCCTTAAGCAAGCATAAGTTGGTTTTCTAAATTTGAGACCCTGTTCTGTTCTGTAATTCAGTTCCTGTGTAGCCAAGTTTACATTCCGTGTATTACTGATATCTTATGATGTTTCTTTTTCTGTGTGACTTATTTCAGTTAGAATCATCATACCTGAATCCACTCATTGTGATGCTAAGGGCCTGATGACATAGATTTCATTGCTGAGTGATATTGCTTTGTAAGTAAATACCACAACTTCTTTATCCATTTTTCACTTTCTGCGATGTTGAACTTGTACTGTAAACGAGGTTCTTGTAAACAGAGGCGTCCCAAACTTTGGGGTGGCTGTGTCTTTTTGATTTTAATTTCCCTAAGCTATAGGACCATAAGTGGCAGTGCCCTAGGCTCTGTTGCTTTGTTTTTTAGATGTTTCAGGAAACACCATACACTTCTCCCGAGTGTCTGTTGGCAATTTACATCCCGCCCATCAGCATAACAAGGCTCCCAGTTCTCCATGGCCTGTCCTGCCTTTCTGGATTTTACACTTTTTTCAGATGGCCCTTTTGACTGGGGGGAAGTGAGACTTCATTGTAGTGCAGATTTCCTTTGCAAGCTTGCTTGGTTGGCCAAAAAGGGCGTATGCGTTTTTTCCTGAATATATTCAGGAAAAAACGCATACGCCCTTTTTGGCCAAGTGCATCATTGTGGACGTTCTGCCTCTTTTCCTATGCTTTCAATGCAATTCCAGTCTACCTCCTGAAATCGGTTTCCTGCAATTCTGCCCCGCTTTCAAGTCCTCTTGGCAGCCTTACTTCAGTCTATTTTTGGACGATAGCTGTCATTTATAACTCTGCAGGTTTGTGAATTACAGTGCCCCTGAGCTCCTTTCTTCAACTCGCTTTCTTGTGACCTGGCCGCAACACTGCAGGATGGCTTCAGGCCCTAATCTGGTTCCGGCACGGCACGCTGAGCCTTTGGTTATTTCCTCTTCCTGGTGGGAAATGAGAGTTAAATTTGCCCGTCCAGACACCTCCAGCTAGTCTCTCATTGGTTCTCACTATTCCTGTTCATCTTCCGCAGAAATTGCAAACTGGGCCAAACAGGAGGTTAAAGGCGCTGACTCTCCAAGTGGGGAGAGTGTTAGTAAAGCGTCTGGAATGTTGCACCCGAGTACCAGGGTACGAAAACTGAGACATATTTGAACACGTCTCCCGTTCACATGGTTCATCATACTTGGGTTCCACATGCATGTTTTAGCTGAAGGAAGAATACCTTAAACCTGGAGAGTTAAGACCCGTGTAATGGGTACCATGCAATATGACTTCAAAGGGTCTTCATTTGCTCACCGAACCTCTCCAATCCTATCACTGCTGCGTTTATACCCCTATACACATGCTTGATTCTCTTTCGGAGACATAGCAATCCATAGGTTTTAAGATACTTACTAGTCAGGTACATTCTTAGGCGTTTAATATGCGGTGTTGAGTCCATTTCGTTGAGCAAGGAGTAGCTCTTGTCTATTCTATATTTGACTTAAGGAACTTTATGTGTGCTCATTTCAATCTCTGGTTTTATGCAGCACCCCAACTCACCTTTCCCCTTAAGCAAGCATAAGTTGGTTTTCTAAATTTGAGACCCTGTTCTGTTCTGTAATTCAGTTCCTGTGTAGCCAAGTTTACATTCCGTGTATTACTGATATCTTATGATGTTTCTTTTTCTGTGTGACTTACTTCAGTTAGAATCATCATACCTGAATCCACTCATTGTGCTGCTAAGGGCCTGATGACACAGATTTCATTGCTGAGTGATATTGCTTTGTAAGTAAATACCACAACTTCTTTATCCATTTTTCACTTTCTGCGATGTTGAACTTGTACTGTAAACGAGGTTCTTGTAAACAGAGCCGTTCCAAACTTTGGGGTGGCTGTGTCTTTTTGATTTTAATTTCCCTAAGCTATAGGACCATAAGTGGAAGTGCCCTAGGTTCTGTTGCTTTGTTTTTTAGATGTTTCAGGAAACACCATACACTTCTCCCGAGTGTCTGTTGGCAATTTACATCCCGCCCATCAGCATAACAAGGCTCCCAGTTCTCCATGGCCTGTCCTGCCTTTCTGGATTTTACACTTTTTTCAGATGGCCCTTTTGACCGGGGGGAAGTGAGACTTCATTGTAGTGCAGATTTCCTTTGCAAGCTTGCTTGGTTGGCCAAAAAGGGCGTATGCGTTTTTTCCTGAATATATTCAGGAAAAAACGCATACGCCCTTTTTGGCCAAGTGCATCATTGTGGACGTTCTGCCTCTTTTCCTATGCTTTCAATGCAATTCCAGTCTACCTCCTGAAATCGGTTTCCTGCAATTCTGCCCCGCTTTCAAGTCCTCTTGGCAGCCTTACTTCAGTCTATTTTTGGACGATAGCTGTCATTTATAACTCTGCAGGTTTGTGAATTACAGTGTCCCTGAGCTCCTTTCTTCAACTCGCTTTCTTGTGACCTGGCCGCAACACCGCAGGATGGCTTCAGGCCCTAATCTGGTTCCGGTACGGCACGCTGAGCCTTTGGTTATTTCCTCTTCCTGGTGGGAAATGAGAGTTAAATTTGCCCGTCCAGACACCTCCAGCTAGCCTCTCATTGGTTCTCGCTATTCCTGTTCATCTTCCGCAGAAATTGCAAACTGGGCCAAACAGGAGGTTAAAGGCGCTGACTCTCCAAGTGGGTAGAGTGTTAGTAAAGCGTCTGGAATATTGCACCCGAGTACCAGGGGAGGAAAACTGAGACATATTTGAACACGTCTCCCGTTCACATGGTTGATCATACTCTAGGTTCCACATGCATGTTTTAGCTGAAGGAAGAATACCTTAAACCTGGGTAGTTGAAACCCGTGGAATGGGTACCATGCAATATGACTTCAAAGGGTCTTCATTTGCTCACCGAACCTCTCCAATCCTATCACTGCTGCATTTGTGCCCCTGTACACATGCTTGATTCTCTTTCGGAGACATAGCAATCCATATGTTTTAAGATACTTACTAGTCAGGTACATTCTTAGGCGTTTAATATGCGGTGTTGAGTCCATTTCGTTGAGCAAGGAGTAGCTCTTGTCTATTCCATATTTGGCTTAAGGAACTTTATCTGTGCTCATTTCAATCTCTGGTTTTATGCAGCACCCCAACTCACCTTTACCCTTAAGCAAGAATAAGTTGGTTTTCTAAATTTGAGACCCTGTTCTGTTCTGTAATTCAGTTCCTGTGTAGCCAAGTTTACATTCCGTGTATTACTGATATCTTATGATGTTTCTTTTTCTGTGTGACTTACTTCAGTTAGAATCATCATACCTGAATCCACTCATTGTGCTGCTAAGGCCCTGATGACACAGATTTCATTGCTGAGTGATATTGCTTTGTAAGTAAATACCACAACTTCTTTATGCATTTTTCACTTTCTGCGATGTTGAAATTGTACTGTAAACGAGGTTCTTGTAAAGAGAGGCGTCCCAAACTTTGGGGTGGCTGTGTCTTTTTGATTTTAATTTCACTAAGCTATAGGATCATAAGTGGAAGTGCCCTAGGCTCTGTTGCTTTGTTTTTTAGATGTTTCAGGAAACACCATACACTTCTCCCGAGTGGTTGTTGGCAATTTACATCCTGCCCATCAGCATAACAAGGCTCCCAGTTCTCCATGGCCTGTCCTGCCTTTCTGGATTTTACACTTTTTTCAGATGGCCCTTTTGACCGGGGGGAAGTGAGACTTCATTGTAGTGCAGATTTCCTTTGCAAGCTTGCTTGGTTGGCCAAAAAGGGCGTATGCGTTTTTTCCTGAATATATTCAGGAAAAAACGCATACGCCCTTTTTGGCCAAGTGCATCATTGTGGACGTTCTGCCTCTTTTCCTATGCTTTCAATGCAATTCCAGTCTACCTCCTGAAATCGGTTTCCTGCAATTCTGCCCCGCTTTCAAGTCCTCTTGGCAGCCTTACTTCAGTCTATTTTTGGACGATAGCTGTCATTTATAACTCTGCAGGTTTGTGAATTACAGTGCCCCTGAGCTCCATTCTTCAACTCGCTTTCTTTTGAGCTGGCCGCAACACCGCAGGATGGCTTCAGGCCCTAATCTGGTTCCGGTACGGCACGCTGAGCCTTTGGTTAATTCCTCTTCCTGGTGGGAAATGAGAGTTAAATTTGCCCGTTCAGACACCTCCAGCTAGTCTCTCATTGGTTCTCGCTATTCCTGTTCATCTTCCGCAGAAATTGCAAACTGGGCCAAACAGGAGGTTAAAGGGACTGACTCTCCAAGTCGGGAGAGTGTTAGTAAAGCGTCTGGAATGTTGCACCCGAGTACCAGGGTACGAAAACTGAGACATATTTGAACACATCTCCCGATCACATGGTTGATCATACTCTAGGTTCCACATGCATGTTTTAGCTGAAGGCAGAATACCTTAAACCTGGGTAGTTGAAACCCGTGGAATGGGTACCATGCAATATGACTTCAAAGGGTCTTCATTTGCTCACCGAACCTCTCCAATCCTATCACTGCTGCGTTTATGCCCCTGTACACATGCTTGATTCTCTTTCGGAGACATAGCAATCCATAGGTTTTAAGATACTTACTAGTCAGGTACATTCTTAGGCTTTAATATGCAGTGTTGAGTCCATTTCGTTGAGCAAGGAGTAGCTCTTGTCTATTCCATATTTGACTTAAGGAACTTTATCTGTGCTCATTTCAATCTCTGGTTTTATGCAGCACCCCAACTCACCTTTACCCTTAAGCAAGCATAAGTTGGTTTTCTAAATTTGAGACCCTGTTCTGTTCTGTAATTCAGTTCCTGTGTAGCCAAGTTTACATTCCGTGTATTACTGATATCTTATGATGTTTCTTTTTCTGTGTGACTTATTTCAGTTAGAATCATCATACCTGAATCCACTCATTGTGATGCTAAGGGCCTGATGACATAGATTTCATTGCTGAGTGATATTGCTTTGTAAGTAAATACCACAACTTCTTTATCCATTTTTCACTTTCTGCGATGTTGAACTTGTACTGTAAACGAGGTTCTTGTAAACAGAGGCGTCCCAAACTTTGGGGTGGCTGTGTCTTTTTGATTTTAATTTCCCTAAGCTATAGGACCATAAGTGGCAGTGCCCTAGGCTCTGTTGCTTTGTTTTTTAGATGTTTCAGGAAACACCATACACTTCTCCCGAGTGTCTGTTGGCAATTTACATCCCGCCCATCAGCATAACAAGGCTCCCAGTTCTCCATGGCCTGTCCTGCCTTTCTGGATTTTACACTTTTTTCAGATGGCCCTTTTGACCGGGGGGAAGTGAGACTTCATTGTAGTGCAGATTTCCTTTGCAAGCTTGCTTGGTTGGCCAAAAAGGGCGTATGCGTTTTTTCCTGAATATATTCAGGAAAAAACGCATACGCCCTTTTTGGCCAAGTGCATCATTGTGGACGTTCTGCCTCTTTTCCTATGCTTTCAATGCAATTCCAGTCTACCTCCTGAAATCGGTTTCCTGCAATTCTGCCCCGCTTTCAAGTCCTCTTGGCAGCCTTACTTCAGTCTATTTTTGGACGATAGCTGTCATTTATAACTCTGCAGGTTTGTGAATTACAGTGCCCCTGAGCTCCTTTCTTCAACTCGCTTTCTTGTGACCTGGCCGCAACACTGCAGGATGGCTTCAGGCCCTAATCTGGTTCCGGCACGGCACGCTGAGCCTTTGGTTATTTCCTCTTCCTGGTGGGAAATGAGAGTTAAATTTGCCCGTCCAGACACCTCCAGCTAGTCTCTCATTGGTTCTCACTATTCCTGTTCATCTTCCGCAGAAATTGCAAACTGGGCCAAACAGGAGGTTAAAGGCGCTGACTCTCCAAGTGGGGAGAGTGTTAGTAAAGCGTCTGGAATGTTGCACCCGAGTACCAGGGTACGAAAACTGAGACATATTTGAACACGTCTCCCGTTCACATGGTTCATCATACTTGGGTTCCACATGCATGTTTTAGCTGAAGGAAGAATACCTTAAACCTGGAGAGTTAAGACCCGTGTAATGGGTACCATGCAATATGACTTCAAAGGGTCTTCATTTGCTCACCGAACCTCTCCAATCCTATCACTGCTGCGTTTATACCCCTATACACATGCTTGATTCTCTTTCGGAGACATAGCAATCCATAGGTTTTAAGATACTTACTAGTCAGGTACATTCTTAGGCGTTTAATATGCGGTGTTGAGTCCATTTCGTTGAGCAAGGAGTAGCTCTTGTCTATTCTATATTTGACTTAAGGAACTTTATCTGTGCTCATTTCAATCTCTGGTTTTATGCAGCACCCCAACTCACCTTTACCCTTAAGCAAGCATAAGTTGGTTTTCTAAATTTGAGACCCTGTTCTGTTCTGTAATTCAGTTCCTGTGTAGCCAAGTTTACATTCCGTGTATTACTGATATCTTATGATGTTTCTTTTTCTGTGTGACTTACTTCAGTTAGAATCATCATACCTGAATCCACTCATTGTGCTGCTAAGGGCCTGATGACACAGATTTCATTGCTGAGTGATATTGCTTTGTAAGTAAATACCACAACTTCTTTATCCATTTTTCACTTTCTGCGATGTTGAACTTGTACTGTAAACGAGGTTCTTGTAAACAGAGCCGTTCCAAACTTTGGGGTGGCTGTGTCTTTTTGATTTTAATTTCCCTAAGCTATAGGACCATAAGTGGAAGTGCCCTAGGTTCTGTTGCTTTGTTTTTTAGATGTTTCAGGAAACACCATACACTTCTCCCGAGTGGTTGTTGGCAATTTACATCCCGCCCATCAGCATAACAAGGCTCCCAGTTCTCCATGGCCTGTCCTGCCTTTCTGGATTTTACACTTTTTTCAGATGGCCCTTTTGACCGGGGGGAAGTGAGACTTCATTGTAGTGCAGATTTCCTTTGCAAGCTTGCTTGGTTGGCCAAAAAGGGCGTATGCGTTTTTTCCTGAATATATTCAGGAAAAAACGCATACGCCCTTTTTGGCCAAGTGCATCATTGTGGACGTTCTGCCTCTTTTCCTATGCTTTCAATGCAATTCCAGTCTACCTCCTGAAATCGGTTTCCTGCAATTCTGCCCCGCTTTCAAGTCCTCTTGGCAGCCTTACTTCAGTCTATTTTTGGACGATAGCTGTCATTTATAACTCTGCAGGTTTGTGAATTACAGTGTCCCTGAGCTCCTTTCTTCAACTCGCTTTCTTGTGATCTGGCCGCAACACCGCAGGATGGCTTCAGGCCCTAATCTGGTTCCGGTACGGCACGCTGAGCCTTTGGTTATTTCCTCTTCCTGGTGGGAAATGAGAGTTAAATTTGCCCGTCCAGACACCTCCAGCTAGCCTCTCATTGGTTCTCGCTATTCCTGTTCATCTTCCGCAGAAATTGCAAACTGGGCCAAACAGGAGGTTAAAGGCGCTGACTCTCCAAGTGGGTAGAGTGTTAGTAAAGCGTCTGGAATATTGCACCCGAGTACCAGGGGAGGAAAACTGAGACATATTTGAACACGTCTCCCGTTCACATGGTTGATCATACTCTAGGTTCCACATGCATGTTTTAGCTGAAGGAAGAATACCTTAAACCTGGGTAGTTGAAACCCGTGGAATGGGTACCATGCAATATGACTTCAAAGGGTCTTCATTTGCTCACCGAACCTCTCCAATCCTATCACTGCTGCATTTGTGCCCCTGTACACATGCTTGATTCTCTTTCGGAGACATAGCAATCCATATGTTTTAAGATACTTACTAGTCAGGTACATTCTTAGGCGTTTAATATGCGGTGTTGAGTCCATTTCGTTGAGCAAGGAGTAGCTCTTGTCTATTCCATATTTGGCTTAAGGAACTTTATCTGTGCTCATTTCAATCTCTGGTTTTATGCAGCACCCCAACTCACCTTTACCCTTAAGCAAGAATAAGTTGGTTTTCTAAATTTGAGACCCTGTTCTGTTCTGTAATTCAGTTCCTGTGTAGCCAAGTTTACATTCCGTGTATTACTGATATCTTATGATGTTTCTTTTTCTGTGTGACTTACTTCAGTTAGAATCATCATACCTGAATCCACTCATTGTGCTGCTAAGGCCCTGATGACACAGATTTCATTGCTGAGTGATATTGCTTTGTAAGTAAATACCACAACTTCTTTATGCATTTTTCACTTTCTGCGATGTTGAAATTGTACTGTAAACGAGGTTCTTGTAAACAGAGGCGTCCCAAACTTTGGGGTGGCTGTGTCTTTTTGATTTTAATTTCACTAAGCTATAGGATCATAAGTGGAAGTGCCCTAGGCTCTGTTGCTTTGTTTTTTAGATGTTTCAGGAAACACCATACACTTCTCCCCAGTTGTTGTTGGCAATTTACATCCCGCCCATCAGCATAACAAGGCTCCCAGTTCTCTATGGCCTGTCCTGCCTTTCTGTATTTTACACTTTTTTCAGATGGCCCTTTTGACCGGGGGGAAGTGAGACTTCATTGTAGTGCAGATTTCCTTTGCAAGCTTGCTTGGTTGGCCAAAAAGGGCGTATGCGTTTTTTCCTGAATATATTCAGGAAAAAACGCATACGCCCTTTTTGGCCAAGTGCATCATTGTGGACGTTCTGCCTCTTTTCCTATGCTTTCAATGCAATTCCAGTCTACCTCCTGAAATCGGTTTCCTGCAATTCTGCCCCGCTTTCAAGTCCTCTTGGCAGCCTTACTTCAGTCTATTTTTGGACGATAGCTGTCATTTATAACTCTGCAGGTTTGTGAATTACAGTGCCCCTGAGCTCCTTTCTTCAACTTGCTTTCTTGTGACCTGGCCGCAACACCGCAGGATGGCTTCAGACCCTAATCTGGTTCCGGCACGGCACGCTGAGCCTTTGGTTATTTCCTCTTCCTGGTGGGAAATGAGAGTTAAATTTGCCCGTCCAGACACCTCCAGCTAGTCTCTCATTGGTTCTCGCTATTCCTGTTCATCTTCCGCAGAAATTGCAAACTGGGCCAAACAGGAGGTTAAAGGCGCTGACTCTCCAAGTGGGGAGAGTGTTAGTAAAGCGTCTGGAATGTTGCACCCGAGTACCAGGGGAGGAAAACTGAGACATATTTGAACACGTCTCCCGTTCACATGGTTGATCATAATCTGGGTTCCACATGCATGTTTTAGCTGAAGGAAGAATACCTTAAACCTGGAGAGTTGAGACCCGTGGAATGGGTGCCATGCAATATGACTTCAAAGGGTCTTCATTTGCTCACCGAACCTCTCCAATCCTATCACTGCTGCGTTTATGCCCCTGTACACACGCTTGATTCTCTTTTGGAGACATAGCAATCCATAGGTTTTAAGATACTTACTAGTCAGGTACATTCTTAGGCGTTTAATATGGGGTGTTGAGTCCATTTCGTTGAGCAAGGAGTAGCTCTTGTCTATTCCATATTTGGCTTAAGGAACTTTATCTGTGCTCATTTCAATCTCTGGTTTTATGCAGCACCCCAACTCACCTTTCCCCTTAAGCAAGCATAAGTTGGTTTTCTAAATTTGAGACCCTGTTCTGTTCTGTAATTCAGTTCCTGTGTAGCCAAGTTTACATTCCGTGTATTACTGATATCTTATGATGTTTCTTTTTCTGTGTGACTTACTTCAGTTAGAATCATCATACCTGAATCCACTCATTGTGCTGCTAAGGGCCTGATGACACAGATTTCATTGCTGAGTGATATTGCTTTGTAAGTAAATACCACAACTTCTTTATCCATTTTTCACTTTCTGCGATGTTGAACTTGTACTGTAAACGAGGTTCTTGTAAACAGAGCCGTTCCAAACTTTGGGGTGGCTGTGTCTTTTTGATTTTAATTTCCCTAAGCTATAGGACCATAAGTGGAAGTGCCCTAGGTTCTGTTGCTTTGTTTTTTAGATGTTTCAGGAAACACCATACACTTCTCCCGAGTGGTTGTTGGCAATTTACATCCCGCCCATCAGCATAACAAGGCTCCCAGTTCTCCATGGCCTGTCCTGCCTTTCTGGATTTTACACTTTTTTCAGATGGCCCTTTTGACCGGGGGGAAGTGAGACTTCATTGTAGTGCAGATTTCCTTTGCAAGCTTGCTTGGTTGGCCAAAAAGGGCGTATGCGTTTTTTCCTGAATATATTCAGGAAAAAACGCATACGCCCTTTTTGGCCAAGTGCATCATTGTGGACGTTCTGCCTCTTTTCCTATGCTTTCAATGCAATTCCAGTCTACCTCCTGAAATCGGTTTCCTGCAATTCTGCCCCGCTTTCAAGTCCTCTTGGCAGCCTTACTTCAGTCTATTTTTGGACGATAGCTGTCATTTATAACTCTGCAGGTTTGTGAATTACAGTGCCCCTGAGCTCCTTTCTTCAACTCGCTTTCTTTTGAGCTGGCCGCAACACCGCAGGATGGCTTCAGGCCCTAATCTGGTTCCGGTACGGCACGCTGAGCCTTTGGTTATTTCCTCTTCCTGGTGGGAAATGAGAGTTAAATTTGCCCGTCCAGACACCTCCAGCTAGCCTCTCATTGGTTCTCGCTATTCCTGTTCATCTTCCACAGAAATTGCAAACTGGGCCAAACAGGAGGTTAAAGGCGCTGACTCTCCAAGTCGGGAGAGTGTTAGTAAAGCATCTGGAATATTGCACCCGAGTACCAGGGGAGGAAAACTGAGACATATTTGAACACGTCTCCCGTTCACATGGTTGATCATACTTGGGTTCCACATGCATGTTTTAGCTGAAGGAAGAATACCTTAAACCTGGAGAGTTGAGACCCGTGTAATGGGTACCATGCAATATGACTTCAAAGGGTCTTCATTTGCTCACCGAACCTCTCCAATCCTATCACTGCTGCATTTGTGCCCCTGTACACATGCTTGATTCTCTTTCGGAGACATAGCAATCCATATGTTTTAAGATACTTACTAGTCAGGTACATTCTTAGGCGTTTAATATGGGGTGTTGAGTCCATTTCGTTGAGCAAGGAGTAGCTCTTGTCTATTCCATATTTGGCTTAAGGAACTTTATCTGTGCTCATTTCAATCTCTGGTTTTATGCAGCACCCCAACTCACCTTTCCCCTTAAGCAAGCATAAGTTGGTTTTCTAAATTTGAGACCCTGTTCTGTTCTGTAATTCAGTTCCTGTGTAGCCAAGTTTACATTCCGTGTATTACTGATATCTTATGATGTTTCTTTTTCTGTGTGACTTACTTCAGTTAGAATCATCATACCTGAATCCACTCATTGTGCTGCTAAGGGCCTGATGACACAGATTTCATTGCTGAGTGATATTGCTTTGTAAGTAAATACCACAACTTCTTTATCCATTTTTCACTTTCTGCGATGTTGAACTTGTACTGTAAACGAGGTTCTTGTAAACAGAGCCGTTCCAAACTTTGGGGTGGCTGTGTCTTTTTGATTTTAATTTCCCTAAGCTATAGGACCATAAGTGGAAGTGCCCTAGGTTCTGTTGCTTTGTTTTTTAGATGTTTCAGGAAACACCATACACTTCTCCCGAGTGGTTGTTGGCAATTTACATCCCGCCCATCAGCATAACAAGGCTCCCAGTTCTCCATGGCCTGTCCTGCCTTTCTGGATTTTACACTTTTTTCAGATGGCCCTTTTGACCGGGGGGAAGTGAGACTTCATTGTAGTGCAGATTTCCTTTGCAAGCTTGCTTGGTTGGCCAAAAAGGGCGTATGCGTTTTTTCCTGAATATATTCAGGAAAAAACGCATACGCCCTTTTTGGCCAAGTGCATCATTGTGGACGTTCTGCCTCTTTTCCTATGCTTTCAATGCAATTCCAGTCTACCTCCTGAAATCGGTTTCCTGCAATTCTGCCCCGCTTTCAAGTCCTCTTGGCAGCCTTACTTCAGTCTATTTTTGGACGATAGCTGTCATTTATAACTCTGCAGGTTTGTGAATTACAGTGCCCCTGAGCTCCTTTCTTCAACTCGCTTTCTTTTGAGCTGGCCGCAACACCGCAGGATGGCTTCAGGCCCTAATCTGGTTCCGGTACGGCACGCTGAGCCTTTGGTTATTTCCTCTTCCTGGTGGGAAATGAGAGTTAAATTTGCCCGTCCAGACACCTCCAGCTAGCCTCTCATTGGTTCTCGCTATTCCTGTTCATCTTCCACAGAAATTGCAAACTGGGCCAAACAGGAGGTTAAAGGCGCTGACTCTCCAAGTCGGGAGAGTGTTAGTAAAGCATCTGGAATATTGCACCCGAGTACCAGGGGAGGAAAACTGAGACATATTTGAACACGTCTCCCGTTCACATGGTTGATCATACTTGGGTTCCACATGCATGTTTTAGCTGAAGGAAGAATACCTTAAACCTGGAGAGTTGAGACCCGTGTAATGGGTACCATGCAATATGACTTCAAAGGGTCTTCATTTGCTCACCGAACCTCTCCAATCCTATCACTGCTGCGTTTATGCCCCTGTACACATGCTTGATTCTCTTTTGGAGACATAGCAATCCATAGATTTTACGATACTTACTAGTCAGGTACATTCTTAGGCGTTTAATATGCGGTGTTGAGTCCATTTCGTTGAGCAAGGAGTAGCTCTTGTCTATTCCATATTTGACTTAAGGAACTTTATCTGTGCTCATTTCAATCTCTGGTTTTATGCAGCACCCCAACTCACCTTTACCCTTAAGCAAGCATAAGTTGGTTTTCTAAATTTGAGACCCTGTTCTGTTCTGTAATTCAGTTCCTGTGTAGCCAAGTTTACATTCCGTGTATTACTGATATCTTATGATGTTTCTTTTTCTGTGTGACTTATTTCAGTTAGAATCATCATACCTGAATCCACTCATTGTGATGCTAAGGGCCTGATGACATAGATTTCATTGCTGAGTGATATTGCTTTGTAAGTAAATACCACAACTTCTTTATCCATTTTTCACTTTCTGCGATGTTGAACTTGTACTGTAAACGAGGTTCTTGTAAACAGAGGCGTCCCAAACTTTGGGGTGGCTGTGTCTTTTTGATTTTAATTTCCCTAAGCTATAGGACCATAAGTGGCAGTGCCCTAGGCTCTGTTGCTTTGTTTTTTAGATGTTTCAGGAAACACCATACACTTCTCCCGAGTGTCTGTTGGCAATTTACATCCCGCCCATCAGCATAACAAGGCTCCCAGTTCTCCATGGCCTGTCCTGCCTTTCTGGATTTTACACTTTTTTCAGATGGCCCTTTTGACCGGGGGGAAGTGAGACTTCATTGTAGTGCAGATTTCCTTTGCAAGCTTGCTTGGTTGGCCAAAAAGGGCGTATGCGTTTTTTCCTGAATATATTCAGGAAAAAACGCATACGCCCTTTTTGGCCAAGTGCATCATTGTGGACGTTCTGCCTCTTTTCCTATGCTTTCAGTGCAATTCCAGTCTACCTCCTGAAATCGGTTTCCTGCAATTCTGCCCCGATTTCAAGTCCTCTTGGAAGCCTTACTTCAGTCTATTTTTGGACGATAGCTGTCATTTATAACTCTGCAGGTTTGTGAATTACAGTGCCCCTGAGCTCCTTTCTTCAACTCGCTTTCTTGTGACCTGGCCGCAACACCGCAGGATGGCTTCAGGCCCTAATCTGGTTCCGGTACGGCACACTGAGCCTTTGGTTATTTCCTCTTCCTGGTGGGAAATGAGAGTTAAATTTGCCCGTCCAGACACCTCCAGCTAGTCTCTCATTGGTTCTCGCTATTCCTGTTCATCTTCCGCAGAAATTGCAAACTGGGCCAAACAGGAGGTTAAAGGCGCTGACTCTCCAAGTGGGGAGAGTGTTAGTAAAGCGTCTGGAATGTTGCACCCGAGTACCAGGGGAGGAAAACTGAGACATATTTGAACACGTCTCCCGTTCACATGGTTGATCATACTTGGGTTCCACATGCATGTTTTAGCTGAAGGAAGAATACCTTAAACCTGGAGAGTTAAGACCCGTGTAATGGGTACCATGCAATATGACTTCAAAGGGTCTTCATTTGCTCACCGAACCTCTCCAATCCTATCACTGCTGCGTTTATGCCCCTGTACACATGCTTGATTCTCTTTCGGAGACATAGCAATCCATAGGTTTTAAGATACTTACTAGTCAGGTACATTCTTAGGCGTTTAATATGCGGTGTTGAGTCCATTTCGTTGAGCAAGGAGTAGCTCTTGTCTATTCCATATTTGACTTAAGGAACTTTATCTGTGCTCATTTCAATCTCTGGTTTTATGCAGCACCCCAACTCACCTTTACCCTTAAGCAAGCATAAGTTGGTTTTCTAAATTTGAGACCCTGTTCTGTTCTGTAATTCAGTTCCTGTGTAGCCAAGTTTACATTCCATGTATTACTGATATCTTATGATGTTTCTTTTTCTGTGTGACTTACTTCAGTTAGAATCATCATACCTGAATCCACTCATTGTGCTGCTAAGGGCCTGATGACACAGATTTCATTGCTGAGTGATATTGCTTTGTAAGTAAATACCACAACTTCTTTATCCATTTTTCACTTTCTGCGATGTTGAACTTGTACTGTAAACGAGGTTCTTGTAAACAGAGCCGTTCCAAACTTTGGGGTGGCTGTGTCTTTTTGATTTTAATTTCCCTAAGCTATAGGACCATAAGTGGCAGTGCCCTAGGCTCTGTTGCTTTGTTTTTTAGATGTTTCAGGAAACACCATACACTTCTCCCGAGTGTCTGTTGGCAATTTACATCCCGCCCATCAGCATAACAAGGCTCCCAGTTCTCCATGGCCTGTCCTGCCTTTCTGGATTTTACACTTTTTTCAGATGGCCCTTTTGACCGGGGGGAAGTGAGACTTCATTGTAGTGCAGATTTCCTTTGCAAGCTTGCTTGGTTGGCCAAAAAGGGCGTATGCGTTTTTTCCTGAATATATTCAGGAAAAAACGCATACGCCCTTTTTGGCCAAGTGCATCATTGTGGACGTTCTGCCTCTTTTCCTATGCTTTCAATACAATTCCAGTCTACCTCCTGAAATCGGTTTCCTGCAATTCTGCCCCGATTTCAAGTCCTCTTGGAAGCCTTACTTCAGTCTATTTTTGGACGATAGCTGTCATTTATAACTCTGCAGGTTTGTGAATTACAGTGCCCCTGAGCTCCTTTCTTCAACTCGCTTTCTTGTGACCTGGCCGCAACACCGCAGGATGGCTTCAGGCCCTAATCTGGTTCCGGCACGGCACGCTGAGCCTTTGGTTAATTCCTCTTCCTGGTGGGAAATGAGAGTTAAATTTGCCCGTCCAGACACCTCCAGCTAGCCTCTCATTGGTTCTCGCTATTCCTGTTCATCTTCCGCAGAAATTGCAAACTGGGCCAAACAGGAGGTTAAAGGGACTGACTCTCCAAGTGGGGAGAGTGTTAGTAAAGCGTCTGGAATGTTGCACCCGAGTACCAGGGGAGGAAAACTGAGACATATTTGAACACGTCTCCCGTTCACATGGTTGATCATACTCTGGGTTCCACATGCATGTTTTAGCTGAAGGAAGAATACCTTAAACCTGGAGAGTTGAGACCCGTGGAATGGGTGCCATGCAATATGACTTCAAAGGGTCTTCATTTGCTCACCGAACCTCTCCAATCCTATCACTGCTGCGTTTATGCCCCTGTACACACGCTTGATTCTCTTTTGGAGACATAGCAATCCATAGGTTTTAAGATACTTACTAGTCAGGTACATTCTTAGGCGTTTAATATGGGGTGTTGAGTCCATTTCGTTGAGCAAGGAGTAGCTCTTGTCTATTCCATATTTGGCTTAAGGAACTTTATCTGTGCTCATTTCAATCTCTGGTTTTATGCAGCACCCCAACTCACCTTTCCCCTTAAGCAAGCATAAGTTGGTTTTCTAAATTTGAGACCCTGTTCTGTTCTGTAATTCAGTTCCTGTGTAGCCAAGTTTACATTCCGTGTATTACTGATATCTTATGATGTTTCTTTTTCTGTGTGACTTATTTCAGTTAGAATCATCATACCTGAATCCACTCATTGTGCTGCTAAGGGCCTGATGACACAGATTTCATTGCTGAGTGATATTGCTTTGTAAGTAAATACCACAACTTCTTTATCCATTTTTCACTTTCTGCGATGTTGAACTTGTACTGTAAACGAGGTTCTTGTAAACAGAGCCGTTCCAAACTTTGGGGTGGCTGTGTCTTTTTGATTTTAATTTCCCTAAGCTATAGGACCGTAAGTGGAAGTGCCCTAGGTTCTGTTGCTTTGTTTTTTAGATGTTTCAGGAAACACCATACACTTCTCCCGAGTGGTTGTTGGCAATTTACATCCCGCCCATCAGCATAACAAGGCTCCCAGTTCTCCATGGCCTGTCCTGCCTTTCTGGATTTTACACTTTTTTCAGATGGCCCTTTTGACCGGGGGGAAGTGAGACTTCATTGTAGTGCAGATTTCCTTTCAAGCTTGCTTGGTTGGCCAAAAAGGGCGTATGCGTTTTTTCCTGAATATATTCAGGAAAAAACGCATACGCCCTTTTTGGCCAAGTGCATCATTGTGGACGTTCTGCCTCTTTTCCTATGCTTTCAATGCAATTCCAGTCTACCTCCTGAAATCGGTTTCCTGCAATTCTGCCCCGCTTTCAAGTCCTCTTGGCAGCCTTACTTCAGTCTATTTTTGGACGATAGCTGTCATTTATAACTCTGCAGGTTTGTGAATTACAGTGCCCCTGAGCTCCTTTCTTCAACTCGCTTTCTTTTGAGCTGGCCGCAACACCGCAGGATGGCTTCAGGCCCTAATCTGGTTCCGGTACGGCACGCTGAGCCTTTGGTTATTTCCTCTTCCTGGTGGGAAATGAGAGTTAAATTTGCCCGTCCAGACACCTCCAGCTAGCCTCTCATTGGTTCTCGCTATTCCTGTTCATCTTCCACAGAAATTGCAAACTGGGCCAAACAGGAGGTTAAAGGCGCTGACTCTCCAAGTCGGGAGAGTGTTAGTAAAGCGTCTGGAATATTGCACCCGAGTACCAGGGGAGGAAAACTGAGACATATTTGAACACGTCTCCCGTTCACATGGTTGATCATACTTGGGTTCCACATGCATGTTTTAGCTGAAGGAAGAATACCTTAAACCTGGAGAGTTGAGACCCGTGTAATGGGTACCATGCAATATGACTTCAAAGGGTCTTCATTTGCTCACCGAACCTCTCCAATCCTATCACTGCTGCGTTTATGCCCCTGTACACATGCTTGATTCTCTTTCGGAGACATAGCAATCCATAGGTTTTAAGATACTTACTAGTCAGGTACATTCTTAGGCGTTTAATATGCGGTGTTGAGTCCATTTCGTTGAGCAAGGAGTAGCTCTTGTCTATTCCATATTTGACTTAAGGAACTTTATCTGTGCTCATTTCAATCTCTGGTTTTATGCAGCACCCCAACTCACCTTTACCCTTAAGCAAGCATAAGTTGGTTTTCTAAATTTGAGACCCTGTTCTGTTCTGTAATTCAGTTCCTGTGTAGCCAAGTTTACATTCCGTGTATTACTGATATCTTATGATGTTTCTTTTTCTGTGTGACTTATTTCAGTTAGAATCATCATACCTGAATCCACTCATTGTGATGCTAAGGGCCTGATGACATAGATTTCATTGCTGAGTGATATTGCTTTGTAAGTAAATACCACAACTTCTTTATCCATTTTTCACTTTCTGCGATGTTGAACTTGTACTGTAAACGAGGTTCTTGTAAACAGAGGCGTCCCAAACTTTGGGGTGACTGTGTCTTTTTGATTTTAATTTCCCTAAGCTATAGGACCATAAGTGGCAGTGCCCTAGGCTCTGTTGCTTTGTTTTTTAGATGTTTCAGGAAACACCATACACTTCTCCCGAGTGTCTGTTGGCAATTTACATCCCGCCCATCAGCATAACAAGGCTCCCAGTTCTCCATGGCCTGTCCTGCCTTTCTGTATTTTACACTTTTTTCAGATGGCCCTTTTGACCGGGGGGAAGTGAGACTTCATTGTAGTGCAGATTTCCTTTGCAAGCTTGCTTGGTTGGCCAAAAAGGGCGTATGCGTTTTTTCCTGAATATATTCAGGAAAAAACGCATACGCCCTTTTTGGCCAAGTGCATCATTGTGGACGTTCTGCCTCTTTTCCTATGCTTTCAGTGCAATTCCAGTCTACCTCCTGAAATCGGTTTCCTGCAATTCTGCCCCGATTTCAAGTCCTCTTGGAAGCCTTACTTCAGTCTATTTTTGGACGATAGCTGTCATTTATAACTCTGCAGGTTTGTGAATTACAGTGCCCCTGAGCTCCTTTCTTCAACTCGCTTTCTTGTGACCTGGCCGCAACACCGCAGGATGGCTTCAGGCCCTAATCTGGTTCCGGTACGGCACACTGAGCCTTTGGTTATTTCCTCTTCCTGGTGGGAAATGAGAGTTAAATTTGCCCGTCCAGACACCTCCAGCTAGTCTCTCATTGGTTCTCGCTATTCCTGTTCATCTTCCGCAGAAATTGCAAACTGGGCCAAACAGGAGGTTAAAGGCGCTGACTCTCCAAGTGGGGAGAGTGTTAGTAAAGCGTCTGGAATGTTGCACCCGAGTACCAGGGGAGGAAAACTGAGACATATTTGAACACGTCTCCCGTTCACATGGTTGATCATACTTGGGTTCCACATGCATGTTTTAGCTGAAGGAAGAATACCTTAAACCTGGAGAGTTAAGACCCGTGTAATGGGTACCATGCAATATGACTTCAAAGGGTCTTCATTTGCTCACCGAACCTCTCCAATCCTATCACTGCTGCGTTTATGCCCCTGTACACATGCTTGATTCTCTTTCGGAGACATAGCAATCCATAGGTTTTAAGATACTTACTAGTCAGGTACATTCTTAGGCGTTTAATATGCGGTGTTGAGTCCATTTCGTTGAGCAAGGAGTAGCTCTTGTCTATTCCATATTTGACTTAAGGAACTTTATCTGTGCTCATTTCAATCTCTGGTTTTATGCAGCACCCCAACTCACCTTTACCCTTAAGCAAGCATAAGTTGGTTTTCTAAATTTGAGACCCTGTTCTGTTCTGTAATTCAGTTCCTGTGTAGCCAAGTTTACATTCCATGTATTACTGATATCTTATGATGTTTCTTTTTCTGTGTGACTTACTTCAGTTAGAATCATCATACCTGAATCCACTCATTGTGCTGCTAAGGGCCTGATGACACAGATTTCATTGCTGAGTGATATTGCTTTGTAAGTAAATACCACAACTTCTTTATCCATTTTTCACTTTCTGCGATGTTGAACTTGTACTGTAAACGAGGTTCTTGTAAACAGAGCCGTTCCAAACTTTGGGGTGGCTGTGTCTTTTTGATTTTAATTTCCCTAAGCTATAGGACCATAAGTGGCAGTGCCCTAGGCTCTGTTGCTTTGTTTTTTAGATGTTTCAGGAAACACCATACACTTCTCCCGAGTGTCTGTTGGCAATTTACATCCCGCCCATCAGCATAACAAGGCTCCCAGTTCTCCATGGCCTGTCCTGCCTTTCTGGATTTTACACTTTTTTCAGATGGCCCTTTTGACCGGGGGGAAGTGAGACTTCATTGTAGTGCAGATTTCCTTTGCAAGCTTGCTTGGTTGGCCAAAAAGGGCGTATGCGTTTTTTCCTGAATATATTCAGGAAAAAACGCATACGCCCTTTTTGGCCAAGTGCATCATTGTGGACGTTCTGCCTCTTTTCCTATGCTTTCAATACAATTCCAGTCTACCTCCTGAAATCGGTTTCCTGCAATTCTGCCCCGATTTCAAGTCCTCTTGGAAGCCTTACTTCAGTCTATTTTTGGACGATAGCTGTCATTTATAACTCTGCAGGTTTGTGAATTACAGTGCCCCTGAGCTCCTTTCTTCAACTCGCTTTCTTGTGACCTGGCCGCAACACCGCAGGATGGCTTCAGGCCCTAATCTGGTTACGGCACGGCACGCTGAGCCTTTGGTTAATTCCTCTTCCTGGTGGGAAATGAGAGTTAAATTTGCCCGTCCAGACACCTCCAGCTAGCCTCTCATTGGTTCTCGCTATTCCTGTTCATCTTCCGCAGAAATTGCAAACTGGGCCAAACAGGAGGTTAAAGGGACTGACTCTCCAAGTGGGGAGAGTGTTAGTAAAGCGTCTGGAATGTTGCACCCGAGTACCAGGGGAGGAAAACTGAGACATATTTGAACACTTCTCCTGATCACATGGTTGATCATACTCTAGGTTCCACATGCATGTTTTAGCTGAAGGAAGAATACCTTAAACCTGGGTAGTTGAAACCCGTGGAATGGGTACCATGCAATATGACTTCAAAGGGTCTTCATTTGCTCACCGAACCTCTCCAATCCTATCACTGCTGCGTTTATGCCCCTGTACACATGCTTGATTCTCTTTCGGAGACATAGCAATCCATAGGTTTTAAGATACTTACTAGTCAGGTACATTCTTAGGCGTTTAATATGCGGTGTTGAGTCCATTTCGTTGAGCAAGGAGTAGCTCTTGTCTATTCCATATTTGACTTAAGGAACTTTATCTGTGCTCATTTCAATCTCTGGTTTTATGCAGCACCCCAACTCACCTTTACCCTTAAGCAAGAATAAGTTGGTTTTCTAAATTTGAGACCCTGTTCTATTCTGTAATTCAGTTCCTGTGTAGCCAAGTTTACATTCCATGTATTACTGATATCTTATGATGTTTCTTTTTCTGTGTGACTTATTTGAGTTAGAATCATCATACCTGAATCCACTCATTGTGCTGCTAAGGGCCTGATGACACAGATTTCATTGCTGAGTGATATTGCTTTGTAAGTAAATACCACATCTTCTTTATGCATTTTTCACTTTCTGCGATGTTGAACTTGTACTGTAAACGAGGTTCTTGTAAACAGAGGCGTCCCAAACTTTGGGGTGGCTGTGTCTTTTTGATTTTAATTTCCCTAAGCTATAGGACCATAAGTGGCAGTGCCCTAGGCTCTGTTGCTTTGTTTTTTAGATGTTTCAGGAAACACCATACACTTCTCCCGAGTGTCTGTTGGCAATTTACATCCCGCCCATCAGCATAACAAGGCTCCCAGTTCTCCATGGCCTGTCCTGCCTTTCTGGATTTTACACTTTTTTCAGATGGCCCTTTTGACCGGGGGGAAGTGAGACTTCATTGTAGTGCAGATTTCCTTTGCAAGCTTGCTTGGTTGGCCAAAAAGGGCGTATGCGTTTTTTCCTGAATATATTCAGGAAAAAACGCATACGCCCTTTTTGGCCAAGTGCATCATTGTGGACGTTCTGCCTCTTTTCCTATGCTTTCAGTGCAATTCCAGTCTACCTCCTGAAATCGGTTTCCTGCAATTCTGCCCCGCTTTCAAGTCCTCTTGGCAGCCTTACTTCAGTCTATTTTTGGACGATAGCTGTCATTTATAACTCTGCAGGTTTGTGAATTACAGTGCCCCTGAGCTCCTTTCTTCAACTTGCTTTCTTGTGACCTGGCCGCAACACCGCAGGATGGCTTCAGGCCCTAATCTGGTTCCGGCACGGCACGCTGAGCCTTTGGTTATTTCCTCTTCCTGGTGGGAAATGAGAGTTAAATTTGCCCGTCCAGACACCTCCAGCTAGTCTCTCATTGGTTCTCGCTATTCCTGTTCATCTTCCGCAGAAATTGCAAACTGGGCCAAACAGGAGGTTAAAGGCGCTGACTCTCCAAGTGGGGAGAGTGTTAGTAAAGCGTCTGGAATGTTGCACCCGAGTACCAGGGGAGAAAAACTGAGACATATTTGAACACATCTCCCATTCACATGGTTGATCATACTTGCGTTCCACATGCATGTTTTAGCTGAAGGAAGAATACCTTAAACCTGGAGAGTTAAGACCCGTGTAATGGGTACCATGCAATATGACTTCAAAGGGTCTTCATTTGCTCACCGAACCTCTCCAATCCTATCACTGCTGCGTTTATGCCCCTGTACACATGCTTGATTCTCTTTCGGAGACATAGCAATCCATAGGTTTTAAGATACTTACTAGTCAGGTACATTCTTAGGCGTTTAATATGGGGTGTTGAGTCCATTTCGTTGAGCAAGGAGTAGCTCTTGTCTATTCCATATTTGGCTTAAGGAACTTTATCTGTGCTCATTTCAATCTCTGGTTTTATGCAGCACCCCAACTCACCTTTACCCTTAAGCAAGAATAAGTTGGTTTTCTAAATTTGAGACCCTGTTCTGTTCTGTAATTCAGTTCCTGTGTAGCCAAGTTTACATTCCGTGTATTACTGATATCTTATGATGTTTCTTTTTCTGTGTGACTTATTTCAGTTAGAATCATCATACCTGAATCCACGCGTTGTGCTGCTAAGGGCCTGATGACACAGATTTCATTGCTGAGTGATATTGCTTTGTAAGTAAATACCACAACTTCTTTATCCATTTTTCACGTTCTGCGATGTTGAACTTGTACTGTAAACGAGGTTCTTGTAAACAGAGCCGTTCCAAACTTTGGGGTGGCTGTGTCTTTTTCATTTTAACTTCCCTAAGCTATAGGACCATAAGTGGAAGTGCCCTAGGCTCTGTTGCTTTGTTTTTTAGATGTTTCAGGAAACACCATACACTTCTCCCAAGTGTCTGTTGGCAATTTACATCCCGCCCATCAGCATAACAAGGCTCCCAGTTCTCCATGGCCTGTCCTGCCTTTCTGGATTTTACACTTTTTTCAGATGGCCCTTTTGACCGGGGGGAAGTGAGACTTCATTGTAGTGCAGATTTCCTTTGCAAGCTTGCTTGGTTGGCCAAAAAGGGCGTATGCGTTTTTTCCTGAATATATTCAGGAAAAAACGCATACGCCCTTTTTGGCCAAGTGCATCATTGTGGACGTTCTGCCTCTTTTCCTATGCTTTCAGTGCAATTCCAGTCTACCTCCTGAAATCGGTTTCCTGCAATTCTGCCCCGATTTCAAGTCCTCTTGGAAGCCTTACTTCAGTCTATTTTTGGACGATAGCTGTCATTTATAACTCTGCAGGTTTGTGAATTACAGTGCCCCTGAGCTCCTTTCTTCAACTCGCTTTCTTGTGACCTGGCCGCAACACCGCAGGATGGCTTCAGGCCCTAATCTGGTTCCGGTACGGCACACTGAGCCTTTGGTTATTTCCTCTTCCTGGTGGGAAATGAGAGTTAAATTTGCCCGTCCAGACACCTCCAGCTAGTCTCTCATTGGTTCTCGCTATTCCTGTTCATCTTCCGCAGAAATTGCAAACTGGGCCAAACAGGAGGTTAAAGGCGCTGACTCTCCAAGTGGGGAGAGTGTTAGTAAAGCGTCTGGAATGTTGCACCCGAGTACCAGGGGAGGAAAACTGAGACATATTTGAACACGTCTCCCGTTCACATGGTTGATCATACTTGGGTTCCACATGCATGTTTTAGCTGAAGGAAGAATACCTTAAACCTGGAGAGTTAAGACCCGTGTAATGGGTACCATGCAATATGACTTCAAAGGGTCTTCATTTGCTCACCGAACCTCTCCAATCCTATCACTGCTGCGTTTATGCCCCTGTACACATGCTTGATTCTCTTTCGGAGACATAGCAATCCATAGGTTTTAAGATACTTACTAGTCAGGTACATTCTTAGGCGTTTAATATGGGGTGTTGAGTCCATTTCGTTGAGCAAGGAGTAGCTCTTGTCTATTCCATATTTGGCTTAAGGAACTTTATCTGTGCTCATTTCAATCTCTGGTTTTATGCAGCACCCCAACTCACCTTTACCCTTAAGCAAGAATAAGTTGGTTTTCTAAATTTGAGACCCTGTTCTGTTCTGTAATTCAGTTCCTGTGTAGCCAAGTTTACATTCCGTGTATTACTGATATCTTATGATGTTTCTTTTTCTGTGTGACTTATTTCAGTTAGAATCATCATACCTGAATCCACGCGTTGTGCTGCTAAGGGCCTGATGACACAGATTTCATTGCTGAGTGATATTGCTTTGTAAGTAAATACCACAACTTCTTTATCCATTTTTCACGTTCTGCGATGTTGAACTTGTACTGTAAACGAGGTTCTTGTAAACAGAGCCGTTCCAAACTTTGGGGTGGCTGTGTCTTTTTCATTTTAACTTCCCTAAGCTATAGGACCATAAGTGGAAGTGCCCTAGGTTCTGTTGCTTTGTTTTTTAGATGTTTCAGGAAACACCATACACTTCTCCCGAGTGGTTGTTGGCAATTTACATCCCGCCCATCAGCATAACAAGGCTCCCAGTTCTCCATGGCCTGTCCTGCCTTTCTGGATTTTACACTTTTTTCAGATGGCCCTTTTGACCGGGGGGAAGTGAGACTTCATTGTAGTGCAGATTTCCTTTGCAAGCTTGCTTGGTTGGCCAAAAAGGGCGTATGCGTTTTTTCCTGAATATATTCAGGAAAAAACGCATACGCCCTTTTTGGCCAAGTGCATCATTGTGGACGTTCTGCCTCTTTTCCTATGCTTTCAATGCAATTCCAGTCTACCTCCTGAAATCGGTTTCCTGCAATTCTGCCCCGCTTTCAAGTCCTCTTGGCAGCCTTACTTCAGTCTATTTTTGGACGATAGCTGTCATTTATAACTCTGCAGGTTTGTGAATTACAGTGCCCCTGAGCTCCTTTCTTCAACTTGCTTTCTTGTGACCTGGCCGCAACACCACAGGATGGCTTCAGGCCCTAATCTGGTTCCAGCCCGGCATGCTGAGCCTTTGGTTAATTCCTCTTCCTGGTGGGAAATGAGATTTAAATTTGCCCGTTCAGACACCTCCAGCTAGTCTCTCATTGGTTCTCGCTATTCCTGTTCATCTTCCGCAGAAATTGCAAACTGGGCCAAACAGGAGGTTAAAGGCGCTGACTCTCTAAGTGGGGAGAGTTTTAGTAAACGTCTGGAATGTTGCACCCGAGTACCAGGGGAGGAAAACTGAGACATATTTGAACACGTCTCCCGTTCACATGGTTGATCATACTCTAGGTTCCACATGCATGTTTTAGCTGAAGGAAGAATACCTTAAACCTGGAGAGTTAAGACCCGTGTAATGGGTACCATGCAATATGACTTCAAAGGGTCTTCATTTGCTCACCGAACCTCTCCAATCCTATCACCGCTGCGTTTATGCCCCTGTACACATGCTTGATTCTCTTTCGGAGACATAGCAATCCATAGGTTTTAAGATACTTACTAGTCAGGAACATTCTTAGGCGTTTAATATGCGATGTTGAGTCCATTTCGTTGAGCAAGGAGTAGCTCTTGTCTATTCCATATTTGACTTAAGGAAATTTATCTGTGCTCATTTCAATCTCTGGTTTTATGCAGCACCCCAAATCACCTTTACCCTTAAGCAAGCATAAGTTGGTTTTCTAAATTTGAGACCCTGTTCTGTTCTGTAATTCAGTTCCTGTGTAGCCAAGTTTACATTCCGTGTATTACTGATATCTTATGATGTTTCTTTTTCTGTGTGACTTACTTCAGTTAGAATCATCATACCTGAATCCACTCATTGTGCTGCTAAGGGCCTGATGACACAGATTTCATTGCTGAGTGATATTGCTTTGTAAGTAAATACCACAACTTCTTTATCCATTTTTCACTTTCTGCGATGTTGAACTTGTACTGTAAACGAGGTTCTTGTAAACAGAGCCGTTCCAAACTTTGGGGTGGCTGTGTCTTTTTGATTTTAATTTCCCTAAGCTATAGGACCATAAGTGGCAGTGCCCTAGGCTCTGTTGCTTTGTTTTTTAGATGTTTCAGGAAACACCATACACTTCACCCGAGTGGTTGTTGGCAATTTACATCCCGCCCATCAGCATAACAAGGCTCCCAGTTCTCCATGGCCTGTCCTGCCTTTCTGGATTTTACACTTTTTTCAGATGGCCCTTTTGACCGGGGGGAAGTGAGACTTCATTGTAGTGCAGATTTCCTTTGCAAGCTTGCTTGGTTGGCCAAAAAGGGCGTATGCGTTTTTTCCTGAATATATTCAGGAAAAAACGCATACGCCCTTTTTGGCCAAGTGCATCATTGTGGACGTTCTGCCTCTTTTCCTATGCTTTCAATGCAATTCCAGTCTACCTCCTGAAATCGGTTTCCTGCAATTCTGCCCCGCTTTCAAGTCCTCTTGGCAGCCTTACTTCAGTCTATTTTTGGACGATAGCTGTCATTTATAACTCTGCAGGTTTGTGAATTACAGTGCCCCTGAGCTCCTTTCTTCAACTCGCTTTCTTGTGAACTGGCCGCAACACCGCAGGATGGCTTCAGGCCCTAATCTGGTTCCGGCACGGCATGCTGAGCCTTTGGTTAATTCCTCTTCCTGGTGGGAAATGAGAGTTAAATTTGCCCGTCCAGACACCTCCAGCTAGCCTCTCATTGGTTCTTGCTATTCCTTTTCATCTTCCGCAGAAATTGCAAACTGGGCCAAACAGGAGGTTAAAGGCGCTGACTCTCCAAGTGGGGAGAGTGTTAGTAAAGCGTCTGGAATGTTGCACCCGAGTACCAGGGGAGGAAAACTGAGACATATTTGAACACGTCTCCCGATCACATGGTTGATCATACTCTAGGTTCCACATGCATGTTTTAGCTGAAGGAAGAATACCTTAAACCTGGGTAGTTGAAACCCGTGGAATGGGTACCATGCAATATGACTTCAAAGGGTCTTCATTTGCTCACCGAACCTCTCCAATCCTATCACTGCTGCGTTTATTCCCCTGTACACACGCTTGATTCTCTTTTGGAGACATAGCAATCCATAAGTTTTAAGATACTTACTAGTCAGGTACATTCTTAGGCGTTTAATATGGGGTTTTGAGTCCATTTCGTTGAGCAAGGAGTAGCTCTTGTCTATTCCATATTTGGCTTAAGGAACTTTATCTGTGCTCATTTCAATCTCTGGGTTTATGCAGCACCCCAACTCACCTTTCCCCTTAAGCAAGCATAAGTTGGTTTTCTAAATTTGAGACCCTGTTCTGTTTTGGAATGCAGTTTCTGTGTAGCCAAGTTTACATTCCGTGTATTAGTGATATCTTATGATGTTTCTTTTTCTGTGTGACTTATTTCAGTTAGAATCATCGTACCTGAATCCACTCATTATGCTGCTACGGGCCTGATGACATAGATTTCATTGCTGAGTGATACTGCATTGTACGTAAGTACCACAAGTTCTTTATCCATTTTTCACTTTCTGCGATGTTGAACTTGTACTGTAAACGAGGTTCTTGTAAACAGAGGCGTCCCAAACTTTGGGGTGGCTGTGTCTTTTTGATTTTAATTTCCCTAAGCTATAGGACCATAAGTGGCAGTGCCCTAGGCTCTGTTGCTTTGTTTTTTAGATGTTTCAGGAAACACCATATACTTCTCCCAAGTGGTTGTTGGCAATTTACATCCCGCCCATCAGCATAACAAGGCTCCCAGTTCTCCATGGCCTGTCCTGCCTTTCTGGATTTTACACTTTTTTCAGATGGCCCTTTTGACCCGGGGGAAGTGAGACTTCATTGTAGTGCAGATTTCCTTTGCAAGCTTGCTTGGTTGGCCAAAAAGGGCGTATGCGTTTTTTCCTGAATATATTCAGGAAAAAACGCATACGCCCTCTTTGGCCAAGTGCATCATTGTGGACGTTCTGCCTCTTTTCCTATGCTTGCAATGCAATTCCAGTCTACCTCCTGAAATCGGTTTCCTGCAATTCTGCCCCGCTTTCAAGTCCTCTTGGCAGCCTTACTTCAGTCTATTTTTGGACGATAGCTGTCATTTATAACTCTGCAGGTTTGTGAATTACAGTGCCCCTGAGCTCCTTTCTTCAACTCGCTTTCTTGTGAACTGGCCGCAACACCGCAGGATGGCTTCAGGCCCTAATCTGGTTCCGGCACGGCATGCTGAGCCTTTGGTTAATTCCTCTTCCTGGTGGGAAATGAGAGTTAAATTTGCCCGTCCAGACACCTCCAGCTAGCCTCTCATTGGTTCTTGCTATTCCTTTTCATCTTCCGCAGAAATTGCAAACTGGGCCAAACAGGAGGTTAAAGGCGCTGACTCTCCAAGTGGGGAGAGTGTTAGTAAAGCGTCTGGAATGTTGCACCCGAGTACCAGGGGAGGAAAACTGAGACATATTTGAACACGTCTCCCGATCACATGGTTGATCATACTCTAGGTTCCACATGCATGTTTTAGCTGAAGGAAGAATACCTTAAACCTGGGTAGTTGAAACCCGTGGAATGGGTACCATGCAATATGACTTCAAAGGGTCTTCATTTGCTCACCGAACCTCTCCAATCCTATCACTGCTGCGTTTATTCCCCTGTACACATGCTTGATTCTCTTTTGGAGACATAGCAATCCATAAGTTTTAAGATACTTACTAGTCAGGTACATTCTTAGGCGTTTAATATGGGGTTTTGAGTCCATTTCGTTGAGCAAGGAGTAGCTCTTGTCTATTCCATATTTGGCTTAAGGAACTTTATCTGTGCTCATTTCAATCTCTGGGTTTATGCAGCACCCCAACTCACCTTTCCCCTTAAGCAAGCATAAGTTGGTTTTCTAAATTTGAGACCCTGTTCTGTTTTGGAATGCAGTTTCTGTGTAGCCAAGTTTACATTCCGTGTATTAGTGATATCTTATGATGTTTCTTTTTCTGTGTGACTTATTTCAGTTAGAATCATCGTACCTGAATCCACTCATTATGCTGCTACGGGCCTGATGACATAGATTTCATTGCTGAGTGATACTGCATTGTACGTAAGTACCACAAGTTCTTTATCCATTTTTCACTTTCTGCGATGTTGAACTTGTACTGTAAACGAGGTTCTTGTAAACAGAGGCGTCCCAAACTTTGGGGTGGCTGTGTCTTTTTGATTTTAATTTCCCTAAGCTATAGGACCATAAGTGGCAGTGCCCTAGGCTCTGTTGCTTTGTTTTTTAGATGTTTCAGGAAACACCATATACTTCTCCCAAGTGGTTGTTGGCAATTTACATCCCGCCCATCAGCATAACAAGGCTCCCAGTTCTCCATGGCCTGTCCTGCCTTTCTGGATTTTACACTTTTTTCAGATGGCCCTTTTGACCCGGGGGAAGTGAGACTTCATTGTAGTGCAGATTTCCTTTGCAAGCTTGCTTGGTTGGCCAAAAAGGGCGTATGCGTTTTTTCCTGAATATATTCAGGAAAAAACGCATACGCCCTCTTTGGCCAAGTGCATCATTGTGGACGTTCTGCCTCTTTTCCTATGCTTGCAATGCAATTCCAGTCTACCTCCTGAAATCGGTTTCCTGCAATTCTGCCCCGCTTTCAAGTCCTCTTGGCAGCCTTACTTCAGTCTATTTTTGGACGATAGCTGTCATTTATAACTCTGCAGGTTTGTGAATTACAGTGCCCCTGAGCTCCTTTCTTCAACTTGCTTTCTTGTGACCTGGCCGCAACACCGCAGGATGGCTTCAGGCCCTAATCTGGTTCCGGCACGGCACGCTGAGCCTTTGGTTATTTCCTCTTCCTGGTGGGAAATGAGAGTTAAATTTGCCCGTCCAGACACCTCCAGCTAGTCTCTCATTGGTTCTCGCTATTCCTGTTCATCTTCCGCAGAAATTGCAAACTGGGCCAAACAGGAGGTTAAAGGCGCTGACTCTCCAAGTGGGGAGAGTGTTAGTAAAGCGTCTGGAATGTTGCACCCGAGTACCAGGGGAGAAAAACTGAGACATATTTGAACACATCTCCCATTCACATGGTTGATCATACTTGCGTTCCACATGCATGTTTTAGCTGAAGAAAGAATACCTTAAACCTGGAGAGTTAAGACCCGTGTAATGGGTACCATGCAATATGACTTCAAAGGGTCTTCATTTGCTCACCGAACCTCTCCAATCCTATCACTGCTGCGTTTATGCCCTTGTACACATGCTTGATTCTCTTTCGGAGACATAGCAATCCATAGGTTTTAAGATACTTACTAGTCAGGTACATTCTTAGGCGTTTAATATGGGGTGTTGAGTCCATTTCGTTGAGCAAGGAGTAGCTCTTGTCTATTCCATATTTGGCTTAAGGAACTTTATCTGTGCTCATTTCAATCTCTGGTTTTATGCAGCACCCCAACTCACCTTTACCCTTAAGCAAGAATAAGTTGGTTTTCTAAATTTGAGACCCTGTTCTGTTCTGTAATTCAGTTCCTGTGTAGCCAAGTTTACATTCCGTGTATTACTGATATCTTATGATGTTTCTTTTTCTGTGTGACTTATTTCAGTTAGAATCATCATACCTGAATCCACGCATTGTGCTGCTAAGGGCCTGATGACATAGATTTCATTGCTGAGTGATATTGCTTTGTAAGTAAATACCACAACTTCTTTATCCATTTTTCACGTTCTGCGATGTTGAACTTGTACTGTAAACGAGGTTCTTGTAAACAGAGCCGTTCCAAACTTTGGGGTGGCTGTGTCTTTTTGATTTTAATTTCCCTAAGCTATAGGACCATAAGTGGAAGTGCCCTAGGCTCTGTTGCTTTGTTTTTTAGATGTTTCAGGAAACACCATACACTTCTCCCGAGTGGTTGTTGGCAATTTACATCCCGCCCATCAGCATAACAAGGCTCCCAGTTCTCCATGGCCTGTCCTGCCTTTCTGGATTTTACACTTTTTTCAGATGGCCCTTTTGACTGGGGGGAAGTGAGACTTCATTGTAGTGCAGATTTCCTTTGCAAGCTTGCTTGGTTGGCCAAAAAGTGCGTATGCGTTTTTTCCTGAATATATTCAGGAAAAAACGCATACGCCCTTTTTGGCCAAGTGCATCATTGTGGACGTTCTGCCTCTTTTCCTATGCTTTCAGTGCAATTCCAGTCTACCTCCTGAAATCGGTTTCCTGCAATTCTGCCCCGCTTTCAAGTCCTCTTGGCAGCCTTACTTCAGTCTATTTTTGGACGATAGCTGTCATTTATAACTCTGCAGGTTTGTGAATTACAGTGCCCCTGAGCTCCTTTCTTCAACTTGCTTTCTTGTGACCTGGCCGCAACACCGCAGGATGGCTTCAGGCCCTAATCTGGTTCCGGCACGGCATGCTGAGCCTTTGGTTATTTCCTCTTCCTGGTGGGAAATGAGAGTTAAATTTGCCCGTCCAGACACCTCCAGCTAGTCTCTCATTGGTTCTCGCTATTCCTGTTCATCTTCCGCAGAAATTGCAAACTGGGCCAAACAGGAGGTTAAAGGCGCTGACTCTCCAAGTGGGGAGAGTGTTAGTAAAGCGTCTGGAATGTTGCACCCGAGTACCAGGGGAGGAAAACTGAGACATATTTGAAACGTCTCCCGTTCACATGGTTGATCATACTTGGGTTCCACATGCATGTTTTAGCTGAAGGAAGAATACCTTAAACCTGGAGAGTTAAGACCCGTGTAATGGGTACCATGCAATATGACTTCAAAGGGTCTTCATTTGCTCACCGAACCTCTCCAATCCTATCACTGCTGCGTTTATGCCCCTGTACACATGCTTGATTCTCTTTCGGAGACATAGCAATCCATAGGTTTTAAGATACTTACTAGTCAGGTACATTCTTAGGCGTTTAATATGCGGTGTTGAGTCCATTTCGTTGAGCAATGAGTAGCTCTTGTCTATTCCATATTTGACTTAAGGAACTTTATCTGTGCTCATTTCAATCTCTGGTTTTATGCAGCACCCAAACTCACCTTTACCCTTAAGCAAGCATAAGTTGGTTTTCTAAATTTGAGACCCTGTTCTGTTCTGTAATTCAGTTCCTGTGTAGCCAAGTTTACATTCCTTGTATTACTGATATCTTATGATGTTTCTTTTTCTGTGTGACTTACTTCAGTTAGAATCATCATACCTGAATCCACGCATTGTGCTGCTAAGGGCCTGATGACACAGATTTCATTGCTGAGTGATATTGCTTTGTAAGTAAATACCACAACTTCTTTATCCATTTTTCACTTTCTGCGATGTTGAACTTGTACTGTAAACGAGGTTCTTGTAAACAGAGCCGTTCCAAACTTTGGGGTGGCTGTGTCTCTTTGATTTTAATTTCCCTAAGCTATAGGACCATAAGTGGAAGTGCCCTAGGTTCTGTTGCTTTGTTTTTTAGATGTTTCAGGAAACACCATACACTTCTCCCGAGTGGTTGTTGGCAACTTACATCCCGCCCATCAGCATAACAAGGCTCCCAGTTCTCCATGGCCTGTCCTGCCTTTCTGGATTTTACACTTTTTTCAGATGGCCCTTTTGACCGGGGGGAAGTGAGACTTCATTGTAGTGCAGATTTCCTTTGCAAGCTTGCTTGGTTGGCCAAAAAGGGCGTATGTGTTTTTTCCTGAATATATTCAGGAAAAAACGCATACGCCCTCTTTGGCCAAGTGCATCATTGTGGACGTTCTGCCTCTTTTCCTATGCTTTCAATGCAATTCCAGTCTACCTCCTGAAATCGGTTTCCTGCAATTCTGCCCCGCTTTCAAGTCCTCTTGGCAGCCTTACTTCAGTCTATTTTTGGACGATAGCTGTCATTTATAACTCTGCAGGTTTGTGAATTACAGTGCCCCTGAGCTCCTTTCTTCAACTTGCTTTCTTGTGACCTGGCCGCAACACCGCAGGATGGCTTCAGGCCCTAATCTGGTTCCGGCCCGGCATGCTGAGCCTTTGGTTAATTCCTCTTCCTGGTGGGAAATGAGAGTTAAATTTGCCCGTCCAGACACCTCCAGCTAGCCTCTCATTGGTTCTCGCTATTCCTGTACATCTTCCGCAGAAATTGCAAACTGGGCCAAACAGGAGGTTAAAGGGACTGACTCTCCAAGTGGGGAGAGTGTTAGTAAAGCGTCTGGAATGTTGCACCCGAGTACCAGGGTACGAAAACTGAGACATATTTGAACACGTCTCCCGATCACATGGTTGATCATACTCTAGGTTCCACATGCATGTTTTAGCTGAAGGAAGAATACCTTAAACCTGGGTAGTTGAAACCCGTGGAATGGGTACCATGCAATATGACTTCAAAGGGTCTTCATTTGCTCACCGAACCTCTCCAATCCTATCACTGCTGCGTTTATTCCCCTGTACACACGCTTGATTCTCTTTTGGAGACATAGCAATCCATAAGTTTTAAGATACTTACTAGTCAGGTACATTCTTAGGCGTTTAATATGGGGTTTTGAGTCCATTTCGTTGAGCAAGGAGTAGCTCTTGTCTATTCCATATTTGGCTTAAGGAACTTTATCTGTGCTCATTTCAATCTCTGGTTTTATGCAGCACCCCAACTCACCTTTCCCCTTAAGCAAGCATAAGTTGGTTTTCTAAATTTGAGACCCTGTTCTGTTTTGGAATGCAGTTCCTGTGTAGCCAAGTTTACATTCCGTGTATTAGTGATATCTTATGATGTTTCTTTTTCTGTGTGACTTATTTCAGTTAGAATCATCGTACCTGAATCCACTCATTATGCTGCTACGGGCCTGATGACATAGATTTCATTGCTGAGTGATACTGCATTGTACGTAAGTACCACAAGTTTTTTATCCATTTTTCACTTTCTGCGATGTTGAACTTGTACTGTAAACGAGGTTCTTGTAAACAGAGGCGTCCCAAACTTTGGGGTGGCTGTGTCTTTTTGATTTTAATTTCCCTAAGCTATAGGACCATAAGTGGCAGTGCCCTAGGCTCTGTTGCTTTGTTTTTTAGATGTTTCAGGAAACACCATACACTTCTCCCGAGTGTCTGTTGGCAATTTACATCCCGCCCATCAGCATAACAAGGCTCCCAGTTCTCAATGGCCTGTTACCTTTCTGGATTTTACACTTTTTTCAGATGGCCCTTTTGACCGGGGGGAAGTGAGACTTCATTGTAGTGCAGATTTCCTTTGCAAGCTTGCTTGGTTGGCCAAAAAGGGCGTATGCGTTTTTTCCTGAATATATTCAGGAAAAAACGCATACGCCCTTTTTGGCCAAGTGCATCATTGTGGACGTTCTGCCTCTTTTCCTATGCTTTCAATGCAATTCCTGTCTACCTCCTGAAATCGATTTCCTGCAATTCTGCCCCGCTTTCAAGTCCTCTTGGCAGCCTTACTTCAGTCTATTTTTGGACGATAGCTGTCATTTATAACTCTGCAGGTTTGTGAATTACAGTGCCCCTGAGCTCCTTTCTTCAACTCGCTTTCTTGTGACCTGGCCGCAACACTGCAGGATGGCTTCAGGCCCTAATCTGGTTCCGGCACGGCACGCTGAGCCTTTGGTTATTTCCTCTTCCTGGTGGGAAATGAGAGTTAAATTTGCCCGTCCAGACACCTCCAGCTAGTCTCTCATTGGTTCTCGCTATTCCTGTTCATCTTCCGCAGAAATTGCAAACTGGGCCAAACAGGAGGTTAAAGGCGCTGACTCTCCAAGTGGGGAGAGTGTTAGTAAAGCGTCTGGAATGTTGCACCCGAGTACCAGGGGAGGAAAACTGAGACATATTTGAACACGTCTCCCGTTCACATGGTTCATCATACTTGGGTTCCACATGCATGTTTTAGCTGAAGGAAGAATACCTTAAACCTGGAGAGTTAAGACCCGTGTAATGGGTACCATGCAATATGACTTCAAAGGGTCTTCATTTGCTCACCGAACCTCTCCAATCCTATCACTGCTGCGTTTATGCCCCTGTACACATGCTTGATTCTCTTTCGGAGACATAGCAATCCATAGGTTTTAAGATACTTACTAGTCAGGTACATTCTTAGGCGTTTAATATGCGGTGTTGAGTCCATTTCGTTGAGCAAGGAGTAGCTCTTGTCTATTCTATATTTGACTTAAGGAACTTTATCTGTGCTCATTTCAATCTCTGGTTTTATGCAGCACCCCAACTCACCTTTACCCTTAAGCAAGCATAAGTTGGTTTTCTAAATTTGAGACCCTGTTCTGTTCTGTAATTCAGTTCCTGTGTAGCCAAGTTTACATTCCGTGTATTACTGATATCTTATGATGTTTCTTTTTCTGTGTGACTTACTTCAGTTAGAATCATCATACCTGAATCCACTCATTGTGCTGCTAAGGGCCTGATGACACAGATTTCATTGCTGAGTGATATTGCTTTGTAAGTAAATACCACAACTTCTTTATCCATTTTTCACTTTCTGCGATGTTGAACTTGTACTGTAAACGAGGTTCTTGTAAACAGAGCCGTTCCAAACTTTGGGGTGGCTGTGTCTTTTTGATTTTAATTTCCCTAAGCTATAGGACCATAAGTGGAAGTCCCCTAGGTTCTGTTGCTTTGTTTTTTAGATGTTTCAGGAAACACCATACACTTCTCCCGAGTGGTTGTTGGCAATTTACATCCCGCCCATCAGCATAACAAGGCTCCCAGTTCTCCATGGCCTGTCCTGCCTTTCTGGATTTTACACTTTTTTCAGATGGCCCTTTTGACCGGGGGGAAGTGAGACTTCATTGTAGTGCAGATTTCCTTTGCAAGCTTGCTTGGTTGGCCAAAAAGGGCGTATGCGTTTTTTCCTGAATATATTCAGGAAAAAACGCATACGCCCTTTTTGGCCAAGTGCATCATTGTGGACGTTCTGCCTCTTTTCCTATGCTTTCAATGCAATTCCAGTCTACCTCCTGAAATCGGTTTCCTGCAATTCTGCCCCGCTTTCAAGTCCTCTTGGCAGCCTTACTTCAGTCTATTTTTGGACGATAGCTGTCATTTATAACTCTGCAGGTTTGTGAATTACAGTGTCCCTGAGCTCCTTTCTTCAACTCGCTTTCTTGTGACCTGGCCGCAACACCGCAGGATGGCTTCAGGCCCTAATCTGGTTCCGGTACGGCACGCTGAGCCTTTGGTTATTTCCTCTTCCTGGTGGGAAATGAGAGTTAAATTTGCCCGTCCAGACACCTCCAGCTAGCCTCTCATTGGTTCTCGCTATTCCTGTTCATCTTCCGCAGAAATTGCAAACTGGGCCAAACAGGAGGTTAAAGGCGCTGACTCTCCAAGTGGGTAGAGTGTTAGTAAAGCGTCTGGAATATTGCACCCGAGTACCAGGGGAGGAAAACTGAGACATATTTGAACACGTCTCCCGTTCACATGGTTGATCATACTCTAGGTTCCACATGCATGTTTTAGCTGAAGGAAGAATACCTTAAACCTGGGTAGTTGAAACCCGTGGAATGGGTACCATGCAATATGACTTCAAAGGGTCTTCATTTGCTCACCGAACCTCTCCAATCCTATCACTGCTGCATTTGTGCCCCTGTACACATGCTTGATTCTCTTTCGGAGACATAGCAATCCATATGTTTTAAGATACTTACTAGTCAGGTACATTCTTAGGCGTTTAATATGCGGTGTTGAGTCCATTTCGTTGAGCAAGGAGTAGCTCTTGTCTATTCCATATTTGGCTTAAGGAACTTTATCTGTGCTCATTTCAATCTCTGGTTTTATGCAGCACCCCAACTCACCTTTACCCTTAAGCAAGAATAAGTTGGTTTTCTAAATTTGAGACCCTGTTCTGTTCTGTAATTCAGTTCCTGTGTAGCCAAGTTTACATTCCGTGTATTACTGATATCTTATGATGTTTCTTTTTCTGTGTGACTTATTTCAGTTAGAATCATCATACCTGAATCCACTCATTGTGATGCTAAGGGCCTGATGACATAGATTTCATTGCTGAGTGATATTGCTTTGTAAGTAAATACCACAACTTCTTTATCCATTTTTCACTTTCTGCGATGTTGAACTTGTACTGTAAACGAGGTTCTTGTAAACAGAGGCGTCCCAAACTTTGGGGTGGCTGTGTCTTTTTGATTTTAATTTCCCTAAGCTATAGGACCATAAGTGGCAGTGCCCTAGGCTCTGTTGCTTTGTTTTTTAGATGTTTCAGGAAACACCATACACTTCTCCCGAGTGGTTGTTGGCAATTTACATCCCGCCCATCAGCATAACAAGGCTCCCAGTTCTCCATGGCCTGTCCTGCCTTTCTGGATTTTACACTTTTTTCAGATGGCCCTTTTGACCGGGGGGAAGTGAGACTTCATTGTAGTGCAGATTTCCTTTGCAAGCTTGCTTGGTTGGCCAAAAAGGGCGTATGCGTTTTTTCCTGAATATATTCAGGAAAAAACGCATACGCCCTTTTTGGCCAAGTGCATCATTGTGGACGTTCTGCCTCTTTTCCTATGCTTTCAATGCAATTCCAGTCTACCTCCTGAAATCGGTTTCCTGCAATTCTGCCCCGCTTTCAAGTCCTCTTGGCAGCCTTACTTCAGTCTATTTTTGGACGATAGCTGTCATTTATAACTCTGCAGGTTTGTGAATTACAGTGCCCCTGAGCTCCTTTCTTCAACTCGCTTTCTTGTGACCTGGCCGCAACACTGCAGGATGGCTTCAGGCCCTAATCTGGTTCCGGCACGGCACGCTGAGCCTTTGGTTATTTCCTCTTCCTGGTGGGAAATGAGAGTTAAATTTGCCCGTCCAGACACCTCCAGCTAGTCTCTCATTGGTTCTCGCTATTCCTGTTCATCTTCCGCAGAAATTGCAAACTGGGCCAAACAGGAGGTTAAAGGCGCTGACTCTCCAAGTGGGGAGAGTGTTAGTAAAGCGTCTGGAATGTTGCACCCGAGTACCAGGGGAGGAAAACTGAGACATATTTGAACACGTCTCCCGTTCACATGGTTCATCATACTTGGGTTCCACATGCATGTTTTAGCTGAAGGAAGAATACCTTAAACCTGGAGAGTTAAGACCCGTGTAATGGGTACCATGCAATATGACTTCAAAGGGTCTTCATTTGCTCACCGAACCTCTCCAATCCTATCACTGCTGCGTTTATGCCCCTGTACACATGCTTGATTCTCTTTCGGAGACATAGCAATCCATAGGTTTTAAGATACTTACTAGTCAGGTACATTCTTAGGCGTTTAATATGCGGTGTTGAGTCCATTTCGTTGAGCAAGGAGTAGCTCTTGTCTATTCTATATTTGACTTAAGGAACTTTATCTGTGCTCATTTCAATCTCTGGTTTTATGCAGCACCCCAACTCACCTTTACCCTTAAGCAAGCATAAGTTGGTTTTCTAAATTTGAGACCCTGTTCTGTTCTGTAATTCAGTTCCTGTGTAGCCAAGTTTACATTCCGTGTATTACTGATATCTTATGATGTTTCTTTTTCTGTGTGACTTACTTCAGTTAGAATCATCATACCTGAATCCACTCATTGTGCTGCTAAGGGCCTGATGACACAGATTTCATTGCTGAGTGATATTGCTTTGTAAGTAAATACCACAACTTCTTTATCCATTTTTCACTTTCTGCGATGTTGAACTTGTACTGTAAACGAGGTTCTTGTAAACAGAGCCGTTCCAAACTTTGGGGTGGCTGTGTCTTTTTGATTTTAATTTCCCTAAGCTATAGGACCATAAGTGGAAGTGCCCTAGGTTCTGTTGCTTTGTTTTTTAGATGTTTCAGGAAACACCATACACTTCTCCCGAGTGGTTGTTGGCAATTTACATCCCGCCCATCAGCATAACAAGGCTCCCAGTTCTCCATGGCCTGTCCTGCCTTTCTGGATTTTACACTTTTTTCAGATGGCCCTTTTGACCGGGGGGAAGTGAGACTTCATTGTAGTGCAGATTTCCTTTGCAAGCTTGCTTGGTTGGCCAAAAAGGGCGTATGCGTTTTTTCCTGAATATATTCAGGAAAAAACGCATACGCCCTTTTTGGCCAAGTGCATCATTGTGGACGTTCTGCCTCTTTTCCTATGCTTTCAATGCAATTCCAGTCTACCTCCTGAAATCGGTTTCCTGCAATTCTGCCCCGCTTTCAAGTCCTCTTGGCAGCCTTACTTCAGTCTATTTTTGGACGATAGCTGTCATTTATAACTCTGCAGGTTTGTGAATTACAGTGTCCCTGAGCTCCTTTCTTCAACTCGCTTTCTTGTGACCTGGCCGCAACACCGCAGGATGGCTTCAGGCCCTAATCTGGTTCCGGTACGGCACGCTGAGCCTTTGGTTATTTCCTCTTCCTGGTGGGAAATGAGAGTTAAATTTGCCCGTCCAGACACCTCCAGCTAGCCTCTCATTGGTTCTTGCTATTCCTGTTCATCTTCCGCAGAAATTGCAAACTGGGCCAAACAGGAGGTTAAAGGCGCTGACTCTCCAAGTGGGTAGAGTGTTAGTAAAGCGTCTGGAATATTGCACCCGAGTACCAGGGGAGGAAAACTGAGACATATTTGAACACGTCTCCCGTTCACATGGTTGATCATACTCTAGGTTCCACATGCATGTTTTAGCTGAAGGAAGAATACCTTAAACCTGGGTAGTTGAAACCCGTGGAATGGGTACCATGCAATATGACTTCAAAGGGTCTTCATTTGCTCACCGAACCTCTCCAATCCTATCACTGCTGCATTTGTGCCCCTGTACACATGCTTGATTCTCTTTCGGAGACATAGCAATCCATATGTTTTAAGATACTTACTAGTCAGGTACATTCTTAGGCGTTTAATATGCGGTGTTGAGTCCATTTCGTTGAGCAAGGAGTAGCTCTTGTCTATTCCATATTTGGCTTAAGGAACTTTATCTGTGCTCATTTCAATCTCTGGTTTTATGCAGCACCCCAACTCACCTTTACCCTTAAGCAAGAATAAGTTGGTTTTCTAAATTTGAGACCCTGTTCTGTTCTGTAATTCAGTTCCTGTGTAGCCAAGTTTACATTCCGTGTATTACTGATATCTTATGATGTTTCTTTTTCTGTGTGACTTACTTCAGTTAGAATCATCATACCTGAATCCACTCATTGTGCTGCTAAGGCCCTGATGACACAGATTTCATTGCTGAGTGATATTGCTTTGTAAGTAAATACCACAACTTCTTTATGCATTTTTCACTTTCTGCGATGTTGAACTTGTACTGTAAATGAGGTTCTTGTAAACAGAGGCGTCCCAAACTTTGGGGTGGCTGTGTCTTTTTGATTTTAATTTCACTAAGCTATAGGATCATAAGTGGAAGTGCCCTAGGCTCTGTTGCTTTGTTTTTTAGATGTTTCAGGAAACACCATACACTTCTCCCCAGTTGTTGTTGGCAATTTACATCCCGCCCATCAGCATAACAAGGCTCCCAGTTCTCTATGGCCTGTCCTGCGTTTCTGGATTTTACACTTTTTTCAGATGGCCCTTTTGACCGGGGGGAAGTGAGACTTCATTGTAGTGCAGATTTCCTTTGCAAGCTTGCTTGGTTGGCCAAAAAGGGCGTATGCGTTTTTTCCTGAATATATTCAGGAAAAAACGCATACGCCCTTTTTGGCCAAGTGCATCATTGTGGACGTTCTGCCTCTTTTCCTATGCTTTCAATGCAATTCCAGTCTACCTCCTGAAATCGGTTTCCTGCAATTCTGCCCCGCTTTCAAGTCCTCTTGGCAGCCTTACTTCAGTCTATTTTTGGACGATAGCTGTCATTTATAACTCTGCAGGTTTGTGAATTACAGTGCCCCTGAGCTCCTTTCTTCAACTCGCTTTCTTTTGAGCTGGGCGCAACACCGCATGATGGCTTCAGGCCCTAATCTGGTTCAGGTACGGCACGCTGAGCCTTTGGTTATTTCCTCTTCCTGGTGGGAAATGAGAGTTAAATTTGCCCGTCCAGACACCTCCAGCTAGTCTCTCATTGGTTCTCGCTATTCCTGTTCATCTTCCGCAGAAATTGCAAACTGGGCCAAACAGGAGGTTAAAGGCGCTGACTCTCCAAGTGGGGAGAGTGTTAGTAAAGCGTCTGGAATGTTGCACCCGAGTACCAGGGGAGGAAAACTGAGACATATTTGAACACGTCTCCCGTTCACATGGTTGATCATAATCTGGGTTCCACATGCATGTTTTAGCTGAAGGAAGAATACCTTAAACCTGGAGAGTTGAGACCCGTGGAATGGGTGCCATGCAATATGACTTCAAAGGGTCTTCGTTTGCTCACCGAACCTCTCCAATCCTATCACTGCTGCGTTTATGCCCCTGTACACACGCTTGATTCTCTTTTGGAGACATAGCAATCCATAGGTTTTAAGATACTTACTAGTCAGGTACATTCTTAGGCGTTTAATATGGGGTGTTGAGTCCATTTCGTTGAGCAAGGAGTAGCTCTTGTCTATTCCATATTTGGCTTAAGGAACTTTATCTGTGCTCATTTCAATCTCTGGTTTTATGCAGCACCCCAACTCACCTTTCCCCTTAAGCAAGCATAAGTTGGTTTTCTAAATTTGAGACCCTGTTCTGTTCTGTAATTCAGTTCCTGTGTAGCCAAGTTTACATTCCGTGTATTACTGATATCTTATGATGTTTCTTTTTCTGTGTGACTTATTTCAGTTAGAATCATCATACCTGAATCCACTCATTGTGCTGCTAAGGGCCTGATGACACAGATTTCATTGCTGAGTGATATTGCTTTGTAAGTAAATACCACAACTTCTTTATCCATTTTTCACTTTCTGCGATGTTGAACTTGTACTGTAAACGAGGTTCTTGTAAACAGAGCCGTTCCAAACTTTGGGGTGGCTGTGTCTTTTTCATTTTAATTTCCCTAAGCTATAGGACCATAAGTGGAAGTGCCCTAGGTTCTGTTGCTTTGTTTTTTAGATGTTTCAGGAAACACCATACACTTCTCCCGAGTGGTTGTTGGCAATTTACATCCCGCCCATCAGCATAACAAGGCTCCCAGTTCTCCATGGCCTGTCCTGCCTTTCTGGATTTTACACTTTTTTCAGATGGCCCTTTTGACCGGGGGGAAGTGAGACTTCATTGTAGTGCAGATTTCCTTTGCAAGCTTGCTTGGTTGGCCAAAAAGGGCGTATGCGTTTTTTCCTGAATATATTCAGGAAAAAACGCATACGCCCTTTTTGGCCAAGTGCATCATTGTGGACGTTCTGCCTCTTTTCCTATGCTTTCAATGCAATTCCAGTCTACCTCCTGAAATCGGTTTCCTGCAATTCTGCCCCGCTTTCAAGTCCTCTTGGCAGCCTTACTTCAGTCTATTTTTGGACGATAGCTGTCATTTATAACTCTGCAGGTTTGTGAATTACAGTGCCCCTGAGCTCCTTTCTTCAACTCGCTTTCTTGTGACCTGGCCGCAACACCGCAGGATGGCTTCAGGCCCTAATCTGGTTCCGGTACGGCACGCTGAGCCTTTGGTTATTTCCTCTTCCTGGTGGGAAATGAGAGTTAAATTTGCCCGTCCAGACACCTCCAGCTAGCCTCTCATTGGTTCTCGCTATTCCTGTTCATCTTCCACAGAAATTGCAAACTGGGCCAAACAGGAGGTTAAAGGCGCTGACTCTCCAAGTCGGGAGAGTGTTAGTAAAGCGTCTGGAATATTGCACCCGAGTACCAGGGGAGGAAAACTGAGACATATTTGAACACGTCTCCCGTTCACATGGTTGATCATACTTGGGTTCCACATGCATGTTTTAGCTGAAGGAAGAATACCTTAAACCTGGAGAGTTGAGACCCGTGTAATGGGTACCATGCAATATGACTTCAAAGGGTCTTCATTTGCTCACCGAACCTCTCCAATCCTATCACTGCTGCGTTTATGCCCCTGTACACATGCTTGATTCTCTTTTGGAGACATAGCAATCCATAGATTTTACGATACTTACTAGTCAGGTACATTCTTAGGCGTTTAATATGCGGTGTTGAGTCCATTTCGTTGAGCAAGGAGTAGCTCTTGTCTATTCCATATTTGACTTAAGGAACTTTATCTGTGCTCATTTCAATCTCTGGTTTTATGCAGCACCCCAACTCACCTTTACCCTTAAGCAAGCATAAGTTGGTTTTCTAAATTTGAGACCCTGTTCTGTTCTGTAATTCAGTTCCTGTGTAGCCAAGTTTACATTCCGTGTATTACTGATATCTTATGATGTTTCTTTTTCTGTGTGACTTATTTCAGTTAGAATCATCATACCTGAATCCACTCATTGTGATGCTAAGGGCCTGATGACATAGATTTCATTGCTGAGTGATATTGCTTTGTAAGTAAATACCACAACTTCTTTATCCATTTTTCACTTTCTGCGATGTTGAACTTGTACTGTAAACGAGGTTCTTGTAAACAGAGCCGTCCCAAACTTTGGGGTGGCTGTGTCTTTTTGATTTTAATTTCCCTAAGCTATAGGACCATAAGTGGCAGTGCCCTAGGCTCTGTTGCTTTGTTTTTTAGATGTTTCAGGAAACACCATACACTTCTCCAGAGTGTCTGTTGGCAATTTACATCCCGCCCATCAGCATAACAAGGCTCCCAGTTCTCCATGGCCTGTCCTGCCTTTCTGTATTTTACACTTTTTTCAGATGGCCCTTTTGACCGGGGGGAAGTGAGACTTCATTGTAGTGCAGATTTCCTTTGCAAGCTTGCTTGGTTGGCCAAAAAGGGCGTATGCGTTTTTTCCTGAATATATTCAGGAAAAAACGCATACGCCCTTTTTGGCCAAGTGCATCATTGTGGACGTTCTGCCTCTTTTCCTATGCTTTCAGTGCAATTCCAGTCTACCTCCTGAAATCGGTTTCCTGCAATTCTGCCCCGATTTCAAGTCCTCTTGGAAGCCTTACTTCAGTCTATTTTTGGACGATAGCTGTCATTTATAACTCTGCAGGTTTGTGAATTACAGTGCCCCTGAGCTCCTTTCTTCAACTCGCTTTCTTGTGACCTGGCCGCAACACCGCAGGATGGCTTCAGGCCCTAATCTGGTTCCGGTACGGCACACTGAGCCTTTGGTTATTTCCTCTTCCTGGTGGGAAATGAGAGTTAAATTTGCCCGTCCAGACACCTCCAGCTAGTCTCTCATTGGTTCTCGCTATTCCTGTTCATCTTCCGCAGAAATTGCAAACTGGGCCAAACAGGAGGTTAAAGGCGCTGACTCTCCAAGTGGGGAGAGTGTTAGTAAAGCGTCTGGAATGTTGCACCCGAGTACCAGGGGAGGAAAACTGAGACATATTTGAACACGTCTCCCGTTCACATGGTTGATCATACTTGGGTTCCACATGCATGTTTTAGCTGAAGGAAGAATACCTTAAACCTGGAGAGTTAAGACCCGTGTAATGGGTACCATGCAATATGACTTCAAAGGGTCTTCATTTGCTCACCGAACCTCTCCAATCCTATCACTGCTGCGTTTATGCCCCTGTACACATGCTTGATTCTCTTTCGGAGACATAGCAATCCATAGGTTTTAAGATACTTACTAGTCAGGTACATTCTTAGGCGTTTAATATGCGGTGTTGAGTCCATTTCGTTGAGCAAGGAGTAGCTCTTGTCTATTCCATATTTGACTTAAGGAACTTTATCTGTGCTCATTTCAATCTCTGGTTTTATGCAGCACCCCAACTCACCTTTACCCTTAAGCAAGCATAAGTTGGTTTTCTAAATTTGAGACCCTGTTCTGTTCTGTAATTCAGTTCCTGTGTAGCCAAGTTTACATTCCGTGTATTACTGATATCTTATGATGTTTCTTTTTCTGTGTGACTTACTTCAGTTAGAATCATCATACCTGAATCCACTCATTGTGCTGCTAAGGGCCTGATGACACAGATTTCATTGCTGAGTGATATTGCTTTGTAAGTAAATACCACAACTTCTTTATCCATTTTTCACTTTCTGCGATGTTGAACTTGTACTGTAAACGAGGTTCTTGTAAACAGAGCCGTTCCAAACTTTGGGGTGGCTGTGTCTTTTTGATTTTAATTTCCCTAAGCTATAGGACCATAAGTGGCAGTGCCCTAGGCTCTGTTGCTTTGTTTTTTAGATGTTTCAGGAAACACCATACACTTCTCCCGAGTGTCTGTTGGCAATTTACATCCCGCCCATCAGCATAACAAGGCTCCCAGTTCTCCATGGCCTGTCCTGCCTTTCTGGATTTTACACTTTTTTCAGATGGCCCTTTTGACCGGGGGGAAGTGAGACTTCATTGTAGTGCAGATTTCCTTTGCAAGCTTGCTTGGTTGGCCAAAAAGGGCGTATGCGTTTTTTCCTGAATATATTCAGGAAAAAACGCATACGCCCTTTTTGGCCAAGTGCATCATTGTGGACGTTCTGCCTCTTTTCCTATGCTTTCAATACAATTCCAGTCTACCTCCTGAAATCGGTTTCCTGCAATTCTGCCCCGATTTCAAGTCCTCTTGGAAGCCTTACTTCAGTCTATTTTTGGACGATAGCTGTCATTTATAACTCTGCAGGTTTGTGAATTACAGTGCCCCTGAGCTCCTTTCTTCAACTCGCTTTCTTGTGACCTGGCCGCAACACCGCAGGATGGCTTCAGGCCCTAATCTGGTTCCGGCACGGCACGCTGAGCCTTTGGTTAATTCCTCTTCCTGGTGGGAAATGAGAGTTAAATTTGCCCGTCCAGACACCTCCAGCTAGCCTCTCATTGGTTCTCGCTATTCCTGTTCATCTTCCGCAGAAATTGCAAACTGGGCCAAACAGGAGGTTAAAGGGACTGACTCTCCAAGTGGGGAGAGTGTTAGTAAAGCGTCTGGAATGTTGCACCCGAGTACCAGGGGAGGAAAACTGAGACATATTTGAACACGTCTCCCATTCACATGGTTGATCATAATCTGGGTTCCACATGCATGTTTTAGCTGAAGGAAGAATACCTTAAACCTGGAGAGTTGAGACCCGTGGAATGGGTGCCATGCAATATGACTTCAAAGGGTCTTCATTTGCTCACCGAACCTCTCCAATCCTATCACTGCTGCGTTTATGCCCCTGTACACATGCTTGATTCTCTTTCGGAGACATAGCAATCCATAGGTTTTAACATACTTACTAGTCAGGTACATTCTTAGGCCTTTAATATGCGGTGTTGAGTCCATTTCGTTGAGCAAGGAGTAGCTCTTGTCTATTCCATATTTGGCTTAAGGAACTTTATCTGTGCTCATTTCAATCTCTGGTTTTATGCAGCACCCCAACTCACCTTTACCCTTAAGCAAGCATAAGTTGGTTTTCTAAATTTGAGACCCTGTTCTGTTCTGTAATTCAGTTCCTGTGTAGCCAAGTTTACATTCCATGTATTACTGATATCTTATGATGTTTCTTTTTCTGTGTGACTTATTTCAGTTAGAATCATCATACCTGAATCCACTCATTGTGCTGCTAAGGGCCTGATGACACAGATTTCATTGCTGAGTGATATTGCTTTGTAAGTAAATACCACAACTTCTTTATCCATTTTTCACTTTCTGCGATGTTGAACTTGTACTGTAAACGAGGTTCCTGTAAACAGAGGCGTCCCAAACTTTGGGGTGGCTGTGTCTTTTTGATTTTAATTTCCCTAAGCTATAGGACCATAAGTGGAAGTGCCCTAGGCTCTGTTGCTTTGTTTTTTCGATGTTTCAGGAAACACCATACACTTCTCCCAAGTGTCTGTTGGCAATTTACATCCCGCCCATCAGCATAACAAGGCTCCCAGTTCTCCATGGCCTGTCCTGCCTTTATGGATTTTACACTTTTTTCAGATGGCCCTTTTGACCAGGGGGCAGTGAGACTTCATTGTACTGCAGATTTCCTTTGCAAGTTTGCTTGGTTGGCCAAAAAGGGCGTATGCGTTTTTTCCTGAATATATTCAGGAAAAAACGCATACGCCCTTTTTGGCCAAGTGCATCATTGTGGACGTTCTGCCTCTTTTCCTATGCTTTCAATGCAATTCTAGTCTACCTCCTGAAATCGGTTTCCTGCAATTCTGCCTTGCTTTCAATGCCTCTTCATAGCCTTACCTCAATATATTTTTTAAAAATAGTTGGCCTTTATAACTCTGCAGGTTTTTGAATTGCAGTGGCCCTTAGCTCCATTTTTTAGCTCTTATTTTCGTGGTCTTGCCCCGTAACCACAGGATTCCTTGAAGCCCTATTTTTCTTCTGGGGCACCTTGCTGTGCCTTTGGTTAATTCTTCTTACTGATGTGATATTAGAGTGACATGTGCCCATTGAAACCGCTACAGCTAGTTTCTCACTGGTTCCCCCTATTCCCATTCATCCTCTGCACTAACTGCAGACTGTGCGATACCAGAACTTAAAGGCATTGACTCCATGTGGGGATGTTGTTAGTAAAGCGGCTGGAATGTCGATCCGGAGCCCCAGGAGAGGAAAAATGAGGTGCGTTTTAGAAACCTTTCCCGATCATATGGTATACCAGTCGCTGGGTTTCCCAAGCATGGTTTAGCTGTAGGAAGATTCCCTTCAACCTGGAGTGTTGGGACCCTTGGAATGAGTAGCATGAAGTATTGCATTAAACTTTCGGCAGTTGCTCACCAAAGCTCACCAATCCTGTCAGCCCCAAGTGTCCAGCCTTATGTCTTATCCAGCTGTGGGTTTATATGTGGTCAATCCAGGTTGCATCACAGCCCCTGAGCGAATTTTGTAAGAATTTTTCTCTCTTTCATTGTTTCAGCGTTTTGTTTTTAAAATTTATTTCTATAATGGGGTTTAGCTCATTTTCACTGCTGTGTTTGTGCCGCTCTGCACACACTTGATTCCCTTATGGAGATATATCAATACATGGGTTTTAAGATTCTTATTCCTCAGATATATTTCTCTGCGGTGTATAGGGTGTGTTGAGGCCTGTTCATTGAGCAAGGTGTAGATCTTGTCTAATACCTATTTGGTTTATTGAACGGTATCTGTGCTAATTTCAAACTCTGGTTTTATGCATCACCCCACCTCTCCTTTCCCCTTAAGCTGACATAAGTGTGTTTTCTAAATGTGAGACACTGTTCTGTTCTGTAATTCATTTCTTGTGCAGCCATATTTACCCTCCCTCTATAAGTGATATCTTATGATATGTTTCTTTTTCTGTTTGACTTATTTCAAGTAGTATTATCGGACCTAAATCCACTCTTTATCCTTCTACTAGCCTTATTACATTGATTTCATGGTGAAGAGATATTCCATTGTACATAAGTACCACATCTTCTTTATCCATTGTTCTCTTTCCTGGGATATTTAAGGTGTACTGAAGTTGAGGTTCTTGTAAACAGAGTAGCCCTAAACTGTGGTGTGCTTGTGTCTTGTTGATTTTTAGACTTCCCTAGATATACTCCCATGATTGGAAGTGTCCTATGCTCTGTAGCTCTGTTTTTTAGATGATTTAGGAACCACCATACACTTCTCCAGAGTGGCTCTCGGCAGTTCACACACTGCCCATCAGCGTATAAAGGCTCCCTGTTCTCCATGGCCTGTCCTGCATTTCTGGTTTTTACAATTTTTTAGGATGGCCCTTTTGACCGGTGGGAAGTGAGACTTCTTTGTTGTGCACATTTGCATTGCTTGCTTGCTTCGTTGCCCATAAAGTGCGTATGCGTTTTTTCCTGGATATAATCAGGAAAAAACGCATACGCCCTTTTGGGCCAACTGCATCATTGTCGAAATTCTGCCGCTTTTCATGTGCGTTAAAGACGAGTCCAATCTATCTCTTGAAATCTGTTTCTTGCAATTCTGTCTTGCATTCAGATCCTCTTCTTTGCCTTACCTCAACATATTTTTGGACGTTAGTTTTCATTTATAACTCTGCAGGTTTGTGAATTGCAGTGACCCTGAGCTCCATTTTTTAAGTTGCTCTTTTGTGAGCTGGCCTCAAACCCGCAGGATTGCTTCAGGCCCTATTTTGGCTCCGGCGAGGCAGGCTGAGCCTTTCTTTAATTCTTATTCTTAATGGGAAATTAGAGTGATATGTGCCCGTCCAAACCCCTACAACTCTTCTCTCATTGGTTCCCCCTCTTCCCGTTCATCCTCCTCACAATTTGCAAAATGTGTGAAACAGAAGTTTAAATGTGCTGATTCTCCAAGTGGGGAGATTCTAAGTAGCGTGGCTGGAATGGTGAACAGGAGCACCAGGAGAGGATAAATGAGGTGCATTTTAGACACATCTCCCGATCACATGGTGTACAGCCCTCTGGGCTTTCCATGCATGTTTTAGCTGTAGGAAGATCCCTTGAACCTGCAGATTTGGGACCCATTGAATGGGTACCAGGTAGTATTACTTTAAAGGGTGTGCATTTCCTCACCCAACCTCACATTTCTCTTAGCGCAAACAGTTTCCAGCCTTATGTCTCATCCTGCTGTGGGTCTAGATGTGTTCAATCCATGTTGCATCACCGTCCCTGAGGAAAAGTTGTAAGAGGTTTTCTCTGTCTCTCTGTCGTTTATTTTTTTCAATTTATTACTATATTGGTTACAGCTGATTTTCAAAGCTCTGTTTCTTGCTGCTGTACATCCACTTGATTCACGTACAGAGAGACATCAATAAATTCTTTTTCAGATTCTTACCAGTCATATATATTCTTTTCCGGTGACTTGAGTGTGCTGAGTGCAGTTCTTTTAGCTACCGTGTAGGCCTTGTTGATTATCAGTTTGGTATTTGGAATGGTATCTTTGCTAATTTCAACCTCCTGGATGATGCCTCACCCCTCCCCACCTTTCCCGTTTAGCAGCCTTATGCGTGTTTTCTACATATTTGACTATGTTTTTGTTTTGTAATTTATTTCATGTGTAGCCATTTTGGATTCCACCTTTAAGTGATATCTTATGATATGTGTCTTTTTCTTTTTGAATTCTGTCACTTAGAATGATCATACGTAACTCCTCCGGAGTTGTTACAACTGGCCATATTTCATTGATTTCCAGGCTGAATAATATTCCACTCTACCTAAGTACCACATCTCTATCCATTTTTTCCCTCCAGAGACATTTAAGTTATATCCTAGTCGAGGATCTTTTAAACAGAGAGGGGGTAAACATTGGGGTGCCTGTGTCCTCTCGATTTTTGTTTTTCCCAAGATATACGCCCATGAGTGCAAGTGCCCTATGCTCTGTAGCTCATTTTGTAGATGCTTTAGTAAACACAATACACTTCTCCAGAATGGCCGTTGGCAATATACATTTCCACTATAAGTCTCACAGGGCTCCCTCTTCTCGTTGCCCTGTCCTGCATTTCTGTTGTTTACGCTTTATGAGGATGGCTCTTCTGACTGATGCGAAGTGATATCTTTTGTGGTATTGACTTCCAGTGCCCACCTGTTTGGTTGGCTAAAAAAGTGTATGCCCTTTTCTTGAATATATACAGAAAAGAACGCATACACCCTTTTTGGCCAACTGCAATGTTGGCAATGTTCAGCTCCTTTTCTTGTGCTTAATGGCGAGTCCTTTCTACCTCCTCAAATCCCTTTCCTGCCATTCTCCCTTGCTTACAAGTCCTTTTCTCTGACTTTCCTCAAGACATTTTTCAGTGATGGATATTTTCAACTCTGCAGTTTTGTGAATTTTACTGCCCCTGAGTTCCATTGTTCAACTCGTGTTTATGGGAACTGGCCACAAAGCAGCGGGATTTCCTCAAGCCCTATACTGTTTCCATGGGCAACCCTAGCCTTTGGTCAATTCGTCTTCCTGATTGGAAATTAGAGTGACATGTGCCTGTCTGAACACCTAGGACTTGTCTCTCATTGTTCCTCATCCTTCCGCTTCATCCTCTGGACAAATTCCAAACTGTACGCAACAGGATGTTGACAGTGCTGACATCTCCAAGTGGGGAGACTGTTAGTAAAGATGCTGGAGGGGTGAACCCGAGCACCAGGAGATGAGGAGATGAGATGCCTTTTCCAAACTCTTCCCGATCAGACGGTATACCATCCTCTGGGTGTGACAGACATGTTTTAGCAGTAGGAAGAGTCCCATTCATGTAAGGAGAACACCAGGGCTTTTTCAAAATCAGTGTCTCCCCGAAACCCAAACTGGGGAATTTTTTAAGCTACGGCTACACATATGTTCATTAAGGGCCTTGGGAAGTAGGCAGAGTCCAAACTTTAGATGATTGAAGTCTTCAGGGTCAGAAGCACTCACCACCAGCTTCCCTTAGGCTACACTTTAACTGTCATTGATAGATGATGTCAATAAAAATATCTATTCTTTTTCAGATTATTTCCCCTTATAGGTTATTGCAAAATGTTGAGTGTAGTTCCCTGTGCTATACAGTAGTTCCTTGTTGATGATCTATTTTATACATAGCAGTGTGTATGTGTTAATTCCAAACTGTTAATTTATCCCTCCTCCCACCTTTCCCCTTTGGTAATAATAAATTATAAGATTTTATACTTCTCAGAAATGGGGGAGCTGAAAGAGAGGTATCATTTTCAATGGAAAAGCATTTAAAACAAGATTGAAGGTTTAACCAAGATTATTAGATGTACATCCTTGGAAAGAAATCACTTCGTTTCTCCAATATTGACCTGACAAATAAGACAAACCTTTTCACTGAACTTGCTTATAAAAAGTGATGGAAATATCAAATGGAAGTGTTAAAAACATCTTATTTTACCCGAGCCTTATACACTGTTCTATGTTAACTACAATTTGGCTCACACATCTGTTCATTGAGGTTACAATAGTCTCAATTTCTGTTACTGATCCTCCAGAGTGGACCCCAACAAGTGTCCCCCTGCCCAGTGTCATTGGGGCCAACAGATCGAGACTGAGTTTGGTTCACAAGCAAAGGAAACTTTATATTTTGATCAGAGAATGGAGAGGTGAGAGCATGCACTACCCCGTGGGCTGTGGGCTGGGCTGCTGTGTAGAGATCCTGTCAGAGTCAGTGGGAGGGAGGGAGGCGGCGGAGCTCTCGAGGGCCGGGTTGGCTGTAGCTCAGGCTCTATATTGTGGAGTCTGCACTGGGCCCCAGGAGCTGAGGTGTCGACCCAGCCATTCTGCACTAGGAAATCTGGTCTGAAGTGCCGGGTGTGGAACCTCTGCATGCGGGACCCTAGGAGCACGTGAAATTAGACAAAGCACAAAGGATAAAAAAGGTTAGACTTGACTTTATTGCCCAGATTCTATTTTTATCTCCCAGGGATTTTTAATGGGCTTTGCTGGGGACAAACCCCTCCTCTGCCTTTTGTCCCGTTCCTCATTCTTGGAGTGCTGAGGGTGCAGACCCTTCTTCTGTAACTGCTGAGTGCTGAGTTGGGAGCCCTCATACCCTGGGGCGAGGGTCAGAGCTTCTCCCCAGCAGCCTCCCGGTGACGTTGATTGTCCCCAGGACCCCTGCCTCCCTGCTCGTCCACCTGAGCACCAGCATTGGAAGTGTTATAGATTCTAATGACCTTTAAGGGTCCAGGAAAGAGATGTGCAGAGACGCTGTGGGGGCCGGTTTCATCCCGCCTCACATTTGTTCGGCCACCTTAGGCTGACCGTCTCTGCCAGCCTAGATGCTCTGACCAGTAGTCTGCGCTTTCTTCAATTAGGCCCCTGAATTAACGTACAAACAGCACCAGGTGTCAGAGCCCTGCCCGCTCAACTCCCAGACAGTCCAGGGTCAGTGGTGACCAAGGACCATGATGGCTACTGAGTCAACAGCCTTTTGAAGTAAACAGGAGTCCAGCCGGTCTTATTGGCCACCATCATCATGGTGTCTGTAGGCTTTTCTATGGTGACAGTGTGGTATACTGTTCCCCCGCCAAGATTATTAGCTCCCCTCTGGGTGCAGTAAGTCCTGCAAGCAGTAGTCTACTCTTTTGGGACACACTCTTGTTGTTTTATGAGAGAAACTCCAGGTCAAGTGATGTTCACACGAGTCGTCATGGTGCCCTGTTGCCCCCGGTTATCTCTCTGGATGTTGGAGTTGGAGGGCCTCCTCACTCGAGGTCGGTGTGCCCACGGAGCGAACCCTGCAACTTCAGGGCATGGTTGGTGGTTAGGATCACCACGTGGGGTCCTTTTCCCTTAGGAGGGAGGTGGCCTTTTGGGCTGCTGATTTCCAGGTTTTTAGATACCGCCAGTATCTTGGCCAGATGTGGCAGTGGGCCAAGCCCCTTAGTGACCGTAGTTTATCCTACCTGGATGGCATTCTTGCATTGTTCCATTTCAAGTGGTCCCAGTTTTTGCACTAATTCTCCAATGGCGATTCACCTTTCACCGGGAATGTAAAGGTCAAAGGGTTTAGCTAAATTAGGGAGTTCCAGGGCAAGGGTCTGAATTGACTGCTCTTTCCATTCTTGAAAGGCCACTTCTGGATTCTATTCAAAAGGATCATCATCTTTTCCTTTCAGTGTTTCATATAGAGGCCCAGCTAGTAGACTGTAGCTAGGGATCCAGAAGCAGCAAACCCTGGCCTCCCCAGGAACCCCTAAGCTGTCTTCTAGTTTTAGAAAGGGGTAAGGCTGAAAATGGTTTCTTCCCTTTCCTGGGATGGGCTTCTCTGACCTTCTGTGAGAATGAAGCCCAGGCAGGTCACCGCAGTCTGTGATATTTGAGCTTTTTCTTGGACAACTTCTATCCTTTATTGGCTTGGTAGTTCAGAGGCCTCCTTAGTAGGGCTGGTGATCAGAATGTCGTCTGCATATTGAAGGAGGGTTTCCTTTTCCAGAGGTAGAACTTTTAGGTCTTTAGCTAAGCTTTCCCCAAAGATGGTGTGGGAATTTTTGCACCCTTGGGGCCAGACGGCCCAGAAGTATTGTTTTAGTTGTATGTTGAGTCCTGCCACTCACAAGCCAAAATTTCTTGTGACTCTGGGACTAATGGAATACAAAAGAAGGCATCATTGAAGACTAATACAGAATACCATGTCCTGGTGGTTGGTAGAATGACCAGCAGGGTGTAGGAATTAGGAGCAACTGGAGGTATATCCTCGGTGGCTTCACTGACTGTCCTGACATCCTTTACCAGGTCCCCAGCAGCCCATGGGGCTCTCGTGGTCAGACCAATCCCAGAATATGGAGCTCACCTGGGCAGGTACCCCACCCCCACCCCAGCCCACGGGGCTCTCGTGGTCAGGCCCCTCCCAGGATACAGAGCTACCCTTGCAGGTACCGTGGCAGGGCTGGGCACACAGGAACCGTGCACATAGCCCTCATTGCAGAGCACCCCCAGCTCACCTGTCGCTCAGAGCTGACACAGAGCACCTCAGAGCAGGACTTGAACTAACAAACAGCAGCTGCGACAGGTCTGTGACCCTGGGCATCACTCCGTGAGGCCTCCCTCCACCTGGTCTTCCAGAGACTTCCACTGCACCCGGGGCACCAGGCCTCTGTCTCCAACCACCACCCACCCCTCCTCTCCCTGACTCCTGGGTTCCTCTCATTAGGAGAGGGTTTTCTTGAAGTTGTCTCCCACTCATGGGCCAGATAAAATGATTAGAAAACAAGCCAAAGCTGCAGCCCCTTGTCTATCCTGACTCTCAGGAGCCCACACCTGTTCCTTGGACCTGGCCGGTTCAGCAAGTTCCATTTTCTGCAACTGTGAGCCCCTGAGGGGTGATGATTGGCTGACCTGGGCAGCCTTACCGTGCCGGCCAGCCCTCCCCAGGTGTGCCTGGGTTGAGATCAATATAAATACCACTCCAGGCAGCAAGAGCCCCTGCAGCCATGCCTGACGCCATTTTCTCTGCCCTGTCAGCAGTCTCGGGGCTGGGCTGGTGGGAGGGAGTGAGAGGCCACGGCTTTGTGGGTGGCCCAGTGTGAGTGGGGCTCTGCTGGACTTTCTGCAGCAGTTGCCAGGCTGCCACCTGCTAAAGAAGAGGATGTGTCACCCATACCTGCTGCTGGAATTTCTCCCTGGGCAGAGGTGAGGAAGGAAAAAAGCAGTGGGGGCAGGGACAGGACGGGTATCTCAGGCAGGGAAATGGAAATCTTCCAGAAGAGCACCCAGGGCCAGGACCATCCTGGCTGGCCTGCAGGCACCAAGTCGGCCGGCATGCTGTCACTCGTGTGGCTCTATGGCCCTTCCTCTAGGCTTTCAAGTCCTTGTATATATTCAGGTGTTTTACCTGGGACGGGTGGGAATAGTTCAGCAGCAACTGGCCTGGGGCTCAGCTCACGTTTACTCACAGATGCCTCGGCACGGTGCCCCAGCTTTGCAATGAGGACGCTTGTTGCGTGGGGGCTGCTGGCTGAATGGGAGACGATTCCCCACCACTGACCAACTTCAGAATTGTTTACAACTGGAGCAAGTGCCCTGATACGGTTTTCCTCTGTGTAACTGGTGGGTTCTGTGTTTTTTTTCTCTTTTTCGTTTTTGGTTCAAGGTAGATTTTATTCCTCTTTTTTGTATTTACAGATATAAGCATGGAAATAATTTATTCATATAAATACATGTATGTGCAGGGAATAATTGTTTTTTCTGTTTTATTTTTTAAATTTTACTTCTTTTTAATTTTGAATTTTATTTTATATTTTTATACAGCAGGTTCTTATTGGTTATCTATTTTATACATATAAATGTATACATGCCAATCCCAGTCTCTCAACTCCTCCCACTACCACCCCCCCAACAGCTTTCCCCCCTTGTTGTCCATACGTTTGTTGTCTACATCTGTTGCTCTATTTATGTCTTGCAAAATGGTTAATCTGTACAGTTTTTCTAGGTTCCACATATATGCATGAATATACAAGATTTGTTTTTCTCTTTCTGACTTACTTCACTCTGTATGACAGTCTCTAGATCCATCGACGTCTCTACAAATGACCCAATTTCATTCCTTTTCATGGCTTAGTAATATTCCATTTTATATATGTACCACAGCTTTATGCATTCGTCTGTCTGTGGGCATTTAGGTTGCTTCCATTACCTCGATATTGTAAATAGTGATGCAATGAACATTGCGGTGAATGACTCTTCTTGATTTATGGTTTTGTCTGGGTATATGTCCAGTACTGGGATTCCTGTATCATATGGTAATTCTATTGTTAGTTTCTTAAGAAATTCCATATTGTTCTCCATAATGACTGTATCAATTTATATTCCCAACAATAGTGGAAGAGGGTTCCTTTTCTCCACACCCTTTCCAGCATTTTTTGTTTGTAGATTTTCAATGATGCCTATTCTACCAGGTGTGAGGTGATACCTCATTGTTGAATCCATTTCCTTGAGCAAGGGGTAGCTCTTGTCTATTACATATTTGGCTTATGGAACGGTATCTGTGCTAATTTCAAACTCTGCTTTTATGCAGCACCCCAACTCACCTTCCCCCTTAAGCAGGCATAAGTTGGTTTTCTAAACTTGAGACCCTGTTCTGTTTTGTAATTCAGTTCATGTGTAGCCAAGTTCACATTCCGTGTATTAGTGATACCTTATGATGTTTCATTTTCTGTGTGACTTATTTCACTTAGAATCATCGTGCCTCAATCCACTCATTATGCTGGTACGGGCCTGGTGACATAGATTTCATTGCTGAGTGGTATTCTGTTGTACAGAAGTACCGCAACTTCTTTATCCATTATTTGCTCTCTGGGATATTTAACTTGTGCCGTAGAAGAGATTCCTGTAAAAAGAGCCGTCCCAAATTTTGGGGTTGCTGTGTCTTTTTGATATTAATTTCCCTAAGCTATAGGACCATAAGTGGAAGTGCCCTAGGCTCTGTTGCTTTGTTTTTTAGATGTTTCAGGAAACACCATACACTTCTCCCGAGTGTCTGTTGGCAATTTACATCCCGCCCATCAGCATAACAAGGCTCCCAGTTCTCCATGGCCTGTCCTGCCTTTATGGATTTTACACTTTATTCTGATGGCCCTTTTGACCGGGGGGAAGTGAGACTTCATTGTAGTGCAGATTTCCTTTGCAAGCTTGCTTGGTTGGCCAAAAAGGGCGTATGCGTTTTTTCCTGAATATATTCAGGAAAAAACGCATATGCCCTTTTGGCAAAGTGCATCATTGTGGACGTTCTGCCTCTTTTCCTACGCTTTCAATGCAATTCCAGTCTACCTCCTGAAATCGGTATCCTGCAATTCTGCCCCGCTTTCAAGTCCTCTTGGAAGCCTTACTTCAGTATATTTTTGGACGATAGCTGTCATTTATAACTCTGCAGGTTTGTGAATTACAGAGACCCTGAGCTCCTTTCTTCAACTCGCTTTCTTTTGAGCTGGCCGCAACACCGCAGGATGGCTTCAGGCCCTAATCTGGTTCCGGCACGGCACGCTGAGCCTTTGGTTATTTCCTCTTCCTGGTGGGAAATGAGAGTTAAATTTGCCCGTCCAGACACCTCCAGCTAGTCTCTCATTGGTTCTCCCTATTCCTGTTCATCTTCCGCAGAAATTGCAAACTGGGCTAAACAGGAGGTTAAAGGCGCTGACTCTCCAAGTTGGGAGAGTGTTAGTAAAGGGTCTGGAATGTTGCACCAGAGTACCAGGGGAGGAAAACTGAGACATATTTGAAAACGTCTCCCGTTCACACGGTTGATCAACTCGGGGTTCCACATGCATGTTTTAGCTGAAGGAAGAATACCTTAAACCTGGAGAGTTGAGACCCGTGGAATGGGTACCATGCAATATGACTTCAAAGGGTCTTCATTTGCTCACCGAACCTCTCCAATCCTATCACTGCTGCGTTTATGCCCCTGTACACACGCTTGATTCTCTTTCAGAGACATAGCAATCCATAGGTTTTAAGATACTTACTAGTCAGGTACATTCTTAGGCGTTTAATATGTGGTGTTGAGTCCATATCGTTGAGCAAGGAGTAGCTCTTGTCTATTCCATATTTGGCTTAAGGAACTTTATCTGTGCTCATTTCAATCTCTGGTATTATGCAGCACCCCAACTCACCTTTCCCCTTAAGCAAGCATAAGTTGGTTTTCTAAATTTGAGACCCTGTTCTGTTCTGTAATTCAGTTCCTGTGTAGCCAAGATTCCATTCCGTGTATTACTGATATCTTATGATGTTTCTTTTTCTGTGTGACGGATTTCAGTTAGAATCATCATACCTGAATCCACTCATTGTGCTGCTAAGGGCCTGATGACACAGATTTCATTGCTGAGTGATATTGCTTTGTAAGTAAATACCACAACTTCTTTACCCATTTTTCACTTTCTGCGATGTTGAACTTGTACTATAAACGAGGTTCTTGTAAACAGAGCCGTTCCAAACTTTGGGGTGGCTGTGTCTTTTTGATTTTAATTTCCCTAAGCTATAGGACCATAAGTGGAAGTGCCCTAGGTTCTGTTGCTTTGTTTTTTAGATGTTTCAGGAAACACCATACACTTCTCCCAAGTGGTTGTTGGCAATTTACATCCCGCCCATCAGCATAACAAGGCTCCCAGTTCTCCATGGCCTGTCCTGCCTTTCTGGATTTTACACTTTTTTCAGATGGCCCTTTTGACCGGGGGGAAGTGAGACTTCATTGTAGTGCAGATTTCCTTTGCAAGCTTGCTTGGTTGGCCAAAAAGGGCGTATGCGTTTTTTCCTGAATATATTCAGGAAAAAACGCATACGCCCTTTTTGGCCAAGTGCATCATTGTGGACGTTCTGCCTCTTTTCCTATGCTTTCAATGCAATTCCAGTCTACCTCCTGAATTCGTTTTCCTGCAATTCTGCCCCGCTTTCAAGTCCTCTTGGCAGCCTTACTTCAGTCTATTTTTGGACGATAGCTGTCATTTATAACTCTGCAGGTTTGTGAATTACAGTGCCCCTGAGCTCCTTTCTTCAACTAGCTTTCTTGTGACCTGGCCGCAACACCGCAGGATGGCTTCAGGCCCTAATCTGGTTCCGGCACGGCATGCTGAGCCTTTGGTTAATTCCTCTTCCTGGTGGGAAATGAGAGTTAAATTTGCCCGTTCAGACACCTCCAGCTAGTCTCTCATTGGTTCTCGCTATTCCTGTTCATCTTCCGCAGAAATTGCAAACTGGGCCAAACAGGAGGTTAAAGGGACTGACTCTCCAAGTCGGGAGAGTGTTAGTAAAGCGTCTGGAATGTTGCACCCGAGTACCAGGGTACGAAAACTGAGACATATTTGAACACGTCTCCCGATCACATGGTTGATCATACTCTGGGTTCCACATGCATGTTTTAGCTGAAGGAAGAATACCTAAAAACTGGTTAGTTGAAACCCGTGGAATGGGTACCATGCAATATGACTTCAAAGGGTCTTCATTTGCTCACCGAACATCTCCAATCCTATCACTGCTGTGTTTATGCCCCTGTACACATGCTTGATTCTCTTTCGGAGACATAGCAATCCATAGGTTTTAAGATACTTACTAGTCAGGTACATTCTTAGGCGTTTAATATGCGGTGTTGAGTCCATTTCGTTGAGCAAGGAGTAGCTCTTGTCTATTCCATATTTGGCTTAAGGAACTTTATCTGTGCTCATTTCAATCTCTGGTTTTATGCAGCACCCCAACTCACCTTTACCCTTAAGCAAGCATAAGTTGGTTTTCTAAATTTGAGACCCTGTTCTGTTCTGTAATTCAGTTCCTGTGTAGCCAAGTTTACATTCCGTGTATTAGTGATATCTTATGATGTTTCTTTTTCTGTGTGACTTATTTCAGTTAGAATCATCGTACCTGAATCCACTCATTATGCTGCTACGGGCCTGATGACATAGATTTCATTGTTGAGTGATACTGCATTGTACGTAATACCACAAGTTCTTTATCCATTTTTCACTTTCTGTGATATTGAACTTGTACGGTAAACGAGGTTCTTGTAAACAGAGGCGTCCCAAACTTTGGGGTGGCTGTGTCTTTTTGATTTTAATTTCCCTAAGCTATAGGACCATAAGTGGAAGTGCCCTAGGCTCTGTTGCTTTGTTTTTTAGATGTTTCAGGAAACACCATACACTTCTCCCAAGTGTCTGTTGGCAATTTACTTCCCGCCCATCAGCATAACAAGGCTCCCAGTTCTCCATGGCCTGTCCTGCCTTTCTGGATTTTACACTTTTTTCAGATGGCCCTTTTGACCAGGGGGAAGTGAGACTTCATTGTAGTGCAGATTTCCTTTGCAAGCTTGCTTGGTTGGCCAAAAAGGGCGTATGCGTTTTTTCCTGAATATATTCAGGAAAAAACGCATACGCCCTTTTTGGCCAAGTGCATCATTGTGGACGTTCTGCCTCTTTTCCTATGCTTTCAATGCAATTCCAGTCTACCTCCTGAAATCGGTTTCCTGCAATTCTGCCCCGCTTTCAAGTCCTCTTGGCAGCCTTACTTCAGTCTATTTTTGGACGATAGCTGTCATTTATAACTCTGCAGGTTTGTGAATTACAGTGCCCCTGAGCTCCATTCTTCAACTCGCTTTCTTTTGAGCTGGCCGCAACACCGCAGGATGGCTTCAGGCCCTAATCTGGTTCCGGCACGGCACGCTGAGCCTTTGGTTAATTCCTCTTCCTGGTGGGAAATGAGAGTTAAATTTGCCCGTTCAGACACCTCCAGCTAGTCTCTCATTGGTTCTCGCTATTCCTGTTCATCTTCCGCAGAAATTGCAAACTGGGCCAAACAGGAGGTTAAAGGGACTGACTCTCCAAGTCGGGAGAGTGTTAGTAAAGCGTCTGGAATGTTGCACCCGAGTACCAGGGTACGAAAACTGAGACATATTTGAACACGTCTCCCGATCACATGGTTGATCATACTCTAGGTTCCACATGCATGTTTTAGCTGAAGGCAGAATACCTTAAACCTGGGTAGTTGAAACCCGTGGAATGGGTACCATGCAATATGACTTCAAAGGGTCTTCATTTGCTCACCGAACCTCTCCAATCCTATCACTGCTGCGTTTATGCCCCTGTACACATGCTTGATTCTCTTTCGGAGACATAGCAATCCATAGGTTTTAAGATACTTACTAGTCAGGTACATTCTTAGGCTTTAATATGCAGTGTTGAGTCCATTTCGTTGAGCAAGGAGTAGCTCTTGTCTATTCCATATTTGACTTAAGGAACTTTATCTGTGCTCATTTCAATCTCTGGTTTTATGCAGCACCCCAACTCACCTTTACCCTTAAGCAAGCATAAGTTGGTTTTCTAAATTTGAGACCCTGTTCTGTTCTGTAATTCAGTTCCTGTGTAGCCAAGTTTACATTCCGTGTATTACTGATATCTTATGATGTTTCTTTTTCTGTGTGACTTATTTCAGTTAGAATCATCATACCTGAATCCACTCATTGTGATGCTAAGGGCCTGATGACATAGATTTCATTGCTGAGTGATATTGCTTTGTAAGTAAATACCACAACTTCTTTATCCATTTTTCACTTTCTGCGATGTTGAACTTGTACTGTAAACGAGGTTCTTGTAAACAGAGGCATCCCAAACTTTGGGGTGGCTGTGTCTTTTTGATTTTAATTTCCCTAAGCTATAGGACCATAAGTGGCAGTGCCCTAGGCTCTGTTGCTTTGTTTTTTAGATGTTTCAGGAAACACCATACACTTCTCCCGAGTGTCTGTTGGCAATTTACATCCCGCCCATCAGCATAACAAGGCTCCCAGTTCTCCATGGCCTGTCCTGCCTTTCTGGATTTTACACTTTTTTCAGATGGCCCTTTTGACCGGGGGGAAGTGAGACTTCATTGTAGTGCAGATTTCCTTTGCAAGCTTGCTTGGTTGGCCAAAAAGGGCGTATGCGTTTTTTCCTGAATATATTCAGGAAAAAACGCATACGCCCTTTTTGGCCAAGTGCATCATTGTGGACGTTCTGCCTCTTTTCCTATGCTTTCAATGCAATTCCAGTCTACCTCCTGAAATCGGTTTCCTGCAATTCTGCCCCGCTTTCAAGTCCTCTTGGCAGCCTTACTTCAGTCTATTTTTGGACGATAGCTGTCATTTATAACTCTGCAGGTTTGTGAATTACAGTGCCCCTGAGCTCCTTTCTTCAACTCGCTTTCTTGTGACCTGGCCGCAACACTGCAGGATGGCTTCAGGCCCTAATCTGGTTCCGGCACGGCACGCTGAGCCTTTGGTTATTTCCTCTTCCTGGTGGGAAATGAGAGTTAAATTTGCCCGTCCAGACACCTCCAGCTAGTCTCTCATTGGTTCTCACTATTCCTGTTCATCTTCCGCAGAAATTGCAAACTGGGCCAAACAGGAGGTTAAAGGCGCTGACTCTCCAAGTGGGGAGAGTGTTAGTAAAGCGTCTGGAATGTTGCACCCGAGTACCAGGGTACGAAAACTGAGACATATTTGAACACGTCTCCCGTTCACATGGTTCATCATACTTGGGTTCCACATGCATGTTTTAGCTGAAGGAAGAATACCTTAAACCTGGAGAGTTAAGACCCGTGTAATGGGTACCATGCAATATGACTTCAAAGGGTCTTCATTTGCTCACCGAACCTCTCCAATCCTATCACTGCTGCGTTTATGCCCCTGTACACATGCTTGATTCTCTTTCGGAGACATAGCAATCCATAGGTTTTAAGATACTTACTAGTCAGGTACATTCTTAGGCGTTTAATATGCGGTGTTGAGTCCATTTCGTTGAGCAAGGAGTAGCTCTTGTCTATTCTATATTTGACTTAAGGAACTTTATCTGTGCTCATTTCAATCTCTGGTTTTATGCAGCACCCCAACTCACCTTTACCCTTAAGCAAGCATAAGTTGGTTTTCTAAATTTGAGACCCTGTTCTGTTCTGTAATTCAGTTCCTGTGTAGCCAAGTTTACATTCCGTGTATTACTGATATCTTATGATGTTTCTTTTTCTGTGTGACTTACTTCAGTTAGAATCATCATACCTGAATCCACTCATTGTGCTGCTAAGGGCCTGATGACACAGATTTCATTGCTGAGTGATATTGCTTTGTAAGTAAATACCACAACTTCTTTATCCATTTTTCACTTTCTGCGATGTTGAACTTGTACTGTAAACGAGGTTCTTGTAAACAGAGCCGTTCCAAACTTTGGGGTGGCTGTGTCTTTTTGATTTTAATTTCCCTAAGCTATAGGACCATAAGTGGAAGTGCCCTAGGTTCTGTTGCTTTGTTTTTTAGATGTTTCAGGAAACACCATACACTTCTCCCGAGTGGTTGTTGGCAATTTACATCCCGCCCATCAGCATAACAAGGCTCCCAGTTCTCCATGGCCTGTCCTGCCTTTCTGGATTTTACACTTTTTTCAGATGGCCCTTTTGACCGGGGGGAAGTGAGACTTCATTGTAGTGCAGATTTCCTTTGCAAGCTTGCTTGGTTGGCCAAAAAGGGTGTATGCGTTTTTTCCTGAATATATTCAGGAAAAAACGCATACGCCCTTTTTGGCCAAGTGCATCATTGTGGACGTTCTGCCTCTTTTCCTATGCTTTCAATGCAATTCCAGTCTACCTCCTGAAATCGGTTTCCTGCAATTCTGCCCCGCTTTCAAGTCCTCTTGGCAGCCTTACTTCAGTCTATTTTTGGACGATAGCTGTCATTTATAACTCTGCAGGTTTGTGAATTACAGTGTCCCTGAGCTCCTTTCTTCAACTCGCTTTCTTGTGACCTGGCCGCAACACCGCAGGATGGCTTCAGGCCCTAATCTGGTTCCGGTACGGCACGCTGAGCCTTTGGTTATTTCCTCTTCCTGGTGGGAAATGAGAGTTAAATTTGCCCGTCCAGACACCTCCAGCTAGCCTCTCATTGGTTCTCGCTATTCCTGTTCATCTTCCGCAGAAATTGCAAACTGGGCCAAACAGGAGGTTAAAGGCGCTGACTCTCCAAGTGGGTAGAGTGTTAGTAAAGCGTCTGGAATATTGCACCCGAGTACCAGGGGAGGAAAACTGAGACATATTTGAACACGTCTCCCGTTCACATGGTTGATCATACTCTAGGTTCCACATGCATGTTTTAGCTGAAGGAAGAATACCTTAAACCTGGGTAGTTGAAACCCGTGGAATGGGTACCATGCAATATGACTTCAAAGGGTCTTCATTTGCTCACCGAACCTCTCCAATCCTATCACTGCTGCGTTTATGCCCCTGTACACACGCTTGATTCTCTTTTGGAGACATAGCAATCCATAGGTTTTAAGATACTTACTAGTCAGGTACATTCTTAGGCGTTTAATATGGGGTGTTGAGTCCATTTCGTTGAGCAAGGAGTAGCTCTTGTCTATTCCATATTTGGCTTAAGGAACTTTATCTGTGCTCATTTCAATCTCTGGTTTTATGCAGCACCCCAACTCACCTTTCCCCTTAAGCAAGCATAAGTTGGTTTTCTAAATTTGAGACCCTGTTCTGTTCTGTAATTCAGTTCCTGTGTAGCCAAGTTTACATTCCGTGTATTACTGATATCTTATGATGTTTCTTTTTCTGTGTGACTTATTTCAGTTAGAATCATCATACCTGAATCCACTCATTGTGCTGCTAAGGGCCTGATGACACAGATTTCATTGCTGAGTGATATTGCTTTGTAAGTAAATACCACAACTTCTTTATCCATTTTTCACTTTCTGCGATGTTGAACTTGTACTGTAAACGAGGTTCTTGTAAACAGAGCCGTTCCAAACTTTGGGGTGGCTGTGTCTTTTTGATTTTAATTTCCCTAAGCTATAGGACCGTAAGTGGAAGTGCCCTAGGTTCTGTTGCTTTGTTTTTTAGATGTTTCAGGAAACACCATACACTTCTCCCGAGTGGTTGTTGGCAATTTACATCCCGCCCATCAGCATAACAAGGCTCCCAGTTCTCCATGGCCTGTCCTGCCTTTCTGTATTTTACACTTTTTTCAGATGGCCCTTTTGACCGGGGGGAAGTGAGACTTCATTGTAGTGCAGATTTCCTTTCAAGCTTGCTTGGTTGGCCAAAAAGGGCGTATGCGTTTTTTCCTGAATATATTCAGGAAAAAACGCATACGCCCTTTTTGGCCAAGTGCATCATTGTGGACGTTCTGCCTCTTTTCCTATGCTTTCAATGCAATTCCAGTCTACCTCCTGAAATCGGTTTCCTGCAATTCTGCCCCGCTTTCAAGTCCTCTTGGCAGCCTTACTTCAGTCTATTTTTGGACGATAGCTGTCATTTATAACTCTGCAGGTTTGTGAATTACAGTGCCCCTGAGCTCCTTTCTTCAACTCGCTTTCTTTTGAGCTGGCCGCAACACCGCAGGATGGCTTCAGGCCCTAATCTGGTTCCGGTACGGCACGATGAGCCTTTGGTTATTTCCTCTTCCTGGTGGGAAATGAGAGTTAAATTTGCCCGTCCAGACACCTCCAGCTAGCCTCTCATTGGTTCTCGCTATTCCTGTTCATCTTCCACAGAAATTGCAAACTGGGCCAAACAGGAGGTTAAAGGCGCTGACTCTCCAAGTCGGGAGAGTGTTAGTAAAGCGTCTGGAATATTGCACCCGAGTACCAGGGGAGGAAAACTGAGACATATTTGAACACGTCTCCCGTTCACATGGTTGATCATACTTGGGTTCCACATGCATGTTTTAGCTGAAGGAAGAATACCTTAAACCTGGAGAGTTGAGACCCGTGTAATGGGTACCATGCAATATGACTTCAAAGGGTCTTCATTTGCTCACCGAACCTCTCCAATCCTATCACTGCTGCGTTTATGCCCCTGTACACATGCTTGATTCTCTTTTGGAGACATAGCAATCCATAGATTTTACGATACTTACTAGTCAGGTACATTCTTAGGCGTTTAATATGCGGTGTTGAGTCCATTTCGTTGAGCAAGGAGTAGCTCTTGTCTATTCCATATTTGACTTAAGGAACTTTATCTGTGCTCATTTCAATCTCTGGTTTTATGCAGCACCCCAACTCACCTTTACCCTTAAGCAAGCATAAGTTGGTTTTCTAAATTTGAGACCCTGTTCTGTTCTGTAGTTCAGTTCCTGTGTAGCCAAGTTTACATTCCGTGTATTACTGATATCTTATGATGTTTCTTTTTCTGTGTGACTTATTTCAGTTAGAATCATCATACCTGAATCCACTCATTGTGATGCTAAGGGCCTGATGACATAGATTTCATTGCTGAGTGATATTGCTTTGTAAGTAAATACCACAACTTCTTTATCCATTTTTCACTTTCTGCGATGTTGAACTTGTACTGTAAACGAGGTTCTTGTAAACAGAGGCGTCCCAAACTTTGGGGTGGCTGTGTCTTTTTGATTTTAATTTCCCTAAGCTATAGGACCATAAGTGGCAGTGCCCTAGGCTCTGTTGCTTTGTTTTTTAGATGTTTCAGGAAACACCATACACTTCTCCCGAGTGTCTGTTGGCAATTTACATCCCGCCCATCAGCATAACAAGGCTCCCAGTTCTCCATGGCCTGTCCTGCCTTTCTGTATTTTACACTTTTTTCAGATGGCCCTTTTGACCGGGGGGAAGTGAGACTTCATTGTAGTGCAGATTTCCTTTGCAAGCTTGCTTGGTTGGCCAAAAAGGGCGTATGCGTTTTTTCCTGAATATATTCAGGAAAAAACGCATACGCCCTTTTTGGCCAAGTGCATCATTGTGGACGTTCTGCCTCTTTTCCTATGCTTTCAGTGCAATTCCAGTCTACCTCCTGAAATCGGTTTCCTGCAATTCTGCCCCGATTTCAAGTCCTCTTGGAAGCCTTACTTCAGTCTATTTTTGGACGATAGCTGTCATTTATAACTCTGCAGGTTTGTGAATTACAGTGCCCCTGAGCTCCTTTCTTCAACTCGCTTTCTTGTGACCTGGCCGCAACACCGCAGGATGGCTTCAGGCCCTAATCTGATTCCGGTACGGCACACTGAGCCTTTGGTTATTTCCTCTTCCTGGTGGGAAATGAGAGTTAAATTTGCCCGTCCAGACACCTCCAGCTAGTCTCTCATTGGTTCTCGCTATTCCTGTTCATCTTCCGCAGAAATTGCAAACTGGGCCAAACAGGAGGTTAAAGGCGCTGACTCTCCAAGTGGGGAGAGTGTTAGTAAAGCGTCTGGAATGTTGCACCCGAGTACCAGGGGAGGAAAACTGAGACATATTTGAACACGTCTCCCGTTCACATGGTTGATCATACTTGGGTTCCACATGCATGTTTTAGCTGAAGGAAGAATACCTTAAACCTGGAGAGTTAAGACCCGTGTAATGGGTACCATGCAATATGACTTCAAAGGGTCTTCATTTGCTCACCGAACCTCTCCAATCCTATCACTGCTGCGTTTATGCCCCTGTACACATGCTTGATTCTCTTTCGGAGACATAGCAATCCATAGGTTTTAAGATACTTACTAGTCAGGTACATTCTTAGGCGTTTAATATGCGGTGTTGAGTCCATTTCGTTGAGCAAGGAGTAGCTCTTGTCTATTCCATATTTGACTTAAGGAACTTTATCTGTGCTCATTTCAATCTCTGGTTTTATGCAGCACCCCAACTCACCTTTACCCTTAAGCAAGCATAAGTTGGTTTTCTAAATTTGAGACCCTGTTCTGTTCTGTAATTCAGTTCCTGTGTAGCCAAGTTTACATTCCATGTATTACTGATATCTTATGATGTTTCTTTTTCTGTGTGACTTACTTCAGTTAGAATCATCATACCTGAATCCACTCATTGTGCTGCTAAGGGCCTGATGACACAGATTTCATTGCTGAGTGATATTGCTTTGTAAGTAAATACCACAACTTCTTTATCCATTTTTCACTTTCTGCGATGTTGAACTTGTACTGTAAACGAGGTTCTTGTAAACAGAGCCGTTCCAAACTTTGGGGTGGCTGTGTCTTTTTGATTTTAATTTCCCTAAGCTATAGGACCATAAGTGGCAGTGCCCTAGGCTCTGTTGCTTTGTTTTTTAGATGTTTCAGGAAACACCATACACTTCTCCCGAGTGTCTGTTGGCAATTTACATCCCGCCCATCAGCATAACAAGGCTCCCAGTTCTCCATGGCCTGTCCTGCCTTTCTGGATTTTACACTTTTTTCAGATGGCCCTTTTGACCGGGGGGAAGTGAGACTTCATTGTAGTGCAGATTTCCTTTGCAAGCTTGCTTGGTTGGCCAAAAAGGGCGTATGCGTTTTTTCCTGAATATATTCAGGAAAAAACGCATACGCCCTTTTTGGCCAAGTGCATCATTGTGGACGTTCTGCCTCTTTTCCTATGCTTTCAATACAATTCCAGTCTACCTCCTGAAATCGGTTTCCTGCAATTCTGCCCCGATTTCAAGTCCTCTTGGAAGCCTTACTTCAGTCTATTTTTGGACGATAGCTGTCATTTATAACTCTGCAGGTTTGTGAATTACAGTGCCCCTGAGCTCCTTTCTTCAACTCGCTTTCTTGTGACCTGGCCGCAGCACCGCAGGATGGCTTCAGGCCCTAATCTGGTTCCGGCACGGCACGCTGAGCCTTTGGTTAATTCCTCTTCCTGGTGGGAAATGAGAGTTAAATTTGCCCGTCCAGACACCTCCAGCTAGCCTCTCATTGGTTCTCGCTATTCCTGTTCATCTTCCGCAGAAATTGCAAACTGGGCCAAACAGGAGGTTAAAGGGACTGACTCTCCAAGTGGGGAGAGTGTTAGTAAAGCGTCTGGAATGTTGCACCCGAGTACCAGGGGAGGAAAACTGAGACATATTTGAACACTTCTCCTGATCACATGGTTGATCATACTCTAGGTTCCACATGCATGTTTTAGCTGAAGGAAGAATACCTTAAACCTGGAGAGTTGAAACCCGTGGAATGGGTACCATGCAATATGACTTCAAAGGGTCTTCATTTGCTCACCGAACCTCTCCAATCCTATCACTGCTGCGTTTATGCCCCTGTACACATGCTTGATTCTCTTTCGGAGACATAGCAATCCATAGGTTTTAAGATACTTACTAGTCAGGTACATTCTTAGGCGTTTAATATGCGGTGTTGAGTCCATTTCGTTGAGCAAGGAGTAGCTCTTGTCTATTCCATATTTGACTTAAGGAACTTTATCTGTGCTCATTTCAATCTCTGGTTTTATGCAGCACCCCAACTCACCTTTACCCTTAAGCAAGAATAAGTTGGTTTTCTAAATTTGAGACCCTGTTCTGTTCTGTAATTCAGTTCCTGTGTAGCCAAGTTTACATTCCATGTATTACTGATATCTTATGATGTTTCTTTTTCTGTGTGACTTATTTGAGTTAGAATCATCATACCTGAATCCACTCATTGTGCTGCTAAGGGCCTGATGACACAGATTTCATTGCTGAGTGATATTGCTTTGTAAGTAAATACCACAACTTCTTTATGCATTTTTCACTTTCTGCGATGTTGAACTTGTACTGTAAACGAGGTTCTTGTAAACAGAGGCGTCCCAAACTTTGGGGTGGCTGTGTCTTTTTGATTTTAATTTCCCTAAGCTATAGGACCATAAGTGGCAGTGCCCTAGGCTCTGTTGCTTTGTTTTTTAGATGTTTCAGGAAACACCATACACTTCTCCCGAGTGTCTGTTGGCAATTTACATCCCGCCCATCAGCATAACAAGGCTCCCAGTTCTCCATGGCCTGTCCTGCCTTTCTGGATTTTACACTTTTTTCAGATGGCCCTTTTGACCGGGGGGAAGTGAGACTTCATTGTAGTGCAGATTTCCTTTGCAAGCTTGCTTGGTTGGCCAAAAAGGGCGTATGCGTTTTTTCCTGAATATATTCAGGAAAAAACGCATACGCCCTTTTTGGCCAAGTGCATCATTGTGGACGTTCTGCCTCTTTTCCTATGCTTTCAATGCAATTCCAGTCTACCTCCTGAAATCGGTTTCCTGCAATTCTGCCCCGCTTTCAAGTCCTCTTGGCAGCCTTACTTCAGTCTATTTTTGGACGATAGCTGTCATTTATAACTCTGCAGGTTTGTGAATTACAGTGCCCCTGAGCTCCTTTCTTCAACTTGCTTTCTTGTGACCTGGCCGCAACACCGCAGGATGGCTTCAGGCCCTAATCTGGTTCCGGCACGGCACGCTGAGCCTTTGGTTATTTCCTCTTCCTGGTGGGAAATGAGAGTTAAATTTGCCCGTCCAGACACCTCCAGCTAGTCTCTCATTGGTTCTCGCTATTCCTGTTCATCTTCCGCAGAAATTGCAAACTGGGCCAAACAGGAGGTTAAAGGCGCTGACTCTCCAAGTGGGGAGAGTGTTAGTAAAGCGTCTGGAATGTTGCACCCGAGTACCAGGGGAGAAAAACTGAGACATATTTGAACACATCTCCCATTCACATGGTTGATCATACTTGCGTTCCACATGCATGTTTTAGCTGAAGGAAGAATACCTTAAACCTGGAGAGTTAAGACCCGTGTAATGGGTACCATGCAATATGACTTCAAAGGGTCTTCATTTGCTCACCGAACCTCTCCAATCCTATCACTGCTGCGTTTATGCCCCTGTACACATGCTTGATTCTCTTTCGGAGACATAGCAATCCATAGGTTTTAAGATACTTACTAGTCAGGTACATTCTTAGGCGTTTAATATGGGGTGTTGAGTCCATTTCGTTGAGCAAGGAGTAGCTCTTGTCTATTCCATATTTGGCTTAAGGAACTTTATCTGTGCTCATTTCAATCTCTGGTTTTATGCAGCACCCCAACTCACCTTTACCCTTAAGCAAGAATAAGTTGGTTTTCTAAATTTGAGACCCTGTTCTGTTCTGTAATTCAGTTCCTGTGTAGCCAAGTTTACATTCCGTGTATTACTGATATCTTATGATGTTTCTTTTTCTGTGTGACTTATTTCAGTTAGAATCATCATACCTGAATCCACGCGTTGTGCTGCTAAGGGCCTGATGACACAGATTTCATTGCTGAGTGATATTGCTTTGTAAGTAAATACCACAACTTCTTTATCCATTTTTCACGTTCTGCGATGTTGAACTTGTACTGTAAACGAGGTTCTTGTAAACAGAGCCGTTCCAAACTTTGGGGTGGCTGTGTCTTTTTCATTTTAACTTCCCTAAGCTATAGGACCATAAGTGGAAGTGCCCTAGGCTCTGTTGCTTTGTTTTTTAGATGTTTCAGGAAACACCATACACTTCTCCCAAGTGTCTGTTGGCAATTTACATCCCGCCCATCAGCATAACAAGGCTCCCAGTTCTCCATGGCCTGTCCTGCCTTTCTGGATTTTACACTTTTTTCAGATGGCCCTTTTGACCGGGGGGAAGTGAGACTTCATTGTAGTGCAGATTTCCTTTGCAAGCTTGCTTGGTTGGCCAAAAAGGGCGTATGCGTTTTTTCCTGAATATATTCAGGAAAAAACGCATACGCCCTTTTTGGCCAAGTGCATCATTGTGGACGTTCTGCCTCTTTTCCTATGCTTTCAGTGCAATTCCAGTCTACCTCCTGAAATCGGTTTCCTGCAATTCTGCCCCGATTTCAAGTCCTCTTGGAAGCCTTACTTCAGTCTATTTTTGGACGATAGCTGTCATTTATAACTCTGCAGGTTTGTGAATTACAGTGCCCCTGAGCTCCTTTCTTCAACTCGCTTTCTTGTGACCTGGCCGCAACACCGCAGGATGGCTTCAGGCCCTAATCTGGTTCCGGTACGGCACACTGAGCCTTTGGTTATTTCCTCTTCCTGGTGGGAAATGAGAGTTAAATTTGCCCGTCCAGACACCTCCAGCTAGTCTCTCATTGGTTCTCGCTATTCCTGTTCATCTTCCGCAGAAATTGCAAACTGGGCCAAACAGGAGTTTAAAGGCGCTGACTCTCCAAGTGGGGAGAGTGTTAGTAAAGCGTCTGGAATGTTGCACCCGAGTACCAGGGGAGGAAAACTGAGACATATTTGAACACGTCTCCCGTTCACATGGTTGATCATACTTGGGTTCCACATGCATGTTTTAGCTGAAGGAAGAATACCTTAAACCTGGAGAGTTAAGACCCGTGTAATGGGTACCATGCAATATGACTTCAAAGGGTCTTCATTTGCTCACCGAACCTCTCCAATCCTATCACTGCTGCGTTTATGCCCCTGTACACATGCTTGATTCTCTTTCGGAGACATAGCAATCCATAGGTTTTAAGATACTTACTAGTCAGGTACATTCTTAGGCGTTTAATATGCGGTGTTGAGTCCATTTCGTTGAGCAAGGAGTAGCTCTTGTCTATTCCATATTTGACTTAAGGAACTTTATCTGTGCTCATTTCAATCTCTGGTTTTATGCAGCACCCCAACTCACCTTTACCCTTAAGCAAGCATAAGTTGGTTTTCTAAATTTGAGACCCTGTTCTGTTCTGTAATTCAGTTCCTGTGTAGCCAAGTTTACATTCCATGTATTACTGATATCTTATGATGTTTCTTTTTCTGTGTGACTTACTTCAGTTAGAATCATCATACCTGAATCCACTCATTGTGCTGCTAAGGGCCTGATGACACAGATTTCATTGCTGAGTGATATTGCTTTGTAAGTAAATACCACAACTTCTTTATCCATTTTTCACTTTCTGCGATGTTGAACTTGTACTGTAAACGAGGTTCTTGTAAACAGAGCCGTTCCAAACTTTGGGGTGGCTGTGTCTTTTTGATTTTAATTTCCCTAAGCTATAGGACCATAAGTGGCAGTGCCCTAGGCTCTGTTGCTTTGTTTTTTAGATGTTTCAGGAAACACCATACACTTCTCCCGAGTGTCTGTTGGCAATTTACATCCCGCCCATCAGCATAACAAGGCTCCCAGTTCTCCATGGCCTGTCCTGCCTTTCTGGATTTTACACTTTTTTCAGATGGCCCTTTTGACCGGGGGGAAGTGAGACTTCATTGTAGTGCAGATTTCCTTTGCAAGCTTGCTTGGTTGGCCAAAAAGGGCGTATGCGTTTTTTCCTGAATATATTCAGGAAAAAACGCATACGCCCTTTTTGGCCAAGTGCATCATTGTGGACGTTCTGCCTCTTTTCCTATGCTTTCAATACAATTCCAGTCTACCTCCTGAAATCGGTTTCCTGCAATTCTGCCCCGATTTCAAGTCCTCTTGGAAGCCTTACTTCAGTCTATTTTTGGACGATAGCTGTCATTTATAACTCTGCAGGTTTGTGAATTACAGTGCCCCTGAGCTCCTTTCTTCAACTCGCTTTCTTGTGACCTGGCCGCAACACCGCAGGATGGCTTCAGGCCCTAATCTGGTTCCGGCACGGCACGCTGAGCCTTTGGTTAATTCCTCTTCCTGGTGGGAAATGAGAGTTAAATTTGCCCGTCTAGACACCTCCAGCTAGCCTCTCATTGGTTCTCGCTATTCCTGTTCATCTTCCGCAGAAATTGCAAACTGGGCCAAACAGGAGGTTAAAGGGACTGACTCTCCAAGTGGGGAGAGTGTTAGTAAAGCGTCTGGAATGTTGCACCCGAGTACCAGGGGAGAAAAACTGAGACATATTTGAACACATCTCCCATTCACATGGTTGATCATACTTGCGTTCCACATGCATGTTTTAGCTGAAGGAAGAATACCTTAAACCTGGAGAGTTAAGACCCGTGTAATGGGTACCATGCAATATGACTTCAAAGGGTCTTCATTTGCTCACCGAACCTCTCCAATCCTATCACTGCTGCGTTTATGCCCCTGTACACATGCTTGATTCTCTTTCGGAGACATAGCAATCCATAGGTTTTAAGATACTTACTAGTCAGGTACATTCTTAGGCGTTTAATATGGGGTGTTGAGTCCATTTCGTTGAGCAAGGAGTAGCTCTTGTCTATTCCATATTTGGCTTAAGGAACTTTATCTGTGCTCATTTCAATCTCTGGTTTTATGCAGCACCCCAACTCACCTTTACCCTTAAGCAAGAATAAGTTGGTTTTCTAAATTTGAGACCCTGTTCTGTTCTGTAATTCAGTTCCTGTGTAGCCAAGTTTACATTCCGTGTATTACTGATATCTTATGATGTTTCTTTTTCTGTGTGACTTATTTCAGTTAGAATCATCATACCTGAATCCACGCGTTGTGCTGCTAAGGGCCTGATGACACAGATTTCATTGCTGAGTGATATTGCTTTGTAAGTAAATACCACAACTTCTTTATCCATTTTTCACGTTCTGCGATGTTGAACTTGTACTGTAAACGAGGTTCTTGTAAACAGAGCCGTTCCAAACTTTGGGGTGGCTGTGTCTTTTTCATTTTAACTTCCCTAAGCTATAGGACCATAAGTGGAAGTGCCCTAGGTTCTGTTGCTTTGTTTTTTAGATGTTTCAGGAAACACCATACACTTCTCCCGAGTGGTTGTTGGCAATTTACATCCCGCCCATCAGCATAACAAGGCTCCCAGTTCTCCATGGCCTGTCCTGCCTTTCTGGATTTTACACTTTTTTCAGATGGCCCTTTTGACCGGGGGGAAGTGAGACTTCATTGTAGTGCAGATTTCCTTTGCAAGCTTGCTTGGTTGGCCAAAAAGGTCGTATGCGTTTTTTCCTGAATATATTCAGGAAAAAACGCATACGCCCTTTTTGGCCAAGTGCATCATTGTGGACGTTCTGCCTCTTTTCCTATGCTTTCAATGCAATTCCAGTCTACCTCCTGAAATCGGTTTCCTGCAATTCTGCCCCGCTTTCAAGTCCTCTTGGCAGCCTTACTTCAGTCTATTTTTGGACGATAGCTGTCATTTATAACTCTGCAGGTTTGTGAATTACAGTGCCCCTGAGCTCCTTTCTTCAACTTGCTTTCTTGTGACCTGGCCGCAACACCACAGGATGGCTTCAGGCCCTAATCTGGTTCCAGCCCGGCATGCTGAGCCTTTGGTTAATTCCTCTTCCTGGTGGGAAATGAGAGTTAAATTTGCCCGTTCAGACACCTCCAGCTAGTCTCTCATTGGTTCTCGCTATTCCTGTTCATCTTCCGCAGAAATTGCAAACTGGGCCAAACAGGAGGTTAAAGGCGCTGACTCTCTAAGTGGGGAGAGTTTTAGTAAACGTCTGGAATGTTGCACCCGAGTACCAGGGGAGGAAAACTGAGACATATTTGAACACGTCTCCCGTTCACATGGTTGATCATACTCTAGGTTCCACATGCATGTTTTAGCTGAAGGAAGAATACCTTAAACCTGGAGAGTTAAGACCCGTGTAATGGGTACCATGCAATATGACTTCAAAGGGTCTTCATTTGCTCACCGAACCTCTCCAATCCTATCACCGCTGCGTTTATGCCCCTGTACACATGCTTGATTCTCTTTCGGAGACATAGCAATCCATAGGTTTTAAGATACTTACTAGTCAGGAACATTCTTAGGCGTTTAATATGCGATGTTGAGTCCATTTCGTTGAGCAAGGAGTAGCTCTTGTCTATTCCATATTTGACTTAAGGAAATTTATCTGTGCTCATTTCAATCTCTGGTTTTATGCAGCACCCCAAATCACCTTTACCCTTAAGCAAGCATAAGTTGGTTTTCTAAATTTGAGACCCTGTTCTGTTCTGTAATTCAGTTCCTGTGTAGCCAAGTTTACATTCCGTGTATTACTGATATCTTATGATGTTTATTTTTCTGTGTGACTTACTTCAGTTAGAATCATCATACCTGAATCCACTCATTGTGCTGCTAAGGGCCTGATGACACAGATTTCATTGCTGAGTGATATTGCTTTGTAAGTAAATACCACAACTTCTTTATCCATTTTTCACTTTCTGCGATGTTGAACTTGTACTGAAAACGAGGTTCTTGTAAACAGAGCCGTTCCAAACTTTGGGGTGGCTGTGTCTTTTTGATTTTAATTTCCCTAAGCTATAGGACCATAAGTGGAAGTGCCCTAGGTTCTGTTGCTTTGTTTTTTAGATGTTTCAGGAAACACCATACACTTCACCCGAGTGGTTGTTGGCAATTTACATCCCGCCCATCAGCATAACAAGGCTCCCAGTTCTCCATGGCCTGTCCTGCCTTTCTGGATTTTACACTTTTTTCAGATGGCCCTTTTGACCGGGGGGAAGTGAGACTTCATTGTAGTGCAGATTTCCTTTGCAAGCTTGCTTGGTTGGCCAAAAAGGGCGTATGCGTTTTTTCCTGAATATATTCAGGAAAAAACGCATACGCCCTTTTTGGCCAAGTGCATCATTGTGGACGTTCTGCCTCTTTTCCTATGCTTTCAATGCAATTCCAGTCTACCTCCTGAAATCGGTTTCCTGCAATTCTGCCCCGCTTTCAAGTCCTCTTGGCAGCCTTACTTCAGTCTATTTTTGGACGATAGCTGTCATTTATAACTCTGCAGGTTTGTGAATTACAGTGCCCCTGAGCTCCTTTCTTCAACTCGCTTTCTTGTGAACTGGCCGCAACACCGCAGGATGGCTTCAGGCCCTAATCTGGTTCCGGCACGGCATGCTGAGCCTTTGGTTAATTCCTCTTCCTGGTGGGAAATGAGAGTTAAATTTGCCCGTCCAGACACCTCCAGCTAGCCTCTCATTGGTTCTTGCTATTCCTTTTCATCTTCCGCAGAAATTGCAAACTGGGCCAAACAGGAGGTTAAAGGCGCTGACTCTCCAAGTGGGGAGAGTGTTAGTAAAGCGTCTGGAATGTTGCACCCGAGTACCAGGGGAGGAAAACTGAGACATATTTGAACACGTCTCCCGATCACATGGTTGATCATACTCTAGGTTCCACATGCATGTTTTAGCTGAAGGAAGAATACCTTAAACCTGGGTAGTTGAAACCCGTGGAATGGGTACCATGCAATATGACTTCAAAGGGTCTTCATTTGCTCACCGAACCTCTCCAATCCTATCACTGCTGCGTTTATTCCCCTGTACACACGCTTGATTCTCTTTTGGAGACATAGCAATCCATAAGTTTTAAGATACTTACTAGTCAGGTACATTCTTAGGCGTTTAATATGGGGTTTTGAGTCCATTTCGTTGAGCAAGGAGTAGCTCTTGTCTATTCCATATTTGGCTTAAGGAACTTTATCTGTGCTCATTTCAATCTCTGGGTTTATGCAGCACCCCAACTCACCTTTCCCCTTAAGCAAGCATAAGTTGGTTTTCTAAATTTGAGACCCTGTTCTGTTTTGGAATGCAGTTTCTGTGTAGCCAAGTTTACATTCCGTGTATTAGTGATATCTTATGATGTTTCTTTTTCTGTGTGACTTATTTCAGTTAGAATCATCGTACCTGAATCCACTCATTATGCTGCTACGGGCCTGATGACATAGATTTCATTGCTGAGTGATACTGCATTGTACGTAAGTACCACAAGTTCTTTATCCATTTTTCACTTTCTGCGATGTTGAACTTGTACTGTAAACGAGGTTCTTGTAAACAGAGGCGTCCCAAACTTTGGGGTGGCTGTGTCTTTTTGATTTTAATTTCCCTAAGCTATAGGACCATAAGTGGCAGTGCCCTAGGCTCTGTTGCTTTGTTTTTTAGATGTTTCAGGAAACACCATATACTTCTCCCAAGTGGTTGTTGGCAATTTACATCCCGCCCATCAGCATAACAAGGCTCCCAGTTCTCCATGGCCTGTCCTGCCTTTCTGGATTTTACACTTTTTTCAGATGGCCCTTTTGACCCGGGGGAAGTGAGACTTCATTGTAGTGCAGATTTCCTTTGCAAGCTTGCTTGGTTGGCCAAAAAGGGCGTATGCGTTTTTTCCTGAATATATTCAGGAAAAAACGCATACGCCCTCTTTGGCCAAGTGCATCATTGTGGACGTTCTGCCTCTTTTCCTATGCTTGCAATGCAATTCCAGTCTACCTCCTGAAATCGGTTTCCTGCAATTCTGCCCCGCTTTCAAGTCCTCTTGGCAGCCTTACTTCAGTCTATTTTTGGACGATAGCTGTCATTTATAACTCTGCAGGTTTGTGAATTACAGTGCCCCTGAGCTCCTTTCTTCAACTTGCTTTCTTGTGACCTGGCCGCAACACCGCAGGATGGCTTCAGGCCCTAATCTGGTTCCGGCACGGCACGCTGAGCCTTTGGTTATTTCCTCTTCCTGGTGGGAAATGAGAGTTAAATTTGCCCGTCCAGACACCTCCAGCTAGTCTCTCATTGGTTCTCGCTATTCCTGTTCATCTTCCGCAGAAATTGCAAACTGGGCCAAACAGGAGGTTAAAGGCGCTGACTCTCCTAGTGGGGAGAGTGTTAGTAAAGCGTCTGGAATGTTGCACCCGAGTACCAGGGGAGAAAAACTGAGACATATTTGAACACATCTCCCATTCACATGGTTGATCATACTTGCGTTCCACATGCATGTTTTAGCTGAAGAAAGAATACCTTAAACCTGGAGAGTTAAGACCCGTGTAATGGGTACCATGCAATATGACTTCAAAGGGTCTTCATTTGCTCACCGAACCTCTCCAATCCTATCACTGCTGCGTTTATGCCCTTGTACACATGCTTGATTCTCTTTCGGAGACATAGCAATCCATAGGTTTTAAGATACTTACTAGTCAGGTACATTCTTAGGCGTTTAATATGGGGTGTTGAGTCCATTTCGTTGAGCAAGGAGTAGCTCTTGTCTATTCCATATTTGGCTTAAGGAACTTTATCTGTGCTCATTTCAATCTCTGGTTTTATGCAGCACCCCAACTCACCTTTACCCTTAAGCAAGAATAAGTTGGTTTTCTAAATTTGAGACCCTGTTCTGTTCTGTAATTCAGTTCCTGTGTAGCCAAGTTTACATTCCGTGTATTACTGATATCTTATGATGTTTCTTTTTCTGTGTGACTTATTTCAGTTAGAATCATCATACCTGAATCCACGCATTGTGCTGCTAAGGGCCTGATGACACAGATTTCATTGCTGAGTGATATTGCTTTGTAAGTAAATACCACAACTTCTTTATCCATTTTTCACGTTCTGCGATGTTGAACTTGTACTGTAAACGAGGTTCTTGTAAACAGAGCCGTTCCAAACTTTGGGGTGGCTGTGTCTTTTTGATTTTAATTTCCCTAAGCTATAGGACCATAAGTGGAAGTGCCCTAGGCTCTGTTGCTTTGTTTTTTAGATGTTTCAGGAAACACCATACACTTCTCCCGAGTGGTTGTTGGCAATTTACATCCCGCCCATCAGCATAACAAGGCTCCCAGTTCTCCATGGCCTGTCCTGCCTTTCTGGATTTTACACTTTTTTCAGATGGCCCTTTTGACTGGGGGGAAGTGAGACTTCATTGTAGTGCAGATTTCCTTTGCAAGCTTGCTTGGTTGGCCAAAAAGTGCGTATGCGTTTTTTCCTGAATATATTCAGGAAAAAACGCATACGCCCTTTTTGGCCAAGTGCATCATTGTGGACGTTCTGCCTCTTTTCCTATGCTTTCAGTGCAATTCCAGTCTACCTCCTGAAATCGGTTTCCTGCAATTCTGCCCCGCTTTCAAGTCCTCTTGGCAGCCTTACTTCAGTCTATTTTTGGACGATAGCTGTCATTTATAACTCTGCAGGTTTGTGAATTACAGTGCCCCTGAGCTCCTTTCTTCAACTTGCTTTCTTGTGACCTGGCCGCAACACCGCAGGATGGCTTCAGGCCCTAATCTGGTTCCGGCACGGCATGCTGAGCCTTTGGTTATTTCCTCTTCCTGGTGGGAAATGAGAGTTAAATTTGCCCGTCCAGACACCTCCAGCTAGTCTCTCATTGGTTCTCGCTATTCCTGTTCATCTTCCGCAGAAATTGCAAACTGGGCCAAACAGGAGGTTAAAGGCGCTGACTCTCCAAGTGGGGAGAGTGTTAGTAAAGCGTCTGGAATGTTGCACCCGAGTACCAGGGGAGGAAAACTGAGACATATTTGAAACGTCTCCCGTTCACATGGTTGATCATACTTGGGTTCCACATGCATGTTTTAGCTGAAGGAAGAATACCTTAAACCTGGAGAGTTAAGACCCGTGTAATGGGTACCATGCAATATGACTTCAAAGGGTCTTCATTTGCTCACCGAACCTCTCCAATCCTATCACTGCTGCGTTTATGCCCCTGTACACATGCTTGATTCTCTTTCGGAGACATAGCAATCCATAGGTTTTAAGATACTTACTAGTCAGGTACATTCTTAGGCGTTTAATATGCGGTGTTGAGTCCATTTCGTTGAGCAAGGAGTAGCTCTTGTCTATTCCATATTTGACTTAAGGAACTTTATCTGTGCTCATTTCAATCTCTGGTTTTATGCAGCACCCAAACTCACCTTTACCCTTAAGCAAGCATAAGTTGGTTTTCTAAATTTGAGACCCTGTTCTGTTCTGTAATTCAGTTCCTGTGTAGCCAAGTTTACATTCCTTGTATTACTGATATCTTATGATGTTTCTTTTTCTGTGTGACTTACTTCAGTTAGAATCATCATACCTGAATCCACGCATTGTGCTGCTAAGGGCCTGATGACACAGATTTCATTGCTGAGTGATATTGCTTTGTAAGTAAATACCACAACTTCTTTATCCATTTTTCACTTTCTGCGATGTTGAACTTGTACTGTAAACGAGGTTCTTGTAAACAGAGCCGTTCCAAACTTTGGGGTGGCTGTGTCTCTTTGATTTTAATTTCCCTAAGCTATAGGACCATAAGTGGAAGTGCCCTAGGTTCTGTTGCTTTGTTTTTTAGATGTTTCAGGAAACACCATACACTTCTCCCGAGTGGTTGTTGGCAACTTACATCCCGCCCATCAGCATAACAAGGCTCCCAGTTCTCCATGGCCTGTCCTGCCTTTCTGGATTTTACACTTTTTTCAGATGGCCCTTTTGACCGGGGGGAAGTGAGACTTCATTGTAGTGCAGATTTCCTTTGCAAGCTTGCTTGGTTGGCCAAAAAGGGCGTATGCGTTTTTTCCTGAATATATTCAGGAAAAAACGCATACGCCCTCTTTGGCCAAGTGCATCATTGTGGACGTTCTGCCTCTTTTCCTATGCTTTCAATGCAATTCCAGTCTACCTCCTGAAATCGGTTTCCTGCAATTCTGCCCCGCTTTCAAGTCCTCTTGGCAGCCTTACTTCAGTCTATTTTTGGACGATAGCTGTCATTTATAACTCTGCAGGTTTGTGAATTACAGTGCCCCTGAGCTCCTTTCTTCAACTTGCTTTCTTGTGACCTGGCCGCAACACCGCAGGATGGCTTCAGGCCCTAATCTGGTTCCGGCCCGGCATGCTGAGCCTTTGGTTAATTCCTCTTCCTGGTGGGAAATGAGAGTTAAATTTGCCCGTCCAGACACCTCCAGCTAGCCTCTCATTGGTTCTCGCTATTCCTGTACATCTTCCGCAGAAATTGCAAACTGGGCCAAACAGGAGGTTAAAGGGACTGATCTCCAAGTGGGGAGAGTGTTAGTAAAGCGTCTGGAATGTTGCACCCGAGTACCAGGGTACGAAAACTGAGACATATTTGAACACGTCTCCCGATCACATGGTTGATCATACTCTAGGTTCCACATGCATGTTTTAGCTGAAGGAAGAATACCTTAAACCTGGGTAGTTGAAACCCGTGGAATGGGTACCATGCAATATGACTTCAAAGGGTCTTCATTTGCTCACCGAACCTCTCCAATCCTATCACTGCTGCGTTTATTCCCCTGTACACACGCTTGATTCTCTTTTGGAGACATAGCAATCCATAAGTTTTAAGATACTTACTAGTCAGGTACATTCTTAGGCGTTTAATATGGGGTTTTGAGTCCATTTCGTTGAGCAAGGAGTAGCTCTTGTCTATTCCATATTTGGCTTAAGGAACTTTATCTGTGCTCATTTCAATCTCTGGTTTTATGCAGCACCCCAACTCACCTTTCCCCTTAAGCAAGCATAAGTTGGTTTTCTAAATTTGAGACCCTGTTCTGTTTTGGAATGCAGTTCCTGTGTAGCCAAGTTTACATTCCTTGTATTACTGATATCTTATGATGTTTCTTTTTCTGTGTGACTTACTTCAGTTAGAATCATCATACCTGAAACCACTCATTGTGCTGCTAAGGGCCTGATGACACAGATTTCATTGCTGAGTGATATTGCTTTGTAAGTAAATACCACAACTTCTTTATCCATTTTTCACTTTCTGCGATGTTGAACTTGTACTGTAAACGAGGTTCTTGTAAACAGAGCCGTTCCAAACTTTGGGGTGGCTGTGTCTCTTTGATTTTAATTTCCCTAAGCTATAGGACCATAAGTGGAAGTGCCCTAGGTTCTGTTGCTTTGTTTTTTAGATGTTTCAGGAAACACCATACACTTCTCCCGAGTGGTTGTTGGCAACTTACATCCCGCCCATCAGCATAACAAGGCTCCCAGTTCTCCATGGCCTGTCCTGCCTTTCTGGATTTTACACTTTTTTCAGATGGCCCTTTTGACCGGGGGGAAGTGAGACTTCATTGTAGTGCAGATTTCCTTTGCAAGCTTGCTTGGTTGGCCAAAAAGGGCGTATGCGTTTTTTCCTGAATATATTCAGGAAAAAACGCATACGCCCTCTTTGGCCAAGTGCATCATTGTGGACGTTCTGCCTCTTTTCCTATGCTTTCAATGCAATTCCAGTCTACCTCCTGAAATCGGTTTCCTGCAATTCTGCCCCGCTTTCAAGTCCTCTTGGCAGCCTTACTTCAGTCTATTTTTGGACGATAGCTGTCATTTATAACTCTGCAGGTTTGTGAATTACAGTGCCCCTGAGCTCCTTTCTTCAACTTGCTTTCTTGTGACCTGGCCGCAACACCGCAGGATGGCTTCAGGCCCTAATCTGGTTCCGGCCCGGCATGCTGAGCCTTTGGTTAATTCCTCTTCCTGGTGGGAAATGAGAGTTAAATTTGCCCGTCCAGACACCTCCAGCTAGCCTCTCATTGGTTCTCGCTATTCCTGTACATCTTCCGCAGAAATTGCAAACTGGGCCAAACAGGAGGTTAAAGGGACTGATCTCCAAGTGGGGAGAGTGTTAGTAAAGCGTCTGGAATGTTGCACCCGAGTACCAGGGTACGAAAACTGAGACATATTTGAACACGTCTCCCGATCACATGGTTGATCATACTCTAGGTTCCACATGCATGTTTTAGCTGAAGGAAGAATACCTTAAACCTGGGTAGTTGAAACCCGTGGAATGGGTACCATGCAATATGACTTCAAAGGGTCTTCATTTGCTCACCGAACCTCTCCAATCCTATCACTGCTGCGTTTATTCCCCTGTACACACGCTTGATTCTCTTTTGGAGACATAGCAATCCATAAGTTTTAAGATACTTACTAGTCAGGTACATTCTTAGGCGTTTAATATGGGGTTTTGAGTCCATTTCGTTGAGCAAGGAGTAGCTCTTGTCTATTCCATATTTGGCTTAAGGAACTTTATCTGTGCTCATTTCAATCTCTGGTTTTATGCAGCACCCCAACTCACCTTTCCCCTTAAGCAAGCATAAGTTGGTTTTCTAAATTTGAGACCCTGTTCTGTTTTGGAATGCAGTTCCTGTGTAGCCAAGTTTACATTCCGTGTATTAGTGATATCTTATGATGTTTCTTTTTCTGTGTGACTTATTTCAGTTAGAATCATCGTACCTGAATCCACTCATTATGCTGCTACGGGCCTGATGACATAGATTTCATTGCTGAGTGATACTGCATTGTACGTAAGTACCACAAGTTCTTTATCCATTTTTCACTTTCTGCGATGTTGAACTTGTACTGTAAACGAGGTTCTTGTAAACAGAGGCGTCCCAAACTTTGGGGTGGCTGTGTCTTTTTGATTTTAATTTCCCTAAGCTATAGGACCATAAGTGGCAGTGCCCTAGGCTCTGTTGCTTTGTTTTTTAGATGTTTCAGGAAACACCATACACTTCTCCCGAGTGTCTGTTGGCAATTTACATCCCGCCCATCAGCATAACAAGGCTCCCAGTTCTCAATGGCCTGTTACCTTTCTGGATTTTACACTTTTTTCAGATGGCCCTTTTGACCGGGGGGAAGTGAGACTTCATTGTAGTGCAGATTTCCTTTGCAAGCTTGCTTGGTTGGCCAAAAAGGGCGTATGCGTTTTTTCCTGAATATATTCAGGAAAAAACGCATACGCCCTTTTTGGCCAGGTGCATCATTGTGGACGTTCTGCCTCTTTTCCTATGCTTTCAATGCAATTCCTGTCTACCTCCTGAAATCGGTTTCCTGCAATTCTGCCCCGCTTTCAAGTCCTCTTGGCAGCCTTACTTCAGTCTATTTTTGGACGATAGCTGTCATTTATAACTCTGCAGGTTTGTGAATTACAGTGCCCCTGAGCTCCTTTCTTCAACTCGCTTTCTTGTGACCTGGCCGCAACACCGCAGGATGGCTTCAGGCCCTAATCTGGTTCCGGCACGGCACGCTGAGCCTTTAGTTAATTCCTCTTCCTGGTGGGAAATGAGAGTTAAATTTGCCCGTCCAGACACCTCCAGCTAGCCTCTCATTGGTTCTCGCTATTCCTGTTCATCTTCCGCAGAAATTGCAAACTGGGCCAAACAGGAGGTTAAAGGGACTGACGCTCCAAGTGGGGAGAGTGTTAGTAAAGCGTCTGGAATGTTGCACCCGAGTACCACGGGAGGAAAACTGAGACATATTTGAACACGTCTCCCGATCACATGGTTGATCATACTCTAGGTTCCACATGCATGTTTTAGCTGAAGGAAGAATACCTTAAACCTGGGAAGTTGAAACCCGTGGAATGGGTACCATGCAATATGACTTCAAAGGGTCTTCATTTGCTCACCGAACCTCTCCAATCCTATCACTGCTGCGTTTATGCCCCTGTACACATGCTTGATTCTCTTTCGGAGACATAGCAATCCATAGGTTTTAAAATACTTACTAGTCAGGTACATTCTTAGGCGTTTAATATGCGGTGTTGAGTCCATTTCGTTGAGCAAGGAGTAGCTCTTGTCTATTCCATATTTGACTTAAGGAACTTTATCTGTGCTCATTTCAATCTCTGGTTTTATGCAGCACCCCAACTCACCTTTCCCCTTAAGCAAGCATAAGTTGGTTTTCTAAATTTGAGACCCTGTTCTGTTCTGTAATTCAGTTCCTGTGTAGCCAAGTTTACATTCCGTGTATTACTGATATCTTATGATGTTTCTTTTTCTGTGTGACTTACTTCAGTTAGAATCATCATACCTGAATCCACTCATTGTGCTGCTAACGGCCTGATGACACAGATTTCATTGCTGAGTGATATTGCTTTGTAAGTAAATACCACAACTTCTTTATCCATTTTTCACTTTCTGCGATGTTGAACTTGTACTGTAAACGAGGTTCTTGTAAACAGAGCCGTTCCAAACTTTGGGGTGGCTGTGTCTCTTTGATTTTAATTTCCCTAAGCTATAGGACCATAAGTGGAAGTGCCCTAGGTTCTGTTGCTTTGTTTTTTAGATGTTTCAGGAAACACCATACACTTCTCCCGAGTGGTTGTTGGCAATTTACATCCCGCCCATCAGCATAAAAAGGCTCCCAGTTCTCCATGGCCTGTCCTGCCTTTCTGGATTTTACACTTTTTTCAGATGGCCCTTTTGACCGGGGGGAAGTGAGACTTCATTGTAGTGCAGATTTCCTTTGCAAGCTTGCTGGGTTGGCCAAAAAGGGCGTATGCGTTTTTTCCTGAAGATATTCAGGAAAAAACGCATACGCCCTTTTTGGCCAAGTGCATCATTGTGGACGTTCTGCCTCTTTTCCTATGCTTTCAATGCAATTCCAGTCTACCTCCTGAAATCGGTTTCCTGCAATTCTGCCCCGCTTTCAAGTCCTCTTGGCAGCCTTACTTCAGTCTATTTTTGGACGATAGCTGTCATTTATAACTCTGCAGGTTTGTGAATTACAGTGCCCCTGAGCTCCTTTCTTCAACTCGCTTTCTTTTGAGCTGGCCGCAACACCGCAGGATGGCTTCAGGCCCTAATCTGGTTCCGGCACGGCACGCTGAGCCTTTGGTTATTTCCTCTTCCTGGTGGGAAATGAGAGTTATATTTGCCCGTCCAGACACCTCCAGCTAGTCTCTCATTGTTTCTCGCTATTCCTGTTCATCTTCCGCAGAAATTACAAACTGTGCGAAACAGGAGGTTAAAGGCGCTGACTCTCCACGTGGGGAGAGTGTTAGTAAAGCGTCTGGAATGTTGCACCCGAGTACCAGGGGAGGAAAACTGAGACATATTTGAACACGTCTCCCGTTCACATTGTTGATCATAATTGGGTTCCACATGCATGTTTTAGCTGAAGGAAGAATACCTTAAACCTGGAGAGTTGAGACCCGTGTAATGGGTACCATGCAATATGACTTCAAAGGGTCTTCATTTGCTCACCGAACCTCTCCAATCCTATCACTGCTGCGTTTATGCCCCTGTAGACATGCTTGATTCTCTTTCAGAGACATGGCATTCCATAGGTTTTACGATACTTACTAGTCAGGTACATTCTTAGGCGTTTAATATGCGGTGTTGAGTCCATTTCATTGAGCAAGGAGTAGCTCTTGTCTATTCCATATTTGACTTAAGGAACTTTATCTGTGTTCATTTCAGTCTCTGGTTTTATGCAGCACCCCAAGGCACCTTTACCCTTAAGCAAGAATAAGTTGGTTTTCTAAATTTGAGACCCTGTTCTGTTCTGTAATTCAGTTCCTGTGTAGCCAAGTTTACATTCCGTGTATTAGTGATATCTTATGATGTTTCTTTTTCTGTGTGACTTATTTCAGTTAGAATCATCATACCTGAATCCACTCATTGTGATGCTAAGGGCCTGATGACATAGATTTCATTGCTGAGTGATATTGCTTTGTAAGTAAATACCACAACTTCTTTATCCATTTTTCACTTTCTGCGATGTTGAACTTGTACTGTAAACGAGGTTTTTGTAAACAGAGGCTTCCCAAATTTTGGGGTGGCTGTGTCTTTTTTATTTTAATTTCCCTAAGCTATAGGACCATAAGTGGAAGTGCCCTAGGCTCTGTTGCTTTGTTTTTTAGATGTTTCAGGAAACACCATATACTTCTCCCAAGTGGTTGTTGGCAATTTACATCCCGACCATCAGCATAACAAGGCTCCCAGTTCTCCATGGCCTGTCCTGCCTTTCTGGATTTTACACTTTTTTTAGATGGCCCTTTTGACCGGGGGGAAGTGAGACTTCATTGTAGTGCAGATTTCCTTTGCAAGCTTGCTTGGTTGGCCAAAGAGGGCGTATGCGTTTTTTCCTGAATATATTCAGGAAAAAACGCATACGCCCTTTTTGGCCAAGTGCATCATTGTGGACGTTCTGCCTCTTTTCCTATGCTTTCAATGCAATTCCAGTCTACCTCCTGAAATCGGTTTCCTGCAATTCTGCCCCGCTTTCAAGTCCTCTTGGCAGCCTTACTTCAGTGTATTTTTGGACGATAGCTGTCATTTATAACTCTGCAGGTTTGTGAATTACAGTGCCCCTGAGCTCCTTTCTTCAACTCGCTTTCTTGTGAGCTGGCCGCAACACCGCAGGATGGCTTCAGGCCCTAATCTGGTTCCGGCACGGCACGCTGAGCCTTTGGTTAATTCCTCTTCCTGGTGGGAAATGAGAGTTAAATTTGCCCGTCCAGACACCTCCAGCTAGTCTCTCATTGGTTCTCGCTATTCCTGTTCATCTTCCGCAGAAATTGCAAACTGGTCCAAACAGGAGGTTAAAGGCACTGACTCTCCAAGTCGGGAGAGTGTTAGTAAAGCGTCTGGAATGTTGCACCCGAGTACCAGGGTACGAAAACTGAGACATATTTGAACACGTCTCCCGATCACATGGTTCATCATACTCTGGGTTCCACATGCATGTTTTAGCTGAAGGAAGAATACCTAAAACCTGGGTAGTTGAAACCCGTGGAATGGGTACCATGCAATATGACTTCAAAGGGTCTTCATTTGCTCACCGAACCTCTCCAATCCTATCACTGCTGCGTTTATGCCCCTGTACACATGCTTGATTCTCTTTCGGAGACATAGCAATCCATAGGTTTTAAGATACTTACTAGTCAGGTACATTCTTAGGCGTTTAATATGCGGTGTTGAGTCCATTTCATTGAGCAAGGAGTAGCTCTTGTCTATTCCATATTTGGCTTAAGGAACTTTATCTGTGCTCATTTCAATCTCTGGTTTTATGCAGCACCCCAACTCACCTTTCCCCTTAAGCAAGCATAAGTTGGTTTTCTAAATTTGAGACCCTGTTCTGTTCTGTAATTCAGTTCCTGTGTAACCAAGTTTACATTCCATGTATTACTGATATCTTATGATGTTTCTTTTTCTGTGTGACTTATTTCAGTTAGAATCATCATACCTGAATCCACTCATTGTGCTGCTAAGGGCCTGATGACACAGATTTCATTGCTGAGTGATATTGCTTTGTAAGTAAATACCACAACTTCTTTATCCATTTTTCACTTTCTGCGATGTTGAACTTGTACTGTAAACGAGGTTCCTGTAAACAGAGCCCTTCCAAACTTTGGGGTGGCTGTGTCTTTTTGATTTTAATTTCCCTAAGCTATAGGACCATAAGTGGAAGTGCCCTAGGCTCTGTTGCTTTGTTTTTTCGATGTTTCAGGAAACACCATACACTTCTCCCAAGTGTCTGTTGGCAATTTACATCCCGCCCATCAGCATAACAAGGCTCCCAGTTCTCCATGGCCTGTCCTGCCTTTATGGATTTTACACTTTTTTCAGATGGCCCTTTTGACCAGGGGGCAGTGAGACTTCATTGTACTGCAGATTTCCTTTGCAAGTTTGCTTGGTTGGCCAAAAAGGGCATATGCGTTTTTTCCTGAATATATTCAGGAAAAAACGCATACGCCCTTTTTGGCCAAGTGCATCATTGTGGACGTTCTGCCTCTTTTCCTATGCTTTCAATGCAATTCCAGTCTACCTCCTGAAATCGGTTTCCTGCAATTCTGCCTTGCTTTCAATGCCTCTTCATAGCCTTACCTCAATATATTTTTTAAAAATAGTTGGCCTTTATAACTCTGCAGGTTTTTGAATTGCAGTGGCCCTTAGCTCCATTTTTTAGCTCTTATTTTCGTGGTCTTGCCCCGTAACCACAGGATTCCTTGAAGCCCTATTTTTCTTCTGGGGCACCTTGCTGTGCCTTTGGTTAATTCTTCTTACTGATGTGATATTAGAGTGACATGTGCCCATTGAAACCGCTACAGCTAGTTTCTCACTGGTTCCCCCTATTCCCATTCATCCTCTGCACTAACTGCAGACTGTGCGATACCAGAACTTAAAGGCATTGACTCCATGTGGGGATGTTGTTAGTAAAGCGGCTGGAATGTCGATCCGGAGCCCCAGGAGAGGAAAAATGAGGTGCGTTTTAGAAACCTTTCCCGATCATATGGTATACCAGTCGCTGGGTTTCCCAAGCATGGTTTAGCTGTAGGAAGATTCCCTTCAACCTGGAGCGTTGGGACCCTTGGAATGAGTAGCATGAAGTATTGCATTAAACTTTCGGCAGTTGCTCACCAAAGCTCACCAATCCTGTCAGCCCCAAGTGTCCAGCCTTATGTCTTATCCAGCTGTGGGTTTATATGTGGTCAATCCAGGTTGCATCACAGCCCCTGAGCGAATTTTGTAAGAATTTTTCTCTCTTTCATTGTTTCAGCGTTTTGTTTTTAAAATTTATTTCTATAATGGGGTTTAGCTCATTTTCACTGCTGTGTTTGTGCCGCTCTGCACACACTTGATTCCCTTATGGAGATATATCAATACATGGGTTTTAAGATTCTTATTCCTCAGATATATTTCTCTGCAGTGTATAGGGTGTGTTGAGGCCTGTTCATTGAGCAAGGTGTAGATCTTGTCTAATACCTATTTGGTTTATTGAACGGTATCTGTGCTAATTTCAAACTCTGGTTTTATGCATCACCCCACCTCTCCTTTCCCCTTAAGCTGACATAAGTGTGTTTTCTAAATGTGAGACACTGTTCTGTTCTGTAATTCATTTCTTGTGCAGCCATATTTACCCTCCCTCTATAAGTGATATCTTATGATATGTTTCTTTTTCTGTTTGACTTATTTCAAGTAGTATTATCGGACCTAAATCCACTCTTTATCCTTCTACTAGCCTTATTACATTGATTTCATGGTGAAGAGATATTCCATTGTACATAAGTACCACATCTTCTTTATCCATTGTTCTCTTTCCTGGGATATTTAAGGTGTACTGAAGTTGAGGTTCTTGTAAACAGAGTAGCCCTAAACTGTGGTGTGCTTGTGTCTTGTTGATTTTTAGACTTCCCTAGATATACTCCCATGATTGGAAGTGTCCTATGCTCTGTAGCTCTGTTTTTTAGATGATTTAGGAACCACCATACACTTCTCCAGAGTGGCTCTCGGCAGTTCACACACTGCCCATCAGCGTATAAAGGCTCCCTGTTCTCCATGGCCTGTCCTGCATTTCTGGTTTTTACAATTTTTTAGGATGGCCCTTTTGACCGGTGGGAAGTGAGACTTCTTTGTTGTGCACATTTGCATTGCTTGCTTGCTTCGTTGCCCATAAAGTGCGTATGCGTTTTTTCCTGGATATAATCAGGAAAAAACGCATACGCCCTTTTGGGCCAACTGCATCATTGTCGAAATTCTGCCGCTTTTCATGTGCGTTAAAGACGAGTCCAATCTATCTCTTGAAATCTGTTTCTTGCAATTCTGTCTTGCATTCAGATCCTCTTCTTTGCCTTACCTCAACATATTTTTGGACGTTAGTTTTCATTTATAACTCTGCAGGTTTGTGAATTGCAGTGACCCTGAGCTCCATTTTTTAAGTTGCTCTTTTGTGAGCTGGCCTCAAACCCGCAGGATTGCTTCAGGCCCTATTTTGGCTCCGGCGAGGCAGGCTGAGCCTTTCTTTAATTCTTATTCTTAATGGGAAATTAGAGTGATATGTGCCCGTCCAAACCCCTACAACTCTTCTCTCATTGGTTCCCCCTCTTCCCGTTCATCCTCCTCACAATTTGCAAAATGTGTGAAACAGAAGTTTAAATGTGCTGATTCTCCAAGTGGGGAGATTCTAAGTAGCGTGGCTGGAATGGTGAACAGGAGCACCAGGAGAGGATAAATGAGGTGCATTTTAGACACATCTCCCGATCACATGGTGTACAGCCCTCTGGGCTTTCCATGCATGTTTTAGCTGTAGGAAGATCCCTTGAACCTGCAGATTTGGGACCCATTGAATGGGTACCAGGTAGTATTACTTTAAAGGGTGTGCATTTCCTCACCCAACCTCACATTTCTCTTAGCGCAAACAGTTTCCAGCCTTATGTCTCATCCTGCTGTGGGTCTAGATGTGTTCAATCCATGTTGCATCACCGTCCCTGAGGAAAAGTTGTAAGAGGTTTTCTCTGTCTCTCTGTCGTTTATTTTTTTCAATTTATTACTATATTGGTTACAGCTGATTTTCAAAGCTCTGTTTCTTGCTGCTGTACATCCACTTGATTCACGTACAGAGAGACATCAATAAATTCTTTTTCAGATTCTTACCAGTCATATATATTCTTTTCCGGTGACTTGAGTGTGCTGAGTGCAGTTCTTTTAGCTACCGTGTAGGCCTTGTTGATTATCAGTTTGGTATTTGGAATGGTATCTTTGCTAATTTCAACCTCCTGGATGATGCCTCACCCCTCCCCACCTTTCCCGTTTAGCAGCCTTATGCGTGTTTTCTACATATTTGACTATGTTTTTGTTTTGTAATTTATTTCATGTGTAGCCATTTTGGATTCCACCTTTAAGTGATATCTTATGATATGTGTCTTTTTCTTTTTGAATTCTGTCACTTAGAATGATCATACGTAACTCCTCCGGAGTTGTTACAACTGGCCATATTTCATTGATTTCCAGGCTGAATAATATTCCACTCTACCTAAGTACCACATCTCTATCCATTTTTTCCCTCCAGAGACATTTAAGTTATATCCTAGTCGAGGATCTTTTAAACAGAGAGGGGGTAAACATTGGGGTGCCTGTGTCCTCTCGATTTTTGTTTTTCCCAAGATATACGCCCATGAGTGCAAGTGCCCTATGCTCTGTAGCTCATTTTGTAGATGCTTTAGTAAACACAATACACTTCTCCAGAATGGCCGTTGGCAATATACATTTCCACTATAAGTCTCACAGGGCTCCCTCTTCTCGTTGCCCTGGCCTGCATTTCTGTTGTTTACGCTTTATGAGGATGGCTCTTCTGACTGATGCGAAGTGATATCTTTTGTGGTATTGACTTCCAGTGCCCACCTGTTTGGTTGGCTAAAAAAGTGTATGCCCTTTTCTTGAATATATACAGAAAAGAACGCATACACCCTTTTTGGCCAACTGCAATGTTGGCAATGTTCAGCTCCTTTTCTTGTGCTTAATGGCGAGTCCTTTCTACCTCCTCAAATCCCTTTCCTGCCATTCTCCCTTGCTTACAAGTCCTTTTCTCTGACTTTCCTCAAGACATTTTTCAGTGATGGATATTTTCAACTCTGCAGTTTTGTGAATTTTACTGCCCCTGAGTTCCATTGTTCAACTCGTGTTTATGGGAACTGGCCACAAAGCAGCGGGATTTCCTCAAGCCCTATACTGTTTCCATGGGCAACCCTAGCCTTTGGTCAATTCGTCTTCCTGATTGGAAATTAGAGTGACATGTGCCTGTCTGAACACCTAGGACTTGTCTCTCATTGTTCCTCATCCTTCCGCTTCATCCTCTGGACAAATTCCAAACTGTACGCAACAGGATGTTGACAGTGCTGACATCTCCAAGTGGGGAGACTGTTAGTAAAGATGCTGGAGGGGTGAACCCGAGCACCAGGAGATGAGGAGATGAGATGCCTTTTCCAAACTCTTCCCGATCAGACGGTATACCATCCTCTGGGTGTGACAGACATGTTTTAGCAGTAGGAAGAGTCCCATTCATGTAAGGAGAACACCAGGGCTTTTTCAAAATCAGTGTCTCCCCGAAACCCAAACTGGGGAATTTTTTAAGCTACGGCTACACATATGTTCATTAAGGGCCTTGGGAAGTAGGCAGAGTCCAAACTTTAGATGATTGAAGTCTTCAGGGTCAGAAGCACTCACCACCAGCTTCCCTTAGGCTACACTTTAACTGTCATTGATAGATGATGTCAATAAAAATATCTATTCTTTTTCAGATTATTTCCCCTTATAGGTTATTGCAAAATGTTGAGTGTAGTTCCCTGTGCTATACAGTAGTTCCTTGTTGATGATCTATTTTATACATAGCAGTGTGTATGTGTTAATTCCAAACTGTTAATTTATCCCTCCTCCCACCTTTCCCCTTTGGTAATAATAAATTATAAGATTTTATACTTCTCAGAAATGGGGGAGCTGAAAGAGAGGTATCATTTTCAATGGAAAAGCATTTAAAACAAGATTGAAGGTTTAACCAAGATTATTAGATGTACATCCTTGGAAAGAAATCACTTCGTTTCTCCAATATTGACCTGACAAATAAGACAAACCTTTTCACTGAACTTGCTTATAAAAAGTGATGGAAATATCAAATGGAAGTGTTAAAAACATCTTATTTTACCCGAGCCTTATACACTGTTCTATGTTAACTACAATTTGGCTCACACATCTGTTCATTGAGGTTACAATAGTCTCAATTTCTGTTACTGATCCTCCAGAGTGGACCCCAACAAGTGTCCCCCTGCCCAGTGTCATTGGGGCCAACAGATCGAGACTGAGTTTGGTTCACAAGCAAAGGAAACTTTATATTTTGATCAGAGAATGGAGAGGTGAGAGCATGCACTACCCCGTGGGCTGTGGGCTGGGCTGCTGTGTAGAGATCCTGTCAGAGTCAGTGGGAGGGAGGGAGGCGGCGGAGCTCTCGAGGGCCGGGTTGGCTGTAGCTCAGGCTCTATATTGTGGAGTCTGCACTGGGCCCCAGGAGCTGAGGTGTCGACCCAGCCATTCTGCACTAGGAAATCTGGTCTGAAGTGCCGGGTGTGGAACCTCTGCATGCGGGACCCTAGGAGCACGTGAAATTAGACAAAGCACAAAGGATAAAAAAGGTTAGACTTGACTTTATTGCCCAGATTCTATTTTTATCTCCCAGGGATTTTTAATGGGCTTTGCTGGGGACAAACCCCTCCTCTGCCTTTTGTCCCGTTCCTCATTCTTGGAGTGCTGAGGGTGCAGACCCTTCTTCTGTAACTGCTGAGTGCTGAGTTGGGAGCCCTCATACCCTGGGGCGAGGGTCAGAGCTTCTCCCCAGCAGCCTCCCGGTGACGTTGATTGTCCCCAGGACCCCTGCCTCCCTGCTCGTCCACCTGAGCACCAGCATTGGAAGTGTTATAGATTCTAATGACCTTTAAGGGTCCAGGAAAGAGATGTGCAGAGACGCTGTGGGGGCCGGTTTCACCCCGCCTCACATTTGTTCGGCCACCTTAGGCTGACCGTCTCTGCCAGCCTAGATGCTCTGACCAGTAGTCTGCGCTTTCTTCAATTAGGCCCCTGAATTAACGTACAAACAGCACCAGGTGTCAGAGCCCTGCCCGCTCAACTCCCAGACAGTCCAGGGTCAGTGGTGACCAAGGACCATGATGGCTACTGAGTCAACAGCCTTTTGAAGTAAACAGGAGTCCAGCCGGTCTTATTGGCCACCATCATCATGGTGTCTGTAGGCTTTTCTATGGTGACAGTGTGGTATACTGTTCCCCCGCCAAGATTATTAGCTCCCCTCTGGGTGCAGTAAGTCCTGCAAGCAGTAGTCTACTCTTTTGGGACACACTCTTGTTGTTTTATGAGAGAAACTCCAGGTCAAGTGATGTTCACACGAGTCGTCATGGTGCCCTGTTGCCCCCGGTTATCTCTCTGGATGTTGGAGTTGGAGGGCCTCCTCACTCGAGGTCGGTGTGCCCACGGAGCGAACCCTGCAACTTCAGGGCATGGTTGGTGGTTAGGATCACCACGTGGGGTCCTTTTCCCTTAGGAGGGAGGTGGCCTTTTGGGCTGCTGATTTCCAGGTTTTTAGATACCGCCAGTATCTTGGCCAGATGTGGCAGTGGGCCAAGCCCCTTAGTGACCGTAGTTTATCCTACCTGGATGGCATTCTTGCATTGTTCCATTTCAAGTGGTCCCAGTTTTTGCACTAATTCTCCAATGGCGATTCACCTTTCACCGGGAATGTAAAGGTCAAAGGGTTTAGCTAAATTAGGGAGTTCCAGGGCAAGGGTCTGAATTGACTGCTCTTTCCATTCTTGAAAGGCCACTTCTGGATTCTATTCAAAAGGATCATCATCTTTTCCTTTCAGTGTTTCATATAGAGGCCCAGCTAGTAGACTGTAGCTAGGGATCCAGAAGCAGCAAACCCTGGCCTCCCCAGGAACCCCTAAGCTGTCTTCTAGTTTTAGAAAGGGGTAAGGCTGAAAATGGTTTCTTCCCTTTCCTGGGATGGGCTTCTCTGACCTTCTGTGAGAATGAAGCCCAGGCAGGTCACCGCAGTCTGTGATATTTGAGCTTTTTCTTGGACAACTTCTATCCTTTATTGGCTTGGTAGTTCAGAGGCCTCCTTAGTAGGGCTGGTGATCAGAATGTCGTCTGCATATTGAAGGAGGGTTTCCTTTTCCAGAGGTAGAACTTTTAGGTCTTTAGCTAAGCTTTCCCCAAAGATGGTGTGGGAATTTTTGCACCCTTGGGGCCAGACGGCCCAGAAGTATTGTTTTAGTTGTATGTTGAGTCCTGCCACTCACAAGCCAAAATTTCTTGTGACTCTGGGACTAATGGAATACAAAAGAAGGCATCATTGAAGACTAATACAGAATACCATGTCCTGGTGGTTGGTAGAATGACCAGCAGGGTGTAGGAATTAGGAGCAACTGGAGGTATATCCTCGGTGGCTTCACTGACTGTCCTGACATCCTTTACCAGGTCCCCAGCAGCCCATGGGGCTCTCGTGGTCAGACCAATCCCAGAATATGGAGCTCACCTGGGCAGGTACCCCACCCCCACCCCAGCCCACGGGGCTCTCGTGGTCAGGCCCCTCCCAGGATACAGAGCTACCCTTGCAGGTACCGTGGCAGGGCTGGGCACACAGGAACCGTGCACATAGCCCTCATTGCAGAGCACCCCCAGCTCACCTGTCGCTCAGAGCTGACACAGAGCACCTCAGAGCAGGACTTGAACTAACAAACAGCAGCTGCGACAGGTCTGTGACCCTGGGCATCACTCCGTGAGGCCTCCCTCCACCTGGTCTTCCAGAGACTTCCACTGCACCCGGGGCACCAGGCCTCTGTCTCCAACCACCACCCACCCCTCCTCTCCCTGACTCCTGGGTTCCTCTCATTAGGAGAGGGTTTTCTTGAAGTTGTCTCCCACTCATGGGTCAGATAAAATGATTAGAAAACAAGCCAAAGCTGCAGCCCCTTGTCTATCCTGACTCTCAGGAGCCCACACCTGTTCCTTGGACCTGGCCGGTTCAGCAAGTTCCATTTTCTGCAACTGTGAGCCCCTGAGGGGTGATGATTGGCTGACCTGGGCAGCCTTACCGTGCCGGCCAGCCCTCCCCAGGTGTGCCTGGGTTGAGATCAATATAAATACCACTCCAGGCAGCAAGAGCCCCTGCAGCCGTGCCTGACGCCATTTTCTCTGCCCTGTCAGCAGTCTCGGGGCTGGGCTGGTGGGAGGGAGTGAGAGGCCACGGCTTTGTGGGTGGCCCAGTGTGAGTGGGGCTCTGCTGGACTTTCTGCAGCAGTTGCCAGGCTGCCACCTGCTAAAGAAGAGGATGTGTCACCCATACCTGCTGCTGGAATTTCTCCCTGGGCAGAGGTGAGGAAGGAAAAAAGCAGTGGGGGCAGGGACAGGACGGGTATCTCAGGCAGGGAAATGGATATCTTCCAGAAGAGCACCCAGGGCCAGGACCATCCTGGCTGGCCTGCAGGCACCAAGTCGGCCGGCATGCTGTCACTCGTGTGGCTCTATGGCCCTTCCTCTAGGCTTTCAAGTCCTTGTATATATTCAGGTGTTTTACCTGGGACGGGTGGGAATAGTTCAGCAGCAACTGGCCTGGGGCTCAGCTCACGTTTACTCACAGATGCCTCGGCACGGTGCCCCAGCTTTGCAATGAGGACGCTTGTTGCGTGGGGGCTGCTGGCTGAATGGGAGACGATTCCCCACCACTGACCAACTTCAGAATTGTTTACAACTGGAGCAAGTGCCCTGATACGGTTTTCCTCTGTGTAACTGGTGGGTTCTGTGTTTTTTTTCTCTTTTTCGTTTTTGGTTCAAGGTAGATTTTATTCCTCTTTTTTGTATTTACAGATATAAGCATGGAAATAATTTATTCATATAAATACATGTATGTGCAGGGAATAATTGTTTTTTCTGTTTTATTTTTTAAATTTTACTTCTTTTTAATTTTGAATTTTATTTTATATTTTTATACAGCAGGTTCTTATTGGTTATCTATTTTATACATATAAATGTATACATGCCAATCCCAGTCTCTCAACTCCTCCCACTACCACCCCCCCAACAGCTTTCCCCCCTTGTTGTCCATACGTTTGTTGTCTACATCTGTTGCTCTATTTATGTCTTGCAAAATGGTTAATCTGTACAGTTTTTCTAGGTTCCACATATATGCATGAATATACAAGATTTGTTTTTCTCTTTCTGACTTACTTCACTCTGTATGACAGTCTCTAGATCCATCGACGTCTCTACAAATGACCCAATTTCATTCCTTTTCATGGCTTAGTAATATTCCATTTTATATATGTACCACAGCTTTATGCATTCGTCTGTCTGTGGGCATTTAGGTTGCTTCCATTACCTCGATATTGTAAATAGTGATGCAATGAACATTGCGGTGAATGACTCTTCTTGATTTATGGTTTTGTCTGGGTATATGTCCAGTACTGGGATTCCTGTATCATATGGTAATTCTATTGTTAGTTTCTTAAGAAATTCCATATTGTTCTCCATAATGACTGTATCAATTTATATTCCCAACAATAGTGGAAGAGGGTTCCTTTTCTCCACACCCTTTCCAGCATTTTTTGTTTGTAGATTTTCAATGATGCCTATTCTACCAGGTGTGAGGTGATACCTCATTGTTGAATCCATTTCCTTGAGCAAGGGGTAGCTCTTGTCTATTACATATTTGGCTTATGGAACGGTATCTGTGCTAATTTCAAACTCTGCTTTTATGCAGCACCCCAACTCACCTTCCCCCTTAAGCAGGCATAGTTGGTTTTCTAAACTTGAGACCCTGTTCTGTTTTGTAATTCAGTTCATGTGTAGCCAAGTTCACATTCCGTGTATTAGTGATACCTTATGATGTTTCATTTTCTGTGTGACTTATTTCACTTAGAATCATCGTGCCTCAATCCACTCATTATGCTGGTACGGGCCTGGTGACATAGATTTCATTGCTGAGTGGTATTCTGTTGTACAGAACTACCGCAACTTCTTTATCCATTATTTGCTCTCTGGGATATTTAACTTGTGCCGTAGAAGAGATTCCTGTAAAAAGAGCCATCCCAAATTTTGGGGTTGCTGTGTCTTTTTGATATTAATTTCCCTAAGCTATAGGACCATAAGTGGAAGTGCCCTAGGCTCTGTTGCTTTGTTTTTTAGATGTTTCAGGAAACACCATACACTTCTCCCGAGTGTCTGTTGGCAATTTACATCCCGCCCATCAGCATAACAAGGCTCCCAGTTCTCCATGGCCTGTCCTGCCTTTATGGATTTTACACTTTATTCTGATGGCCCTTTTGACCGGGGGGAAGTGAGACTTCATTGTAGTGCAGATTTCCTTTGCAAGCTTGCTTGGTTGGCCAAAAAGGGCGTATGCGTTTTTTCCTGAATATATTCAGGAAAAAACGCATATGCCCTTTTGGCAAAGTGCATCATTGTGGACATTCTGCCTCTTTTCCTACGCTTTCAATGCAATTCCAGTCTACCTCCTGAAATCGGTATCCTGCAATCCTGCCCCGCTTTCAAGTCCTCTTGGAAGCCTTACTTCAGTATATTTTTGGACGATAGCTGTCATTTATAACTCTGCAGGTTTGTGAATTACAGAGACCCTGAGCTCCTTTCTTCAACTCGCTTTCTTTTGAGCTGGCCGCAACACCGCAGGATGGCTTCAGGCCCTAATCTGGTTCCGGCACGGCACGCTGAGCCTTTGGTTATTTCCTCTTCCTGGTGGGAAATGAGAGTTAAATTTGCCCGTCCAGACACCTCCAGCTAGTCTCTCATTGGTTCTCCCTATTCCTGTTCATCTTCCGCAGAAATTGCAAACTGGGCCAAACAGGAGGTTAAAGGCGCTGACTCTCCAAGTTGGGAGAATGTTAGTAAAGGGTCTGGAATGTTGCACCAGAGTACCAGGGGAGGAAAACTGAGACATATTTGAAAACGTCTCCCGTTCACACGGTTGATCAACTCGGGGTTCCACATGCATGTTTTAGCTGAAGGAAGAATACCTTAAACCTGGAGAGTTGAGACCCGTGGAATGGGTACCATGCAATATGACTTCAAAGGGTCTTCATTTGCTCACCGAACCTCTCCAATCCTATCACTGCTGCGTTTATGCCCCTGTACACACGCTTGATTCTCTTTCAGAGACATAGCAATCCATAGGTTTTAAGATACTTACTAGTCAGGTACATTCTTAGGCGTTTAATATGTGGTGTTGAGTCCATATCGTTGAGCAAGGAGTAGCTCTTGTCTATTCCATATTTGGCTTAAGGAACTTTATCTGTGCTCATTTCAATCTCTGGTTTTATGCAGCACCCCAACTCACCTTTCCCCTTAAGCAAGCATAAGTTGGTTTTCTAAATTTGAGACCCTGTTCTGTTCTGTAATTCAGTTCCTGTGTAGCCAAGATTCCATTCCGTGTATTACTGATATCTTATGATGTTTCTTTTTCTGTGTGACTTATTTCAGTTAGAATCATCATACCCGAATCCACTCATTGTGCTGCTAAGGGCCTGATGACACAGATTTCATTGCTGAGTGATATTGCTTTGTAAGTAAATACCACAACTTCTTTACCCATTTTTCACTTTCTGCGATGTTGAACTTGTACTATAAACGAGGTTCTTGTAAACAGAGCCGTTCCAAACTTTGGGGTGGCTGTGTCTTTTTGATTTTAATTTCCCTAAGCTATAGGACCATAAGTGGAAGTGCCCTAGGTTCTGTTGCTTTGTTTTTTAGATGTTTCAGGAAACACCATACACTTCTCCCAAGTGGTTGTTGGCAATTTACATCCCGCCCATCAGCATAACAAGGCTCCCAGTTCTCCATGGCCTGTCCTGCCTTTCTGGATTTTACACTTTTTTCAGATGGCCCTTTTGACCGGGGGGAAGTGAGACTTCATTGTAGTGAAGATTTCCTTTGCAAGCTTGCTTGGTTGGCCAAAAAGGGCGTATGCGTTTTTTCCTGAATATATTCAGGAAAAAACGCATACGCCCTTTTTGGCCAAGTGCATCATTGTGGACGTTCTGCCTCTTTTCCTATGCTTTCAATGCAATTCCAGTCTACCTGCTGAATTCGTTTTCCTGCAATTCTGCCCCGCTTTCAAGTCCTCTTGGCAGCCTTACTTCAGTCTATTTTTGGACGATAGCTGTCATTTATAACTCTGCAGGTTTGTGAATTACAGTGCCCCTGAGCTCCTTTCTTCAACTAGCTTTCTTGTGACCTGGCCGCAACACCGCAGGATGGCTTCAGGCCCTAATCTGGTTCCGGCACGGCATGCTGAGCCTTTGGTTAATTCCTCTTCCTGGTGGGAAATGAGAGTTAAATTTGCCCGTTCAGACACCTCCAGCTAGTCTCTCATTGGTTCTCGCTATTCCTGTTCATCTTCCGCAGAAATTGCAAACTGGGCCAAACAGGAGGTTAAAGGCACTGACTCTCCAAGTCGGGAGAGTGTTAGTAAAGCGTCTGGAATGTTGCACCCGAGTACCAGGGTACGAAAACTGAGACATATTTGAACACGTCTCCCGATCACATGGTTGATCATACTCTGGGTTCCACATGCATGTTTTAGCTGAAGGAAGAATACCTAAAAACTGGTTAGTTGAAACCCGTGGAATGGGTACCATGCAATATGACTTCAAAGGGTCTTCATTTGCTCACCGAACATCTCCAATCCTATCACTGCTGTGTTTATGCCCCTGTACACATGCTTGATTCTCTTTCGGAGACATAGCAATCCATAGGTTTTAAGATACTTACTAGTCAGGTACATTCTTAGGCGTTTAATATGCGGTGTTGAGTCCATTTCGTTGAGCAAGGAGTAGCTCTTGTCTATTCCATATTTGGCTTAAGGAACTTTATCTGTGCTCATTTCAATCTCTGGTTTTATGCAGCACCCCAACTCACCTTTACCCTTAAGCAAGCATAAGTTGGTTTTCTAAATTTGAGAACCTGTTCTGTTCTGTAATTCAGTTCCTGTGTAGCCAAGTTTACATTCCGTGTATTAGTGATATCTTATGATGTTTCTTTTTCTGTGTGACTTATTTCAGTTAGAATCATCGTACCTGAATCCACTCATTATGCTGCTACGGGCCTGATGACATAGATTTCATTGCTGAGTGATACTGCATTGTACGTAAGTACCACAAGTTCTTTATCCATTTTTCACTTTCTGTGATATTGAACTTGTACGGTAAACGAGGTTCTTGTAAACAGAGGCGTCCCAAACTTTGGGGTGGCTGTGTCTTTTTGATTTTAATTTCCCTAAGCTATAGGACCATAAGTGGAAGTGCCCTAGGCTCTGTTGCTTTGTTTTTTAGATGTTTCAGGAAACACCATACACTTCTCCCGAGTGTCTGTTGGCAATTTACATCCCGCCCATCAGCATAACAAGGCTCCCAGTTCTCCATGGCCTGTCCTGCCTTTATGGATTTTACACTTTATTCTGATGGCCCTTTTGACCGGGGGGAAGTGAGACTTCATTGTAGTGCAGATTTCCTTTGCAAGCTTGCTTGGTTGGCCAAAAAGGGCGTATGCGTTTTTTCCTGAATATATTCAGGAAAAAACGCATATGCCCTTTTGGCAAAGTGCATCATTGTGGACGTTCTGCCTCTTTTCCTACGCTTTCAATGCAATTCCAGTCTACCTCCTGAAATCGGTATCCTGCAATCCTGCCCCGCTTTCAAGTCCTCTTGGAAGCCTTACTTCAGTATATTTTTGGACGATAGCTGTCATTTATAACTCTGCAGGTTTGTGAATTACAGAGACCCTGAGCTCCTTTCTTCAACTCGCTTTCTTTTGAGCTGGCCGCAACACCGCAGGATGGCTTCAGGCCCTAATCTGGTTCCGGCACGGCACGCTGAGCCTTTGGTTATTTCCTCTTCCTGGTGGGAAATGAGAGTTAAATTTGCCCGTCCAGACACCTCCAGCTAGTCTCTCATTGGTTCTCCCTATTCCTGTTCATCTTCCGCAGAAATTGCAAACTGGGCCAAACAGGAGGTTAAAGGCGCTGACTCTCCAAGTTGGGAGAGTGTTAGTAAAGGGTCTGGAATGTTGCACCAGAGTACCAGGGGAGGAAAACTGAGACATATTTGAAAACGTCTCCCGTTCACACGGTTGATCAACTCGGGGTTCCACATGCATGTTTTAGCTGAAGGAAGAATACCTTAAACCTGGAGAGTTGAGACCCGTGGAATGGGTACCATGCAATATGACTTCAAAGGGTCTTCATTTGCTCACCGAACCTCTCCAATCCTATCACTGCTGCGTTTATGCCCCTGTACACACGCTTGATTCTCTTTCAGAGACATAGCAATCCATAGGTTTTAAGATACTTACTAGTCAGGTACATTCTTAGGCGTTTAATATGTGGTGTTGAGTCCATATCGTTGAGCAAGGAGTAGCTCTTGTCTATTCCATATTTGGCTTAAGGAACTTTATCTGTGCTCATTTCAATCTCTGGTTTTATGCAGCACCCCAACTCACCTTTCCCCTTAAGCAAGCATAAGTTGGTTTTCTAAATTTGAGACCCTGTTCTGTTCTGTAATTCAGTTCCTGTGTAGCCAAGATTCCATTCCGTGTATTACTGATATCTTATGATGTTTCTTTTTCTGTGTGACTTATTTCAGTTAGAATCATCATACCTGAATCCACTCATTGTGCTGCTAAGGGCCTGATGACACAGATTTCATTGCTGAGTGATATTGCTTTGTAAGTAAATACCACAACTTCTTTACCCATTTTTCACTTTCTGCGATGTTGAACTTGTACTATAAACGAGGTTCTTGTAAACAGAGCCTCTCCAAACTTTGGGGTGGCTGTGTCTTTTTGATTTTAATTTCCCTAAGCTATAGGACCATAAGTGGAAGTGCCCTAGGTTCTGTTGCTTTGTTTTTTAGATGTTTCAGGAAACACCATACACTTCTCCCAAGTGGTTGTTGGCAATTTACATCCCGCCCATCAGCATAACAAGGCTCCCAGTTCTCCATGGCCTGTCCTGCCTTTCTGGATTTTACACTTTTTTCAGATGACCCTTTTGACCGGGGGGAAGTGAGACTTCATTGTAGTGAAGATTTCCTTTGCAAGCTTGCTTGGTTGGCCAAAAAGGGCGTATGCGTTTTTTCCTGAATATATTCAGGAAAAAACGCATACGCCCTTTTTGGCCAAGTGCATCATTGTGGACGTTCTGCCTCTTTTCCTATGCTTTCAATGCAATTCCAGTCTACCTGCTGAATTCGTTTTCCTGCAATTCTGCCCCGCTTTCAAGTCCTCTTGGCAGCCTTACTTCAGTCTATTTTTGGACGATAGCTGTCATTTATAACTCTGCAGGTTTGTGAATTACAGTGCCCCTGAGCTCCTTTCTTCAACTAGCTTTCTGGTGACCTGGCCGCAACACCGCAGGATGGCTTCAGGCCCTAATCTGGTTCCGGCACGGCATGCTGAGCCTTTGGTTAATTCCTCTTCCTGGTGGGAAATGAGAGTTAAATTTGCCCGTTCAGACACCTCCAGCTAGTCTCTCATTGGTTCTCGCTATTCCTGTTCATCTTCCGCAGAAATTGCAAACTGGGCCAAACAGGAGGTTAAAGGGACTGACTCTCCAAGTCGGGAGAGTGTTAGTAAAGCGTCTGGAATGTTGCACCCGAGTACCAGGGTACGAAAACTGAGACATATTTGAACACGTCTCCCGATCACATGGTTGATCATACTCTGGGTTCCACATGCATGTTTTAGCTGAAGGAAGAATACCTAAAAACTGGTTAGTTGAAACCCGTGGAATGGGTACCATGCAATATGACTTCAAAGGGTCTTCATTTGCTCACCGAACATCTCCAATCCTATCACTGCTGTGTTTATGCCCCTGTACACATGCTTGATTCTCTTTCGGAGACATAGCAATCCATAGGTTTTAAGATACTTACTAGTCAGGTACATTCTTAGGCGTTTAATATGCGGTGTTGAGTCCATTTCGTTGAGCAAGGAGTAGCTCTTGTCTATTCCATATTTGGCTTAAGGAACTTTATCTGTGCTCATTTCAATCTCTGGTTTTATGCAGCACCCCAACTCACCTTTACCCTTAAGCAAGCATAAGTTGGTTTTCTAAATTTGAGAACCTGTTCTGTTCTGTAATTCAGTTCCTGTGTAGCCAAGTTTACATTCCGTGTATTAGTGATATCTTATGATGTTTCTTTTTCTGTGTGACTTATTTCAGTTAGAATCATCGTACCTGAATCCACTCATTATGCTGCTACGGGCCTGATGACATAGATTTCATTGCTGAGTGATACTGCATTGTACGTAAGTACCACAAGTTCTTTATCCATTTTTCACTTTCTGTGATATTGAACTTGTACGGTAAACGAGGTTCTTGTAAACAGAGGCGTCCCAAACTTTGGGGTGGCTGTGTCTTTTTGATTTTAATTTCCCTAAGCTATAGGACCATAAGTGGAAGTGCCCTAGGCTCTGTTGCTTTGTTTTTTAGATGTTTCAGGAAACACCATACACTTCTCCCAAGTGTCTGTTGGCAATTTACTTCCCGCCCATCAGCATAACAAGGCTCCCAGTTCTCCATGGCCTGTCCTGCCTTTCTGGATTTTACACTTTTTTCAGATGGCCCTTTTGACCAGGGGGAAGTGAGACTTCATTGTAGTGCAGATTTCCTTTGCAAGCTTGCTTGGTTGGCCAAAAAGGGCGTATGCGTTTTTTCCTGAATATATTCAGGAAAAAACGCATACGCCCTTTTTGGCCAAGTGCATCATTGTGGACGTTCTGCCTCTTTGCCTATGCTTTCAATGCAATTCCAGTCTACCTCCTGAAATCGGTTTCCTGCAATTCTGCCCCGCTTTCAAGTCCTCTTGGCAGCCTTACTTCAGTCTATTTTTGGACGATAGCTGTCATTTATAACTCTGCAGGTTTGTGAATTACAGTTCCCCTGAGCTCCATTCTTCAACTCGCTTTCTTTTGAGCTGGCCACAACACCGCAGGATGGCTTCAGGCCCTAATCTGGTTCCGGGACGGCACACTGAGCCTTTGGTTAATTCCTCTTCCTGGTGGGAAATGAGAGTTAAATTTGCCCGTCCAGACACCTCCAGCTAGCCTCTCATTGGTTCTCGCTATTCCTGTTCATCTTCCGCAGAAATTGCAAACTGGGCCAAACAGGAGGTTAAAGGGACTGACTCTCCAAGTCGGGAGAGTGTTAGTAAAGCGTCTGGAATGTTGCACCCGAGTACCAGGGGAGGAAAACTGAGACATATTTGAACACGTCTCCCGTTCACATGGTTGATCATACTCTGGGTTCCACATGCATGTTTTAGCTGAAGGAAGAATACCTTAAACCTGGAGAGTTGAGACCTGTGAAATGGGTACCATGCAATATGACTTCAAAGGGTATTCATTTGCTCACCGAACCTCTCCAATCCTATCACTGCTGCGTTTATGCCCCTGTACACACGCTTGATTCTCTTTTGGAGACATAGCAATCCATAGGTTTTAAGATACTTACTAGTCAGGTACATTCTTAGGCGTTTAATATGGGGTTTTGAGTCCATTTCGTTGAGCAAGGAGTAGCTCTTGTCTATTCCATATTTGGCTTAAGGAACTTTATCTGTGCTCATTTCAATCTCTGGTTTTATGCAGCACCCCAACTCACCTTTCTCCTTAAGCAAGCATAAGTTGGTTTTCTAAATTTGAGACCCTGTTCTGTTTTGGAATGCAGTTCCTGTGTAGCCAAGTTTACATTCCGTGTATTAGTGATATCTTATGATGTTTCTTTTTCTGTGTGACTTATTTCAGTTAGATTCATCGTACCTGAATCCACTCATTATGCTGCTACGGGCCTGATGACATAGATTTCATTGCTGAGTGATACTGCATTGTACGTAAGTACCACAAGTTCTTTATCCATTTTTCAATTTCTGTGATATTGAACTTGTACGGTAAACGAGGTTCTTGTAAACGGAGGCGTCCCAAACTTTGGGGTGGCTGTGTCTTTTTGATTTTAATTTCCCTAAGCTATAGGACCATAAGTGGAAGTGCCCTAGGCTCTGTTGCTTTGTTTTTTAGATGTTTCAGGAAACACCATACACTTCTCCCGAGTGGTTGTTGGCAATTTACATCCCGCCCTTCAGCATAACAAGGCTCCCAGTTCTCCATGGCCTGTCCTGCCTTTCTGGATTTTACACTTTTTTCAGATGGCCCTTTTGACCGGGGGGAAGTGAGACTTCATTGTAGTGCAGATTTCCTTTGCAAGCTTGCTTGGTTGGCCAAAAAGGGCGTATGCGTTTTTTCCTGAATATATTCAGGAAAAAACGCATACGCCCTTTTTGGCCAAGTGCATCATTGTGGACGTTCTGCCTCTTTTCCTATGCTTTCAATGCAATTCCAGTCTACCTCCTGAAATTGGTTTCCTGCAATTCTGCTCCGCTTTCAAGTCGTCTTGGCAGCCTTACTTCAGTCTATTTTTGGACGATAGCTGTCATTTATAACTCTGCAGGTTTGTGAATTACAGTGCCCCTGAGCTCCTTTCTTCAACTCGCTTTCTTGTGACCTGGCCGCAACACCGCAGGATGTCTTCAGGCCCTAATCTTGTTCTGGCACGGCACGCTGAGCCTTTCGTTAATTCCTCTTCCTGGTGGGAAATGAGAGTTAAATTTGCCCATCCAGACACCTCCAGCTAGTCTCTCATCGGTTCTCGCTATTCCTGTTCATCTTCCACAGAAATTGCAAACTGGGCCAAACAGGAGGTTAAAGGGACTGACTCTCCAAGTGGGGAGAGTGTTAGTAAAGCGTCTGGAATGTTGCACCCGAGTACCAGGGTACGAAAACTGAGACATATTTGAACACGTCTCCCGATCACATGGTTGATCATACTCTAGGTTCCACATGCATGTTTTAGCTGAAGGAAGAATACCTTAAACCTGGGTAGTTGAAACCCGTGGAATGGGTACCATGCAATATGACTTCAAAGGGTCTTCATTTGCTCACCGAACCTTTCCAATCCTATCACTGCTGCGTTTATGCCCCTGTACTCATGCTTGATTCTCTTTCGGAGACATAGCAATCCATAGGTTTTAAGATACTTACTAGTCAGGTACATTCTTAGGCGTTTAATATGCGGTGTTGAGTCCATTTCGTTGAGCAAGGAGTAGCTCTTGTCTATTCCATATTTGGCTTAAGGAACTTTATCTGTGCTCATTTCAATCTCTGGTTTTATGCAGCACCCCAACTCACCTTTCCCCTTAAGCAAGCATAAGTTGGTTTTCTAAATTTGAGACCCTGTTCTGTTCTGTAATTCAGTTCCTGTGTAGCCAAGTTTACATTCCGTGTATTACTGATATCTTATGATGTTTCTTTTTCTGTGTGACTTATTTCAGTTAGAATCATCATACCTGAATCCACTCATTGTGCTGCTAAGGGCCTGATGACATAGATTTCATTGTTGAGTGATATTGCTTTGTAAGTGAATACCACAACTTCTTTATCCATTTTTCACTTTCTGCGATGTTGAACTTGTACTGTAAACGAGGTTCTTGTAAACAGAGGCGTCCCAAACTTTGGGGTGGCTGTGTCTATTTGATTTTCATTTTCCTAAGCTATAGGACCATAAGTGGAAGTGCCCTAGGCTCTGTTGCTTTGTTTTATAGATGTTTCAGGAAACACCATACACTTCTCTCAAGTGTCTGTTGGCAATTTACATCCCGCCCATCAGCATAACAAGGCTCCCAGTTCTCCATGGCCTGTCCTGCCTTTATGGATTTTACAGTTTTTTCAGATGGCCCTTTTGACCAGGGGGCAGTGAGACTTCATTGTACTGCAGATTTCCTTTGCAAGTTTGCTTGGTTGGCCAAAAAGGGCATATGCGTTTTTTCCTGAATATATTCAGGAAAAAACGCATACGCCCTTTTTGGCCAAGTGCATCATTGTGGACGTTCTGCCTCTTTTCTTATGCTTTCAATGCAATTCCAGTCTACCTCCTGAAATCGGTTTCCTGCAATTCTGCCTTGCTTTCAATGCCTCTTCATAGCCTTACCTCAATATATTTTTTAAAAATAGTTGGCCTTTATAACTCTGCAGGTTTTTGAATTGCAGTGGCCCTTAGCTCCATTTTTTAGCTCTTATTTTCGTGGTCTTGCCCCGTAACCACAGGATTCCTTGAAGCCCTATTTTTCTTCTGGGGCACCTTGCTGTGCCTTTGGTTAATTCTTCTTACTGATGTGATATTAGAGTGACATGTGCCCATTGAAACCGCTACAGCTAGTTTCTCACTGGTTCCCCCTATTCCCATTCATCCTCTGCACTAACTGCAGACTGTGCGATACCAGAACTTAAAGGCATTGACTCCATGTGGGGATATTGTTAGTAAAGCGGCTGGAATGTCGATCCGGAGCCCCAGGAGAGGAAAAATGAGGTGCGTTTTAGAAACCTTTCCCGATCATATGGTATACCAGTCGCTGGGTTTCCCAAGCATGGTTTAGCTGTAGGAAGATTCCCTTCAACCTGGAGTGTTGGGACCCTTGGAATGAGTAGCATGAAGTATTGCATTAAACTTTCGGCAGTTGCTCACCAAAGCTCACCAATCCTGTCAGCCCCAAGTGTCCAGCCTTATGTCTTATCCAGCTGTGGGTTTATATGTGGTCAATCCAGGTTGCATCACAGCCCCTGAGCGAATTTTGTAAGAATTTTTCTCTCTTTCATTGTTTCAGCGTTTTGTTTTTAAAATTTATTTCTATAATGGGGTTTAGCTCATTTTCACTGCTGTGTTTGTGCCGCTCTGCACACACTTGATTCCCTTATGGAGATATATCAATACATGGGTTTTAAGATTCTTATTCCTCAGATATATTTCTCTGCGGTGTATAGGGTGTGTTGAGGCCTGTTCATTGAGCAAGGTGTAGATCTTGTCTAATACCTATTTGGTTTATTGAACGGTATCTGTGCTAATTTCAAACTCTGGTTTTATGCATCACCCCACCTCTCCTTTCCCCTTAAGCTGACATAAGTGTGTTTTCTAAATGTGAGACACTGTTCTGTTCTGTAATTCATTTCTTGTGCAGCCATATTTACCCTCCCTCTATAAGTGATATCTTATGATATGTTTCTTTTTCTGTTTGACTTATTTCAAGTAGTATTATCAGACCTAAATCCACTCTTTATCCTTCTACTAGCCTTATTACATTGATTTCATGGTGAAGAGATATTCCATTGTACATAAGTACCACATCTTCTTTATCCATTGTTCTCTTTCCTGGGATATTTAAGGTGTACTGAAGTTGAGGTTCTTGTAAACAGAGTAGCCCTAAACTGTGGTGTGCTTGTGTCTTGTTGATTTTTAGACTTCCCTAGATATACTCCCATGATTGGAAGTGTCCTATGCTCTGTAGCTCTGTTTTTTAGATGATTTAGGAACCACCATACACTTCTCCAGAGTGGCTCTCGGCAGTTCACACACTGCCCATCAGCGTATAAAGGCTCCCTGTTCTCCATGGCCTGTCCTGCATTTCTGGTTTTTACAATTTTTTAGGATGGCCCTTTTGACTGGTGGGAAGTGAGACTTCTTTGTTGTGCACATTTGCATTGCTTGCTTGCTTCGTTGCCCATAAAGTGCGTATGCGTTTTTTCCTGGATATAATCAGGAAAAAACGCATACGCCCTTTTGGGCCAACTGCATCATTGTCGAAATTCTGCCGCTTTTCATGTGCGTTAAAGACGAGTCCAATCTATCTCTTGAAATCTGTTTCTTGCAATTCTGTCTTGCATTCAGATCCTCTTCTTTGCCTTACCTCAACATATTTTTGGACGTTAGTTTTCATTTATAACTCTGCAGGTTTGTGAATTGCAGTGACCCTGAGCTCCATTTTTTAAGTTGCTCTTTTGTGAGCTGGCCTCAAACCCGCAGGATTGCTTCAGGCCCTATTTTGGCTCCGGCGAGGCAGGCTGAGCCTTTCTTTAATTCTTATTCTTAATGGGAAATTAGAGTGATATGTGCCCGTCCAAACCCCTACAACTCTTCTCTCATTGGTTCCCCCTCTTCCCGTTCATCCTCCTCACAATTTGCAAAATGTGTGAAACAGAAGTTTAAATGTGCTGATTCTCCAAGTGGGGAGATTCTAAGTAGCGTGGCTGGAATGGTGAACAGGAGCACCAGGAGAGGATAAATGAGGTGCATTTTAGACACATCTCCCGATCACATGGTGTACAGCCCTCTGGGCTTTCCATGCATGTTTTAGCTGTAGGAAGATCCCTTGAACCTGCAGATTTGGGACCCATTGAATGGGTACCAGGTAGTATTACTTTAAAGGGTGTGCATTTCCTCACCCAACCTCACATTTCTCTTAGCGCAAACAGTTTCCAGCCTTATGTCTCATCCTGCTGTGGGTCTAGATGTGTTCAATCCATGTTGCATCACCGTCCCTGAGGAAAAGTTGTAAGAGGTTTTCTCTGTCTCTCTGTCGTTTATTTTTTTCAATTTATTACTATATTGGTTACAGCTGATTTTCAAAGCTCTGTTTCTTGCTGCTGTACATCCACTTGATTCACGTACAGAGAGACATCAATAAATTCTTTTTCAGATTCTTACCAGTCATATATATTCTTTTCCGGTGACTTGAGTGTGCTGAGTGCAGTTCTTTTAGCTACCGTGTAGGCCTTGTTGATTATCAGTTTGGTATTTGGAATGGTATCTTTGCTAATTTCAACCTCCTGGATGATGCCTCACCCCTCCCCACCTTTCCCGTTTAGCAGCCTTATGCGTGTTTTCTACATATTTGACTATGTTTTTGTTTTGTAATTTATTTCATGTGTAGCCATTTTGGATTCCACCTTTAAGTGATATCTTATGATATGTGTCTTTTTCTTTTTGAATTCTGTCACTTAGAATGATCATACGTAACTCCTCCGGAGTTGTTACAACTGGCCATATTTCATTGATTTCCAGGCTGAATAATATTCCACTCTACCTAAGTACCACATCTCTATCCATTTTTTCCCTCCAGAGACATTTAAGTTATATCCTAGTCGAGGATCTTTTAAACAGAGAGGGGGTAAACATTGGGGTGCCTGTGTCCTCTCGATTTTTGTTTTTCCCAAGATATACGCCCATGAGTGCAAGTGCCCTATGCTCTGTAGCTCATTTTTTAGATGCTTTAGTAAACACAATACACTTCTCCAGAATGGCCGTTGGCAATATACATTTCCACTATAAGTCTCACAGGGCTCCCTCTTCTCGTTGCCCTGTCCTGCATTTCTGTTGTTTACGCTTTATGAGGATGGCTCTTCTGACTGATGCGAAGTGATATCTTTTGTGGTATTGACTTCCAGTGCCCACCTGTTTGGTTGGCTAAAAAAGTGTATGCCCTTTTCTTGAATATATACAGAAAAGAACGCATACACCCTTTTTGGCCAACTGCAATGTTGGCAATGTTCAGCTCCTTTTCTTGTGCTTAATGGCGAGTCCTTTCTACCTCCTCAAATCCCTTTCCTGCCATTCTCCCTTGCTTACAAGTCCTTTTCTCTGACTTTCCTCAAGACATTTTTCAGTGATGGATATTTTCAACTCTGCAGTTTTGTGAATTTTACTGCCCCTGAGTTCCATTGTTCAACTCGTGTTTATGGGAACTGGCCACAAAGCAGCGGGATTTCCTCAAGCCCTATACTGTTTCCATGGGCAACCCTAGCCTTTGGTCAATTCGTCTTCCTGATTGGAAATTAGAGTGACATGTGCCTGTCTGAACACCTAGGACTTGTCTCTCATTGTTCCTCATCCTTCCGCTTCATCCTCTGGACAAATTCCAAACTGTACGCAACAGGATGTTGACAGTGCTGACATCTCCAAGTGGGGAGACTGTTAGTAAAGATGCTGGAGGGGTGAACCCGAGCACCAGGAGATGAGGAGATGAGATGCCTTTTCCAAACTCTTCCCGATCAGACGGTATACCATCCTCTGGGTGTGACAGACATGTTTTAGCAGTAGGAAGAGTCCCATTCATGTAAGGAGAACACCAGGGCTTTTTCAAAATCAGTGTCTCCCCGAAACCCAAACTGGGGAATTTTTTAAGCTACGGCTACACATATGTTCATTAAGGGCCTTGGGAAGTAGGCAGAGTCCAAACTTTAGATGATTGAAGTCTTCAGGGTCAGAAGCACTCACCACCAGCTTCCCTTAGGCTACACTTTAACTGTCATTGATAGATGATGTCAATAAAAATATCTATTCTTTTTCAGATTATTTCCCCTTATAGGTTATTGCAAAATGTTGAGTGTAGTTCCCTGTGCTATACAGTAGTTCCTTGTTGATGATCTATTTTATACATAGCAGTGTGTATGTGTTAATTCCAAACTGTTAATTTATCCCTCCTCCCACCTTTCCCCTTTGGTAATAATAAATTATAAGATTTTATACTTCTCAGAAATGGGGGAGCTGAAAGAGAGGTATCATTTTCAATGGAAAAGCATTTAAAACAAGATTGAAGGTTTAACCAAGATTATTAGATGTACATCCTTGGAAAGAAATCACTTCGTTTCTCCAATATTGACCTGACAAATAAGACAAACCTTTTCACTGAACTTGCTTATAAAAAGTGATGGAAATATCAAATGGAAGTGTTAAAAACATCTTATTTTACCCGAGCCTTATACACTGTTCTATGTTAACTACAATTTGGCTCACACATCTGTTCATTGAGGTTACAATAGTCTCAATTTCTGTTACTGATCCTCCAGAGTGGACCCCAACAAGTGTCCCCCTGCCCAGTGTCATTGGGGCCAACAGATCGAGACTGAGTTTGGTTCACAAGCAAAGGAAACTTTATATTTTGATCAGAGAATGGAGAGGTGAGAGCATGCACTACCCCGTGGGCTGTGGGCTGGGCTGCTGTGTAGAGATCCTGTCAGAGTCAGTGGGAGGGAGGGAGGCGGCGGAGCTCTCGAGGGCCGGGTTGGCTGTAGCTCAGGCTCTATATTGTGGAGTCTGCACTGGGCCCCAGGAGCTGAGGTGTCGACCCAGCCATTCTGCACTAGGAAATCTGGTCTGAAGTGCCGGGTGTGGAACCTCTGCATGCGGGACCCTAGGAGCACGTGAAATTAGACAAAGCACAAAGGATAAAAAAGGTTAGACTTGACTTTATTGCCCAGATTCTATTTTTATCTCCCAGGGATTTTTAATGGGCTTTGCTGGGGACAAACCCCTCCTCTGCCTTTTGTCCCGTTCCTCATTCTTGGAGTGCTGAGGGTGCAGACCCTTCTTCTGTAACTGCTGAGTGCTGAGTTGGGAGCCCTCATACCCTGGGGCGAGGGTCAGAGCTTCTCCCCAGCAGCCTCCCGGTGACGTTGATTGTCCCCAGGACCCCTGCCTCCCTGCTCGTCCACCTGAGCACCAGCATTGGAAGTGTTATAGATTCTAATGACCTTTAAGGGTCCAGGAAAGAGATGTGCAGAGACGCTGTGGGGGCCAGTTTCACCCCGCCTCACATTTGTTCGGCCACCTTAGGCTGACCGTCTCTGCCAGCCTAGATGCTCTGACCAGTAGTCTGCGCTTTCTTCAATTAGGCCCCTGAATTAACGTACAAACAGCACCAGGTGTCAGAGCCCTGCCCGCTCAACTCCCAGACAGTCCAGGGTCAGTGGTGACCAAGGACCATGATGGCTACTGAGTCAACAGCCTTTTGAAGTAAACAGGAGTCCAGCCGGTCTTATTGGCCACCATCATCATGGTGTCTGTAGGCTTTTCTATGGTGACAGTGTGGTATACTGTTCCCCCGCCAAGATTATTAGCTCCCCTCTGGGTGCAGTAAGTCCTGCAAGCAGTAGTCTACTCTTTTGGGACACACTCTTGTTGTTTTATGAGAGAAACTCCAGGTCAAGTGATGTTCACACGAGTCGTCATGGTGCCCTGTTGCCCCCGGTTATCTCTCTGGATGTTGGAGTTGGAGGGCCTCCTCACTCGAGGTCGGTGTGCCCACGGAGCGAACCCTGCAACTTCAGGGCATGGTTGGTGGTTAGGATCACCACGTGGGGTCCTTTTCCCTTAGGAGGGAGGTGGCCTTTTGGGCTGCTGATTTCCAGGTTTTTAGATACCGCCAGTATCTTGGCCAGATGTGGCAGTGGGCCAAGCCCCTTAGTGACCGTAGTTTATCCTACCTGGATGGCATTCTTGCATTGTTCCATTTCAAGTGGTCCCAGTTTTTGCACTAATTCTCCAATGGCGATTCACCTTTCACCGGGAATGTAAAGGTCAAAGGGTTTAGCTAAATTAGGGAGTTCCAGGGCAAGGGTCTGAATTGACTGCTCTTTCCATTCTTGAAAGGCCACTTCTGGATTCTATTCAAAAGGATCATCATCTTTTCCTTTCAGTGTTTCATATAGAGGCCCAGCTAGTAGACTGTAGCTAGGGATCCAGAAGCAGCAAACCCTGGCCTCCCCAGGAACCCCTAAGCTGTCTTCTAGTTTTAGAAAGGGGTAAGGCTGAAAATGGTTTCTTCCCTTTCCTGGGATGGGCTTCTCTGACCTTCTGTGAGAATGAAGCCCAGGCAGGTCACCGCAGTCTGTGATATTTGAGCTTTTTCTTGGACAACTTCTATCCTTTATTGGCTTGGTAGTTCAGAGGCCTCCTTAGTAGGGCTGGTGATCAGAATGTCGTCTGCATATTGAAGGAGGGTTTCCTTTTCCAGAGGTAGAACTTTTAGGTCTTTAGCTAAGCTTTCCCCAAAGATGGTGTGGGAATTTTTGCACCCTTGGGGCCAGACGGCCCAGAAGTATTGTTTTAGTTGTATGTTGAGTCCTGCCACTCACAAGCCAAAATTTCTTGTGACTCTGGGACTAATGGAATACAAAAGAAGGCATCATTGAAGACTAATACAGAATACCATGTCCTGGTGGTTGGTAGAATGACCAGCAGGGTGTAGGAATTAGGAGCAACTGGAGGTATATCCTCGGTGGCTTCACTGACTGTCCTGACATCCTTTACCAGGTCCCCAGCAGCCCATGGGGCTCTCGTGGTCAGACCAATCCCAGAATATGGAGCTCACCTGGGCAGGTACCCCACCCCCACCCCAGCCCACGGGGCTCTCGTGGTCAGGCCCCTCCCAGGATACAGAGCTACCCTTGCAGGTACCGTGGCAGGGCTGGGCACACAGGAACCGTGCACATAGCCCTCATTGCAGAGCACCCCCAGCTCACCTGTCGCTCAGAGCTGACACAGAGCACCTCAGAGCAGGACTTGAACTAACAAACAGCAGCTGCGACAGGTCTGTGACCCTGGGCATCACTCCGTGAGGCCTCCCTCCACCTGGTCTTCCAGAGACTTCCACTGCACCCGGGGCACCAGGCCTCTGTCTCCAACCACCACCCACCCCTCCTCTCCCTGACTCCTGGGTTCCTCTCATTAGGAGAGGGTTTTCTTGAAGTTGTCTCCCACTCATGGGTCAGATAAAATGATTAGAAAACAAGCCAAAGCTGCAGCCCCTTGTCTATCCTGACTCTCAGGAGCCCACACCTGTTCCTTGGACCTGGCCGGTTCAGCAAGTTCCATTTTCTGCAACTGTGAGCCCCTGAGGGGTGATGATTGGCTGACCTGGGCAGCCTTACCGTGCCGGCCAGCCCTCCCCAGGTGTGCCTGGGTTGAGATCAATATAAATACCACTCCAGGCAGCAAGAGCCCCTGCAGCCGTGCCTGACGCCATTTTCTCTGCCCTGTCAGCAGTCTCGGGGCTGGGCTGGTGGGAGGGAGTGAGAGGCCACGGCTTTGTGGGTGGCCCAGTGTGAGTGGGGCTCTGCTGGACTTTCTGCAGCAGTTGCCAGGCTGCCACCTGCTAAAGAAGAGGATGTGTCACCCATACCTGCTGCTGGAATTTCTCCCTGGGCAGAGGTGAGGAAGGAAAAAAGCAGTGGGGGCAGGGACAGGACGGGTATCTCAGGCAGGGAAATGGATATCTTCCAGAAGAGCACCCAGGGCCAGGACCATCCTGGCTGGCCTGCAGGCACCAAGTCGGCCGGCATGCTGTCACTCGTGTGGCTCTATGGCCCTTCCTCTAGGCTTTCAAGTCCTTGTATATATTCAGGTGTTTTACCTGGGACGGGTGGGAATAGTTCAGCAGCAACTGGCCTGGGGCTCAGCTCACGTTTACTCACAGATGCCTCGGCACGGTGCCCCAGCTTTGCAATGAGGACGCTTGTTGCGTGGGGGCTGCTGGCTGAATGGGAGACGATTCCCCACCACTGACCAACTTCAGAATTGTTTACAACTGGAGCAAGTGCCCTGATACGGTTTTCCTCTGTGTAACTGGTGGGTTCTGTGTTTTTTTTCTCTTTTTCGTTTTTGGTTCAAGGTAGATTTTATTCCTCTTTTTTGTATTTACAGATATAAGCATGGAAATAATTTATTCATATAAATACATGTATGTGCAGGGAATAATTGTTTTTTCTGTTTTATTTTTTAAATTTTACTTCTTTTTAATTTTGAATTTTATTTTATATTTTTATACAGCAGGTTCTTATTGGTTATCTATTTTATACATATAAATGTATACATGCCAATCCCAGTCTCTCAACTCCTCCCACTACCACCCCCCCAACAGCTTTCCCCCCTTGTTGTCCATACGTTTGTTGTCTACATCTGTTGCTCTATTTATGTCTTGCAAAATGGTTAATCTGTACAGTTTTTCTAGGTTCCACATATATGCATGAATATACAAGATTTGTTTTTCTCTTTCTGACTTACTTCACTCTGTATGACAGTCTCTAGATCCATCGACGTCTCTACAAATGACCCAATTTCATTCCTTTTCATGGCTTAGTAATATTCCATTTTATATATGTACCACAGCTTTATGCATTCGTCTGTCTGTGGGCATTTAGGTTGCTTCCATTACCTCGATATTGTAAATAGTGATGCAATGAACATTGCGGTGAATGACTCTTCTTGATTTATGGTTTTGTCTGGGTATATGTCCAGTACTGGGATTCCTGTATCATATGGTAATTCTATTGTTAGTTTCTTAAGAAATTCCATATTGTTCTCCATAATGACTGTATCAATTTATATTCCCAACAATAGTGGAAGAGGGTTCCTTTTCTCCACACCCTTTCCAGCATTTTTTGTTTGTAGATTTTCAATGATGCCTATTCTACCAGGTGTGAGGTGATACCTCATTGTTGAATCCATTTCCTTGAGCAAGGGGTAGCTCTTGTCTATTACATATTTGGCTTATGGAACGGTATCTGTGCTAATTTCAAACTCTGCTTTTATGCAGCACCCCAACTCACCTTCCCCCTTAAGCAGGCATAAGTTGGTTTTCTAAACTTGAGACCCTGTTCTGTTTTGTAATTCAGTTCATGTGTAGCCAAGTTCACATTCCGTGTATTAGTGATACCTTATGATGTTTCATTTTCTGTGTGACTTATTTCACTTAGAATCATCGTGCCTCAATCCACTCATTATGCTGGTACGGGCCTGGTGACATAGATTTCATTGCTGAGTGGTATTCTGTTGTACAGAACTACCGCAACTTCTTTATCCATTATTTGCTCTCTGGGATATTTAACTTGTGCCGTAGAAGAGATTCCTGTAAAAAGAGCCGTCCCAAATTTTGGGGTTGCTGTGTCTTTTTGATATTAATTTCCCTAAGCTATAGGACCATAAGTGGAAGTGCCCTAGGCTCTGTTGCTTTGTTTTTTAGATGTTTCAGGAAACACCATACACTTCTCCCGAGTGTCTGTTGGCAATTTACATCCCGCCCATCAGCATAACAAGGCTCCCAGTTCTCCATGGCCTGTCCTGCCTTTCTGGATTTTACACTTTTTTCAGATGACCCTTTTGACCGGGGGGAAGTGAGACTTCATTGTAGTGCAGATTTCCTTTGCAAGCTTGCTTGGTTGGCCAAAAAGGGCGTATGCGTTTTTTCCTGAATATATTCAGGAAAAAACACATACGCCCTTTTTGGCCAAGTGCATCATTGTGGACGTTCTGCCTCTTTTCCTATGCTTTCAATGCAATTCCAGTCTACCTCCTGAATTCGTTTTCCTGCAATTCTGCCCCGCTTTCAAGTCCTCTTGGCAGCCTTACTTCAGTCTATTTTTGGACGATAGCTGTCATTTATAACTCTGCAGGTTTGTGAATTACAGTGCCCCTGAGCTCCTTTCTTCAACTAGCTTTCTTGTGACCTGGCCGCAACACCGCAGGATGGCTTCAGGCCCTAATCTGGTTCCGGCACGGCATGCTGAGCCTTTGGTTAATTCCTCTTCCTGGTGGGAAATGAGAGTTAAATTTGCCCGTTCAGACACCTCCAGCTAGTCTCTCATTGGTTCTCGCTATTCCTGTTCATCTTCCGCAGAAATTGCAAACTGGGCCAAACAGGAGGTTAAAGGGACTGACTCTCCAAGTCGGGAGAGTGTTAGTAAAGCGTCTGGAATGTTGCACCCGAGTACCAGGGTACGAAAACTGAGACATATTTGAACACGTCTCCCGATCACATGGTTGATCATACTCTGGGTTCCACATGCATGTTTTAGCTGAAGGAAGAATACCTAAAAACTGGTTAGTTGAAACGCGTGGAATGGGTACCATGCAATATGACTTCAAAGGGTCTTCATTTGCTCACCGAACATCTCCAATCCTATCACTGCTGTGTTTATGCCCCTGTACACATGCTTGATTCTCTTTCGGAGACATAGCAATCCATAGGTTTTAAGATACTTACTAGTCAGGTACATTCTTAGGCGTTTAATATGCGGTGTTGAGTCCATTTCGTTGAGCAAGGAGTAGCTCTTGTCTATTCCATATTTGGCTTAAGGAACTTTATCTGTGCTCATTTCAATCTCTGGTTTTATGCAGCACCCCAACTCACCTTTACCCTTAAGCAAGCATAAGTTGGTTTTCTAAATTTGAGAACCTGTTCTGTTCTGTAATTCAGTTCCTGTGTAGCCAAGTTTACATTCCTTGTATTACTGATATCTTATGATGTTTCTTTTTCTGTGTGACTTATTTCAGTTAGAATCATCGTACCTGAATCCACTCATTATGCTGCTACGGGCCTGATGACATAGATTTCATTGCTGAGTGATACTGCATTGTACGTAAGTACCACAAGTTCTTTATCCATTTTTCACTTTCTGTGATATTGAACTTGTACGGTAAACGAGGTTCTTGTAACAGAGGCGTCCCAAACTTTGGGGTGGCTGTGTCTTTTTGATTTTAATTTCCCTAAGCTATAGGACCATAAGTGGAAGTGCCCTAGGCTCTGTTGCTTTGTTTTTTAGATGTTTCAGGAAACACCATACACTTCTCCTGAGTGTCTGTTGTCAATTTACATCCCGCCCATCAGCATAACAAGGCTCCCAGTTCTCCATGGCCTGTCCTGCCTTTCTGGATTTTACACTTTTTTCAGATGGCCCTTTTGACCGGGGAGAAGTGAGACTTCATTGTAGTGCAGATTTCCTTTGCAAGTTTGCTTGGTTGGCCAAAAAGGGCGTATGCGTTTTTTCTTGAATATATTCAGGAAAAAACGCATACGCCCTTTTTGGCCAAGTGCATCATTGTGGACGTTCTGCCTCTTTTCCTATGCTTTCAATGCAATTCCAGTCTACCTCCTGAAATCGGTTTCCTGCAATTCTGCCCCGCTTTCAAGTCCTCTTGGCAGCCTAACTTCTGTATATTTTTGGACGATAGCTGTCATTTATAACTCTGCAGGTTTGTGAATTACAGTGCCCCTGAGCTCCTTTCTTCAACTCGCTTTCTTGTGAGCTGGCCGCAACACCGCAGGATGTCTTCAGGCCCTAATCTTGTTCTGGCACGGCATGCTGAGCCTTTGGTTAATTCCTCTTCCTGGTGGGAAATGAGAGTTAAATTTGCCCATCCAGACACCTCCAGCTAGTCTCTCATTGGTTCTCGCTATTCCTGTTCATCTTCCACAGAAATTGCAAACTGGGCCAAACAGGAGGTTAAAGGGACTGACTCTCCAAGTGGGGAGAGTGTTAGTAAAGCGTCTGGAATGTTGCACCCGAGTACCAGGGTACGAAAACTGAGACATATTTGAACACGTCTCCCGATCACATGGTTGATCATACTCTAGGTTCCACATGCATGTTTTAGCTGAAGGAAGAATACCTTAAACCTGGGTAGTTGAAACCTGTGGAATGGGTACCATGCAATATGACTTCAAAGGGTCTTCATTTGCTCACGAACCTCTCCAATCCTATCACTGCTGCATTTATGCCCCTGTACACATGCTTGATTCTCTTTCGGAGACATAGCAATCCATAGGTTTTAAGATACTTACTAGTCAGGTACATTCTTAGGCGTTTAATATGGGGTGTTGAGTCCATTTCGTTGAGCAAGGAGTAGCTCTTGTCTATTCCATATTTGGCTTAAGGAACTTTATCTGTGCTCATTTCAATCTCTGGTTTTATGCAGCACCCCAACTCACCTTTTCCCTTAAGCAAGCATAAGTTGGTTTTCTAAATTTGAGACCCTGTTCTGTTCTGTAATTCAGTTCCTGTGTAGCCAAGTTTCCATTCCGTGTATTACTGATATCTTATGATGTTTCTTTTTCTGTGTGACTTATTTCAGTTAGAATCATCATACCTGAATCCCCTCATTGTGCTGCTAAGGGCCTGATGACACAGATTTCATTGCTGAGTGATATTGCTTTGTAAGTAAATACCACAACTTCTTTACGCATTTTTCACTTTCTGCGATGTTGAACTTGTACTATAAACGAGGTTCTTGTAAACAGAGCCGTTCCGAACTTTGGGGTGGCTGTGTCTTTTTGATTTTAATTTCCCTAAGCTATAGGAGCATAAGTGGAAGTGCCCTAGGTTCTGTTGCTTTGTTTTTTAGATGTTTCAGGAAACACCATACACTTCTCCCAAGTGGTTGTTGGCAATTTACATCCCGACCATCAGCATAACAAGGCTCCCAGTTCTCCATGGCCTGTCCTGACTTTCTGGATTTTACACTTTTTTCAGATGGCCCTTTTGACCGGGGGGAAGTGAGACTTCATTGTAGTGCAGATTTCCTTTGCAAGCTTGCTTGGTTGGCCAAAAAGGGCATATGCGTTTTTTCCTGAATATATTCAGGAAAAAATGCATACGCCATTTTTGGCCAAGTGCATCATTGTGGACGTTCTGCCTCTTTTCCTATGCTTTCAATGCAATTCCAGTCTACCTCCTGAATTCGGTTTCCTGCAATTCTGCCCCGCTTTCAAGTCCTCTTGGCAGCCTTACTTCAGTCTATTTTTGGACGATAGCTGTCATTTATAACTCTGCAGGTTTGTGAATTACAGTGCCCCTGAGCTCCTTTCTTCAACTCGCTTTCTTGTGACCTGGCCGCAACACCGCAGGATGGCTTCAGGCCCTAATCTGGTTCCGGCACGGCATGCTGAGCCTTTGGTTAATTCCTCTTCCTGGTGGGAAATGAGAGTTAAATTTGCCCGTTCAGACACCTCCAGCTAGTCTCTCATTGGTTCTCGCTATTCCTGTTCATCTTCCGCAGAAATTGCAAACTGGGCCAAACAGGAGGTTAAAGGGACTGACTCTCCAAGTCGGGAGAGTGTTAGTAAAGCGTCTGGAATGTTGCACCCGAGTACCGGGGTACGAAAACTGAGACATATTTGAACACGTCTCTCGATCACATGGTTGATCATACTCTGGGTTCCACATGCATGTTTTAGCTGAAGGAAGAATACCTTAAACCTGGGTAGTTGAAACCCGTGGAATGGGTACCATGCAATATGACTTCAAAGGGTCTTCATTTGCTCACCGAACATCTCCAATCCTATCACTGCTGCGTTTATGCCCCTGTACACATGCTTGATTCTCTTTCGGAGACATAGCAATCCATAGGTTTTAAGATACTTACTAGTCAGGTACATTCTTAGGCGTTTAATATGCGGTGTTGAGTCCATTTCGTTGAGCAAGGAGTAGCTCTTGTCTATTCCATATTTGGCTTAAGGAACTTTATCTGTGCTCATTTCAATCTCTGGTTTTATGCAGCACCCCAACTCACTTTTCCCCTTAAGCAAGCATAAGTTGGTTTTCTAAATTTGAGACCCTGTTCTGTTTTGGAATGCAGTTCCTGTGTAGCCAAGTTTACATTCCGTGTATTAGTGATATCTTATGATGTTTCTTTTTCTGTGTGACTTATTTCAGTTAGAATCATCGTACCTGAATCCACTCATTATGCTGCTACGGGCCTGATTACATAGATTTCATTGCTGAGTGATACTGCATTGTACGTAAGTACCACAAGTTCTTTATCCATTTTTCACTTTCTGTGATATTGAACTTGTACGGTAAACGAGGTTCTTGTAAACAGAGGCGTCTCAAAATTTGGGGTGGCTGTGTCTTTTTGATTTTAATTTCCCTAAGCTATAGGACCATAAGTGGAAGTGCCCTAGGCTCTGTTGCTTTGTTTTTTAGATGTTTCAGGAAACACCATACACTTCTCCCGAGTGTCTGTTGGCAATTTACATCCCGCCCATCAGCATAACAAGGCTCCCAGTTCTCCATGGCCTGTCCTGCCTTTCTGGATTTTACACTTTTTTTCAGATGGCCCTTTTGACCGGGGGGAAGTGAGACTTCATTGTAGTGCAGATTTCCTTTGCATGTTTGCTTGGTTGGCCAAAAAGGGCGTATGCGTTTTTTCCTGAATATATTCAGGAAAAAACGCATACGCACTTTTTGGCCAAGTGCATCATTGTGGACGTTCTGCCACTTTTCCTATGCTTTCAATGCAATTCCAGTCTACCTCCTGAAATCGGTTTCCTGCAATTCTGCCCCGCTTTCAAGTCCTCTTGGCAGCCTTACTTCAGTCTATTTTTGGACGATAGCTGTCATTTATAACTCTGCAGGTTTGTGAATTACAGTGCCCCTGAGCTCCTTTCTTCAACTCGCTTTCTTGTGACCTGGCCGCAACATCGCAGGATGGTTTCAGGCCCTAATCTGGTTCCGGCACGGCACGCTGAGCCTTTGGTTAATTCCTCTTCCTGGTGAGAAATGAGAGTTAAATTTGCCCGTTCAGACACCTCCAGCTAGTCTCTCATTGGTTCTCGCTATTCCTGTTCATCTTCCGCAGAAATTGCAAACTGGGCCAAACAGGAGGTTAAAGGGACTGACTCTCCAAGTCGGGAGAGTGTTAGTAAAGCCTCTGGAATGTTGCACCCGAGTACCAGGGTACGAAAACTGAGACATATTTGAACACGTCTCCCGATCACATGGTTGATCATACTCTGGGTTCCACATGCATGTTTTAGCTGAAGGAAGAATCCCAAAAAACTGGTTAGTTGAAACCCGTGGAATGGGTACCATGCAATATGACTTCAAAGGGTCTTCATTTGCTCACCGAACCTCTCCAATCCTATCACTGCTGCGTTTATGACCCTGTACACATGCTTGATTCTCTTTCGGAGACATAGCAATCCATAGGTTTTAAGATACTTACTAGTCAGGTACATTCTTAGGCGTTTAATATGCGGTTTTGAGTCCATTTCGTTGAGCAAGGAGTAGCTCTTGTCTATTCCATATTTGACTTAAGGAACTTTATCTGTGCTCATTTCAATCTCTGGTTTTATGCAGCACCCCAACGCACCTTTCCCCTTAAGCAAGCATAAGTTGGTTTTCTAAATTTGAGACCCTGTTCTGTTCTGTAATTCAGTTCCTGTGTAGCCAAGTTTACATTCCGTGTATTACTGATATCTTATGATGTTTCTTTTTCTGTGTGACTTATTTCAGTTAGAATCATCATACCTGAATCTACTCATTGTGTTGCTAAGGGCCTGATGACACAGATTTCATTGCTGAGTGATACTGCATTGTAAGTAAATACCACAAGTTCTTTATCCATTTTTCACTTTCTGCGATGTTGAACTTGTACTGTAAACGAGGTTCTTGTAAACAGAGGCGTCCCAAACATTGGGGTGGCTGTGTCTTTTTGATTTTAATTTCCCTAAGCTATAGGACCATAAGTGGAAGTGCCCTGGGCTCTGTTGCTTTGTTTTTTAGATGTTTCAGGAAACACCATACACTTCTCCCGAGTGTCTGTTGGCAATTTACATCCCGCCCATCAGCATAACAAGGCTCCCAGTTCTCCATGGCCTGTCCTGCCTTTCTGGATTTTACACTTTTTTCAGATGGCCCTTTTGACCGGGGGGAAGTGAGACTTCATTGTAGTGCAGATTTCCTTTGAAGCTTGCTTGGTTGGCCAAAAAGGGCGTATGCGTTTTTTCCTGAATATATTCAGGAAAAATCGCATACGCCCTTTTTGGCCAAGTGCATCATTGTGTACGTTCTGCCTCTTTTCCTATGCTTTCAATGCAATTCCAGTCTACCTCCTGAAATCGGTTTCCTGCAATTCTGCCCCACTTTCAAGTCCTCTTGGCAGCCTTACTTCACTCTATTTTTGGACGATAGCTGTCATTTATAACTCTGCAGGTTTGTGTATTACAGTGCCCCTGAGCTCCTTTCTTCAACTCGCTTTCTTGTGAGCTGGTCGCAACACCGCAGGATGGCTTCAGGCCCTAATCTGGTTTCGGCACGGCCCACTGAGCCTTTGGTTAATTCCTCTTCCTGGTGGGAAATGAGAGTTAAATTTGCCCGTCCAGACACCTCCAGCTAGTCTCTCATTGGTTCTCGCTATTCCTGTTCATCTTCCGCAGAAATTGCAAACTGGGCCAAACAGGAAGTTAAAGGGACTGACTCTCCAAGTCGGGAGAGTGTTAGTAAAGCGTCTGGAATGTTGCACCCGAGTACCAGGGTACGAAAACTGAGACATATTTGAACACGTATCCCGATCACATGGTTAATCATACTCTAGGTACCACATGCATGTTTTAGCTGAAGGAAGAATACCTTAAACCTGGGTAGTTGAAACCCGTGGAATGGGTACCATGCAATATGACTTCAAAGGGTCTTCATTTGCTCACCGAACCTCTCCAATCCTATCACTGCTGCGTTTATGCCCCTGTACACATGCTTGATTCTCTTTTGGAGACATAGCAATCCATAGGTTTTAAGATACTTACAAGTCAGGTACATTCTTAGGCGTTTAATATGCGGTGTTGAGTCCATTTCGTTGAGCAAGGAGTAGCTCTTGTCTATTCCATATTTGACTTAAGGAACTTTATCTGTGCTCATTTCAATCTCTGGTTTTATGCAGCACCCCAACTCACCTTTCCCCTTAAGCAAGCATAAGTTGTTTTTCTAAATTTGAGACCCTGTTCTGTTCTGTAATTCAGTTCCTGTGTAGCCAAGTTTACATTCCGTGTATTACTGATATCTTATGATGTTTCTTTTTCTGGGTGACTTATTTCAGTTAGAATCATCATACCTGAATCCACTCATTGTGCTGCTAAGGGCCTGATGACACAGATTTCATTGCTGAGTGATATTGCTTTGTAAGTAAATACCACAACTTCTTTATCCATTTTTCACTTTCTGCGATGTTGAACTTGTACTGTAAACGAGGTTCTTGTAAACAGAACCGTTCCAAACTTTGAGGTGGCTGTGTCTTTTTGATTTTAATTTCCCTAATCTATGGGACCATAAGTGGCAGTGCCCTAGGTTCTGTTGCTTTGTTTTTTAGATGTTTCAGGAAACACCATACACTTCTCCCAAGTGTCTGTTGGCAATTTACCTCCCGCCCATCAGCATAACAAGGCTCCCAGTTCTCCATGGCCTGTCCTGCCTTTCTGGATTTTACACTTTTTTCAGATGGCCCTTTTGACCGGGGGGAAGTGAGACTTCATTGTAGTGCAGATTTCCTTTGCAAGCTTGCTTGGTTGGCCAAAAAGGGCGTATGCGTTTTTTCCTGAATATATTCAGGGAAAAACGCATACGCCCTTTTTGGCCAAGTGCATCATTGTGGACGTTCTGCCTCTTTTCCTATGCTTTCAATGCAATTCCAGTCTACCTCCTGAAATCGGTTTCCTGCAATTCTGCCCCGCTTTCAAGTCCTCTTGGCAGCCTTACTTCAGTCTATTTTTGGACGATAGCTGTCATTTATAACTCTGCAGGTTTGTGAATTACAGTGCCCCTGAGCTCCTTTCTTCAACTCGCTTTCTTGTGAGCTGGCCGCAACACCGCAGGATGGCTTCAGGCCCTAATCTGGTTCCAGCACGGCATGCTGAGCCTTTGGTTAATTCCTCTTCCTGGTGGGAAATGAGAGTTAAATTTGCCCGTCCAGACACCTCCAGCTAGTCTCTCATTGGTTCTCGCTATTCCTGTTCATCTTCCGCAGAAATTGCAAACTGGGCCAAACAGGAGGTTAAAGGGACTGACTCTCCAAGTCGGGAGAGTGTTAGTAAAGCGTCTTGAATGTTGCACCCGAGTACCAGGGGAGGAAAACTGAGACATATTTGAACACGTCTCCCGATCACATGGTTGATCATACTCTAGGTTCCACATGCATGTTTTAGCTGAAGGAAGAATACCTTAAACCTGGGTAGTTGAAACCCGTGGAATGGGTACCATGCAATATGACTTCAAAGGGTCTTCATTTGCTCACCGAACCTCTCCAATCCTATCACTGCTGCGTTTATGCCCCTGTACACATGCTTGATTCTCTTTCGGAGACATAGCAATCCATAGGTTTTAAGATACTTACTAGTCAGGTACATTCTTAGGCGTTTAATATGCGGTGTTGAGTCCATTTCGTTGAGCAAGGAGTAGCTCTTGTCTATTCCATATTTGGCTTAAGGAACTTTATCTGTGCTCATTTCAATCTCTGGTTTTATGCAGCACCCCAACTCACCTTTCCCCTTAAGCAAGCATAAGTTGGTTTTCTAAATTTGAGACGCTGTTCTGTTCTGTGATTCAGTTCCTGTGTAGCCAAGTTTACATTCCGTGTATTACTGATATCTTATGATGTTTCTTTTTCTGTGTGACTTATTTCAGTTAGAATCATCATACCTGAATCCACTCATTGTGCTGCTAAGGGCCTGATGACACAGATTTCATTGCTGAGTGATATTGCTTTGTAAGTAAATACCACAACTTCTTTCTCCATTTTTCACTTTCTGCGATGTTGAACTTGTACTGTAAACGAGGTTCTTGTAAGCAGATCTGTTCCAAACTTTGGGGTGGCTGTGTCTTTTTGATTTTAATTTCCCTAAGCTATAGGACCATAAGTGGAAGTGCCCTAGGCTATGTTGCTTTGTTTTTTAGATGTTTCAGGAAACACCATACACTTCTCCCGAGTGTCTGTTGGCAATTTACATCCCGCCCATCAGCATAACAAGGCTCCCAGTTCTCCATGGCCTGTCCTGCCTTTCTGGATTTTACACTTTTTTCAGATGGCCCTTTTGACCGGGGGGAAGTGACACTTCATTGTAGTGCAGATTTCCTTTGCAAGCTTGCTTGGTTGGCCAAAAAGGGCGTATGCGTTTTTTCCTTTATATATTCAGGAAAAATCGCATACGCCCTTTTTGGCCAAGTGCATCATTGTGGACGTTCTGCCTCTTTTCCTATGCTTTCAATGCAATTCCAGTCTACCTCCTGAATTCGGTTTCCTGCAATTCTGCCCCGCTTTCAAGTCCTCTTGGCAGCCTTACTTCAGTCTATTTTTGGACGATAGCTGTCATTTATAACTCTGCAGTTTTGTGAATTACAGTGCCCCTGAGCTCCTTTCTTCAACTCGCTTTCTTGTGACCTGGCCGCAACACCGCAGGATGGCTTCAGGCCCTAATCTGGTTCCGGCCCGGCATGCTGAGCCTTTGGTTAATTCCTCTTCCTGGTGGGAAATGAGAGTTAAATTTGCCCGTCCAGACACCTCCAGCTAGCCTCTCATTGGTTCTCGCTATTCCTGTTCATCTTCCGCAGAAATTGCAAACTGGGCCAAACAGGAGGTTAAAGGGACTGACTCTCCAAGTCGGGAGAGTGTTAGTAAAGCGTCTGGAATGTTGCACCCGAGTACCAGGGGAGGAAAACTGAGACATATTTGAACACGTCTCCCGTTCACATGGTTGATCATACTCTGGGTTCCACATGCATGTTTTAGCTGAAGGAAGAATACCTGAAACCTGGAGAGTTGAGACCCGTGTAATGGGTACCATGCAATATGACTTCAAAGGGTCTTCATTTGCTCACCGAACCTCTCCAATCCTATCACTGCTGCGTTTATGCCCCTGTACACACGCTTGATTCTCTTTTGGAGACATAGCAATCCATAGGTTTTAAGACACTTACTAGTCAGGTACATTCTTAGGCGTTTAATATGCGGTTTTGAGTCCATTTCGTTGAGCAAGGAGTAGCTCTTGTCTATTCCATATTTGGCTTAAGGAACTTTATCTGTGCTCATTTCAATCTCTGGTTTTATGCAGCACCCCAACTCACCTTTCTCCTTAAGCAAGCATAAGTTGGTTTTCTAAATTTGAGACCCTGTTCTGTTTTGGAATGCAGTTCCTTTGTAGCCAAGTTTACATTCCGTGTATTAGTGATATCTTATGATGTTTCTTTTTCTGTGTGACTTATTTCGTTTAGATTCATCGTACCTGAATCCACTCATTATGCTGCTACGGGTCTGATGACATAGATTTCATTGCTGAGTGATACTGCATTGTACGTAAGTACCACAAGTTCTTTATCCATTTTTCACTTTCTGTGATATTGAACTTGTACGGTAAACGAGGTTCTTGTAAACAGAGGCGTCCCAAACTTTGGGGTGGCTGTGTCTTTTTGATTTTAATTTCCCTAAGCTATAGGACCATAAGTGGAAGTGCCCTAGGCTCTGTTGCCTTTTTTTATAGATGTTTCAGGAAACACCATACACTTCTCCTGAGTGGTTGTTGGCAATTTACATCCCGCCCATCAGCATAACAAGGCTCCCAGTTCTCCATGGCCTGTCCTGCCTTTCTGGATTTTACACTTTTTTCAGATGGCCCTTTTGACCGGGGGGAAGTGAGACTTCATTGTAGTGCAGATTTCCTTTGAAGCTTCCTTGGTTGGCCAAAAAGGGCGTATGCGTTTTTTCCTGAATATATTCAGGAAAAAACGCATACGCCCTTTTTGGCCAAGTGCATCATTGTGTACGTTCTGCCTCTTTTCCTATGCTTTCAATGCAATTTCAGTCTACCTCCTGAAATCGGTTTCCTGCAATTCTGCCCCACTTTCAAGTCCTCTTGGCAGCCTTACTTCAGTATATTTTTGGACGATAGCTGTCATTTATAACTCTGCAGGTTTGTGAATTACAGTGCCCCTGAGCTCCTTTCTTCAACTCGGTTTCTTGTGACCTGGCCCCAACACCGCAGGATGGCTTCAGGCCCTAATCTGGTTCCGGCACGGCACGCTGAGCCTTTGGTTAATTCCTCTTCCTGGTGGGAAATGAGAGTTAAATTTGCCCGTCCAGACACCTCCAGCTAGTCTCTCATTGGTTCTCGCTATTCCTGTTCATCTTCCGCAGAAATTGCAAATTGGGCCAAACAGGAGGTTAAAGGGACTGACTCTCCAAGTGGGGAGAGTGTTAGTAAAGCGTCTGGAATGTTGCACCCGAGTAACAGGGTACGAAAACTGAGACATATTTGAACACGTCTCCCGATCACATGGTTGATCATACTCTAGGTTCCACATGCATGTTTCAACTGAAGGAAGAATACCTTAAACCTGGGTAGTTGAAACCCGTGGAATGGGTACCATGCAATATGACTTCAAAGGGTCTTCATTTGCTCACCGAACCTCTCCAATCCTATCACTGCTGCGTTTATACCCCTGTACACATGCTTGATTCTCTTTCGGAGACATAGCAATCCATAGGTTTTAAGATACTGACTAGTCAGGTATATTCTTAGGCGTTTAATATGGGGTGTTGAGTCCATTTCGTTGAGCAAGGAGTAGCTCTTGTCTATTCCATATTTGGCTTAAGGAACTTTATCTGTGCTCATTTCAATCTCTGGTTTTATGCAGCACCCCAACTCACCTTTCCCCTTAAGCAAGCATAAGTTGGTTTTCTAAATTTGAGACCCTCTTCTGTTCTGTAATTCAGTTCCTGTGTAGCCAAGTTTACATTCCGTGTATTACTGATATATTATGATGTTTCCTTTTCTGTGTGCCTTATTTCAGTTAGAATCATCATACCTGAATCCACTCATTGTGCTGCTAAGGGCCTGATGACACAGTTTTCATTGCTGAGTGATATTGCTTTGTAAGTAAATACCACAACTTCTTTATCCATTTTTCACTTTCTGCGATGTTGAACTTGTACTGTAAACGAGGTTCTTGTAAACAGAGCCATTCCAAACTTTGGGGTGGCTGTGTCTTTTTGATTTTAATTTCCCTAAGCTATAGGACCATAAGTGGAAGTGCTCTAGGCTCTGTTGCTTTGTTTTTTAGATGTTTCAGGAAACTCCATACACTTCTCCCAAGTGTCTGTTGGCAATTTACATCCCGCCCATCAGCATAACAAGGCTCCCAGTTCTCAATGGCCTGTTGCCTTTCTGGATTTTACACTTTTTTCAGATGGCCCTTTTGACCGGGGAGAAGTGAGACTTCATTGTAGTGCAGATTTCCTTTGCAAGCTTGCTTGGTTGGCCAAAAAGGGCGTATGCGTTTTTTCCTGAATATATTCAGGAAAAAACACATACGCCCTTTCTGGCCAAGTGCATCATTGTGGACGTTCTGCCTCTTTTCCTATGCTTTCAATGCAATTCCAGTCTACCTCCTGAAATCGGATTCCTGCAATTCTGCCCCGCTTTCAAGTCCTCTTGGCAGCCTTACTTCAGTCTATTTTTGGACGATAGCTGTCATTTATAACTCTGCAGGTTTGTGAATTACAGTGCCCCTGAGCTCCTTTCTTCAACTCGCTTTCTTTTGAGTTGGCCGCAACACCGCAGGATGGCTTCAGGCCCTAATCTGGTTCCGGCCCGGCATACTGAGCCTTTGGTTAATTCCTCTTCCTGGTGGGAAATGAGAGTTAAATTTGCCCGTCCAGACACCTCCAGCTAGCCTCTCATTGGTTCTCGCTATTCCTGTTCATCTTCCGGAGAAATTGCAAACTGGGCCAAACAGGAAGTTAAAGGGACGGACTCTCCAAGTCGGGAGAGTGTTAGTAAAGCGTCTGGAATGTTGCACCCGAGTACCAGGGGAGGAAAACTGAGACATATTTGAACACGTCTCCCGTTCACATGGTTGATCATACTCTGGGTTCCACATGCATGGTTTAGCTGAAGGAAGAATACCTTAAACCTGGGTAGTTGAAACCCGTGGAATGGGTACCATGCAATATGACTTCAAAGGGTCTTCATTTGCTCACCGAACCTCTCCAATCCTATCACTGCTGCGTTTATGCCCCTGTACACATGCTTGATTCTCTTTCGGAGACATAGCAATCCATAGGTTTTAAGATACTTACTAGTCAGGTACATTCTTAGGCGTTTAATATGCGGTGTTGAGTCCATTTCATTGAGCAAGGAGTAGCTCTTGTCTATTCCATATTTGGCTTAAGGAACTTTATCTGTGCTCATTTCAATCTCTGGTTTTATGTAGCACCCCAACTCACCTTTACCCTTAAGCAAGCATAAGTTGGTTTTCTAAATTTGAGACCCTCTTCTGTTCTGTAATTCAGTTCCTGTATAGCCAAGTTTCCATTCCGTGTATTACTGATATCTTATGATGTTTCTTTTTCTGTGTGACTTATTTCAGTTAGAATCATCATACCTGAATCCACTCATTGTGCTGCTAAGGGCCTGATGACACAGATTTCATTGCTGAGTGATATTGCTTTCTAAGTAAATACCACAACTTTTTTATCGATTTTTCACTTTCTGTGATGTTGAACTTGTACTGTAAACGAGGTTCTTGTAAACAGAGCCGTTCCAAACTTTGGGGTGGCTGTGTCTTTTTGATTTTAAATTGCCTAAGCTATAGGACCATAAGTGGAAGTGCCCTAGGCTCTGTTGCTTTGTTTTTTAGATGTTTCAGGAAACACCATACACTTCTCCCGAGTGGTTGTTGGCAATTTACATCCCGCCCTTCAGCATAACAAGGCTCCCAGTTCTCCATGGTCTGTCCTGCCCTTCTGGATTTTACACTTTTTTCAGATGGCCCTTTTGACCGGGGAGAAGTGAGACTTCATTGTAGTGCAGATTTCCTTTGCAAGCTTGCTTGGTTGGCCAAAAAGGGCGTATGCGTTTTTTCCTGAATATATTCAGGAAAAAACGAATACGCCCTTTTTGGCCAAGTGCATCATTGTGGACGTTCTGCCTCTTTTCCTATGCTTGAAATGCAATTCCAGTCTACCTCCTGAAATCGGTTTCCTGCAATTCTGCCCCGCTTTCAAGTCCTCTTGGCAGCCTTACTTCAGTCTATTTTTGGACGATAGCTGTCATTTATAACTCTGCAGGTTTGTGAATTACAGTGTCCCTGAGCTCCTTTCTTCAACTCGCTTTCTTGTGACCTGGCCGTAACACCGCAGGATGGCTTCAGGCCCTAATCCATTTCCGGCCCGGCATGCTGAGCCTTTGGTTAATTCCTCTTCCTGGTGGGAAATGAGAGTTAAATTTGCCCGTCCAGACACCTCCAGCTAGCCTCTCATTGGTTCTCGCTATTCCTGTTCATCTTCCGCAGAAATTGCAAACTGGGCCAAACAGGAGGTTAAAGGGACTGACTCTCCAAGTCGGGAGAGTGTTAGTACAGCGTCTGGAATGTTGCACCCGAGTACCAGGGTACGAAAACTGAGACATATTTGAACACGTCTCCCGATCACATGGTTGATCATACTCTGGGTTCCACATGCATGTTTTAGCTGAAGGAAGAATACCTTAAACCTGGAGAGTTGAGACCCGTGTAATGGGTACCATGCAATATGACTTCAAAGGGTCTTCATTTGCTCACCGAACCTCTCCAATCCTATCACTGCTGCGTTTATGCCCCTGTACACACGCTTGATTCTGTTTTGGAGACATAGCAATCCATAGGTTTTAAGATACTTACTAGTCATGTACATTCTTAGGCGTTTAATATGGGGTTTTGAGTCCATTTCGTTGAGCAAAGAGTAGCTCTTGTCTATTCCATATTTGGCTTAAGGAACTTTATCTGTGCTCATTTCAATCTCTGGTTTTATGCAGCACCCCAACTCACCTTTCCCCTTAAGCAAGCATAAGTTGGTTTTCTAAATTTGAGACCCTGTTCTGTTTTGGAATGCAGTTCCTGTGTAGCCAAGTTTACATTCCGTGTATTAGTGATATCTTATGATGTTTCTTTTTCTGTGTGACTTATTTCAGTTAGAATCATCGTACCTGAATCCACTCATTATGCTGCTACGGGCCTGATTACATAGATTTCATTGCTGAGTGATACTGCATTGTACGTAAGTACCACAAGTTCTTTATCCATTTTTCACTTTCTGTGATACTGAACTTGTACGGTAAACGAGGTTCTTGTAAACAGAGGCGTCCCAAACTTTGGGGTGGCTGTGTCTTTTTGATTTTAATTTCCCTAACCTATAGGACCATAAGTGGAAGTGCCCTAGGCTCTGTTGCTTTGTTTTTTAGATGTTTCAGGAAACACCATACACTTCTCCTGAGTGTCTGTTGGCAATTTACATCCCGCCCATCAGCATAACAAGGCTCCCAGTTCTCCATGGCCTGTCCTGCCTTTCTGGATTTTACACTTTTTTCAGATGGCCCTTTTGACCGGGGAGAAGTGAGACTTCATTGTAGTGCAGATTTCCTTTGCAAGTTTGCTTGGTTGGCCAAAAAGGGCGTATGCGTTTTTTCCTGAATATATTCAGGAAAAAACGCATACGCCCTTGTTGGCCAAGTGCATCATTGTGGACGTTCTGCCTCTTTTCCTATGCTTTCAATGCAATTCCAGTCTACCTCCTGAAATCGGTTTCCTGCAATTCTGCCCCGCTTTCAAGTCCTCTTGGCAGCCTTACTTCAGTATAGTTTTGGACGATAGCTGTCATTTATAACTCTGCAGGTTTGTGAATTGCAGTGCCCCTGAGCTCCTTTCTTCAACTCGCTTTCTTGTGACCTGGCCGCAAAACCGCAGGATGTCTTCAGGCCCTAATCTGGTTGTGGCACGGCACGCTGTGCCTTTGGTTAATTCCTCTTCCTGGTGGGAAATGAGAGTTAAATTTGCCCATCCAGACACCTCCAGCTAGTCTCTCATTGGTTCTCGCTATTCCTGTTCATCTTCCACAGAAATTGCAAACTGGGCCAAACAGGAGGTTAAAGGGACTGACTTTCCAAGTCGGGAGAGTGTTAGTAAAGCGTCTGGAATGTTGCACCCGAGTACGAGGGGAGGAAAACTGAGACATATTTGAACACGTCTCCCGTTCACATGGTTGATCATACTCTGGGTTCCACATGCATGTTTTAGCTGAAGGAAGAATACCTTAAACCTGGAGAGTTTAGACCCGTGGAATGGGTACCATTCAATATGACTTCAAAGGGTCTTCATTTGCTCACCGAACCTCTCCAATCCTATCACTGCTGCGTTTATGCCCCTGTACACATGCTTGATTCTCTTTCGGAGACATAGCAATCCATAGGTTTTAAGTTACTTACTAGTCAGGTACATTCTTAGGCGTTTAATATGCGGTGTTGAGTCCATTTCGTTGAGCAAGGAGTAGCTCTTGTCTATTCCATATTTGACTTAAGGAACTTTATCTGTGCTCATTTCAATCTCTGGTTTTATGCAGAACCCCAACTCACCTTTCCCCTTAAGCAAGCATAAGTTGGTTTTCTAAATTTGAGACCCTGTTCTGTTCTGTAATTCAGTTCCTGTGTAGCCAAGTTTACATTCCGTGTATTACTGATATCTTATGATGTTTCTTTTTCTGTGTGACTTATTTCAGTTAGAATCATCATACCTGAATCCACTCATTGTGCTGCCAAAGGCCTGATGACACAGATTTCATTGCTGAGTGATATTGCTTTGTAAGTAAATACCACAATTTCTTTATCCATTTTTCACTTTCTGCGATGTTGAACTTGTACTGTAAACGAGGTTCTTGTAAACAGAGCCGTTCGAAACTTTGGGGTGGCTGTGTCTTTTTGATTTTAATTTCCCTAAGCTATAGGACCATAAGTGGAAGTGCCCTAGGTTCTGTTGCTTTGTTTTTTAGATGTTTCAGGAAACACCATACACTTCTCCCGAGTGGTTGTTGGCAATTTACATCCCGCCCATCAGCATAACAAGGCTCCCAGTTCTCAATGGCCTGTCCTGCCTTTCTGGATTTTACACTTTTTTCAGATGGCCCTTTTGACAGGGGGGATGTGAGACTTCATTGTAGTGCAGATTTCCTTTGCAAGCTTGCTTGGTTGGCCAAAAAGGGCGTATGCGTTTTTTCCTGAATATATTCAGGAAAAAACGCATACGCCCTTTTTGGCCAAGTGCATCATTGTGGACGTTCTGCCTCTTTGCCTATGCTTTCAATGCAATTCCAGTCTACCTCCTGAAATCGGTTTCCTGCAATTCTGCCCCGCGTTCAAGTCCTCTTGGCAGCCTTACTTCAGTATATTTTTGGACGATAGCTGTCATTTATAACTCTGCAGGTTTGTGAATTACAGTGCCCCTGAGCTCCTTTCTTCAACTCGCTTTCTTTTGAGCTGGCCGCAACACCGCAGGATAGCTTCAGGCCCTAATCTGGTTCCGGTACGGCACGCTGAGCCTTTGGTTATTTCCTCTTCCTGGTGGGAAATGAGAGTTAAATTTGCCCGTCCAGACACCTCCAGCTAGCCTCTCATTGGTTCTCGCTATTCCTGTTCATCTTCCGCAGAAATTGCAAACTGGGCCAAACAGGAGGTTAAAGGCGCTGACTCTCCAAGTGGGGAGAGTGTTAGTAAAGCGTCTGGAATGTTGCACCCGAGTACCAGGGGAGGAAAACTGAGACATATTTGAACACGTCTCCCGATGACATGGTTGATCATACTCTGGGTTCCTCATGCATGTTTTAGCTGAAGGAAGAATACCTAAAACCTGGGTAGTTGAAACCCGTGGAATGGGTACCATGCAATATGACTTCAAAGGGTCTTCATTTGCTCACCGAACCTCTCCAATCCTATCACTGCTGCGTTTATGCCCCTGTACACATGCTTGATTCTCTTTTGGAGACATAGCAATCCATAGGTTTTACGATACTTACTAGTCAGGTACATTGTTAGGCGTTTAATATGCGGTGTTGAGTCCATTTCGTTGAGCAAGGAGTAGCTCTTGTCTATTCCATATTTGGCTTAAGGAACTTTATCTGTGCTCATTTCAATCTCTGGTTTTATGCAGCACCCCAACTCACCTTTCCCCTTAAGCAAGCGTAAGTTGGTTTTCTAAATTTGAGACCCTGTTCTGTTCTGTAATTCAGTTCCTGTGTAGCCAAGTTTACATTCCGTGTATTACTGATATCTTATGATATTTCTTTTTCTGTGTGACTTATTTCAGTTAGAATCATCATACCTGAATCCACTCATTGTGCTGCTAAGGGCCTGATGACACAGATTTCATTGCTGAGTGATATTGCTTTGTAAGTAAATACCACAACTTTTTTTCCATTTTTCACTTTCTGTGATGTTGAACATGTACTGTAATCGAGGTTCTTGTAAACAGAGCCGTTCCAAACTTTGGGGTGGCTGTGTCTTTTTGATTTTAAATTCCCTAATCTATAGGACCATAAGCGGAAGTGCCCTAGGTTCTGTTGCTTTGTTTTTTAGATGTTTCAGGAAACACCATAAACTTCTCCCAAGTGTCTTTTGCAATTTACATCCCGCCCATCAGCATAACAAGGCTCCCAGTTCTCAATGGCCTGTTGCCTTTCTGGATTTTACACTTTTTTCAGATGGCCCTTTTGACCAGGGAGAAGTGAGACTTCATTGTAGTGCAGATTTCCTTTGCAAGCTTGCTTGGTTGGCCAAAAAGGGCGTATGCGTTTTTTCCTGAATATATTCAGGAAAAAACGCATACGCCCTTTTTGGCCAAGTGCATCATTGTGGACGTTCTGCCTCTTTTCCTATGCTTTCAATGCAATTCCAGTCTACCTCCTGAAATCGGTTTCCTGCAATTCTGCCCCGCTTTCAAGTCCTCTTGGCAGCCTTACTTCAGTATAGTTTTGGACGATAGCTGTCATTTATAACTCTGCAGGTTTGTGAATTGCAGTGCCCCTGAGCTCCTTTCTTCAACTCGCTTTCTTGTGACCTGGCCGCAAAACCGCAGGATGTCTTCAGGCCCTAATCTGGTTGTGGCACGGCACGCTGTGCCTTTGGTTAATTCCTCTTCCTGGTGGGAAATGAGAGTTAAATTTGCCCATCCAGACACCTCCAGCTAGTCTCTCATTGGTTCTCGCTATTCCTGTTCATCTTCCACAGAAATTGCAAACTGGGCCAAACAGGAGGTTAAAGGGACTGACTTTCCAAGTCGGGAGAGTGTTAGTAAAGCGTCTGGAATGTTGCACCCGAGTACGAGGGGAGGAAAACTGAGACATATTTGAACACGTCTCCCGTTCACATGGTTGATCATACTCTGGGTTCCACATGCATGTTTTAGCTGAAGGAAGAATACCTTAAACCTGGAGAGTTTAGACCCGTGGAATGGGTACCATTCAATATGACTTCAAAGGGTCTTCATTTGCTCACCGAACCTCTCCAATCCTATCACTGCTGCGTTTATGCCCCTGTACACATGCTTGATTCTCTTTCGGAGACATAGCAATCCATAGGTTTTAAGTTACTTACTAGTCAGGTACATTCTTAGGCGTTTAATATGCGGTGTTGAGTCCATTTCGTTGAGCAAGGAGTAGCTCTTGTCTATTCCATATTTGACTTAAGGAACTTTATCTGTGCTCATTTCAATCTCTGGTTTTATGCAGCACCCCAACTCACCTTTCCCCTTAAGCAAGCATAAGTTGGTTTTCTAAATTTGAGACCCTGTTCTGTTCTGTAATTCAGTTCCTGTGTAGCCAAGTTTACATTCCGTGTATTACTGATATCTTATGATGTTTCTTTTTCTGTGTGACTTATTTCAGTTAGAATCATCATACCTGAATCCACTCATTGTGCTGCCAAAGGCCTGATGACACAGATTTCATTGCTGAGTGATATTGCTTTGTAAGTAAATACCACAATTTCTTTATCCATTTTTCACTTTCTGCGATGTTGAACTTGTACTGTAAACGAGGTTCTTGTAAACAGAGCCGTTCGAAACTTTGGGGTGGCTGTGTCTTTTTGATTTTAATTTCCCTAAGCTATAGGACCATAAGTGGAAGTGCCCTAGGTTCTGTTGCTTTGTTTTTTAGATGTTTCAGGAAACACCATACACTTCTCCCGAGTGGTTGTTGGCAATTTACATCCCGCCCATCAGCATAACAAGGCTCCCAGTTCTCAATGGCCTGTCCTGCCTTTCTGGATTTTACACTTTTTTCAGATGGCCCTTTTGACAGGGGGGATGTGAGACTTCATTGTAGTGCAGATTTCCTTTGCAAGCTTGCTTGGTTGGCCAAAAAGGGCGTATGCGTTTTTTCCTGAATATATTCAGGAAAAAACGCATACGCCCTTTTTGGCCAAGTGCATCATTGTGGACGTTCTGCCTCTTTGCCTATGCTTTCAATGCAATTCCAGTCTACCTCCTGAAATCGGTTTCCTGCAATTCTGCCCCGCGTTCAAGTCCTCTTGGCAGCCTTACTTCAGTATATTTTTGGACGATAGCTGTCATTTATAACTCTGCAGGTTTGTGAATTACAGTGCCCCTGAGCTCCTTTCTTCAACTCGCTTTCTTTTGAGCTGGCCGCAACACCGCAGGATAGCTTCAGGCCCTAATCTGGTTCCGGTACGGCACGCTGAGCCTTTGGTTATTTCCTCTTCCTGGTGGGAAATGAGAGTTAAATTTGCCCGTCCAGACACCTCCAGCTAGCCTCTCATTGGTTCTCGCTATTCCTGTTCATCTTCCGCAGAAATTGCAAACTGGGCCAAACAGGAGGTTAAAGGCGCTGACTCTCCAAGTGGGGAGAGTGTTAGTAAAGCGTCTGGAATGTTGCACCCGAGTACCAGGGGAGGAAAACTGAGACATATTTGAACACGTCTCCCGATGACATGGTTGATCATACTCTGGGTTCCTCATGCATGTTTTAGCTGAAGGAAGAATACCTAAAACCTGGGTAGTTGAAACCCGTGGAATGGGTACCATGCAATATGACTTCAAAGGGTCTTCATTTGCTCACCGAACCTCTCCAATCCTATCACTGCTGCGTTTATGCCCCTGTACACATGCTTGATTCTCTTTTGGAGACATAGCAATCCATAGGTTTTACGATACTTACTAGTCAGGTACATTGTTAGGCGTTTAATATGCGGTGTTGAGTCCATTTCGTTGAGCAAGGAGTAGCTCTTGTCTATTCCATATTTGGCTTAAGGAACTTTATCTGTGCTCATTTCAATCTCTGGTTTTATGCAGCACCCCAACTCACCTTTCCCCTTAAGCAAGCGTAAGTTGGTTTTCTAAATTTGAGACCCTGTTCTGTTCTGTAATTCAGTTCCTGTGTAGCCAAGTTTACATTCCGTGTATTACTGATATCTTATGATATTTCTTTTTCTGTGTGACTTATTTCAGTTAGAATCATCATACCTGAATCCACTCATTGTGCTGCTAAGGGCCTGATGACACAGATTTCATTGCTGAGTGATATTGCTTTGTAAGTAAATACCACAACTTTTTTTCCATTTTTCACTTTCTGTGATGTTGAACATGTACTGTAATCGAGGTTCTTGTAAACAGAGCCGTTCCAAACTTTGGGGTGGCTGTGTCTTTTTGATTTTAAATTCCCTAATCTATAGGACCATAAGCGGAAGTGCCCTAGGTTCTGTTGCTTTGTTTTTTAGATGTTTCAGGAAACACCATAAACTTCTCCCAAGTGTCTTTTGCAATTTACATCCCGCCCATCAGCATAACAAGGCTCCCAGTTCTCAATGGCCTGTTGCCTTTCTGGATTTTACACTTTTTTCAGATGGCCCTTTTGACCAGGGAGAAGTGAGACTTCATTGTAGTGCAGATTTCCTTTGCAAGCTTGCTTGGTTGGCCAAAAAGGGCGTATGCGTTTTTTCCTGAATATATTCAGGAAAAAACGCATACGCCCTTTTTGGCCAAGTGCATCATTGTGGACGTTCTGCCTCTTTTCCTATGCTTTCAATGCAATTCCAGTCTACCTCCTGAAATCGGTTTCCTGCAATTCTGCCCCGCTTTCAAGTCCTCTTGGCAGCCTTACTTCAGTCTATTTTTGGACGATAGCTGTCATTTATAACTCTGCAGGTTTGTGAATTACAGTGCCCCTGAGCTCCTTTCTTCAACTCGCTTTCTTGTGACCTGGCCGCAACACCGCAGGATGGCTTCAGGCCCTAATCTAGTTCCGGCACGGCATGCTGAGCCTTTGGTTAATTCCTCTTCCTGGTGGGAAATGAGAGTTAAATTTGCCCGTCCAGACACCTCCAGCTAGTCTCTCATTGGTTCTCGCTATTCCTGTTCATCTTCCGCAGAAATTGCAAACTGGGCCAAACAGGAGGTTAAAGGGACTGACTCTCCAAGTCGGGAGAGTGTTAGTAAAGCGTCTGGAATGTTGCACCCGAGTACCAGGGGAGGAAAACTGAGACATATTTGAACACGTCTCCCGTTCACATGGTTGATCATACTCTGGGTTCCACATGCATGTTTTAGCTGAAGGAAGAATACCTTAAACCTGGAGAGTTGAGACCCGTGGAATGGGTACCATGCAATATGATTTCAAAGGATCTTCATTTGCTCACCGAACCTCTCCAATCCTATCACTGCTGCGTTTATGCCCCTGTACACATGCTTGATTCTCTTTCGGAGACATAGCAATCCATAGGTTTTAAGATACTTACTAGTCAGGTACATTCTTAGGCATTTAATATGCGGTGTTGAGTCCATTTCGTTGAGCAAGGAGTAGCTCTTGTCTATTCCATATTTGGCTTAAGGAACTTTATCTGTGCTCATTTCAATCTCTGGTTTTATGCAGCTCCCCAACTCACCTTTACACTTAAACAAGCATAAGTTGGTTTTCTAAATTTGAGACCCTGTTCTGTTCTGTAATTCAGTTCCTTTGTAGCCAAGTTTCCATTCCGTGTATTACTGATATCTTATGATGTTTCTTTTTCTGTGTGACTTATTTCAGTTAGAATCATCATACCTGAATCCACTCATTGTGCTGCTAAGGGCCTGATGACACAGATTTCATTGCTGAGTGATATTGCTTTGTAAGTAAATACCACAACTTCTTTATCCATTTTTCACTTTCTGCGATGTTGAACTTGTACTGTAAACGAGGTTCTTGTAAACAGAGCCGTTCCAAACTTTGGAGTGGCTGTGTCTTTTTGATTTTAATTTCCCTAAGCTATAGGACCATAAATGGAAATGCCCTAGGTTCTGTTGCTTTGTTTTTTAGATGTTTCAGGAAACACCATACACTTCTCCCGAGTGGTTGTTGGCAATTTACATCCCGCCCATCAGCATAACAAGGCTCCCAGTTCTCCATGGCCTGTCCTGCCTTTCTGGATTTTACACTTTTTTCAGATGGCCCTTTTGACCGGGGGGAAGTGAGACTTCATTGTAGTGCAGATTTCCTTTGCAAGCTTGCTTGGTTGGCCAAAAAGGGCGTATGCGTTTTTTCCTGAATATATTCAGGAAAAAACGCATACGCCCTTTTTGGCCAAGTGCATCATTGTGGACGTTCTGCCTCTTTTCCTATGCTTTCAATGCAATTCCAGTCTACCTCCTGAAATCGGGTTCCTGCAATTCTGCCCCGCTTTCAAGTCCTCTTGGCAGCCTTACTTCAGTCTATTTTTGGACGATAGCTGTCATTTATAACTCTGCAGGTTTGTGAATTACAGTGTCCCTGAGCTCCTTTCTTCAACTCGCTTTCTTTTGAGCTGGCCGCAACACCGCAGGATGGCTTCAGGCCCTAATCTGGTTCCGGTACGGCACGCTGAGCCTTTGGTTATTTCCTCTTCCTGGTGGGAAATGAGAGTTAAATTTGCCCGTCCAGACACCTCCAGCTAGCCTCTCATTGGTTCTCGCTATTCCTGTTCATCTTCCGCAGAAATTGCAAACTGTGCCAAAATGGAGGTTAAAGGCGCTGACTCTCCAAGTGGGGAGAGTGTTAGTAAGGCGTCTGGAATGTTGCACCCGAGTACCAGGGGAGGAAAACTGAGACATATTTGAACACGTCTCCCTATCACATGGTTGATCATACTCTAGGTTCCACATGCATGTTTTAGCTGAAGGAAGAATACCTAAAACCTGGGTAGTTGAACCCCGTGGAATGGGTACCATGCAATATGACTTCAAAGGGTTTTCATTTGCTCACCGAACCTCTCTAATCCTATCACTGCTGCGTTTATGCCCCTGTACACACGCTTGATTCTCTTTCGGAGACATAGCAATCCATAGGTTTTAAGATACTTACTAGTCAGGTACATTCTTAGGCGTTTAATATGGGGTTTTGAGTCCATTTCGTTGAGCAAGGAGTAGCTCTTCTCTATTCCATATTTGGCTTAAGGAACTTTATCTGTGCTCATTTCAATCTCTGGTTTTATGCAGCACCCCAACTCACCTTTCCCCTTAAGCAAGCATAAGTTGGTTTTCTAAATTTGAGACCCTGTTCTGTTTTGGAATGCAGTTCCTGTGTAGCCAAGTTTACATTCCGTGTATTAGTGATATCTTATGACATTTCTTTTTCTGTGTGACTTATTTCAGTTAGAATCATCATACCTAAATCCACTCATTATGCTGCTACGGGCCTGATGACATAGATTTCATTGCTGAGTGATACTGCATTGTACGTAAGTACCACAAGTTCTTTATCCATTTTTCACTTTCTGTGATATTGAACTTGTACGGTAAACGAGGTTCTTGTAAACGGAGGCGTCCCAAACTTTGGGGTGGCTGTGTCTTTTTGATTTTAATTTCCCTAAGCTATAGGACCATAAGTGGAAGTGCCCTAGGCTCTGTTGCTTTGTTTTTTAGATGTTTCAGGAAACACCATACACTTCTCCTGAGTGTCTGTTGGCAACTAACATCCCGCCCATCAGCATAACAAGGCTCCCAGTTCTCCATGGCCTGTCCTGCCTTTCTGGATTTTACACTTTTTTCAGATGGCCCTTTTGACCGGGGAGAAGTGAGACTTCATTGTAGTGCAGATTTCCTTTGCAAGTTTGCTTGGTTGGCCAAAAAGCGCGTATGCGTTTTTTCCTGAATATATTCAGGAAAAAACGCATACGCCCTTTTTGGCCAAGTGCATCATTGTGGACGTTCTGCCTCTTTTCCTATGCTTTCAATGCAATTCCAGTCTACCTCCTGAAATCGGTTTCCTGCAATTCTGCCCCGCTTTCAAGTCCTCTTGGCAGCCTTACTTCAGTCTATTTTTGGACGATAGCTGTCATTTATAACTCTGCAGGTTTGTGAATTACAGTGCCCCTGAGCTCCTTTCTTCAACTCGCTTTCTTGTGACCTGGCCGCAACACCGCAGGATGTCTTCAGGCCCTAATCTGGTTCTGGCACGGCACGCTGAGCCTTTGGTTAATTCCTCTTCCTGGTCAGAAATAAGAGTTAAATTTGCCCATCCAGACACCTCCAGCTAGTCTCTCATTGGTTCTCGCTATTCCTGTTCATCTTCCGCAGAAATTGCAAATTGGGCCAAACAGGAGGTTAAAGGGACTGACTCTCCAAGTGGGGAGAGTGTTAGTAAAGCGTCTGGAATGTTGCACCCGAGTACCAGGGTACGAAAACTGAGACATATTTGAACACGTCTCCCGATCACATGGTTGATCATACTCTAGGTTCCACATGCATGTTTTAGCTGAAGGAAGAATACCTTAAAACTGGGTAGTTGAAACCTGTGGAATGGGTACCATGCAATATGACTTCAAAGGGTCTTCATTTGCTCACGAACCTCTCCAATCCTATCACTGCTGCGTTTATGCCCCTGTACACATGCTTGATTCTCTTTCGGAGACATAGCAATCCATAGGTTTTAAGATACTTACTAGTCAGGTACATTCTTAGGCGTTTAATATGCGGTGTTGAGTCCATTTCGTTGAGCAAGGAGTAGCTCTTGTCTATTCCATATTTGGCTTAAGGAACTTTATCTGTGCTCATTTCAATCTCTGGTTTTATGCAGCACCCCAACTCACCTTTCCCCTTAAGCAAGCATAAGTTGGTTTTCTAAATTTGAGACCCTGTTCTGTTCTGTAATTCAGTTCCTGTGTAGCCAAGTTTACATTCCGTGTATTACTGATATCTTATGATGTTTCTTTTTCTGTGTGACTTATTTCAGTTAGAATCATCATACCTGAATCCACTCATTGTGCTCCTAAGGGCCTGATGACACAGATTTCATTGCTGAGTGATATTGCTTTGTAAGTAAATACCACAACTTCTTTATCCATTTTTCACTTTCTGCTATGTTGAACTTGTATTGTAAACGAGGTTTTTGTAAACAGAGCCGTTCCAAACTTTCGGGTGGCTGTGTCTTTTTGATTTTAATTTCCCTAAGCTATAGGACCATAAGTGGAAGTGCCCTAGGCTTTGTTGCTTTGTTTTTTAGATGTTTCAGGAAACACCATACACTTCTCCCGAGTGTCTTTTGGCAATATACATCCCGCCCATCAGCATAACAAGGCTCCCAGTTCTCCATGGCCTGTCCTGCCTTTCTGGATTTTACACGTTTTTCAGATGGCCCTTTTGACCGGGGGGAAGTGAGACTTCATTGTAGTGCAGATTTCCTTTGCAAGCTTGCTTGGTTGGCCAAAAAGGACATATGCGTTTTTTCCTGAATATATTCAGGAAAAAACGCATACGCCCTTTTTGGCCAAGTGCATCATTGTGGACGTTCTGCCTCTTTTCCTATGCTTTCAATGCAATTCCAGTCTACCTCCTGAAATCGGTTTCCTGCAATTCTGCCCCGCTTTCAAGTCCTCTTGGCAGCCTTACTTCAGTCTATTTTTGGACGATAGCTGTCATTTATAACTCTGCAGGTTTGTGAATTACAGTGCCCCTGAGCTCCTTTCTTCAACTCGCTTTCTTGTGAGCTGGCCGCAACACCGCAGGATGGCTTCAGGCCCTAATCTGGTTCCGGCACGGCACGCTGAGCCTTTGGTTAATTCCTCTTCCTGGTGGGAAATGAGAGTTAAATTTGCCCGTCCAGACACCTCCAGCTAGTCTCTCATTGGTTCTCGCTATTCCTGTACATCTTCCGCAGAAATTGCAAACTGGGCCAAACAGAAGGTTAAAGGGACTGACTCTCCAAGTCGGGAGAGTGTTAGTAAAGCGTCTGGAATGTTGCACGCGAGTACCAGGGTACGAAAACTGAGACATATTTGAACACGTCTCCCGATCACATGGTTGATCATACTCTAGGTTCCACATGCATGTTTTAGCTGAAGGAAGAATACCTTAAACCTGGGTAGTTGAAACCCATTTAATGGGTACCATGCAATATGACTTCAAAGGGTCTTCATTTGCTCACCGAACCTCTCCAATCCTATCACTGCTGCGTTTATGCCCCTGTACACATGCTTGATTCTCTTTCGGAGACATAGCAATCCATAGGTTTTAAGATACTTACTAGTCAGGTACATTCTTAGGCGTTTAATATGCGGTGTTGAGTCCATTTCGTTGAGCAAGGAGTAGCTCTTGTCTATTCCATATTTGGCTTAAGGAACTTTATCTGTGCTCATTTCAATCTCTGGTTTTATGCAGCACCCCAACTCACCTTTACCCTTAAGCAAGCATAAGTTGGTTTTCTAAATTTGAGACACTGTTCTGTTCTGTAATTCAGTTCCTGTGTAGCCAAGTTTACATTCCGTGTATTACTGATATCTTATGATATTTCTTTTTCTGTGTGACTTATTTCAGTTAGAATCATCGTACCTGAAACTACTCATTATGCTGCTACGGGCCTGATGACATAGATTTCATTGCTGAGTGATACTGCATTGTACATAAGTACCACAAGTTCTTTATCCATTTTTCACTTTCTGTGATATTGAACTTGTACGGTAAACGAGGTTCTTGTAAACAGAGGCGTCCCAAACTTTGGGGTGGCTGTGTCTTTTTGATTTTAATTTCCCTAAGCTATAGGACCATAAGTGGAAGTGCCCTAGGCTCTGTTGCTTTGTTTTTTAGATGTTTCAGGAAACACCATACACTTCTCCCAAGTGTCTGTTGGCAATTTACATCCCGCCCATCAGCATAACAAGGCTCCCAGTTCTCCATGGCCTGTCCTGCCTTTCTGGATTTTACACTTTTTTTCAGATGGCCCTTTTGACCGGGGGGAAGTGAGACTTCATTGTAGTGCAGATTTCCTTTGCAAGTTTGCTTGGTTGGCCAAAAAGTGCGTATGCGTTTTTTCCTGAATATATTCAGGAAAAAACGCATACGCCCTTTTTGGCCAAGTGCATCATTGTGGACGTTCTGCCTCTTTTCCTATGCTTTCAATGCAATTCCAGTCTACCTCCTGAAATCGGTTTCCTAAAATTCTGCCTCGCTTTCAAGTCCTCTTGGCAGCCTTACTTCCGTCTATTTTTGGACGATAGCTGTCATTTATAACTCTGCAGGTTTGTGAATTACAGTGCTCCTGAGCTCCTTTCTTCAACTCGCTTTCTTGTGACCTGGCCGCAACACCGCAGGATGGCTTCACGCCCTAATCTTGTTCCGGCACGGCACGATGAGCCTTTGGTTAATTCCTCTTCCTGGTGGGAAATGAGAGTTAAATTTGCCCGTTCAGACACCTACAGCTAGTCTCTCATTGGTTCTCACTATTCCTGTTCATCTTCCACAGAAATTGCAAACTGGGCCAAACAGGAGGTTAAAGGGACTGACTCTCCAAGTGGGGAGAGTGTTAGTAAAGCGTCTGGAATGTTGCACCCGAGTACCAGGGGAAGAAAACTGAGACATATTTGAACACGTCTCCCGTTCACATGGTTGATCATACTCTGGGTTCCACATGCATGTTTTAGCTGAAGGAAGAATACCTTAAACCTGGAGAGTTGAGACCCGTGGAATGGGTACCATGCAATATGACTTCAAAGGGTCTTCATTTGCTCACCGAACCTCTCCAATCCTATCACTGCTGCGTTTATGCCCCTGTACACATGCTTGATTCTCTTTCGGAGACATAGCAATCCATAGGTTTTAAGATACTTACTAGTCAGGTACATTCTTAGGCATTTAATATGCGGTGTTGAGTCCATTTCGTTGAGCAAAGAGTAGCTCTTGTCTATTCCATATTTGGCTTAAGGAACTTTATCTGTGCTCATTTCAATCTCTGGTTTTATGTAGCACCCCAACTCACCTTTACCCTTAAGCAAGCATAAGTTGGTTTTCTAAATTTGAAACCCTGTTCTGTTCTGTAATTCAGTTCCTGTGTAGCCAAGTTTCCATTCCGTGTATTACTGATATCTTATGATGTTTCTTTTTCTGTGTGACTTATTTCAGTTAGAATCATCATACCTGAATCCACTCATTGTGCTGCTAAGGGCCTGATGACATAGATTTCATTGCTGAGTGATATTGCTTTGTAAGTGAATACCACAACTTCTTTATCCATTTTTCACTTTCTGCGATGTTGAACTTGTACTGTAAACGAGGTTCTTGTAAACAGAGCCGTTCCAAACTTTGGGGTGGCTGTGTCTTTTTGATTTTAATTTCCCTAAGCTATAGGACCATAAGTGGAAGTGCCCTAGGTTCTGTTGCTTTGTTTTTTAGATGTTTCAGGAAACACCATACACTTCTCCCGAGTGGTTGTTGGCAATTTACATCCCGCCCATCAGCATAACAAGGCTCCCAGTTCTCCATGGCCTGTCCTGCCTTTCTGGATTTTACACTTTTTTCAGATGGCCCTTTTGACCGGGGGGAAGTGAGACTTCATTGTAGTGCAGATTTCCTTTGCAAGCTTGCTTGGTTGGCCAAAAAGGGCGTATGCGTTTTTTCCTGAATATATTCAGGAAAAAACGCATACGCCCTTTTTGGCCAAGTGCATCATTGTGGACGTTCTGCCTCTTTTCCTATGCTTTCAATGCAATTCCAGTCTACCTCCTGAAATCGGTTTCCTGCAATTCTGCCCCGCTTTCAAGTCCTCTTGGCAGCCTTACTTCAGTCTATTTTTGGACGATAGCTGTCATTTATAACTCTGCAGGTTTGTGAATTACAGTGCCCCTGAGCTCCTTTCTTCAACTGGCTTTCTTGTGACCTGGCCGTAACACCGCAGGATGGCTTCAGGCCCTAATCTGGTTCCGGCCCGGCATGCTGAGCCTTTGGTTAATTCCTCTTCCTGGTGGGAAATGAGAGTTAAATTTGCCCGTCCAGACACCTCCAGCTAGTCTCTCATTGGTTCTCGCTATTCCTGTTCATCTTCCGCAGAAATTGCAAACTGGGCCAAACAGGAGGTTAAAGGGACTGACTCTCCAAGTCGGGAGAGTGTTAGTAAAGCGTCTGGAATGTTGCACCCGAGTACCAGGGGAGGAAAACTGAGACATATTTGAACACGACTCCCGTTCACATGGTTGATCATGCTCTGGGTTCCACATGCATGTTTTAGCTGAAGGAAGAATACCTTAAACCTGGAGAGTTGAGACCCGTGTAATGGGTACCATTCAATATGACTTCAAAGGGTCTTCATTTGCTCACCGAACCTCTCCAATCCTATCACTGCTGCGTTTATGCCCCTGTACACACGCTTGATTCTCTTTTGGAGACATAGCAATCCATAGGTTTTAAGATACTTACTAGTCAGGTACATTCTTAGGCGTTTAATATGGGGTGTTGAGTCCATTTCGTTGAGCAAGGGGTAGCTCTTGTCTATTCCATATTTGGCTTAAGGAACTTTATCTGTGCTCATTTCAATCTCTGGTTTTATGCAGCACCCCAACTCACCTTTCCCCTTAAGCAAGCATAAGTTGGTTTTCTAAATTTGAGACCCTGTTCTGTTTTGGAATGCAGTTCCTGTGTAGCCAAGTTTACATTCCGTGTATTAGTGATATCTTATGATGTTTCTTTTTCTGTGTGACTTATTTCAGTTAGAATCATCGTACCTGAATCCACTCATTATGCTGCTACGGGCCTGATGACATAGATTTCATTGCTGAGTGATACTGCATTGTACGTAAGTACCACAAGTTCTTTATCCATTTTTCACTTTCTGTGATATTGAACTTGTACGGTAAACGAGGTGCTTGTAAACGGAGGCGTCCCAAAATTTGGGGTGGCTGTGTCTTTTAGATTTTAATTTCCCTAAGCTATAGGACCATAAGTGGCAGTGCCCTAAGCTCTGTTGCTTTGTTTTTTAGATGTTTCAGGAAACACCATACACTTCTCCCGAGTGTCTGTTGGCAATTTACATCCCGCCCATCAGCATAACAAGGCTCCCAGTTCTCCATGGCCTGTCCTGCCTTTCTGGATTTTACACTTTTTTCAGATGGCCCTTTTGACCGGGGGGAAGTGAGACTTCATTGTAGTGCAGATTTCCTTTGCAAGCTTGCTTGGTTGGCCAAAAAGGGCGTATGCGTTTTTTCCTGAATATATTCAGGAAAAAACGCATACGCCCTTTTTGGCCAAGTGCATCATTGTGGACGGTCTGCCTCTTTTCCTATGCTTTCAATGCAATTCCAGTCTACCTCCTGAAATCGGTTTCCTGCAATTCTGCCCCGCTTTCAAGTCCTCTTGGCAGCCTTACTTCAGTCTATTTTTGGACGATAGCTGTCATTTATAACTCTGCAGGTTTGTGAATTACAGTGCCCCTGAGCTCCTTTCTTCAACTCGCTTTATTTTGAGCTGGCCGCAACACCGCAAGATGGCTTCAGGCCATAATCTGGTTCCGGCACGGCACGCTGAGCCTTTGGTTAATTCCTCTTCCTGGTGGGAAATGAGAGTTAAATTTGCCCGTCCAGACACCTCCAGCTAGCCTCTAATTGGTTCTCGCTATTCCTGTTCATCTTCCGCAGAAATTGCAAACTGGGCTAAACAGGAGGTTAAAGGGACTGACTCTCCAAGTCGGGAGAGTGTTAGTAAAGCGTCTGGAATGTTGCACCCGAGTACCAGGGGAGGAAAACTGAGGCATATTTGAACACGTCTCCTGATCACATGGTTGATCATACTCTAGGTTCCACATGCATGTTTTAGCTGAAGGAAGAATACCTTAAACCTGGGTAGTTGAAACCCGTGGAACGGGTACCATGCAATATGACTTCAAAGGGTCTTCATTTGCTCACCGAACCTCTCCCATCCTATCACTGCTGCGTTTATGCCCCTGTACACATGCTTGATTCTCTTTCGGAGACATAGCAATCCATAGGTTTTAAGATACTTACTAGTCAGGTACATTCTTAGGCGTTTAATATGCGGTGTTGAGTCCATTTCGTTGAGCAAGGAGTAGCTTTTGTCTATTCCATATTTGGCTTAAGGAACTTTATCTGTGCTCATTTCAATCTCTGGTTTTATGCAGCACCCCAACTCACCTTTACCCTTAAGCAAGCATAAGTTGGTTTTCTAAATTTGAGACCCTGTTCTGTTCTGTAATTCAGTTCCTGTGTAGCCAAGTTTCCATTCCGTGTATTACTGATATCTTATGATGTTTCTTTTTCTGTGTGACTTATTTCAGTTAGAATCATCATACCTGAATCCACTCATTGTGCTGCTAAGGGCCTGATGACACAGATTTCATTCCTGAGTGATATTGCTTTGTAAGTAAATACCACAACTTCTTTATCCATTTTTCACTTTCTGCGATGTTGAACTTGTACTGTAAACGAGGTTCTTGTAAACAGAGCCGTTCCAAACTTTGGGGTGGCTGTGTCTTTTTGATTTTAATTTCCCTAAGCTATAGGACCATAAGTGGAAGTGCCCTAGGTTCTGTTGCTTTGTTTTTTAGATGTTTCAGGAAACACCATACACTTCTACCTAGTGGTTGTTGGCAATTTACATCCCGCCCATCAGCATAACAAGGCTCCCAGTTCTCCATGGCCTGTCCTGCCTTTCTGGATTTTACACTTTTTTCAGATGGCCCTTTTGACCGGGGGGAAGTGAGACTTCATTGTAGTGCACATTTCCTTTGCAAGCTTGCTTGGTTGGCCAAAAAGGGCGTATGCGTTTTTTCCTGAATATATTCAGGAAAAAACGCATACGCCCTTTTTGGCCAAGTGCATCATTGTGGACGTTCTGCCTCTTTTCCTATGCTTTCAATGCAATTCCAGTCTACCTCCTGAAATCGGTTTCCTGCAATTCTGCCCCGCTTTCAAGTCCTCTTGGCAGCCTTACTTCAGTCTATTTTTGGACGATAGCTGTCATTTATAACTCTGCAGGTTTGTGAATTACAGTGCCCCTGAGCTCCTTTCTTCAACTCGCTTTGTTTTAAGCTGGCCGCAACACCGCAGGATGGCTTCAGGCCCTAATCTGGTTCCGGTACGGCTCGCTGAGCCTTTGGTTATTTCCTCTTCCTGGTGGGAAATGAGAGTTAAATTTGCCCGTCCAGACACCTCCAGCTAGTCTCTCATTGGTTCTCGCTATTCCTGTTCATCTTCCGCAGAAATTGCAAACTGGGCCAAACAGGAGGTTAAAGGCGCTGACTCTCCAAGTGGGGAGAGTGTTAATAAAGCGTCTGGAATGTTGCACCCGAGTACCAGGGGAGGAAAACTGAGACATATTTGAACACGTCTCCCGATCACATGGTTGATCATACTCTGGGTTCCACATGCATATTTTAGCTGAAGGAAGAATACCTAAAACCTGGGTAGTTGAAACCCGTGGAATGGGTACCATGCAATATGACTTCAAAGGGTCTTCATTTGCTCACCGAACCTCTCCAATCCTATCACTGCTGTGTTTATGCCCCTGTACACATGCTTGATTCTCTTTCGGAGCATAGCAATCCCTAGGTTTTAAGATACTTACTAGTCAGGTACATTCTTAGGAGTTTAATATGCGGTGTTGAGTCCATTTCGTTGAGCAAGGAGTAGCTCTTGTCTATTCCATATTTGGCTTAAGGAACTTTATCTGTGCTCATTTCAATCTCTGGTTTTATGCAGCACCCCAACTCACCTTTCCCCTTAAGCAAGCATAAGTTGGTTTTCTAAATTTGAGACCCTGTTCTGTTCTGTAATTCAGTTCCTGTGTAGCCAAGTTTACATTCCGTGTATTACTGATATCTTATGATGTTTCTTTTTCTGTGTGACTTATTTCAGTTAGAATCATCATACCTGAATCCACTCATTGTGCTGCTAAGGGCCTGATGACACAGATTTCATTGCTGAGTGATATTGCTTTGTAAGTAAATACCACAACTTTTTTATCCATTTTTCACTTTCTGCGATGTTGAACTTGTACTGTAAACAAGGTTCTTGTAAACGGAGCCTTTCGAAACTTTGGGGTGGCTGTGTCTTTTTGATTTTAAATTCCCTAATCTATAGGACCATAAGTGGAAGTGCCCTAGGCTCTGTTGCTTTGTTTTTTAGATGTTTCAGGAAACACCATACACTTCTCCCAAGTGTCTGTTGGCAATTTACATCTCGCCCTTCAGCATAACAAGGCTCCCAGTTCTCCATGGCTTGTCCTGCCTTTCTGGATTTTACACTTTTTTCAGATGGCCCTTTTGACCAGGGGGAAGTGAGACTTCATTGTAGTGCAGATTTCCTTTGCAAGCTTGCTTGGTTGGCCAAAAAGGGCGTATGCGTTTTTTCCTGAATATATTCAGGAAAAAACGCATACGCCCTTTTTGGCCAAGTGCATCATTGTGGACGTTCTGTCTCTTTTCCTATGCTTTCAATGCAATTCCAGTCTACCTCCTGAAATCGGTTTCCTGCAATTCTGCCCCGCGTTCAAGTCCTCTTGGCAGCCTTACTTCAGTATATTTTTGGACGATAGCTGTCATTTATAACTCTGCAGGTTTGTGAATTACAGTGCCCCTGAGCTCCTTTCTTCAACTCGCTTTCTTTTGAGCTGGCCGCAACACCGCAGGATGGCTTCAGGCCCTAATCTGGTTCCGGTACGGCACACTGAGCCTTTGGTTATTTCCTCTTCCTGGTGGGAAATGAGAGTTAAATTTGCCTGTCCAGACACCTCCAGCTAGTCTCTCATTGTTTCTCGCTATTCCTGTTCATCTTCCGCAGAAATTGCAAACTGGGCCAAACAGGAGGTTAAAGGCGCTGACTCTCCAAGTGGGGAGAGTGTTAGTAAAGCGTCTGGAATGTTGCACCCGAGTACCAGGGTACGAAAACTGAGACATATTTGAACACGTCTCCCGATCACATGGTTGATCATACTCTGGGTTCCACATGCATGTTTTAGCTGAAGGAAGAATACCTAAAACCTTGGTAGTTGAAACCCGTGGAATGGGTACCATGCAAAATGACTTCAAAGGGTCTTCATTTGCTCACCGAACCTCTCCAATCCTATCACTGCTGCGTTTATGCCCCTGTACACATGCTTGATCCTCTTTCGGAGACATAGCAATCCATAGGTTTTAAGATACTTACTAGTCAGGTACATTCTTAGGCGTTTAATATGCGGTGTTGAGTCCATTTCGTTGAGCAAGGAGTAGCTCTTGTCTATTCCATATTTGGCTTAAGGAACTTTATCAGTGCTCATTTCAATCTCTGGTTTTATGCAGCACCCCAACTCACCTTTCCCCTTAAGCAAGCATAAGTTGGTTTTCTAAATTTGAGACCCTGTTCTGTTCTGTAATTCAGTTCCTGTGTAGCCAAGTTTCCATTCCGTGTATTACTGATATCTTATGATGTTTCCTTTTCTGTGTGCCTTATTTCAGTTAGAATCATCATACCTGAATCCACTCATTGTGCTGCTAAGGGCCTGATGACACAGTTTTCATTGCTGAGTGATATTGCTTTGTAAGTAAATACCACAACTTCTTTATCCATTTTTCACTTTCTGCGATGTTGAACTTGTACTGTAAACGAGGTTCTTGTAAACAGAGCCGTTCCAAACTTTGGGGTGGCTGTGTCTTTTTGATTTTAATTTCCCTAAGCTATAGGACCATAAGTGGAAGTGCCCTAGGTTCTGTTGTTTTGTTTTTTAGATGTTTCAGGAAACACCATACACTTCTCCCGAGTGGTTGTTGGCAATTTACATCCCGCCCGTCAGCATAACAAGGCTCCCAGTTCTCCATGGCCTGTCCTGCCTTTCTGGATTTTACACTTTTTTCAGATGGCCCTTTTGACCGGGGGGAAGTGAGACTTCATTGTAGTGCAGATTTCCTTTGCAAGCTTGCTTGGTTGGCCAAAAAGGGCGTATGCGTTTTTTCCTGAATATATTCAGGAAAAAACGCATACGCCCTTTTTGGCCAAGTGCATCATTGTGGGCGTTCTGCCTCTTTTCCTATGCTTTGAATGCAATTCCAGTCTACCTCCTGAAATCGGTTTCCTGCAATTCTGCCCCGCGTTCAAGTCCTCTTGGCAGCCTTACTTCAGTATATTTTTGGACGATAGCTGTCATTTATAACTATGCAGGTTTGTGAATTACAGTGCCCCTGAGCTCCTTTCTTCAACTCGCTTTCTTTTGAGCTGGCCGCAACACCGCAGGATGGCTTCAGGCCCTAATCTGGTTCCGGCACGGCACACTGAGCCTTTGGTTATTTCCTCTTCCTGGTGGGAAATGAGAGTTAAATTTGCCTGTCCAGACACCTCCAGCTAGTCTCTCATTGGTTCTCGCTATTCCTGTTCATCTTCCGCAGAAATTGCAAACTGGGCCAAACAGGAGGTTAAAGGCGCTGACTCTCCAAGTGGGGAGAGTGTTAGTAAAGCGTCTGGAATGTTGCACCCGAGTACCAGGGTACGAAAACTGAGACATATTTGAACACGTCTCCCGATCACATGGTTGATCATACTCTGGGTTCCACATGCATATTTTAGCTGAAGGAAGAATACCTAAAACCTGGGTAGTTGAAACCCGTGGAATGGGTACCATGCAATATGACTTCAAAGGGTCTTCATTTGCTCACCGAACCTCTCCAATCCTATCACTGCTGCGTTTATGCCCCTGTACACATGCTTGATCCTCTTTCGGAGACATAGCAATCCATAGGTTTTAAGATACTTACTAGTCAGGTACATTCTTAGGCGTTTAATATGCGGTGTTGAGTCCATTTTGTTGAGCAAGGAGTAGCTCTTGTCTATTCCATATTTGGCTTAAGGAACTTTATCTGTGCTCATTTCAATCTCTGGTTTTATGCAGCACCCCAACTCACCTTTCCCCTTAAGCAAGCATAAGTTGGTTTTCTAAATTTGAGACCCTGTTCTGTTCTGTAATTCAGTTCCTGTGTAGCCAAGTTTCCATTCCGTGTATTACTGATATCTTATGATGTTTCTTTTTCTGTGTGACTTATTTCAGTTAGAATCGTCATACCTGAATCCACTCATTGTGCTGCTAAGGGCCTGATGACACAGATTTCATTGCTGAGTGATATTGCTTTGTAAGTAAATACCACAACTTCTTTATCCATTTTTCACTTTCTGCGATGTTGAACTTGTACCGTAAATGAGGTTCTTGTAAACAGAGCCGTTCGAAACTTTGGGGTGGCTGTGTCTTTTTGATTTTAATTTCCCTAAGCTATAGAACCATAAGTGGAAGTGCCCTAGGTTTTGTTGCTTTGTTTTTTAGATGTTTCAGGAAACACCATACACTTCTCCCGAGTGGTTGTTGGCAACTTACATCCCGCCCATCAGCATAACAAGGCTCCCAGTTCTCCATGGCCTGTCCTGCCTTTCTGGATTTTACACTTTTTTCAGATGGCCCATTTGACCGGGGGGAAGTGAGACTTCATTGTAGTGCAGATTTCCTTTGCAAGCTTGCTTGGTTGGCCAAAAAGGGCGTATGCGTTCTTTCCTGAATATATTCAGGAAAAAACGCATACGCCCTTTTTGGCCAAGTGCATCATTGTGGACGTTCTGCCTCTTTTCCTATGCTTTCAATGCAATTCCAGTCTACCTCCTGAAATTGGTTTCCTGCAATTCTGCCCCGCTTTCAAGTCCTCTTGGCAGCCTTACTTCAGTAAATTTTTGGACGATAGCTGTCATTTATAACTCTGCAGGTTTGTGAATTACAGTGCCCCTGAGCTCCTTTCTTCAACTCGCTTTCTTGTGAGCTGGCTGAAACACCGCAGGATGGCTTCTGGCCCTAATCTGGTTCCAGCACGGCACGCTGAGCCTTTGGTTAATTCCTCTTCCTGGTGGGAAATGAGAGTTAAATTTGCCCGTCCAGACACCTCCAGCTAGTCTCTCATTGGTTCTCGCTATTCCTGTTCATCTTCCACAGAAATTGCAAACTGGGCCAAACAGGAGGTTAAAGGGACTGACTCTCCAAGTTGGGAGAGTGTTAGTAAAGCGTCTGGAATGTTGCACCCGAGTACCAGGGTACGAAAACTGAGACATATTTGAACATGTCTCCCGATCACATGGTTGATCATACTCTAGGTTCCACATGCATGTTTTAGCTGAAGGAAGAATACCTTAAACCTGGGTATTTGAAACCCGTGGAATGGGTACTATGCAATATGACTTCAAAGGGTCTTCATTTGCTCACCGAACCTCTCCAATCCTATCACTGCTGCGTTTATGCCCCTGTACACATGCTTGATTCTCTTTCGGAGACATAGCAATCCATAGGTTTTAAGATACTTACTAGTCAGGTACATTCTTAGGCGTTTAATATGCGGTGTTGAGTCCATTTCGTTGAGCAAGGAGTAGCTCTTGTCTATTCCATATTCGGCTTAAGGAACTTTATCTGTGCTCATTTCAATCTCTGGTTTTATGCAGCACCCCAACTCACCTTTCCCCTTAAGCAAGCATAAGTTGGTTTTCTAAATTTGAGACCCTGTTCTGTTCTGTAATTCAGTTCCTGTGTAGCCAAGTTTCCATTCCGTGTATTACTGATATCTTATGATGTTTCTTTTTCTGTGTGACTTATTTCAGTTAGAATCAACATACCTGAATCCACTCATTGTGCTGCTAAGGGCCTGATGACACAGATTTCATTGCTGAGTGATATTGCTTTGTAAGTAAATACCACAACTTTTTTATCCATTTTTCACTTTCTGCGATGTTGAACTTGTACGGTAAACGAGGTTCTTGTAAACGGAGCCTTTCGAAACTTTTGGGTGGCTGTGTCTTTTTGATTTTAAATTCCCTAATCTATAGGACCATAAGTGGAAGTGCCCTAGGCTCTGTTGCTTTGTTTTTTGGATGTTTCTGGAAACACCATACACTTCTCCCGGGTGGTTGTTGGCAATTTACATCTCGCCCTTCAGCATAACAAGGCTCCCAGTTCTCCATGGCCTGTCCTGCCTTTCTGGATTTTACACTTTTTTCAGATGGCCCTTTTGACCGGGGGGAAGTGAGACTTCATTGTAGTGCAGATTTCCTTTGCAGGTTTGCTTGGTTGGCCAAAAAGGGCGTATGCGTTTTTTCATGAATATATTCAGGAAAAAACGCATACGCCCTTTTTGGCCAAGTGCATCATTGTGGACGTTCTGCCTCTTTTCCTATGCTTTCAATGCAATTCCAGTCTACCTCCTGAAATCGGTTTCCTGCAATTCTGCCCCGCTTTCAAGTCCTCTTGGCAGCCTTACTTCAGTATATTTTTGGACGATAGCTTTCATTTATAACTCTGCAGGTTTGTGAATTACAGTGCCCCTGAGCTCCTTTCTTCAACTCGCTTTCTTGTGACCTGGCCGCAACACCGCAGGATGGCTTCTGGCCCTAATCTGGTTCCAGCACGGCACGCTGAGCCTTTGGTTAATTCCTCTTCCTGGTGGGAAATGAGAGTTAAATTTGCCCGTCCAGACACCTCCAGCTAGTCTCTCATTGGTTCTCGCTATTCCTGTTCATCTTCCACAGAAATTGCAAACTGGGCCAAACAGGAGGTTAAAGGGACTGACTCTCCAAGTCGGGAGAGTGTTAGTAAAGCGTCTGGAATGTTGCACCCGAGTACCAGGGTACGAAAACTGAGACATATTTGAACATGTCTCCCGATCACATGGTTGATCATACTCTAGGTTCCACATGCATGTTTTAGCTGAAGGAAGAATACCTTAAACCTGGGTATTTGAAACCCGTGGAATGGGTACCATGCAATATGACTTCAAAGGGTCTTCATTTGCTCACCGAACATCTCCAATCCTATCACTGTTGCGTTTATGCCCCTGTACACATGCTTGATTCTCTTTCGGAGACATAGCAATCCATAGGTTTTAAGATACTTACTAGTCAGGTACATTCTTAGGCGTTTAATATGCGGTGTTGAGTCCATTTCGTTGAGTAAGGAGTAGCTCTTGTCTATTCCATATTCGGCTTAAGGAACTTTATCTGTGCTCATTTCAATCTCTGGTTTTATGCAGCACCCCAACTCACCTTTCCCCTTAAGCAAGCATAAGTTGGTTTTCTAAATTTGAGACCCTGTTCTGTTCTGTAATTCAATTCCTGTGTAGCCAAGTTTCCATTCCGTGTATTACTGATATCTTATGATGTTTCTTTTTCTGTGTGACTTATTTCAGTTAGAATCATCATACCTGAATCCACTCATTGTGCTGCTAAGGGCCTGATGACACAGATTTCATTGCTGAGTGATTTTGCTTTGTAAGTAAATACCACAACTTTTTTATCCATTTTTCACTTTCTGCGATGTTGAACTTGTACGGTAAACGAGGTTCTTGTAAACGGAGCCTTTCGAAACTTTGGGGTGGCTGTGTCTTTTTGATTTTAAATTCCCTAATCTATAGGACCATAAGTGGAAGTGCCCTAGGCTCTGTTGCTTTGTTTTTTGGGTGTTTCTGGAAACACCATACACTTCTCCCGGGTGGTTGTTGGCAATTTACATCCCGCCCTTCAGCATAACAAGGCTCCCAGTTCTCCATGGCCTGTCCTGCCTTTCTGGATTTTACACTTTTTTCAGATGGCCCTTTTGACCGGGGGGAAGTGAGACTTCATTGTAGTGCAGATTTCCTTTGCAGGTTTGCTTGGTTGGCCAAAAAGGGCGTATGCGTTTTTTCCTGAATATATTCAGGAAAAAACGCATACGCCCTTTTTGGCCAAGTGCATCATTGTGGACGTTCTGCCTCTTTTCCTATGCTTTCAATGCAATTCCAGTCTACCTCCTGAAATCGGTTTCCTGCAATTCTGCCCCGCTTTCAAGTCCTCTTGGCAGCCTTACTTCAGTCTATTTTTGGACGATAGCTGTCATTTATAACTCTGCAGGTTTGTGAATTACAGTGCCCCTGAGCTCCTTTCTTCAACTCGCTTTCTTGTGACCTGGCCGCAACACCGCAGGATGGATTCAGGCCCTAATCTGGTTCCGGCACGGCACGCTGAGCCTTTGGTTATTTCCTCTTCCTGGTGGGAAATGAGAGTTACATTTGCCCGTCCAGACACCTCCAGCTAGTCTCTCATTGGTTCTCGCGATTCCTGTTCATCTTCCACAGAAATTGCAAACTGGGCCAAACAGGAGGTTAAAGGGACTTACTCTCCAAGTCGGGAGAGTGTTAGTAAAGCGTCTGGAATGTTGCATCCTAGTACCAGGGTACGAAAACTGAGACATATTTGAACACGACTCCCGTTCACATGGTTGATCATACTCTGGGTTCCACATGCATGTTTTAGCTGAAGGAAGAATACCTTAAACCTGGAGAGTTGAGACCCGTGTAATGGGTACCATGCAATATGACTTCAAAGGGTCTTCATTTGCTCACCGATCCTCTCCAATCCTATCACTGCTGCGTTTATGCCCCTCTACACAGACTTGATTCTCTTTCGGAGACATAGCAATCCATAGGTTTTAAGATACTTACTAGTCAGGTACATTCTTAGGCGTTTAATATGGGGTTTTGAGTCCATTTCGTTGAGCAAGGAGTAGCTCTTGTCTATTCCATATTTGGCTTAAGGAACTTTATCTGTGCTCATTTCAATCTCTGGTTTTATGCAGCACCCCTACTCACCTTTCCCCTTAAGCAAGCATAAGTTGGTTTTCTAAATTTGAGACCCTGTTCTGTTTTGGAATGCAGTTCCTGTGTAGCCAAGTTTACATTCCGTGTATTAGTGATATCTTATGATGTTTCTTTTTCTGTGTGACTTATTTCAGTTAGAATCATCGTACCTGAATCCACTCATTATGCTGCTACGGGCCTGATGACATAGATTTCATTGCTGAGTGATACTGCATTGTACGTAAGTACCACAAGTTCTTTATCCATTTTTCACTTTTTGTGATATTGCACTTGTACGGTAAATGAGGTTCTTGTAAACGGAGGCGTCCCAAACTTTGAGGTGGCTGTGTCTTTTTGATTTTAATTTCCCTAAGCTATAGGACCATAAGTGGAAGTGCCGTAGGCTCTGTTGCTTTGTTTTTTAGATGTTTCAGGAAACACCATACACTTCTCCCGAGTGGTTGTTGGCAATTTACATCCCGCCCGTCAGCATAACAAGGCTCCCAGTTCTCCATGGCGTGTCCTGCCTTTCTGGATTTTACACTTTTTTCAGATGGCCCTTTTGACCGGGGAGAAGTGAGACTTCATTGTAGTGCAGATTTCCTTTGCAAGTTTGCTTGGTTGGCCAAAAAGGGCGTATGCGTTTTTTCCTGAATATATTCAGGAAAAAACGCATACGCCCTTTTTGGCCAAGTGCATCATTGTGGACGTTCTGCCTCTTTTCGTATGCTTTCAATGCAATTCCAGTCGACCTCCTGAAATCGGTTTCCTGCAATTCTGCCCCGCTTTCAAGTCCTCTTGGCAGCCTTACTTCAGTCTATTTTTGGACGATAGCTGTCATTTATAACTCTGCAGGTTTGTGAATTACAGTGCCCCTGAGCTCCTTTCTTCAACTCGCTTTCTTTTGAGCTGGCCGCAACACCGCAGGAGGTCTTCAGGCCCTAATCTGGTTCTGGCATGGCACGCTGAGCCTTTGGTTAATTCCTCTTCCTGGTGGGAAATGAGAGTTAAATTTGCCCATCCAGACACCTCCAGCTAGCCTCTCATTGGTTCTCGCGATTCCTGTTCATCTTCCACAGAAATTGCAAACTGGGCCAAACAGGAGGTTAAAGGGACTGACTCTCCAAGTGGGGAGAGTGTTAGTAAAGCGTCTGGAATGTTACACCCGAGTACCAGGGTACGAAAACTGAGACATATTTGAACACGTCTCCCGATCACATGGTTGATCATACTCTAGGTTCCACATGCATGTTTTAGCTGAAGGAAGAATACCTTAAACCTGGGTAGTTGAAACCCGTGGAATGGGTACCATGCAATATGACTTCAAAGGGTCTTCATTTGCTCACAAACCTCTCCAATCGTATCACTGCTGCGTTTATGACCCTGTACACATGCTTGATTCTCTTTCAGAGACATAGCAATCCATAGGTTTTAAGATACTTACTAGTCAGGTACATTCTTAGATGTTTAATATGCGGTGTTGAGTCCATTTCGTTGAGCAAGGAGTAGCTCTTGTCTATTCCATATTTGGCTTAAGGAACTTTATCTGTGCTCATTTCAATCTCTGGTTTTATGCAGCACCCCAACTCACCTTTACCCTTAAGCAAGCATAAGTTGGTTTTCTAAATTTGAGACCCTGTTCTGTTTTGGAATGCAGTTCCTGTGTAGCCAAGTTTACATTCCGTGTATTAGTGATATCTTATGATATTTCTTTTTCTGTGTGACTTATTTCAGTTAGAATCATCGTACCTGAATCCACTCATTATGCTGCTACGGGCCTGATGACATAGATTTCATTGCTGAGTGATACTGCATTGTACGTAAGTACCACAAGTTCTTTACCCATTTTTCACTTTCTGTGATATTGAACTTGTACGGTAAACGAGGTTCTTGTAAACGGAGGCGTCCCAAACTTTGGGGTGGCTGTGTCTTTTTGATTTTAATTTCCCTAAGCTATAGGACCATAAGTGGAAGTGCCCTAGGCTCTGTTGCTTTGTTTTTTAGATGTTTCAGGAAACACCATACACTTCTCCCGAGTGGTTGTTGGCAATTTACATCCCGCCCTTCAGCATAACAAGGCTCCCAGTTCTCCATGGCCTTTCCTGCCTTTCTGGATTTTACACTTTTTTCAGATGGCCCTTTTGACCGGGGGGAAGTGTGACTTCATTGTAGTGCAGATTTCCTTTGCAAGCTTGCTTGGTTGGCCAAAAAGGGCGTATGCGTTTTTTCCTGAATATATTCAGGAAAAAACGCATACGCCCTTTTTGGCCAAGTGCATCATTGTGGACGTTCTGCCTCTTTTCCTATGCTTTCAATGCAATTCCAGTCTACCTCCTGAAATCGGTTTCCTGCAATTCTGCCCCGCTTTCAAGTCCTCTTGGCAGCCTTACTTCAGTCTATTTTTGGACGATAGCTGTCATTTATAACTCTGCAGGTTTGTGAATTACAGTGCCCCTGAGCTCCTTTCTTCAACTCGCTTTCTTGTGACCTGGCCGCAACACCGCAGGATGTCTTCAGGCCCTAATCTGGTTCCGGCACGACACACTGAGCCTTTGGTTATTTCCTCTTCCTGGTGGGAAATGAGAGTTAAATTTGCCCGTCCAGACACCTCCAGCTAGTCTCTCATTCATTCTCGCTATTCCTGTTCATCTTCCGCAGAAATTGCAAACTGGGCCAAACAGGACGTTAAAGGCGCTGACTCTCCAAGTGGGGAGAGTGTTAGTAAAGCGTCTGGAATGTTGCACCCGAGTACCAGGGTACGAAAACTGAGACATATTTGAACACGTCTCCCGATCACATGGTTGATCATACTCTAGGTTCCACATACATGTTTTAGCTGAAGGAAGAATACCTTAAACCTGGGTAGTTGAAACCCGTGGAATGGGTACCATGCAATATGACTTCAAAGGGTCTTCATTTGCTCACCGAACCTCTCCAATCCTATCACTGCTGCGTTTATGCCCCTGTACACATGCTTGATTCTCTTTCGGAGACATAGCAATCCATAGGTTTTAAGATACTTACTAGTCAGGTACATTCTTAGGCGTTTAATATGCGGTGTTGAGTCCATTTCATTGAGCAAGGAGTAGCTCTTGTCTATTCCATATTTGGCTTAAGGAACTTTATCTGTGCTCATTTCAATCTCTGATTTTATGCAGCACCCCAACTCACCTTTACCCTTAAGCAAGCATAAGTTGGTTTTCTAAATTTGAGACCCTGTTCTGTTCTGTAATTCAGTTCCTGTGTAGCCAAGTTTACATTCCGTGTATTACTGATATCTTATGATGTTTCTTTTTCTGTGTGACTTATTTCAGTTAGAATCATCATACCTGAATCCACTCATTGTGCGGCTAAGGGCCTGATGACACAGATTTCATTGCTGAGTGATATTGCTTTGTAAGTAAATACCACAACTTCTTTATCCATTTTTCACTTTCTGCGATGTTGAACTTTTACTGTAATCGAGGTTCTTGTAAACAGAGCCTTTCGAAACTTTGGGGTGGCTGTGTCTTTTTGATTTTAAATTCCCTAAGCTATAGGACCATAAGTGGAAGTGCCCTAGGCTCTGTTGCTTTGTTTTTTAGATGTTTCAGGAAACACCATACACTTCTCCCGAGTGGTTGTTGGCAATTTACATCCCGCCCTTCAGCATAACAAGGCTCCCAGTTCTCCATGGCCTGTCCTGCCTTTCTGGATTTTACACTTTTTTCAGATGGCCCTTTTGACCGGGGGGAAGTGAGACTTCATTGTAGTGCAGATTTCCTTTGCAAGCTTGCTTGGTTGGCCAAAAAGGGCGTATGCGTTTTTTCCTGAATATATTCAGGAAAAAACGCATACGCCCTTTTTGGCCAAGTGCATCATTGTGGACGTTCTGCCTCTTTTCCTATGCTTTCAATGCAATTCCAGTCTACCTCCTGAAATCGGTTTCCTGCAATTCTGCCCCGCTTTCAAGTCCTCTTGGCAGCCTCACTTCAGTCTATTTTTGGACGATAGCTGTCATTTATAACTCTGCAGGTTTGTGAATTACAGTGCCCCTGAGCTCCTTTCTTCAACTCGCTTTCTTGTGACCTGGCCGCAACACCGCATGATGGCTTCAGGCCCTAATCTGGTTCCGGCACGGCACACTGAGCCTTTGGTTATTTCCTCTTCCTGGTGGGAAATGAGAGTTAAATTTGCCCGTCCAGACACCTCCAGCTAGCCTCTCATTGGTTCTCGCTATTCCTGTTCATCTTTCGCAGAAATTGCAAACTGGGCCAAACAGGAGTTTAAAGGCGCTGACTCTCCAAGTGGGGAGAGTGTTAGTAAAGCGTCTGGAATGTTGCACCCGAGTACCAGGGGAGGAAAACTGAGACATATTTGAACACGTCTCCCGTTCACATGGTTGATCATACTCTGGGTTCCACATGCATGTTTTAGCTGAAGGAAGAATACCTTAAACCTGGAGAGTTGAGACCCGTGTAATGGGTACCATGCAATATGACTCAAAGGGTCTTCATTTGCTCACCGAACCTCTCCAATCCTATCACTGCTGCGTTTATGCCCCTGTACACATGCTTGATTCTCTTTTGGAGACATAGAAATCCATAGGTTTTACGATACTTAATAGTCAGGTACATTCTTAGGCGTTTAATATGCGGTGTTGAGTCCATTTCGTTGAGCAAGGAGTAGCTCTTATCTATTCCATATTTGACTTAAGGAACTTTATCTGTGCTCATTTCAATCTCTGGTTTTATGCAGCACCCCAACTCACCTTTACCCTTAAGCAAGCATAAGTTGGTTTTCTAAATTTGAGACGCTGTTCTGTTCTGTAATTCAGTTCCTGTGTAGCCAAGTTTACATTCCGTGTATTACTGATATCTTATGATGTTTCTTTTTCTTTGTGACTTATTTCAGTTAGAATCATCATACCTGAACCCACTCATTGTGATGCTAAGGGCCTGATGACACAGATTTCATTGCTGAGTGATATTGCTTTGTAAGTAAATACCACAACTTCTTTATCCATTTTTCACTTTCTGCGATGTTGAACTTGTACTGTAAACGAGGTTCTTGTAAACAGAGGCATCCCAAACTTTGGGGTGGCTGTGTCTTTTTGATTTTAATTTCCCTAAGCTATAGGACCATAAGTGGAAGTGCCCTAGGCTCTGTTGCTTTGTTTTTTAGCTGTTTCAGGAAACACCATACACTTCTCCGGAGTGGTTGTTGGCAATTTACATCCCGCCCATCAGCATAACAAGGCTCCCAGTTCTCCATGGCCTGTCCTGCCTTTCTGGATTTTACACTTTTTTCAGATGGCCCTTTTGACCGGGAGGAAGTGAGACTTCATTGTAGTGCAGATTTCCTTTGCAAGCTTGCTTGGTTGGCCAAAAAGGGCGTATGCGTTTTTTCCTGAATATATTCAGGAAAAAACGTATACGCCCTTTTTGGCCAAGTGCATCATTGTGGACGTTCTGCCTCTTTTCCTATGCTTTCAATGCAATTCCAGTCTACCTCCTGAAATCGGATTCCTGCAATTCTGCCCCGCTTTCAAGTCCTCTTGGCAGCCTTACTTCAGTCTATTTTTGGACGATAGCTGTCATTTATAACTCTGCAGGTTTGTGAATTACAGTGCCCCTGAGCTCCTTTCTTCAACTCGCTTTCTTGTGAGCTGGCCGCAACACCGCAGGAGGTCTTCAGGCCCTAATCTGGTTCTGGCATGGCACGATGAGCCTTTGGTTAATTCCTCTTCCTGGTGGGAAATGAGAGTTAAATTTGCCCATCCAGACACCTCCAGCTAGTCTCTCATTGGTTCTCGCTATTCCTGTTCATCTTCCGCAGAAATTGCAAACTGGGCCAAACAGGAGGTTAAAGGGACTGACTCTCCAAGTCGGGAGAGTGTTAGTAAAGCGTCTGGAATGTTGCACCCGAGTACCAGGGGAGGAAAACTGAGACATATTTGAACACGTCTCCCGATCACATGGTTGATCATACTCTAGGTTCCACATGCATGTTTTAGCTGAAGGAAGAATACCTTAAACCTGGGTAGTTGAAACCCGTGGAATGGGTACCATGCAATATGACTTCAAAGGGTCTTCATTTGCTCACCGAACCTCTCCAATCCTATCACTGCTGCGTTTATGCCCCTGTACACATGCTTGATTCTCTTTCGGAGACATAGCAATCCATAGGTTTTAAGATACTTACTAGTCAGGTACATTCTTAGGCGTTTAATATGCGGTGTTGAGTCCATTTCGTTGAGCAAGGAGTAGCTCTTGTCTATTCCATATTTGGCTTAAGGAACTTTATCTGTGCTCATTTCAATCTCTGGTTTTATGCAGCACCCCAACTCACCTTTCCCCTTAAGCAAGCATAAGTTGGTTTTCTAAATTTGAGACCCTGTTCTGTTTTGGAATGCAGTTCCTGTGTAGCCAAGTTTACATTCCGTGTATTAGTGATATCTTATGATGTTTCTTTTTCTGTGTGACTTATTTCAGTTAGAATCATCGTACCTGAATCCACTCATTATGCTGCTACAGGCCTGATGACATAGATTTCATTGCTGAGTGATACTGCATTGTACGTAAGTACCACAAGTTCTTTACCCATTTTTCACTTTCTGCAATATTGAACTTGTACGGTAAACGAGGTTCTTGTAAACAGAGGCGTCCCAAACTTTGGGGTGGCTGTGTCTTTTTGATTTTAATTTCCCTAAGCTATAGGACCATAAGTGGAAGTGCCCTAGGCTCTGTTGCTTTGTTTTTTAGATGTTTCAGGAAACACCATACACTTCTCCAGAGTGGCTGTTGGCAATTTACATCCCGCCCATCAGCATAACAAGGCTCCCAGTTCTCCATGGCCTGTCGTGCCTTTATGGATTTTACACTTTTTTCAGATGGCCCTTTTGACCAGGTGGAAGTGAGACTTTATTGTAGTGCAGATTTCCTTTGCAAGCTTGCTTGGTTGGCCAAAAAGGGCGTATGCGTTTTTTCCTGAATATATTCAGGAAAAAACGCATACGCCCTTTTTGGCCAAGTGCATCATTGTCGAGTTTCTGACTCTCTTCATATGCTTTCAATGCAATTCCAGTCTACCTCCTGAAATCGGTTTCCTGCAATTCTGCCTTGCTTTCAATGCCTCTTCATAGCCTTACCTCAATATATTTTTTAAAAATAGTTGGCCTTTATAACTCTGCAGGTTTTTGAATTGCAGTGGCCCTTAGCTCCATTTTTTAGCTCTTATTTTTGTGGTCTTGCCCCGTAACCACAGGATTCCTTGAAGCCCTATTTTTCTTCTGGGGCACCTTGCTGTGCCTTTGGTTAATTCTTCTTACTGATGTGATATTAGAGTGACATGTGCCCATTGAAACCGCTACAGCTAGTTTCTCACTGGTTCCCCTATTCCCATTCATCCTCTGCACTAACTGCAGACTGTGCGATACCAGAACTTAAAGGCATTGACTCCATGTGGGGATGTTTTTAGTAAAGCGGCTGGAATGTCGATCCGGAGCCCCAGGAGAGGAAAAATGAGGTGCGTTTTAGAAACCTTTCCCGATCATATGGTATACCAGTCGCTGGGTTTCCCAAGCATGGTTTAGCTGTAGGAAGATTCCCTTCAACCTGGAGTGTTGGGACCCTTGGACTGAGTAGCATGAAGTATTGCATTAAACTTTCGGCAGTTGCTCACCAAAGCTCACCAATCCTGTCAGCCCCAAGTGTCCAGCCTTATGTCTTATCCAGCTTTGGGTTTATATGTGGTCAATCCAGGTTGCATCACAGCCCCTGAGCGAATTTTGTAAGAATTTTTCTCTCTTTCATTGTTTCAGCGTTTTGTTTTTAAAATTTATTTCTATAATGGGGTTTAGCTCCTTTTCACTGCTGTGTTTGTGCCGCTCTGCACACACTTGATTCCCTTATGGAGATATATCAATACATGGGTTTTAAGATTCTTATTCCTCAGATATATTTCTCTGCGGTGTATAGGGTGTGTTGAGGCCTGTTCATTGAGCAAGGTGTAGATCTTGTCTAATACCTATTTGGTTTATTGAACGGTATCTGTGCTAATTTCAAACTCTGGTTTTATGCATCACCCCACCTCTCCTTTCCCCTTAAGCTGACATAAGTGTGTTTTCTAAATGTGAGACACTGTTCTGTTCTGTAATTCATTTCTTGTGCAGCCATATTTACCCTCCCTCTATAAGTGATATCTTATGATATGTTTCTTTTTCTGTTTGACTTATTTCAAGTAGTATTATCGGACCTAAATCCACTCTTTATCCTTCTACTAGCCTTATTACATTGATTTCATGGTGAAGAGATATTCCATTGTACATAAGTACCACATCTTCTTTATCCATTGTTCTCTTTCCTGGGATATTTAAGGTGTACTGAAGTTGAGGTTCTTGTAAACAGAGTAGCCCTAAACTGTGGTGTGCTTGTGTCTTGTTGATTTTTAGACTTCCCTAGATATACTCCCATGATTGGAAGTGTCCTATGCTCTGTAGCTCTGTTTTTTAGATGATTTAGGAACCACCATACACTTCTCCAGAGTGGCTCTCGGCAGTTCACACACTGCCCATCAGCGTATAAAGGCTCCCTGTTCTCCATGGCCTGTCCTGCATTTCTGGTTTTTACAATTTTTTAGGATGGCCCTTTTGACCGGTGGGAAGTGAGACTTCTTTGTTGTGCACATTTGCATTGCTTGCTTGCTTCGTTGCCCATAAAGTGCGTATGCGTTTTTTCCTGGATATAATCAGGAAAAAACGCATACGCCCTTTTGGGCCAACTGCATCATTGTCGAAATTCTGCCGCTTTTCATGTGCGTTAAAGACGAGTCCAATCTATCTCTTGAAATCTGTTTCTTGCAATTCTGTCTTGCATTCAGATCCTCTTCTTTGCCTTACCTCAACATATTTTTGGACGTTAGTTTTCATTTATAACTCTGCAGGTTTGTGAATTGCAGTGACCCTGAGCTCCATTTTTTAAGTTGCTCTTTTGTGAGCTGGCCTCAAACCCGCAGGATTGCTTCAGGCCCTATTTTGGCTCCGGCGAGGCAGGCTGAGCCTTTCTTTAATTCTTATTCTTAATGGGAAATTAGAGTGATATGTGCCCGTCCAAACCCCTACAACTCTTCTCTCATTGGTTCCCCCTCTTCCCGTTCATCCTCCTCACAATTTGCAAAATGTGTGAAACAGAAGTTTAAATGTGCTGATTCTCCAAGTGGGGAGATTCTAAGTAGCGTGGCTGGAATGGTGAACAGGAGCACCAGGAGAGGATAAATGAGGTGCATTTTAGACACATCTCCCGATCACATGGTGTACAGTCCTCTGGGTTTTCCATGCATGTTTTAGCTGTAGGAAGATCCCTTGAACCTGCAGATTTGGGACCCATTGAATGGGTACCAGGTAGTATTACTTTAAAGGGTGTGCATTTCCTCACCCAACCTCACATTTCTCTTAGCGCAAACAGTTTCCAGCCTTATGTCTCATCCTGCTGTGGGTCTAGATGTGTTCAATCCATGTTGCATCACCGTCCCTGAGGAAAAGTTGTAAGAGGTTTTCTCTGTCTCTCTGTCGTTTATTTTTTTCAATTTATTACTATATTGGTTACAGCTGATTTTCAAAGCTCTGTTTCTTGCTGCTGTACATCCACTTGATTCACGTACAGAGAGACATCAATAAATTCTTTTTCAGATTCTTACCAGTCGTATATATTCTTTTCCGGTGACTTGAGTGTGCTGAGTGCAGTTCTTTTAGCTACCGTGTAGGCCTTGTTGATTATCAGTTTGGTATTTGGAATGGTATCTTTGCTAATTTCAACCTCCTGGATGATGCCTCACCCCTCCCCACCTTTCCCGTTTAGCAGCCTTATGCGTGTTTTCTACATATTTGACTATGTTTTTGTTTTGTAATTTATTTCATGTGTAGCCATTTTGGATTCCACCTTTAAGTGATATCTTATGATATGTGTCTTTTTCTTTTTGAATTCTGTCACTTAGAATGATCATACGTAACTCCTCCGGAGTTGTTACAACTGGCCATATTTCATTGATTTCCAGGCTGAATAATATTCCACTCTACCTAAGTACCACATCTCTATCCATTTTTTCCCTCCAGAGACATTTAAGTTATATCCTAGTCGAGGATCTTTTAAACAGAGAGGGGGTAAACATTGGGGTGCCTGTGTCCTCTCGATTTTTGTTTTTCCCAAGATATACGCCCATGAGTGCAAGTGCCCTATGCTCTGTAGCTCATTTTTTAGATGCTTTAGTAAACACAATACACTTCTCCAGAATGGCCGTTGGCAATATACATTTCCACTATAAGTCTCACAGGGCTCCCTCTTCTCGTTGCCCTGTCCTGCATTTCTGTTGTTTACGCTTTATGAGGATGGCTCTTCTGACTGATGCGAAGTGATATCTTTTGTAGTATTGACTTCCAGTGCCCACCTGTTTGGTTGGCTAAAAAAGTGTATGCCCTTTTCTTGAATATATACAGAAAAGAACGCATACACCCTTTTTGGCCAACTGCAATGTTGGCAATGTTCAGCTCCTTTTCTTGTGCTTAATGGCGAGTCCTTTCTACCTCCTCAAATCCCTTTCCTGCCATTCTCCCTTGCTTACAAGTCCTTTTCTCTGACTTTCCTCAAGACATTTTTCAGTGATGGATATTTTCAACTCTGCAGTTTTGTGAATTTTACTGCCCCTGAGTTCCATTGTTCAACTCGTGTTTATGGGAACTGGCCACAAAGCAGCGGGATTTCCTCAAGCCCTATACTGTTTCCATGGGCAACCCTAGCCTTTGGTCAATTCGTCTTCCTGATTGGAAATTAGAGTGACATGTGCCTGTCTGAACACCTAGGACTTGTCTCTCATTGTTCCTCATCCTTCCGCTTCATCCTCTGGACAAATTCCAAACTGTACGCAACAGGATGTTGACAGTGCTGACATCTCCAAGTGGGGAGACTGTTAGTAAAGACGCTGGAGGGGTGAACCCGAGCACCAGGAGATGAGGAGATGAGATGCCTTTTCCAAACTCTTCCCGATCAGACGGTATACCATCCTCTGGGTGTGACAGACATGTTTTAGCAGTAGGAAGAGTCCCATTCATGTAAGGAGAACACCAGGGCTTTTTCAAAATCAGTGTCTCCCCGAAACCCAAACTGGGGAAGTTTTTAAGCTACGGCTACACATATGTTCATTAAGGGCCTTGGGAAGTAGGCAGAGTCCAAACTTTAGATGATTGAAGTCTTCAGGGTCAGAAGCACTCACCACCAGCTTCCCTTAGGCTACACTTTAACTGTCATTGATAGATGATGTCAATAAAAATATCTATTCTTTTTCAGATTATTTCCCCTTATAGGTTATTGCAAAATGTTGAGTGTAGTTCCCTGTGCTATACAGTAGTTCCTTGTTGATGATCTATTTTATACATAGCAGTGTGTATGTGTTCATTCCAAACTGTTAATTTATCCCTCCTCCCACCTTTCCCCTTTGGTAATAATAAATTATAAGATTTTATACTTCTCAGAAATGGGGGAGCTGAAAGAGAGGTATCATTTTCAATGGAAAAGCATTTAAAACAAGATTGAAGGTTTAACCAAGATTATTAGATGTACATCCTTGGAAAGAAATCACTTCGTTTCTCTAATATTGACCTGACAAATAAGACAAACCTTTTCACTGAACTTGCTTATAAAAAGTGATGGAAATATCAAATGGAAGTGTTAAAAACATCTTATTTTACCCGAGCCTTATACACTGTTCTATGTTAACTACAGTTTGGCTCACACATCTGTTCATTGAGGTTACAATAGTCTCAATTTCTGTTACTGATCCTCCAGAGTGGACCCCAACAAGTGTCCCCCTGCCCAGTGTCATTGGGGCCAACAGATCGAGACTGAGTTTGGTTCACAAGCAAAGGAAACTTTATATTTTGATCAGAGAATGGAGAGGTGAGAGCATGCACTACCCCGTGGGCTGTGGGCTGGGCTGCTGTGTAGAGATCCTGTCAGAGTCAGTGGGAGGGAGGGAGGCGGCGGAGCTCTCGAGGGCCGGGTTGGCTGTAGCTCAGGCTCTATATCGTGGAGTCTGCACTGGGCCCCAGGAGCTGAGGTGTCGACCCAGCCATTCTGCACTAGGAAATCTGGTCTGAAGTGCCGGGTGTGGAACCTCTGCATGCGGGACCCTAGGAGCACGTGAAATTAGACAAAGCACAAAGGATAAAAAAGGTTAGACTTGACTTTATTGCCCAGATTCTATTTTTATCTCCCAGGGATTTTTAATGGGCTTTGCTGGGGACAAACCCCTCCTCTGCCTTTTGTCCCTTTCCTCATTCTTGGAGTGCTGAGGGTGCAGACCCTTCTTCTGTAACTGCTGAGTGCTGAGTTGGGAGCCCTCATACCCTGGGGCGAGGGTCAGAGCTTCTCCCCAGCAGCCTCCCGGTGACGTTGATTGTCCCCAGGACCCCTGCTTCCCTGCTCGTCCACCTGAGCACCAGCATTGGAAGTGTTATAGATTCTAATGACCTTTAAGGGTCCAGGAAAGAGATGTGCAGAGACGCTGTGGGGGCCGGTTTCACCCCGCCCCACATTTGTTCGGCCACCTTAGGCTGACCGTCTCTGCCAGCCTAGATGCTCTGACCAGTAGTCTGCGCTTTCTTCAATTAGGCCCCTGAATTAACGTACAAACAGCACCAGGTGTCAGAGCCCTGCCCGCTCAACTCCCAGACAGTCCAGGGTCAGTGGTGATCAAGGACCATGATGGCTACTGAGTCAACAGCCTTTTGAAGTAAACAGGAGTCCAGCCGGTCTTATTGGCCACCATCATCACGGTGTCTGTAGGCTTTTCTATGGTGACAGTGTGGTATACTGTTCCCCTGCCAAGATTATTAGCTCCCCTCTGGGTGCAGTAAGTCCTGCAAGCAGTAGTCTACTCTTTTGGGACACACTCTTGTTGTTTTATGAGAGAAACTCCAGGTCAAGTGATGTTCACACGAGTCGTCATGGTGCCCTGTTGCCCCCGGTTATCTCTCTGGATGTTGGAGTTGGAGGGCCTCCTCACTCGAGGTCGGTGTGCCCACGGAGCGAACCCTGCAACTTCAGGGCATGGTTGGTGGTTAGGATCACCACGTGGGGTCCTTTTCCCTTAGGAGGGAGGTGGCCTTTTGGGCTGCTGATTTCCAGGTTTTTAGATACCGCCAGTATCTTGGCCAGATGTGGCAGTGGGCCAAGCCCCTTAGTGACCGTAGTTTATCCTACCTGGATGGCATTCTTGCATTGTTCCATTTCAAGTGGTCCCAGTTTTTGCACTAATTCTCCAATGGCGATTCACCTTTCACCGGGAATGTAAAGGTCAAAGGGTTTAGCTAAATTAGGGAGTTCCAGGGCAAGGGTCTGAATTGACTGCTCTTTCCATTCTTGAAAGGCCACTTCTGGATTCTATTCAAAAGGATCATCATCTTTTCCTTTCAGTGTTTCATATAGAGGCCCAGCTAGTAGACTGTAGCTAGGGATCCAGAAGCAGCAAACCCTGGCCTCCCCAGGAACCCCTAAGCTGTCTTCTAGTTTTAGAAAGGGGTAAGGCTGAAAATGGTTTCTTCCCTTTCCTGGGATGGGCTTCTCTGACCTTCTGTGAGAATGAAGCCCAGGCAGGTCACCGCAGTCTGTGATATTTGAGCTTTTTCTTGGACAACTTCTATCCTTTATTGGCTTGGTAGTTCAGAGGCCTCCTTAGTAGGGCTGGTGATCAGAATGTCGTCTGCATATTGAAGGAGGGTTTCCTTTTCCAGAGGTAGAACTTTTAGGTCTTTAGCTAAGCTTTCCCCAAAGATGGTGTGGGAATTTTTGCACCCTTGGGGCCAGACGGCCCGGAAGTATTGTTTTAGTTGTATGTTGAGTCCTGCCACTCACAAGCCAAAATTTCTTGTGACTCTGGGACTAATGGAATACAAAAGAAGGCATCATTGAAGACTAATACAGAATACCATGTCCTGGTGGTTGGTAGAATGACCAGCAGGGTGTAGGAATTAGGAGCAACTGGAGGTATATCCTCGGTGGCTTCACTGACTGTCCTGACATCCTTTACCAGGCCCCCAGCAGCCCATGGGGCTCTCATGGTTAGACCAATCCCAGAATATGGAGCTCACCTGGGCAGGTACCCCACCCCCACCCCAGCCCACGGGGCTCTCGTGGTCAGGCCCCTCCCAGGATACAGTGCTACCCTTGCAGGTACCGTGGCAGGGCTGGGCACACAGGAACCGTGCACATAGCCCTCATTGCAGAGCACCCCCAGCTCACCTGTTGCTCAGAGCTGACACAGAGCACCTCAGAGCAGGACTTGAACTAACAAACAGCAGCTGCGACAGGTCTGTGACCCTGGGCATCACTCCGTGAGGCCTCCCTCCACCTGGTCTTCCAGAGACTTCCACTGCACCCGGGGCACCAGGCCTCTGTCTCCAACCACCACCCACCCCTCCTCTCCCTGACTCCTGGGTTCCTCTCATTAGGAGAGGGTTTTCTTGAAGTTGTCTCCCACTCATGGGCCAGATAAAATGATTAGAAAACAAGCCAAAGCTGCAGCCCCTTGTCTATCCTGACTCTCAGGAGCCCACACCTGTTCCTTGGACCTGGCCGGTTCAGCAAGTTCCATTTTCTGCAACTGTGAGCCCCTGAGGGGTGATGATTGGCTGACCTGGGCAGCCTTACCGTGCCGGCCAGCCCTCCCCAGGTGTGCCTGGGTTGAGATCAATATAAATACCACTCCAGGCAGCAAGAGCCCCTGCAGCCGTGCCTGACGCCATTTTCTCTGCCCTGTCAGCAGTCTCCGGGCTGGGCTGGTGGGAGGGAGTGAGAGGCCACGGCTTTTAGGGTGGCCCAGTGTGAGTGGGGCTCTGCTGGACTTTCTGCAGCAGTGGCCAGGCTGCCACCTGCTAAAGAAGAGGATGTGTCACCCATACCTGCTGTTGGAATTTCTCCCTGGGCAGAGGTGAGGAAGGAAAAAAGCAGTGGGGGCAGGGACAGGACGGGTATCTCAGGCAGGGAAGTGGAAATCTTCCAGAAGAGCACCCAGGGCCAGGACCATCCTGGCTGGCCTGCAGGCACCAAGTCGGCCGGCATGCTGTCACTCGTGTGGCTCTATGGCCCTTCCTCTAGGCTTTCAAGTCCTTGTATATATTCAGGTGTTTTACCTGGGACGGGTGGGAATAGTTCAGCAGCAACTGGCCTGGGGCTCAGCTCACGTTTACTCACAGATGCCTCGGCACGGTGCCCCAGCTTTGCAATGAGGACGCTTGTTGCGTGGGGGCTGCTGGCTGAATGGGAGACGATTCCCCACCACTGACCAACTTCAGAATTGTTTACAACTGGAGCAAGTGCCCTGATACGGTTTTCCTCTGTGTAACTGGTGGGTTCTGTGTTTTTTTTCTCTTTTTCGTTTTTGGTTCAAGGTAGATTTTATTCCTCTTTTTTGTATTTACAGATATAAGCATGGAAATAATTTATTCATATAAATACATGTATGTGCAGGGAATAATTGTTTTTTCTGTTTTATTTTTTAAATTTTATTTCTTTTTAATTTTGAATTTTATTTTATATTTTTATACAGCAGGTTCTTATTGGTTATCTATTTTATACATATAAATGTATACATGCCAATCCCAGTCTCTCAACTCCTCCCACCACCACCCCCCCAACAGCTTTCCCCCCTTGTTGTCCATACGTTTGTTGTCTACATCTGTTGCTCTATTTATGCCTTGCAAAATGGTTAACCTGTACAGTTTTTCTAGGTTCCACATATATGCATGAATATACAAGATTTGTTTTTCTCTTTCTGACTTACTTCACTCTGTATGACAGTCTCTAGATCCATCGACGTCTCTACAAATGACCCAATTTCATTCCTTTTCATGGCTTAGTAATATTCCGTTTTATATATGTACCACAGCTTTATGCATTCGTCTGTCTGTGGGCATTTAGGTTGCTTCCATTACCTCGATATTGTAAATAGTGATGCAATGAACATTGCGGTGAATGACACTTTTTGATTTATGGTTTTGTCTGGGTATATGTCCAGTACTGGGATTGCTGTATCATATGGTAATTCTATTGTTAGTTTCTTAAGAAATTCGATATTGTTCTCCATAATGACTGTATCAATTTATATTCCCAACAATAGTGGAAGAGGGTTCCTTTTCTCCACACCCTTTCCAGCATTTTTTGTTTGTAGATTTTCAATGATGCCTATTCTACCAGGTGTGAGGTGATACCTCATTGTTGAATCCATTTCGTTGAGCAAGGGGTAGCTCTTGTCTATTACATATTTGGCTTATGGAACGGTATCTGTGCTAATTGCAAACTCTGCTTTTATGCAGCACCCCAACTCACCTTCCCCCTTAAGCAGGCATAAGTTGGTTTTCTAAACTTGAGACCCTGTTCTGTTTTGTAATTCAGTTCATGTGTAGCCAAGTTCACATTCCGTGTATTAGTGATACCTTATGATGTTTCTTTTTCTGTGTGACTTATTTCACTTAGAATCATCGTGCCTCAATCCACTCACTATGCTGGTATGGGCCTGGTGACATAGATTTCATTGCTGAGTGGTATTCTGTTGTACATAAGTACCGCAACTTCTTTATCCATTATTTGCTCTCTGGGATATTTAACTTGTGCCGTAGAAGAGATTTCTGTAAAAAGAGCCGTCCCAAATTTTCGGGTTGCTGTGTCTTTTTGATATTAATTTCCCTAAGCTATAGGACCATAAGTGGAAGTGCCCTAGGCTCTGTTGCTTTGTTTTTTAGATGTTTCAGGAAACACCATACACTTCTCCCGAGTGTCTGTTGGCAATTTACATCCCGCCCATCAGCATAACAAGGCTCCCAGTTCTCCATGGCCTGTCCTGCCTTTCTGGATTTTACACTTTTTTCAGATGGCCCTTTTGACCGGGGGGAAGTGAGACTTCATTGTAGTGCAGATTTCCTTTGCAAGCTTGCTTGGTTGGCCAAAAAGGGCGTATGCGTTTTTTCCTGAATATATTCAGGAAAAAACGCATACGCCCTTTTTGGCCAAGTGCATCATTGTGGACGTTCTGCCTCTTTTCCTATGCTTTCAATGCAATTCCAGTCTACCTCCTGAAATCGGTTTCCTGCAATTCTGCCCCGCTTTCAAGTCCTCTTGGCAGCCTTACTTCAGTCTATTTTTGGACGATAGCTGTCATTTATAACTCTGCAGGTTTGTGAATTACAGTGCCCCTGAGCTCCTTTCTTCAACTCGCTTTCTTGTGAGCTGGCCGCAACACCGCAGGATGGCTTCAGGCACTAATCTGGTTCCGGCATGCCACGCTGAGCCTTTGGTTAATTCCTCTTCCTGGTGGGAAATGAGAGTTAAATTTGCCCATCCAGACACCTCCAGCTAGCCTCTCATTGGTTCTCGCTATTCCTGTTCATCTTCCGCAGAAATTCCAAACTGTGTCAAACAGGAGGTTAAAGGCGCTGACTCTCCAACTGGGGAGAGTGTTAGTAAAGCGTCTAGAATGTTGCACCCGAGTACCAGGGGAGGAAAAGTGAGACATATTTGAACACGTCTCCCGATCACATGGTTGATCATACTCTGGGTTCCACATGCATGTTTTAGCTGAAGGAAGAATACCTAAAACCTGGGTAGTTGAAACCCGTGGAATGGGTACCATGCAATATGACGTCAAAGGGTCTTCATTTGCTCACCGAACCTCTCCAATCCTATCACTGCTGCGTTTATGCCCCTGTACACATGCTTGATTCTCTTTCAGAGACATAGCAATCTATAGGTTTTAAGATACTTACTACTCAGGTACATTCTTAGGCGTTTAATATGCGGTGTTGAGTCCATTTCGTTGAGCAAGGAGTAGCTCTTGTCTATTCCATATTTGGCTTAAGGAACTTTATCTGTGCTCATTTCAATCTCTGGTTTTATGCAGCACCCCAACTCACCTTTCCCCTTAAGCAAGCATAAGTTGGTTTTCTAAATTTGAGACCCTGTTCTGTTCTATAATTCAGTTCCTGTGTAGCCAAGTTTACATTCCGTGTATTACTGATATCTTATGATGTTTCTTTTTCTGTGTGACTTATTTCAGTTAGAATCATCATACCTGAGTCCACTCATTGTGCTGCTAAGGGCCTGATGACACAGATTTCATTGCTGAGTGATATTGCTTTGTAAGTAAATACCACAACTTCTTTATCCATTTTTCACTTTCTGCGATGTTGAACTTGTACTGTAAACGAGGTTCTTGTAAACAGAGGCGTCCCAAACTTTGGGGTGGCTGTTTCTTTTTGATTTTAATTTCCCTAAGCTATAGGACCATAAGTGGAAGTGCCCTAGGCTCTGTTGCTTTGTTTTTTAGATGTTTCAGGAAACACCATACACTTCTCCTGAGTGTCTGTTGGCAATTTACATCCCGCCCATCAGCATAACAAGGCTCCCAGTTCTCCATGGCCTGTCCTGCCTTTCTGGATTTTACACTTTTTTCAGATGGCCCTTTTGACTGGGGGGAAGTGAGACTTCATTGTAGTGCAGATTTCCTTTGCAAGCTTGCTTGGTTGGCCAAAAAGGGCGTATGCGTTTTTTCCTGAATATATTCAGGAAAAAACGCATACGCCCTTTTTGGCCAAGTGCATCATTGTGGACGTTCTGCCTCTTTTCCTATGCTTTCAATGCAATTCCAGTCTACCTCCTGAAATCGATTTCCTGCAATTCTGCCCCGCTTTCAAGTCCTCTTGGCAGCCTTACTTCAGTCTATTTTTGGACGATAGCTGTCATTTATAACTCTGCAGGTGTGTGAATTACAGTGCCCCTGAGCTCCTTTCTTCAACTCGCTTTCTTGTGACCTGGCCGCAACACCGCAGGATGGCTTCAGGCCCTAATCTGGTTCCGGCACGGCACGCTGAGCCTTCGGTTATTTCCTCTTCCTGGTGGGAAATGAGAGTTAAATTTGCCCGTCCAGACACCTCCAGCTAGCCTCTCATTGGTTCTCGCTATTCCTGTTCATCTTCCGCAGAAATTGGAAACTGGGCCAAACATGAGGTTAAAGGGACTGACTCTCCAAGTCGGGAGAGTGTTAGTAAAGCGTCTGGATTGTTGCACCCGAGTACCAAGGTACGAAAACTGAGACATATTTGAACACGTCTCCCGATCACATGGTTGATCATACTCTAGGTTCCACATGCTTGTTTTAGCTGAAGGAAGAATACCTTAAACCTGGGTAGTTGAAACCCGTGGAATGGGTACCATGCAATATGACTTCAAAGGGTCTTCATTTGCTCACCGAACCTCTCCAATCCTATCACTGTTGCGTTTATGCACCTGTACACATGCTTGATTCTCTTTCGGAGACATAGCAATCCATAGGTTTTAAGATACTTACTAGTCAGGTACATTCTTAGGCGTTTAATATGCGGTGTTGAGTCCATTTCGTTGAGCAAGGAGTAGCTCTTGTCTATTCCATATTTGGCTTAAGGAACTTTATCTGTGCTCATTTCAATCTCTGGTTTTATGCAGCACCCCAACTCACCTTTACCCTTAAGCAAGCATAAGTTGGTTTTCTAAATTTGAGACCCTGTTCTGTTCTGTAATTCAGTTCCTGTGTAGCCAAGTTTCCATTCCGTGTATTACTGATATCTTATGATGTTTCTTTTTCTGTGTGACTTATTTCAGTTAGAATCATCATACCTGAATCCACTCATTGTGCTGCTAAGGGCCTGATGACACAGATTTCATTGCTGAGTGATATTGATTTGTAAGTAAATACCACAACTTTTTTATCCATTTTTCACTTTCTGTGATGTTGAACTTGTACTGTAAACGAGGTTCTTGTAAACAGAGCCGTTCCAAACTTTGGGGTGGCTGTGTCTTTTTGATTTTAAATTGCCTAAGCTATAGGACCATAAGTGGAAGTGCCCTAGGCTCTGTTGCTTTGTTTTTTAGATGTTTCAGGAAACACCATACACTTCTCCCGAGTGGTTGTTGGCAATTTACATCCCGCCCTTCAGCATAACAAGGCTCCCAGTTCTCCATGGCCTGTCCTGCCTTTCTGGATTTTACACTTTTTTCAGATGGCCCTTTTGACCGGGGAGAAGTGAGACTTCATTGTAATGCAGATTTCCTTTGCAAGCTTGCTGGGTTGGCCAAAAAGGGCGTATGCGTTTTTTCCTGAATATATTCAGGAAAAAACGCATAGGCCCTTTTTGGCCAAGTGCATCATTGTGGACGTTCTGCCTCTTTTCCTATGCTTTCAATGCAATTCCAGTCTACCTCCTGAAATCGGTTTCCTGCAATTCTGCCCCGCTTTCAAGTCCTCTTGGCAGCCTTACTTCAGTCTATTTTTGGACGATAGCTGTCATTTATAACTCTGCATGTTTGTGAATTACAGTGCCCCTGAGCTCCTTTCTTCAACTCGCTTTCTTGTGACCTGGCCGTAACACCGCAGGATGGCTTCAGGCCCTAATCTGTTTCCGGCCCGGCATGCTGAGCCTTTGGTTAATTCCTCTTCCTGGTGGGAAATGAGAGTTAAATTTGCCCGTCCAGACACCTCCAGCTAGCCTCTCATTGGGTCTCGCTATTCCTGTTCATCTTCCGCAGAAATTGCAAACTGGGCCAAACAGGAGGTTAAAGGGACTGACTCTCCAAGTCGGGAGAGTGTTAGTAAAGCGTCTGGAATGTTGCACCCGAGTACCAGGGGAGGAAAACTGAGACATATTTGAACACGACTCCCGTTCACATGGTTGATCATACTCTAGGTTCCACATGCATGTTTTAGCTGAAGGAAGAATACCTTAAACCTGGGTAGTTGAAACCCGTGGAATGGGTACCATGCAATATGACTTCAAAGGGTCTTCATTTGCTCACGAACCTCTCCAATCCTATCACTGCTGCGTTTATGCCCCTGTACACATGCTTGATTCTCTTTCGGAGACATAGCAATCCATAGGTTTTAAGATACTTACTAGTCAGGTACATTCTTAGGCGTTTAATATGCGGTGTTGAGTCCATTTCGTTGAGCAAGGAGTAGCTCTTGTCTATTCCATATTTGGCTTAAGGAACTTTATCTGTGCTCATTTCAATCTCTGGTTTTATGCAGCACCCCAACTCACCTTTCCCCTTAAGCAAGCATAAGTTGGGTTTCTAAATTTGAGACCCTGTTCTGTTCTGTAATTCAGTTCCTGTGTAGCCAAGTTTACATTCCGTGTATTACTGATATCTTATGATATTTCTTTTTCTGTGTGACTTATTTCAGTTAGAATCATCATACCTGAATCCACTCATTGTGCTGCTAAGGGCCTGATGACACAGATTTCATTGCTGAGTGATATTGCTTTGTAAGTAAATACCACAACTTCTTTATCCATTTTTCACTTTCTGCGATGTTGAACTTGTACTGTAAACGAGGTTCTTGTAAACAGAGCCGTTCCAAACTTTGGGGTGGCTGTGTCTTTTTTATTTTAATTTCCCTAAGCTATAGGACCATAAGTGGAAGTGCCCTAGGCTCTGTTGCTTTGTTTTTTAGATGTTTCAGGAAACACCATGCAGTTCTCCCTAGTGTCTGTTGGCAATTTACATCCCGCCCATCAGCATAACAAGGATCCCAGTTCTCCATGGCCTGTCCTGCCTTTCTGGATTTTACACTTTTTTCAGATGGCCCTTTTGACCGGGGAGAAGTGAGACTTCATTGTAGTGCAGATTTCCTTTGCAAGTTTGCTTGGTTGGCCAAAAAGGGCGTATGCGTTTTTTCCTGAATATATTCAGGAAAAAAACGCATACGCACTTTTTGGCCAAGTGCATCATTGTGGACGTTCTGCCTCTTTTCCTATGCTTTCAATGCAATTCCAGTCTACCTCCTGAAATCGGTTTCCTGCAATTCTGCCCCGCTTTCAAGTCCTCTTGGCAGCCTTACTTCAGTATATTTTTGGACGATAGCTGTCATTTATAACTCTGCAGGTTTGTGAATTACAGTGCCCCTGATCTCCTTTCTTCAACTCGCTTTCTTGTGACCTGGCCGCAACACCGCAGGATGTCTTCAGGCACTAATCTGGTTCTGGCACGGCACACTGAGCCTTTGGTTAATTCCTCTTCCTGGTTGGAAATGAGAGTTAAATTTGCCCATCCAGACACCTCCAGCTAGTCTCTCATTGGTTCTCGCTATTCCTGTTTATCTTCCGCAGAAATTGCAAACTGGTCCAAACAGGAGGTTAAAGGGACTGACTCTCCAAGTGAGGAGAGTGTTAGTAAAGCGTCTGGAATGTTGCACCCGAGTACCAGGGTACGAAAACTGAGACATATTTGAACACGTCTCCCGATCACATGGTTGATCATACTCTAGGTTCCACATGCATGTTTTAGCTGAAGGAAGAATACCTTAAACCTGGGTAGTTGAAACCCGTGGAATGGGTACCATGCAATATGACTTCAAAGGGTCTTCATTTGCTCACGAACCTCTCCAATCCTATCACTGCTGCGTTTATGCCCCTGTACACATGCTTGATTCTCTTTTGGAGACATAGCAATCCATAGGTTTTAAGATACTTACTAGTCAGGTACATTCTTAGGCGTTTAATATGCGGTGTTGAGTCCATTTCGTTGAGCAAGGAGTAGCTCTTGTCTATTCCATATTTGGCTTAAGGAACTTTATCTGTGCTCATTTCAATCTCTGGTTTTATGCAGCACCCCAACTCACCTTTACCCTTAAGCAAGCATAAGTTGGTTTTCTAAATGTGAGACGCTGTTCTGTTCTGTAATTCAGTTCCTGTGTAGCCAAGTTTAAATTCCGTGTATTACTGATATCTTATGATGTTTCTTTTTCTGTGTAACTTATTTCAGTTAGAATCATCATACCTGAATCCACTCATTGTGCTGCTAAGGGCCTGATGACACAGATTTCATTGCTGAGTGATATTGCTTTGTAAGTAAATACCACAACTTCTTTATCCATTTTTCATTTTCTGCGATGTTGAACTTGTACTGTAAACGAGGTTCTTGTAAACAGAGCCGTTCCAAACTTTGGGGTGGCTGTGTCTTTTTGATTTTAATTTCCCTAAGCTATAGGACCATAAGTGGCAGTGCCCTAGGCTCTGTAGCTTTGTTTCTTAGATGTTTCAGGAAACACCATACACTTCTCCCGAGTGTCTGTTGGCAATTTACATCCCGCCCATCAGCATAACAAGGCTCCCAGTTCTCCATGGCCTGTCCTGCCTTTCTGGATTTTACACTTTTTTCAGATGGCCCTTTTGACCGGGGGGAAGTGAGACTTCATTGTAGTGCAGATTTCCTTTGCAAGCTTGCTTGGTTGGCCAAAAAGGGCGTATGCGTTTTTTCCTGAATATATTCAGGAAAAAACGCATACGCCCTTTTTGGCCAAGTGCATCATTGTGGACGTTCTGCCTCTTTTCCTATGCTTTCAATGCAATTCCAGTCTACCTCCTGAAATCGGTTTCCTGCAATTCTGCCCCGCTTTCAAGTCCCCTTGGCAGCCTTACTTCAGTCTATTTTTGGACGATAGCTGTCATTTATAACTCTGCAGGTTTGTGAATTACAGTGCCCCTGAGCTCCTTTCTTCAACTCGCTTTCTTGTGACCTGGCCGCAACACCACAGGATGGCTTCAGGCCCTAATCTGGTTCCGGCCCGGCATGCTGAGCCTTTGGTTAATTCCTCTTCCTGGTGGGAAATGAGAGTTAAATTTGCCCGTCCAGACACCTCCAGCTAGCCTCTCATTGGTTCTCGCTATTCCTGTTCATCTTCCGCAGAAATTGCAAACTGGGCCAAGCATGAGGTTAAAGGGACTGACTCTCCAAGTCGGGAGAGTGTTAGTAAAGCGTCTGGAATGTTGCACCCAAGTACCAGGGTACGAAAACTGAGACATATTTGAACACGTCTCCCGATCACATGGTTGATCATACTCTAGGTTCCACATGCATGTTTTAGCTGAAGGAAGAATACCTTAAACCTGGGTAGTTGAAACCCGTGGAATGGGTACCATGCAATATGACTTCAAAGGGTCTTCATTTGCTCACCGAACCTCTCCAATCCTATCACTGCTGCGTTTATGCCCCTGTACACATGCTTGATTCTCTTTCGGAGACATAGCAATCCATAGGTTTTAAGATACTTACAAGTCAGGTACATTCTTAGGCGTTTAATATGGGGTGTTGAGTGCATTTCGTTGAGCAAGGAATAGCTCTTGTCTATTCCATATTTGGCTTAAGGAACTTTATCTGTGCTCATTTCAATCTCTGGTTTTATGCAGCACCCCAACTCACCTTTCCCCTTAAGCAAGCATAAGTTGGTTTTCTAAATTTGAGACCCTGTTCTGTTCTGTAATTCAGTTCCTGTGTAGCCAAGTTTACATTCCGTGTATTACTGATATCTTATGATGTTTCTTTTTCTGTGTGACTTATTTCAGTTAGAATCATCATACCTGAATCCACTCATTGTGCTGCTAAGGGCCTGATGACACAGATTTCATTGCTGAGTGATATTGCTTTGTAAGTAAATACCACAACTTCTTTCTCCATTTTTCACTTTCTGCGATGTTGAACTTGTACTGTAAACGAGGTTCTTGTAAACAGAGGCGTCCCAAACTTTGGGGTGGCTGTGTCTTTTTGATTTTAATTTCCCTAATCTATAGGACCATAAGTGGAAGTGCCCTAGGCTCTGTTGCTTTGTTTTTTAGCTGTTTCAGGAAACACCATACACTTCTCCCAAGTGTCTGTTGGCAATTTACATCCCGCCCATCAGCATAACAAGGCTCCCAGTTCTCAAAGGCCTGTTGCCTTTCTGGATTTTACACTTTTTTCAGATGGCCCTTTTGACCGGGGGGAAGTGAGACTTCATTGTAGTGCAGATTTCTTTGCAAGCTTGCTTGGTTGGCCAAAATGGGCGTATGCGTTTCTTCCTGAATATATTCAGGAAAAAACGCATACGCCCTTTTTGGCCAAGTGCATCATTGTGGACGTTCTGCCTCTTTTCCTATGCTTTCAATGCAATTCCAGTCTACCTCCTGAATTCGGTTTCCTGCAATTCTGCCCCGCTTTCAAGTCCTCTTGGCAGCCTTACTTCAGTCTATTTTTGGACGATAGCTGTCATTCATAACTCTGCAGGTTTGTGAATTACAGTGCCCCTGAGCTCCTTTCTTCAACTCGCTTTCTTGTGAGCTGGCCGCAACACCGCAGGATGGCTTCAGGCCCTAATCTGGTTCCCGCCCAGCATGCTGAGCCTTTGGTTAATTCCTCTTCCTGGTGGGAAATGAGAGTTAAATTTGCCCGTCCAGACACCTTCAGCTAGCCTCTCATTGGTTCTCGCTATTCCTGTTCATCTTCCGCTGAAATTGCAAACTGGGCCAAACAGGAGGTTAAAGGGACTGACTCTCCAAGTCGGGAGAGTGTTAGTAAAGCGTCTGGAATGTTGCACCCGAGTACCAGGGGAGGAAAACTGAGACATATTTGAACACGTCTCCCGTTCACATGGTTGATCATACTCTGGGTTCCACATGCATGTTTTAGCTGAAGGAAGAATAACTTAAACTTGGAGAGTTGAGACCCGTGTAATGGGTACCATGCAATATGACTTCAAAGGGTCTTCATTTGCTCACCGAACCTCTCCAATCCTATCACTGCTGCGTTTATGCCCCTGTACACACGCTTGATTCTATTTTGGAGACATAGCAATCCATAGGTTTTAAGATACTTACTAGTCAGGTACATTCTTAGGCGTTTAATATGGGGTTTTGAGTCCATTTCGTTGAGCAAGGAGTAGCTCTTGTCTATTCCATATTTGGCTTCAGGAACTTTATCTGTGCTCATTTCAATCTCTGGTTTTATGCAGCACCCCAACTCACCTTTACCCTTAAGCAAGCATAAGTTGGTGTTCTAAATTTGAGACCCTGTTCTGTTTTGGAATTCAGTTCCTGTGTAGCCAAGTTTACATTCCATGTATTAGTGATATCTTATGATGTTTCTTTTTCTGTGTGACTTATTTCAGTTAGATTCATCGTACCTGAATCCACTTATTATGCTGCTACGGGCCTGATGACATAGATTTCATTGCTGAGTGATACTGCATTGTACGTAAGTACCACAAGTTCTTTATCCATTTTTCACTTTCTGTGATATTGAACTTGTACGGTAAACGAGGTTCTTGTAAACGGAGGCGTCCCAAACTTTGGGGTGGCTGTGTATTTTTGATTTTAATTTCCCTAAGCTATAGGACCATAAGTGGAAGTGCCCTAGGCTCTGTTGCTTTGTTTTTTAGATGTTTCAGGAAACACCATACACTTCTCCCGAGTGTCTGTTGGCAATTTACATCCCGCCCATCAGCATAACAAGGCTCCTAGTTCTCCGTGGCCTGTCCTGCCTTTCTGGATTTTACACATTTTTCAGATGGCCCTTTTGACCGGGGGGAAGTGAGACTTCATTGTAGTGCAGATTTCCTTTGCAAGCTTGCTTGGTTGGCCAAAAAGGGCGTATGCGTTTTTTCCTGAATATATTCAGGAAAGAACGCATACGCCCTTTTTGGCCAAGTGCATCATTGTGGACGTTCTGCCTCTTTTCCTATGCTTTCAATGCAATTCCAGTCTACCTCCTGAAATCGGTTTCCTGCAATTCTGCTCCGCTTTCAAGTCCTCTTGGCAGCCTTACTTCAGTATATTTTTGGACGATAGCTGTCATTTATAACTCTGCAGGTTTGTGAATTACAGTGCCCCTGAGCTCCTTTCTTCAACTCGCTTTCTTGTGACCTGGCCGCAACACCGCAGAATGGCTTCAGGCCCTAATCTGGTTCTGGCACGGCACGCTGAGCCTTTGGTTAATTCCTCTTCCTGGTGGGAAATGAGAGTTAAATTTGCCCGTCCAGACACCTCCAGCTAGTCTCTCATTGGTTCTCACTATTCCTGTTCATCTTCCACAGAAATTGCAAACTGGGCCAAACAGGAGGTTAAAGGGACTGACTCTCCAAGTGGGGAGTGTGTTAGTAAAGCGTCTGGAATGTTGCACCCGAGTACCAGGGGACGAAAACTGAGACATATTTGAACACGTCTCCCGATCACACGGTTGATCATACTCTGGGTTCCACATGCATGTTTTAGCTGAAGAAAGAATACCTTAAACCTGGAGAGTTGAGACCCTTGGAATGGGTACCATGCAATATGACTTCAAAGGGTCTTCATTTGCTCACCGAATCTCTCCAATCCTATCACTGCTGCATTTATGACCCTTGTACACACGCTTGATTCTCTTTTGGAGACATAGCAATCCATAGGTTTTAAGATACTTACTAGTCAGGTATATTCTTAGGCGTTTAATATGGGGTGTGGAGTCCATTTCGTTGAGCAAGGAGTAGCTCTTGTCTATTCCATATTTGGCTTAAGGAACTTTATCTGTGCTAATTTCGATCTCTGGTTTTATGCAGCACCCCAACTCACCTTTCTCCTTAAGCAAGCATAAGTTGGTTTTCTAAATTTGAGACCCTGTTCTGTTTTGGAATTCAGTTCCTCTGTAGCCAAGTTCACATTCCGTGTATTACTGATATCTTATGATGTTTCTTTTTCTGTGTGACTTATTTCAGTTAGAATCATCATACCTGAATCCACTCATTGTGCTGCTAAGGGCCTGATGACATAGATTTCAATGCTGAGTGATATTGCTTTGTAAGTAAATACCACAACTTCTTTATCCATTTTTCACATTCTGCGATGTTGAACTTGTACTGTAAACGAGGTTCTTGTAAACAGAGGCGTCCCAAACTTTGGGGTGGCTGTGTCTTTTTGATTTTAATTTCCCTAAGCTATAGGACCATAAGTGGAAGTGCCCTAGGCTCTGTTGCTTTGTTTTTTAGATGTTTCAGGAAACACCATACACTTCTCCTGAGTGTCTGTTGGCAATTTACATCCCGCCCATCAGCATAACAAGGCTCCCAGTTCTCCATGGCCTCTCCTGCCTTTCTGGATTTTACACTTTTTTCAGATGGCCCTTTTGACCGGGGGGAAGTGAGACTTCATTGTAGTGCAGATTTCCTTTGCAAGTTTGCTTGGTTGGCCAAAAAGGGCGTATGCGTTTTTTCCTGAATATATTCAGGAAAAAACGCATACGCCCTTTTTGGCCAAGTGCATCATTGTGGACGTTCTGCCTCTTTTCCTATGCTTTCAATACAATTCCAGTCTACCTCCTGAAATCGGTTTCCTGCAATTCTGCCCCGCTTTCAAGTCCTCTTGGCAGCCTTACTTCAGTATATTTTTGGACGATAGCTGTCATTTATAACTCTGCAGGTTTGTGAATTACAGTGCCCCTGAGCTCCTTTCTTCAACTCGCTTTCTTGTGAGCTGGCCGCAACACCGCAGGATGGCTTCAGGCCCTAACCTGGTTCCGGCACGGCACGCTGAGCCTTTGGTTATTTCCTCTTCCTGGTGGGAAATGAGAGTTAAATTTGCCCGTCCAGACACCTCCAGCTAGCCTCTCATTGGTTCTCGCTATTCCTGTTCATCTTCCGCAGAAATTGCAAACTGGGCCAAACAGGAGGTTAAAGGTGCTGACTCTCCAAGTGGGGAGAGTGTTAGTAAAGCGTCTGGAATGTTGCACCCGAGTACCAGGGGAGGAAAACTGAGACATATTTGAACACGTCTCCCGTTCACACGGTTGATCATACTCTGGGTTCCACATGCATGTTTTAGCTGAAGGAAGAATACCTTAAACCTGGAGAGTTGAGACCCGTGGAATGGGTACCATGCAATATGTCTTCAAAGGGTCTTCATTTGCTCACCGAACCTCTCCAATCCTATCACTGCTGCGTTTATGCCCCTGTACACACGCTTGATTCTCTTTTGGAGACATAGCAATCCATAGGTTTTAAGATACTTACTAGTCAGGTACATTCTTAGGCGTTTAATATGGGGTGTTGAGTCCATTTCGTTGAGCAAGGAGTAGCTCTTGTCTATTCCATATTTGGCTTAAGGAACTTTATCTGTGCTCATTTCAATCTCTGGTTTTATGCAGCACCCCAACTCACCTTTACCCTTAAGCAAGCATAAGTTGGTTTTCTAAATTTGAGACCCTGTTCTGTTTTGGAATTCAGTTCCTCTGTAGCCAAGTTCACATTCCGTGTATTAGTGATATCTTATGATGTTTCTTTTTCTGTGTGACTTATTTCAGGTAGAATCATCGTACCTGAATCCACTCATTATGCTGCTACGGGCCTGATGACATAGATTTCATTGCTGAGTGATACTGCATTGTACGTAAGTACCACAAGTTCTTTATCCATTTTTCACTTTCTGTGATATTGAACTTGTACGGTAAATGAGGTGCTTGTAAACAGAGGCGTCCCAAACTTTGGGGTGGCTGTGTCTTTTTGATTTTAATTTCCCTAAGCTATAGGACCATAAGTGGAAGTGCCCTAGGCTCTGTTGCTTTGTTTTTTAGATGTTTTAGGAAACACCATACACTTCTCCCAAGTGTCTGTTGCCAATTTACATCCCGCCCATCAGCATAACAAGGCTCCCAGTTCTCCATGGCCTGTCCTGCCTTTCTGGATTTTACACTTTTTTCAGATGGCCCTTTTGACCGGGGGTAAGTGAGACTTCATTGTAGTGCAGATTTCCTTTGCAAGCTTGCTTGGTTGGCCAAAAGGGGCATATGCGTTTTTTCCTGAATATATTCAGGAAAAAATGCATACGCCCTTTTTGGCCAAGTGCATCATTGTGGACGTTCTGCCTCTTTTCCTATGCTTTCAATGCAATTCCAGTCTACCTCCTGAAATCGGTTTCCTGCAATTCTGCCCCGCTTTCAAGTCCTCTTGGCAGCCTTACGTCAGTATATTTTTGGACGATAGCTGTCATTTATAACTCTGCAGGTTTGTGAATTACAGTGCCCCTGAGCTCCTTTCTTCAACTCGCTTTCTTGTGAGCTGGCCGCAACACCGCAGGATGGCTTCAGGCCCTAATCTGGTTCCGGCACGGCACGCTGAGCCTTTGGTTAATTCCTCTTCCTGGTGGGAAATGAGAGTTAAATTTGCCCGTCCAGACACCTCCAGCTAGTCTCTCATTGGTTCTCGCTATTCCTGTTCATCTTCCGCAGAAATTGCAAATTGGGCTAAACAGGAGGTTAAAGGCTCTGACTCTCTAAGTGGGGAGAGTGTTAGTAAAGCGTCTGGAATGTTGCACCCGAGTACCAGGGGAGGAAAACTGAGACATATTTGAACACGTCTCCCGTTCACACGGTTGATCATACTCTGGGTTCCACATGCATGTTTTAGCTGAAGGAAGAATACCTTAAACCTGGAGAGTTGAGACCCGTGGAATGGGTACCATGCAATATGTCTTCAAAGGGTCTTCATTTGCTCACCGAACCTCTCCAATCCTATCACTGCTGTGTTTATGCCCCTGTACACACGCTTGATTCTCTTTTGGAGACATAGCAATCCATAGGTTTTAAGATACTTACTGGTCAGGTACATTCTTAGGCGTTTAATATGGGGTGTTGAGTCCATTTCGTTGAGCAAGGAGTAGCTCTTGTCTATTCCATATTTGGCTTAAGGAACTTTATCTGTGCTCATTGCGATCTCTGGTTTTATGCAGCACCCCAACTCACCTTTCTCCTTAAGCAAGCATAAGTTGGTTTTCTAAATTTGAGACCCTGTTCTGTTTTGGAATTCAGTTCCTGTGTAGCCAAGTTTACATTCCGTGTATTACTGATATCTTATGTTGTTTCTTTTTCTGTGTGACTTATTTCAGTTAGAATCATCATACCTGAATCCACTCATTGTGCTGCTAAGGGCCTGATGACATAGATTTCAATGCTGAGTGATATTGCTTTGTAAGTAAATACCACAACTTCTTTATCCATTTTTCACATTCTGCGATGTTGAACTTGTACTGTAAACGAGGTTCTTGTAAACAGAGGCGTCCCAAACTTTGGGGTGGCTGTGTCTTTTTGATTTTAATTTCCCTAAGCTATAGGACCATAAGTGGAAGTGCCCTAGGCTCTGTTGCTTTGTTTTTTAGATGTTTCAGGAAACACCATACACTTCTCCCGAGTGTCTGTTGGCAATTTACATCCTGCCCATCAGGATAACAAGGCTCCCAGTTCTCCATGGCCTGTCCTGCCTTTCTGGATTTTACACTTTTTTCAGATGGCCCTTTTGACCGGGGGGAAGTGAGACTTCATTGTAGTGCAGATTTCCTTTGCAAGCTTGCTTGGTTGGCCAAAAAGGGCGTATGCGTTTTTTCCTGAATATATTCAGGAAAAAACGCATACGCCCTTTTTGGCCAAGTGCATCATTGTGGACGTTCTGCCTCTTTTCCTATGCTTTCAATGCAATTCCAGTCTACCTCCTGAAATCGGTTTCCTGCAATTCTGCCCCGCTTTCAAGTCCTCTTGGCAGACTTACTTCAGTATATTTTTGGACGATAGCTGTCATTTATAACTCTGCAGGTTTGTGAATTACAGTGCCCCTGAGCTCCTTTCCTCAACTCACTTTCTTTTGATCTGGCCGCAACACCGCAGGATGGCTTCAGGCCCTAATCTGGTTCCGGCACGGCACGCTGAGCCTTTGGTTATTTCCTCTTCCTGGTGGGAAATGAGAGTTAAATTTGCCCGTCCAGACACCTCCAGCTAGTCTCTCATTGGTTCTCGCTATTCCTGTTCATCTTCCGCAGAAATTGCAAACTGGGCCAAACAGGAGGTTAAAGGCGCTGACTCTCCAAGTGGGGAGAGTGTTAGTAAAGCGTCTGGAATGTTGCACCCGAGTACCAGGGGAGGAAAACTGAGACATATTTGAACACGTCTCCCGTTCACACGGTTGATCATACTCTAGGTTCCACATGCATGTTTTAGCTGAAGGAAGAACACCTTAAACCTGGAGAGTTGAGACCTGTGTAATGGGTACCATGCAATATGACTTCAAAGGGTCTTCATTTGCTCACCGAACCTCTCCAATCCTATCACTGCTGCGTTTATGCCCCTGTACACACGCTTGATTCTCTTTTGGAGACATAGCAATCCATAGGTTTTAAGATACTTACTAGTCAGGTACATTCTTAGGCGTTTAATATGGGGTGTTGTGTCCATTTCGTTGAGCAAGGAGTAGCTCTTGTCTATTCCATATTTGGCTTAAGGAACTTTATCTGTGCTCATTTCAATCTCTGGTTTTATGCAGCACCACAACTCACCTTTCCCCTTAAGCAAGCATAAGTTGGTTTTCTGAATTTGAGACCCTGTTCTGTTTTGGAATTCAGTTCCTGTGTAGCCAAGTTTACATTCCGTGTATTACTGATATCTTATGATGTTTCTTTTCCTGTGTGACTTATTTCAGTTAGAATCATCGTACCTGAATCCACTCATTATGCTGCTACGGGCCTGATGACATAGATTTCATTGCTGAGTGATACTGCATTGTACGTAAGTACCACAAGTTCTTTATCCATTTTTCACTTTCTGTGATATTGAACTTGTACGGTAAATGAGGTTCTTGTAAACGGACGCGTCCCAAACTTTGGGTTGGCTGTGTCTTTTTGATTTTAATTTCCCTAAGCTATAGGACCATAAGTGGAAGTGCCCTAGGCTCTGTTGCTTTGTTTTTTAGATGTTTCAGGAAACACCATACACTTCTCCCAAGTGTCTGTTGCCAATTTACATCCCGCCCATCAGCATAACAAGGCTCCCAGTTCTCCATGGCCTGTCCTGCCTTTCTGGATTTTACACTTTTTTCAGATGGCCCTTTTGACCGGGGGGAAGTTAGATTTCATTGTAGAGCAGATTTACTTTGCAAGTTTGCTTGGTTGGCCAAAAAGGGCGTATGCGTTTTTTCCTGAATATATTCAGGGAAAATCGCATACGCCCTTTTTGGCCAAGTGCATCATTGTGGACGTTCTGCCTCTTTTCCTATGCTTTCAATGCAATTCCAGTCTACCTCCTGAAATCGGTTTCCTGCAATTCTGCCCCGCTTTCAAGTCCTCTTGGCAGCCTTACTTCAGTATATTTTTGGACGATAGCTGTCATTTATAACTCTGCAGGTTTGTGAATTACAGTGCCCCTGAGCTCCTTTCCTCAACTCGCTTTCTTTTGAGCTTGCCGCAACACCGCAGGATGGCTTCAGGCCCTAATCTGGTTCCGGCACGACACGCTGAGCCTTTGGTTATTTCCTCTTCCTGGTGGGAAATGAGAGTTAAATTTGCCCGTCCAGACACCTCCAGCTAGTCTCTCATTGGTTCTCGCTATTCCTGTTCATCTTCCGCAGAAATTGCAAACTGGGCCAAACAGGAGGTTAAAGGCGCTGACTCTCCAAGTGGGGAGAGTGTTAGTAAAGCGTCTGGAATGTTGCACCCGAGTACCAGGGGAGGAAAACTGAGACATATTTGAACACGTCTCCCATTCACACGGTTGATCATACTCTGGGTTCCAAATGCATGTTTTAGCTGAAGGAAGAATACCTTAAACCTGGAGAGTTGAGACCTGTGTAATGGGTACCATGCAATATGACTTCAAAGGGTTTTCATTTGCTCACCGAACCTCTCCAATCCTATCACTGCTGCGTTTATGCCCCTGTACACATGCTTGATTCTCTTTTGGAGACATAGCAATCCATAGGTTTTAAGATACTTACTAGTCAGGTACATTCTTAGGCGTTTAATATGGGGTGTTGAGTCCATTTCGTTGAGCAAGGAGTAGCTCTTGTCTATTCCATATTTGGCTTAAGGAACTTTATCTGTGCTCATTTCAATCTCTGGTTTTATGCAGCACCCCAACTCACCTTTACCCTTAAGCAAGCATAAGTTGGTTTTCTAAATTTGAGACCCTGTTCTGTTTTGGAATTCAGTTCCTCTGTAGCCAAGTTTACATTCCGTGTATTACTGATATCTTATGATGTTTCTTTTTCTGTGTGACTTATTTCAGTTAGAATCATCGTACCTGAATCCACTCATTATGCTGCTACGGGCCTGATGACATAGATTTCATTGCTGAGTGATACTGCATTGTACGTAAGTACCACAAGTTCTTTATTCATTTTTCACTTTCTGTGATATTGAACTTGTACGGTAAACGAGGTTCTTGTAAACAGAGGCGTCCCAAACTTTGGGGTGGCTGTGTCTTTTTGATTTTAATTTCCCTAAGCTATAGGACCATAAGTGGAAGTGCCCTAGGTTCTGTTGCTTTGTTTTTTAGATGTTTCAGGAAACACCATACACTTCTCCCGAGTGTCTGTTGGCAATTTACATCCCGCCCATCAGCATAACAAGGCTCCCAGTTCTCCATGGCCTGTCCTGCCTTTCTGGATTTTACACTTTTTTCAGATGGCCCTTTTGACCGGGGGGAAGTGAGACTTCATTGTAGTGCAGATTTCCTTTGCAAGCTTGCTTGGTTGGCCAAAAAGGGCGTATGCGTTTTTTCCTGAATATATTCAGGAAAAAACGCATACGCCCTTTTTGGCCAAGTGCATCATTGTGGACGTTCTGCCTCTTTTCCTATGCTTTCAATGCAATTCCAGTCTACCTCCTGAAATCGGTTTCCTGCAATTCTGCCCCGCTTTCAAGTCCTCTTGGCAGCCTTACGTCAGTATATTTTTGGACGATAGCTGTCATTTATAACTCTGCAGGTTTGTGAATTACAGTGCCCCTGAGCTCCTTTCTTCAACTCGCTTTCTTGTGAGCTGGCCGCAACACCGCAGGATGGCTTCAGGCCCTAATCTGGTTCCGGCACGGCACGCTGAGCCTTTGGTTATTTCCTCTTCCTGGTGGGAAATGAGAGTTAAATTTGCCCGTCCAGACACCTCCAGCTAGCCTCTCATTGGTTCTCACTATTCCTGTTCATCTTCCGCAGAAATTGCAAACTGGGCCAAACAGGAGGTTAAAGGCGCTGACTCTCCAAGTGGGGAGAGTGTTAGTAAAGCGTCTGGAATGTTGCACCCGAGTACCAGGGGAGGAAAACTGAGACATATTTGAACACGTCTCCCGTTCACACGGTTGATCATACTCTGTGTTCCACATGCATGTTTTAGCTGAAGGAAGAATACCTTAAACCTGGAGAGTTGAGACCCGTGGAATGGGTACCATGCAATATGTCTTCAAAGGGTCTTCATTTGCTCACCGAACCTCTCCAATCCTATCACTGCTGCGTTTATGCCCCTGTACACACGCTTGATTCTCTTTTGGAGACATAGCAATCCATAGGTTTTAAGATACTTACTAGTCAGGTACATTCTTAGGTGTTTAATATGGGGTGTTGAGTCCATTTCATTGAGCAAGGAGTAGCTCTTGTCTATTCCATATTTGGCTTAAGGAACTTTATCTGTGCTCATTTCAATCTCTGGTTTTATGCAGCACCCCAACTCACCTTTCCCCTTAAGCAAGCATAAGTTGGTTTTCTAAATTTGAGACCCTGTTCTGCTTCGGAATTCAGTTCCTCTGTAGCCAAGTTACATTCCGTGTATTAGTGATATCTTATGATGTTTCTTTTTCTGTGTGACTTATTTCAGTTAGAATCATCGTACCTGAATCCACTCATTATGCTGCTACGGGCCTGATGACATAGATTTTATTGCTGAGTGATACTGCATTGTACGTAAGTACCACAAGTTCTTTATCCATTTTTCACTTTCTGTGATATTGAACTTGTACGGTAAATGAGGTTCTTGTAAACAGAGGCGTCCCAAACTTTGGGGTGGCTGTGTCTTTTTGATTGTAATTTCCCTAAGCTATAGGACCATAAGTGGAAGTGCCCTAGGCTCTGTTGCTTTGTTTTTAGATGTTTCAGGAAACACCATACACTTCTCCCGAGTGTCTGTTGGCAATTTACATCCCGCCCATCAGCATAACAAGGCTCCCAGTTCTCCATGGCCTGTCCTGCCTTTCTGGATTTTACACTTTTTTCAGATGGCCCTTTTGACCGGGGGGAAGTGAGACTTCATTGTAGTGTAGATTTCCTTTGCAAGCTTGCTTGGTTGGCCAAAAAGGGCGTATTCGTGTTTTCCTGAATATATTCAGGAAAAAACGCATACGCCCTTTTTGGCCAAGTGCATCATTGTGGACGTTCTGCCTCTTTTCCTATGCTTTCAATGCAATTCCAGTCTACCTCCTGAAATCGGTTTCCTGCAATTCTGCCCCGCTTTCAAGTCCTCTTGGCAGCCTTACTTCAGTATATTTTTGGACGATAGCTGTGATTTATAACTCTGCAGGTTTGTGAATTACAGGGCCCCTGAGCTCCTTTCCTCAACTCGCTTTCTTTTGAGCTGGCCGCAACACCGCAGGATGGCTTCAGGCCCTAATCTGGTTCCGGCACGGCACGCTGAGCCTTTGGTTATTTCCTCTTCCTGGTGGGAAATGAGAGTTAAATTTGCCCGTCCAGACACCTCCAGCTAGCCTCTCATTGGTTCTCGCTATTCCTGTTCATCTTCCGCAGAAATTGCAAACTGGGCCAAACAGGAGGTTAAAGGCGCTGACTCTCCAAGTTGGGAGAGTGTTAGTAAAGCGTCTGGAATGTTGCACCCGAGTACCAGGGGAGGAAAACTGAGACATATTTGAACACGTCTCCCGTTCACACGGTTGATCATACTCTGGGTTCCACATGCATGTTTTAGCTGAAGGAAGAATGCCTTAAACCTGGAGAGTTGAGACCCGTGGAATGGGTACCATGCAATATGTCTTCAAAGGGTCTTCATTTGCTCACCGAACCTCTCCAATCCTATCACTGCTGCGTTTATGCCCCTGTACACACGCTTGATTCTCTTTTGGAGACAAAACAATCCATAGGTTTTAAGATACTTACTAGTCAGGTACATTCTTAGGCGTTTAATATGGGGTGTTGAGTCCATTTCGTTGAGCAAGGAGTAGCTCTTGTCTATTCCATATTTGGCTTAAGGAACTTTATCTGTGCTCATTTCAATCTCTGGTTTTATGCAGCACCACAACTCACCTTTCCCCTTAAGCAAGCATAAGTTGGGTTTCTAAATTTGAGACCCTATTCTGTTTTGGAATTCAGTTCCTCTGTAGCCAAGTTTACATTCCGTGTATTAGTGATATCTTATGATGTTTCTTTTTCTGTGTGACTTATTTCAGTTAGAATCATCGTACCTGAATCCACTCATTATGCTGCTACGGGCCTGATGACATAGATTTCATTGCTGAGTGATACTGCATTGTACGTAAGTACCACAAGTTCTTTATCCATTTTTCACTTTCTGTGATATTGAACTTGTACGGTAAACGAGGTTCTTGTAAACAGAGGCGTCCCAAACTTTGGGGTGGCTGTGTCTTTTTGATTGTAATTTCCCTAAGCTATAGGACCATAAGTGGAAGTGCCCTAGGCTCTGTTGCTTTGTTTTTTAGATGTTTCAGGAAACACCATACACTTCTCCCGAGTGTCTGTTGGCAATTTACATCCCGCCCATCAGCATAACAAGGCTCCCAGTTCTCCATGGCCTGTCCTGCCTTTCTGGATTTTACACTTTTTGCAGATGGCCCTTTTGACCGGGGGGAAGTGAGACTTCATTGTAGTGCAGATTTCCTTTGCAAGCTTGCTTGGTTGGCCAAAAAGGGCGTATGCGTTTTTTCCTGAATATATTCAGGAAAAAACGCATACGCCCTTTTTGGCCAAGTGCATCATTGTGGACGTTCTGCCTCTTTTCCTATGCTTTCAATGCAATTCCAGTCTACCTCCTGAAATCGGTTTCCTGCAATTCTGCCCCGCTTTCAAGTCCTCTTGGCAGCCTTACGTCAGTATATTTTTGGACGATAGCTGTCATTTATAACTCTGCAGGTTTGTGAATTACAGTGCCCCTGAGCTCCTTTCTTCAACTCGCTTTCTTGTGAGCTGGCCGCAACACCGCAGGATGGCTTCAGGCCCTAATCTGGTTCCGGCACGGCACGCTGAGCCTTTGGTTATTTCCTCTTCCTGGTGGGAAATGAGAGTTAAATTTGCCCGTCCAGACACCTCCAGCTAGCCTCTCATTGGTTCTCGCTATTCCTGTTCATCTTCCACAGAAATTGCAAACTGGGCCAAACAGGAGGTTAAAGGCGCTGACTCTCCAAGTGGGGAGAGTGTTAGTAAAGCGTCTGGAATGTTGCACCCGAGTACCAGGGGAGGAAAACTGAGACATATTTGAACACGTCTCCCGTTCACACGGTTGATCATACTCTGTGTTCCACATGCATGTTTTAGCTGAAGGAAGAATACCTTAAACCTGGAGAGTTGAGACCCGTGGAATGGGTACCATGCAATATGTCTTCAAAGGGTCTTCATTTGCTCACCGAACCTCTCCAATCCTATCACTGCTGCATTTATGCCCCTGTACACACGCTTGATTCTCTTTTGGAGACATAGCAATCCATAGGATTTTAAGATACTTACTAGTCAGGTACATTCTTAGGTGTTTAATATGGGGTGTTGAGTCCATTTCATTGAGCAAGGAGTAGCTCTTGTCTATTCCATATTTGGCTTAAGGAACTTTATCTGTGCTCATTTCAATCTCTGGTTTTATGCAGCACCACAACTCACCTTTCCCCTTAAGCAAGCATAAGTTGGTTTTCTAAATTTGAGACCCTGTTCTGCTTCGGAATTCAGTTCCTCTGTAGCCAAGTTTACATTCCGTGTATTAGTGATATCTTATGATGTTTCTTTTTCTGTGTGACTTATTTCAGTTAGAATCATCGTACCTGAATCCACTCATTATGCTGCTACGGGCCTGATGACATAGATTTTATTGCTGAATGATACTGCATTGTACGTAAGTACCACAAGTTCTTTATCCATTTTTCACTTTCTGTGATATTGAACTTGTATGGTAAATGAGGTTCTTGTAAACAGAGGCGTCCCAAACTTTGGGGTGGCTGTGTCTTTTTGATTGTAATTTCCCTAAGCTATAGGACCATAAGTGGAAGTGCCCTAGGCTCTGTTGCTTTGTTTTTTAGATGTTTCAGGAAACACCATACACTTCTCCCGAGTGTCTGTTGGCAATTTACATCCCGCCCATCAGCATAACAAGGCTCCCAGTTCTCCATGGCCTGTCCTGCCTTTCTGGATTTTACACTTTTTTCAGATGGCCCTTTTGACCGGGGGGAAGTGAGACTTCATTGTAGTGTAGATTTCCTTTGCAAGCTTGCTTGGTTGGCCAAAAAGGGCGTATGCGTGTTTTCCTGAATATATTCAGGAAAAAACGCATATGCCCTTTTTGGCCAAGTGCATCATTGTGGACGTTCTGCCTCTTTTCCTATGCTTTCAATGCAATTCCAGTCTACCTCCTGAAATCGGTTTCCTGCAATTCTGCCCCGCTTTCAAGTCCTCTTGGCAGCCTTACTTCAGTATATTTTTGGACGATAGCTGTGATTTATAACTCTGCAGGTTTGTGAATTACAGGGCCCCTGAGCTCCTTTCCTCAACTCGCTTTCTTTTGAGCTGGCCGCAACACCGCAGGATGGCTTCAGGCCCTAATCTGGTTCCGGCACGGCACGCTGAGCCTTTGGTTATTTCCTCTTCCTGGTGGGAAATGAGAGTTAAATTTGCCCGTCCAGACACCTCCAGCTGGTCTCTCATTGGTTCTCGCTATTCCTGTTCATCTTCTGCAGAAATTGCAAACTGGGCCAAACAGGAGGTTAAAGGCGCTGACTCTCCAAGTTGGGAGAGTGTTAGTAAAGCGTCTGGAATGTTGCACCCGAGTACCAGGGGAGGAAAACTGAGACATATTTGAACACGTCTCCCGTTCACACGGTTGATCATACTCTGGGTTCCACATGCATGTTTTAGCTGAAGGAAGAATGCCTTAAACCTGGAGAGTTGAGACCCGTGGAATGGGTACCATGCAATATGTCTTCAAAGGGTCTTCATTTGCTCACCGAACCTCTCCAATCCTATCACTGCTGCGTTTATGCCCCTGTACACACGCTTGATTCTCTTTTGGAGACAAAACAATCCATAGGTTTTAAGATACTTACTAGTCAGGTACATTCTTAGGCGTTTAATATGGGGTGTTGAGTCCATTTCGTTGAGCAAGGAGTAGCTCTTGTCTATTCCATATTTGGCTTAAGGAACTTTATCTGTGCTCATTTCAATCTCTGGTTTTATGCAGCACCACAACTCACCTTTCCCCTTAAGCAAGCATAAGTTGGTTTTCTAAATTTGAGACCCTATTCTGTTTTGGAATTCAGTTCCTCTGTAGCCAAGTTTACATTCCGTGTATTAGTGATATCTTATGATGTTTCTTTTTCTGTGTGACTTATTTCAGTTAGAATCATCGTACCTGAATCCACTCATTATGCTGCTACGGGCCTGATGACATAGATTTCATTGCTGAGTGATACTGCATTGTACGTAAGTACCACAAGTTCTTTATCCATTTTTCACTTTCTGTGATATTGAACTTGTACGGTAAACGAGGTTCTTGTAAACAGAGGCGTCCCAAACTTTGGGGTGGCTGTGTCTTTTTGATTGTAATTTCCCTAAGCTATAGGACCATAAGTGGAAGTGCCCTAGGCTCTGTTGCTTTGTTTTTTAGATGTTTCAGGAAACACCATACACTTCTCCCGAGTGTCTGTTGGCAATTTACATCCCGCCCATCAGCATAACAAGGCTCCCAGTTCTCCATGGCCTGTCCTGCCTTTCTGGATTTTACACTTTTTTCAGATGGCCCTTTTGACCGGGGGGAAGTGAGACTTCATTGTAGTGCAGATTTCCTTTGCAAGCTTGCTTGGTTGGCCAAAAAGGGAGTATGCGTTTTTTCCTGAATATATTCAGGAAAAAACGCAAACGCCCTTTTTGGCCAAGTGCATCATTGTGGACGTTCTGCCTCTTTTCCTATGCTTTCAATGCAATTCCAGTCTACCTCCTGAAATCGGTTTCCTGCAATTCTGCCCCGCTTTCAAGTCCTCTTGGCAGCCTTACTTCAGTCTATTTTTGGACGATAGCTGTCATTTATAACTCTGCAGGTTTGTGAATTACAGGGCCCCTGAGCTCCTTTCCTCAACTCGCTTTCTTCTGAGCTGGCCGCAACACCGCAGGATGGCTTCAGGCCCTAATCTGGTTCCGGCACGGCACGCTGAGCCTTTGGTTATTTCCTCTTCCTGGTGGGAAATGAGAGTTAAATTTGCCCGTCCAGACACCTCCAGCTAGCCTCTCATTGGTTCTCGCTATTCCTGTTCATCTTCCGCAGAAATTGCAAACTGGGCCAAACAGGAGGTTAAAGGCGCTGACTCTCCAAGTGGGGAGAGTGTTAGTAAAGCGTCTGGAATGTTGCACCCGAGTACCAGGGGAGGAAAACTGAGACATATTTGAACACGTCTCCCGTTCACACGGTTGATCATACTCTGTGTTCCACATGCATGTTTTAGCTGAAGGAAGAATACCTTAAACCTGGAGAGTTGAGACCCGTGGAATGGGTACCATGCAATATGTCTTCAAAGGGTCTTCATTTGCTCACCGAACCTCTCCAATCCTATCACTGCTGCGTTTATGCCCCTGTACACACGCTTGATTCTCTTTTGGAGACATAGCAATCCATAGGTTTTAAGATACTTACTAGTCAGGTACATTCTTAGGTGTTTAATATGGGGTGTTGAGTCCATTTCATTGAGCAAGGAGTAGCTCAAGTCTATTCCATATTTGGCTTAAGGAACTTTATCTGTGCTCATTTCAATCTCTGGTTTTATGCAGCACCCCAACTCACCTTTCCCCTTAAGCAAGCATAAGTTGGTTTTCTAAATTTGAGACCCTGTTCTGTTTTGGAATTCAGTTCCTCTGTAGCCAAGTTTACATTCCGTGTATTAGTGATATCTTATGATGTTTCTTTTTCTGTGTGACTTATTTCAGTTAGAATCATCGTACCTGAATCCACTCATTATGCTGCTACGGGCCTGATGACATAGATTTTATTGCTGAGTGATACTGCATTGTACGTAAGTACCACAAGTTCTTTATCCATTTTTCACTTTCTGTGATATTGAACTTGTACGGTAAACGAGGTTCTTGTAAACAGAGGCGTCCCAAACTTTGGGGTGGCTGTGTCTTTTTGATTTTAATTTCCCTAAGCTATAGGACCATAAGTGGAAGTGCCCTAGGCTCTGTTGCTTTGTTTTTTAGATGTTTCAGGAAACACCATACACTTCTCCCGAGTGTCTGTTGGCAATTTACATCCCGCCCATCAGCATAACAAGGCTCCCAGTTCTCCATGGCCTGTCCTGCCTTTCTGGATTTTACACTTTTTTCAGATGGCCCTTTTGACCGGGGGGAAGTGAGACTTCATTGTAGTGCAGATTTCCTTTGCAAGCTTGCTTGGTTGGCCAAAAAGGGCGTATGCGTTTTTTCCTGAATATATTCAGGAAAAAACGCATACGCCCTTTTTGGCCAAGTGCATCATTGTGGACGTTCTGCCTCTTTTCCTATGCTTTCAATGCAATTCCAGTCTACCTCCTGAAATCGGTTTCCTGCAATTCTGCCCCGCTTTCAAGTCCTCTTGGCAGCCTTACTTCAGTATATTTTTGGACGATAGCTGTCATTTATAACTCTGCAGGTTTGTGAATTACAGTGCCCCTGAGCTCCTTTCCTCAACTCGCTTTCTTTTGAGCTGGCCGCAACACCGCAGGATGGCTTCAGACCCTAATCTGGTTCCGGCACGGCACGCTGAGCCTTTGGTTATTTCCTCTTCCTGGTGGGAAATGAGAGTTAAATTTGCCCGTCCAGACACCTCCAGCTAGTCTCTCATTGGTTCTCTCTATTCCTGTTCATCTTCCGCAGAAATTGCTAACTGGGCCAAACAGGAGGTTAAAGGCGCTGACTCTCCAAGTGGGGAGAGTGTTAGTAAAGCGTCTGGAATGTTGCACCCGAGTACGAGGGGAGGAAAAGTGAGACATATTTGAACACGTCTCCTGTTCACACAGTTGATCATACTCTGGGTTCCACATGCATGTTTTAGCTGAAGGAAGAATGCCTTAAACCTGGAGAGTTGAGACCCGTGGAATGGGTACCATGCAATATGTCTTCAAAGGGTCTTCATTTGCTCACCGAACCTCTCCAATCCTATCACTGCTGCGTTTATGCCCCTGTACACACGCTTGATTCTCTTTTGGAGACATAGCAATCCATAGGTTTTAAGATACTTACTAGTCAGGTACATTCTTAGGCGTTTAATATGGGGTGTTGAGTCCATTTCGTTGAGCAAGGAGTAGCTCTTGTCTATTCCATATTTGGCTTAAGGAACTTTATCTGTGCTCATTTCAATCTCTGGTTTTATGCAGCACCACAACTCACCTTTCCCCTTAAGCAAGCATAAGTTGGTTTTCTAAATTTGAGACCCTGTTCTGTTTTGGAATTCAGTTCCTCTGTAGCCAAGTTTACATTCCGTGTATTAGTGATATCTTATGATGTTTCTTTTTCTGTGTGACTTATTTCAGTTAGAATCATCGTACCTGAATCCACTCATTATGCTGCTACGGGCCTGATGACATAGATTTCATTGCTGAGTGATACTGCATTGTACGTAAGTACCACAAGTTCTTTATCCATTTTTCACTTTCTGTGATATTGAACTTGTACGGTAAACGAGGTTCTTGTAAACAGAGGCGTCCCAAACTTTGGGGTGGCTGTGTCTTTTTGATTGTAATTTCCCTAAGCTATAGGACCATAAGTGGAAGTGCCCTAGGCTCTGTTGCTTTGTTTTTTAGATGTTTCAGGAAACACCATACACTTCTCCCGAGTGTCTGTTGGCAATTTACATCCCGCCCATCAGCATAACAAGGCTCCCAGTTCTCCATGGCCTGTCCTGCCTTTCTGGATTTTACACTTTTTTCAGATGGCCCTTTTGATCGGGGGGAAGTGAGACTTCATTGTAGTGCAGATTTCCTTTGCAAGCTTGCTTGGTTGGCCAAAAAGGGCGTATGCGTGTTTTCCTGAATATATTCAGGAACAAACGCATACGCCCTTTTTGGCCAAGTGCATCATTGTGGACGTTCTGCCTCTTTTCCTATGCTTTCAATGCAATTCCAGTCTACCTCCTGAAATCGGTTTCCTGCAATTCTGCCCCGCTTTCAAGTCCTCTTGGCAGCCTTACTTCAGTATATTTTTGGACGATAGCTGTGATTTATAACTCTGCAGGTTTGTGAATTACAGGGCCCCTGAGCTCCTTTCCTCAACTCGCTTTCTTTTGAGCTGGCCGCAACACCGCAGGATGGCTTCAGACCCTAATCTGGTTCCGGCACGGCACGCTGAGCCTTTGGTTATTTCCTCTTCCTGGTGGGAAATGAGAGTTAAATTTGCCCGTCCAGACACCTCCAGCTAGCCTCTCATTGGTTCTCGCTATTCCTGTTCATCTTCTGCAGAAATTGCAAACTGGGCCAAACAGGAGGTTAAAGGCGCTGACTCTCCAAGTGGGGAGAGTGTTAGTAAAGCGTCTGGAATGTTGCACCCGAGTACCAGGGGAGGAAAACTGAGACATATTTGAACACGTCTCCCGTTCACACGGTTGATCATACTCTGGGTTCCACATGCATGTTTTAGCTGAAGGAAGAATGCCTTAAACCTGGAGAGTTGAGACCCGTGGAATGGGTACCATGCAATATGTCTTCAAAGGGTCTTCATTTGCTCACCGAACCTCTCCAATCCTATCACTGCTGCGTTTATGCCCCTGTACACACGCTTCATTCTCTTTTGGAGACATAGCAATCCATAGGTTTTAAGATACTTACTAGTCAGGTACATTCTTAGGCGTTTAATATGGGGTGTTGAGTCCATTTCGTTGAGCAAGGAGTAGCTCAAGTCTATTCCATATTTGGCTTAAGGAACTTTATCTGTGCTCATTTCAATCTCTGGTTTTATGCAGCACCACAACTCACCTTTCCCCTTAAGCAAGCATAAGTTGGTTTTCTAAATTTGAGACCCTGTTCTGTTTTGGAATTCAGTTCCTCTGTAGCCAAGTTTACATTCCGTGTATTAGTGATATCTTATGATGTTTCTTTTTCTGTGTGACTTATTTCAGTTAGAATCATCGTACCTGAATCCACTCATTATGCTGCTACGGGCCTGATGACATAGATTTCATTGCTGAGTGATACTGCATTGTACGTAAGTACCACAAGTTCTTTATCCATTTTTCACTTTCTGTGATATTGAACTTGTACGGTAAACGAGGTTCTTGTAAACAGAGGCGTCCCAAACTTTGGGGTGGCTGTGTCTTTTTGATTTTAATTTCCCTAAGCTATAGGACCATAAGTGGAAGTGCCCTAGGCTCTGTTGCTTTGTTTTTTAGATGTTTCAGGAAACACCATACACTTCTCCCCAGTGGTTGTTGGCAATTTACATCCCGCCCATCAGCATAACAAGGCTCCCAGTTCTCCATGGCCTGTCCTGCCTTTCTGGATTTTACACTTTTTTCAGATGGCCCTTTTGACCGGGGGGAAGTGAGACTTCATTGTAGTGCAGATTTCCTTTGCAAGCTTGCTTGGTTGGCCAAAAAGGGCGTATGCGTGTTTTCCTGAATATATTCAGGAAAAAACGCATACGCCCTTTTTGGCCAAGTGCATCATTGTGGACGTTCTGCCTCTTTTCCTATGCTTTCAATGCAATTCCAGTCTACCTCCTGAAATCGGTTTCCTGCAATTCTGCCCCGCTTTCAAGTCCTCTTGGCAGCCTTACTTCAGTCTATTTTTGGACGATAGCTGTCATTTATAACTCTGCAGGTTTGTGAATTACAGTGCCCCTGAGCTCCTTTCTTCAACTGGCTTTCTGTTCAGCTGGCCGCAACACCGCAGGATGGCTTCAGGCCCTAATCTGGTTCCGGCACGGCACGCTGAGCCTTTGGTTATTTCCTCTTCCTGGTGGGAAATGAGAGTTAAATTTGCCCGTCCAGACACCTCCAGCTAGTCTCTCATTGGTTCTCGCTATTCCTGTTCATCTTCCGCAGAAATTGCAAACTGGGCCAAACAGGAGGTTAAAGGCGCTGACTCTCCAAGTGGGGAGAGTGTTAGTAAAGCGTCTGGAATGTTGCACCCGAGTACCAGGGGAGGAAAACTGAGACATATTTGAACACGTCTCCCGTTCACACGGTTGATCATACTCTGGGTTCCACATGCAAGTTTTAGCTGAAGGAAGAATACCTTAAACCTGGAGAGTTGAGACCCGTGGAATGGGTACCATGCAATATGTCTTCAAAGGGTCTTCATTTGCTCACCGAACCTCTCCAATCCTATCACTGCTGCGTTTATGCCCCTGTACACACGCTTGATTCTCTTTTGGAGACATAGCAATCCATAGGTTTTAAGATACTTACTAGTCAGGTACATTCTTAGGCGTTTAATATGCGGTGTTGAGTCCATTTCGTTGAGCAAGGAGTAGCTCTTGTCTATTCCATATTTGGCTTAAGGAACTTTATCTGTGCTCATTTCAATCTCTGGTTTTATGCAGCACCCCAACTCACCTTTCCCCTTAAGCAAGCATAAGTTGGTTTTCTAAATTTGAGACGCTGTTCTGTTTTGGAATTCAGTTCCTCTGTAGCCAAGTTTACATTCCGTGTATTAGTGATATCTTATGATGTTTCTTTTTCTGTGTGACTTATTTCAGTTAGAATCATCGTACCTGAATCCACTCATTATGCTGCTACGGGCCTGATGACATAGATTTCATTGCTGAGTGATACTGCATTGTACGTAAGTACCACAAGTTCTTTATCCATTTTTCACTTTCTGTGATATTGAACTTGTACGGTAAACGAGGTTCTTGTAAACAGAGGCGTCCCAAACTTTGGGATGGCTGTGTCTTTTTGATTTTAATTTTCCTAAGTTATAGGACCATAAGTGGAAGTACCCTAGGCTCTGTTGCTTTGTTTTTTAGATGTTTCAGGAAACACCATACACTTCTCCCGAGTGTCTGTTGGCAATTTACATCCCGCCCATCAGCATAACAAGGTTCCCAGTTCTCCATGGCCTGTCCTGCCTTTCTGGATTTTACACTTTTTTCAGATGGCCCTTTTGACCGGGGGGAAGTGATACTTCATTGTAGTGCAGATTTCCTTTGCAAGCTTGCTTGGTTGGCCAAAAAGGGCGTATGCGTGTTTTCCTGAATATATTCAGGAAAAAACGCATATGCCCTTTTTGGCCAAGTGCATCATTGTGGACGTATTGCCTCTTTTCCTATGCTTTCAATGCAATTCCAGTCTACCTCCTGAAATCGGTTTCCTGCAATTCTGCCCTGCTTTCAAGTCCTCTTGGCAGCCTTACTTCAGTACATTTTTGGACGATAGCTGTGATTTATAACTCTGCAGGTTTGTGAATTACAGGGCCCCTGAGCTGCTTTCCTCAACTCGCTTTCTTTTGAGCTGGCCGCAACACCGCAGGATGGCTTCAGACCCTAATCTGGTTCCGGCACGGCACGCTGAGCCTTTGGTTATTTCCTCTTCCTGGTGGGAAATGAGAGTTAAATTTGCCCGTCCAGACACCTCCAGCTAGCCTCTCATTGGTTCTCGCTATTCCTGTTCATCTTCCGCAGAAATTGCAAACTGGGCCAAACAGGAGGTTAAAGGCGCTGACTCTCCAAGTGGGGAGAGTGTTAGTAAAGCGTCTGGAATGTTGCACCCGAGTACCAGGGGAGGAAAACTGAGACATATTTGAACACGTCTCCCGTTCACACGGTTGATCATACTCTGGGTTCCACATGCATGTTTTAGCTGAAGGAAGAATACCTTAAACCTGGAGAGTTGAGACCCGTGGAATGGGTACCATGCAATATGTCTTCAAAGGGTCTTCATTTGCTCACCGAACCTCTCCAATCCTAACACTGCTGCGTTTATGCCCCTGTACACACGCTTGATTCTCTTTTGGAGACATAGCAATCCATAGGTTTTAAGATACTTACTAGTCAGGTACATGCTTAGGCGTTTAATATGGGGTGTTGAGTCCATTTCGTTGAGCAAGGAGTAGCTCTTGTCTATTCCATATTTGGCTTAAGGAACTTTATCTGTGCTCATTTCAATCTCTGGTTTTATGCAGCACCACAACTCACCTTTCCCCTTAAGCAAGCATAAGTTGGTTTTCTAAATTTGAGACCCTGTTCTGTTTTGGAATTCAGTTCCTCTGTAGCCAAGTTTACATTCCGTGTATTAGTGATATCTTATGATGTTTCTTTTTCTGTGTGACTTATTTCAGTTAGAATCATCGTACCTGAATCCACTCATTATGCTGCTACGGGCCTGATGACATAGATTTCATTGCTGAGTGATACTGCATTGTACGTAAGTACCACAAGTTCTTTATCCATTTTTCACTTTCTGTGATATTGAACTTGTACGGTTAATGAGGTTCTTGTAAACAGAGGTGTCCCAAACTTTGGGGTGGCTGTGTCTTTTTGATTTTAATTTCCCTAAGCTATAGGACCATAAGTGGAAGTGCCCTAGGCTCTGTTGCTTTGTTTTTTAGATGTTTCAGGAAACACCATACACTTCTCCCCAGTGGTTGTTGGCAATTTACATCCCGCCCATCAGCATAACAAGGCTCCCAGTTCTCCATGGCCTGTCCTGCCTTTCTGGATTTTACACTTTTTTCAGATGGCCCTTTTGACCGGGGGGAAGTGAGACTTCATTGTAGTGCAGATTTCCTTTGCAAGCTTGCTTGGTTGGCCAAAAAGGGCGTATGCGTTTTTTCCTGAATATATTCAGGAAAAAACGCATACACCCTTTTTGGCCAAGTGCATCATTGTGGACGTTCTGCCTCTTTTCCTATGCTTTCAATGCAATTCCAGTCTACCTCCTGAAATCGGTTTCCTGCAATTCTGCCCCGCTTTCAAGTCCTCTTGGCAGCCTTACTTCAGTCTATTTTTGGACGATAGCTGTTATTTATAACTCTGCAGGTTTGTGAATTACAGTGCCCCTGAGCTCCTTTCTTCAACTCGCTTTCTTGTGACCTGGCCGCAACACCGCAGGATGGCTTCAGGCCCTAATCTGGTTCTGACCCGGCATGCTGAGCCGTTCGTTAATTCCTCTTCCTGGTGGGAAATGAGAGTTAAATTTGCCCGTCCAGACACCTCCAGCTAGCCTCTCATTGGTTCTCGCTATTCCTGTTCATCTTCCGCAGAAATTGCAAACTGGGCCAAACAGGAGGTTAAAGAGACTGACTCTCCAAGTCGGGAGAGTGTTAGTAAAGCGTCTGGAATGTTGCACCCGAGTACCAGGGGAGGAAAACTGAGACATATTTGAACACGTCTCGGTTTACATGGTTGATCTAACTCTGGGTTCCACATGCATGTTTTAGCTGAAGGAAGAATACCTTAAACCTCGAGAGTTGAGACCCGTGTAATGGGTACCATGCAATATGACTTCAAAGGGTCTTCATTTGCTCAACGAACCTCTCCAATCCTATCACTGCTGCGTTTATGCCCCTGTACACACGCTTGATTCTCTTTTGGAGACATAGCAATCCATAGGTTTTAAGATACTTACTAGTCAGGTACATTCTTAGGTGTTTAATATGGCGTTTTGAGTCCATTTCATTGAGCAAGGAGTAGCTCTTGTCTATTCCATATTTGGCTTAAGGAACTTTATCTGTGCTCATTTCAATCTCTGGTTTTATGCAGCACCCCAACTCACCTTTCCCCTTAAGCAAGCATAAGTTGGTTTTCTAAATTTGAGACCCTGTTCTGTTTTGGAATGCAGTTCCTGTGTAGCCAAGTTTACATTCCGTGTATTACTGATATCTTATGATGTTTCTTTTTCTGTGTGACTTATTTCAGTTAGAATCATCATACCTGAATCCACTCATTATGCTGCTACGGGCCTGATGACATAGATTTCATTGCTGAGTGATACTGCATTGTACATAAGTACCACAAGTTCTTTATCCATTTTTCACTTTCTGCGATGTTGAACTTGTACGGTAAACGAGGTTCTTGTAAACAGAGGCGTCCCAAACTTTGGGGTGGCTGTGTCTTTTTGATTTTAATTTCCCTAAGCTATAGGACCATAAGTGGAAGTGCCCTAGGCTCTGTTGCTTTGTTTTTTAGATGTTTCAGGAAACACCATACACTTCTCCCGAGTGGTTGTTGGCAATTTACATCCCGCCCATCAGCATAACAAGGCTCCCAGTTCTCCATGGCCTGTCCTGCCTTTATGGATTTTATACTTTTTTCAGATGGCCCTTTTGACCGGGGGGAAGTGAGACTTCATTGTAGTGCAGATTTCCTTTGCAAGCTTGCTTGGTTGGCCAAAGAGGGCGTATGCGTTTTTTCCTGAATATATTCAGGAAAAAACGCATACGCCCTTTTTGGCCAAGTGCATCATTGTGGACGTTCTGCCTCTTTTCCTATGCTTTCAATGCAATTCCAGTCTACCTCCTGAAATCGGTTTCCTGCAATTCTGCCCCGCTTTCAAGTCCTCTTGGCAGCCTTACTTCAGTATATTTTTGGACGATAGCTGTCATTTATAACTCTGCAGGTTTGTGAATTACAGTGCCCCTGACCTCCTTTCCTCAACTCGCTTTCTTTTGAGCTGGCCGCAACACCGCAGGATGGCTTCAGGTCCTAATCTGGTTCCGGCACGGCACGCTGAGCCTTTGGTTATTTCCTCTTCCTGGTGGGAAATGAGAGTTAAATTTGCCCGTCCAGACACCTCCAGCTAGTCTCTCATTGGTTCTCGCTATTCCTGTTCATCTTCCGCAGAAATTGCAAACTGGGCCAAACAGGAGGTTAAAGGCGCTGACTCTCCAAGTCGGGAGAGTGTTAGTAAAGTGTCTGGAATGTTGCACCCGAGTACCAGGGTACGAAAACTGAGACATATTTGAACACGTCTCCCGTTCACACGGTTGATCATACTCTGGGTTCCACATGCATGTTTTAGCTGAAGGAAGAATACCTTAAACCTCGAGAGTTGAGACCCGTGTAATGGGTAACATGCAATATGACTTCAAAGGGTCTTCATTTGCTCACCGAACCTCTCCAATCCTATCACTATTGCATTTATGCCCCTGTACACACGCTTGATTGTCTTTTGGAGACATAGCAATCCATAGGTTTTAAGATACTTACTAGTCAGGTACATTCTTAGGCGTTTAATATGGGGTGTTGAGTCCATTTCGTTGAGCAAGGAGTAGCTCTTGTCTATTCCATATTTGGCTTAAGGAGCTTTATCTGTGCTCATTTCAATCTCTGGTTTTATGCAGCACCCCAACTCACCTTTCCCCTTAAGCAAGCATAAGTTGGTTTTCTAAATTTGAGACCCTGTTCTGTTTTGGAATTCAGTTCCTCTGTAGCCAAGTTTACATTCTGTGTATTAGTGATATCTTATGATGTTTCTTTTTCTGTGTGATTTATTTCAGTTAGAATCATCGTACCTGAATCCACTCATTGTGCTGCTAAGGGCCTGATGACATAGATTTCATTGCTGAGTGATATTGCTTTGTAAGTGAAAACCACAACTTCTTTCTCCATTTTTCACTTTCTGCGATGTTGAACTTGTATTATAAACGAGGTTCTTGTAAACAGAGCCGTTCCAAACTTTGGGGTGGCTGTGTCTTTTTGATTTTAATTTCCCTAAGCTATAGGACCATAAGTGGAAGTGCCCTAGGCTCTGTTGCTTTGTTTTTTAGATGTTTCAGGAAACACCATACACTTCTCCCAAGTGTCTGTGGACAATTTACATCCCGCTCATCAGCATAACAAGGCTCCCAGTTCTCCATGGCCTGTTGCCGTTCTGGATTTTACACTTTTTTCAGATGGCCCTTTTGACCGGGGGGAAGTGAGACTTCATTGTAGTGCAGATTTCCTTTGCAAGCTTGCTTGGTTGGCCAAAAAGGGCGTATGCGTTTTTTCCTGAATATATTCAGGAAAAAACGCATACGCCCTTTTTGGCCAAGTGCATCATTGTGGACGTTCTGCCTCTTTTCCTATGCTTTCAATGCAATTCCAGTCTACCTCCTGAAATCGGTTTCCTGCAATTCTGCCCCGCTTTCAAGTCCTCTTGGCAGCCTTACTTCAGTATATTTTTGGACGATAGCTGTCATTTATAACTCTGCAGGTTTGTGAATTACAGTGCCCCTGACCTCCTTTCTTCAACTCGCTTTCTTTTGAGATGGCCGCAACACCGCAGGATGGCTTCAGGCCCTAATCTGGTTCCGGCACTGCACGCTGAGCCTTTGGTTAATTCCTCTTCCTGGTGGGAAATGAGAGTTAAATTTGCCCGTCCAGACACCTCCAGCTAGCCTCTCATTGGTTCTCGCTATTCCTGTTCATCTTCCGCAGAAATTGCAAACTGGGCCAAACAGGAGGTTAAAGGGACTGACTCTCCAAGTCGGGAGAGTGGTAGTAAAGCATCAGGAATGTTGCACCCGAGTACCAGGGTACGAAAACTGAGACATAGTTGAACATGTCTTCCGATCACATGGTTGATCATACTCTAGGTTCCACATGCATGTTTTAGCTGAAGGAAGAATACCTTAAACCTGGGTAGTTGAAACCCGTGGAATGGGTACCATGCAATATGACTTCAAAGGGTCTTCATTTGCTCACCGAACCTCTCCAATCCTATCACTGCTGCGTTTATGCCCCTGTACACATGCTTGATTCTCTTTCGGAGACATAGCAATCCATAGGTTTTAAGATACTTACTAGTCAGGTACATTCTTAGGCGTTTAATATGCGGTGTTGAGTCCATTTCGTTGAGCAAGGAGTAGCTCTTGTCTATTCCATATTTGGCTTAAGGAACTTTATCTGTGCTCATTTCAATCTCTGGTTTTATGCAGCACCCCAACTCACCTTTCCCCTTAAGCAAGCATAAGTTGGTTTTCTAAATTTGAGACCCTGTTCTGTTTTGGAATTCAGTTCCTCTGTAGCCAAGTTTACATTCCGTGTATTAGTGATATCTTATGATGTTTCTTTTTCTGTGTGACTTATTTCAGTTAGAATCATCGTACCTGAATCCACTCATTATGCTGCTACGGGCCTGATGACATAGATTTCATTGCTGAGTGATACTGCATTGTACGTAAGTACCACAAGTTCTTTATCCATTTTTCACTTTCTGTGATATTGAACTTGTACGGTAAACGAGGTTCTTGTAAACAGAGGCGTCCCAAACTTTGGGGTGGCTGTGTCTTTTTGATTTTAATTTCCCTAAGCTATAGGACCATAAGTGGAAGTGCCCTAGGCTCTGTTGCTTTGTTTTTAGATGTTTCAGGAAACACCATACACTTCTCCCGACTGTCTGTTGGCAATTTACATCCCGCCCATCAGCATAACAAGGCTCCCAGTTCTCCATGGCCTGTCCTGCCTTTCTGGATTTTACACTTTTTTCAGATGGCCCTTTTGACTGGGGGGAAGTGAGACTTCATTGTAGTGCAGATTTCCTTTGCAAGCTTGCTTAGTTGGCCAAAAAGGGCGTATGCGTTTTTTCCTGAATATATTCAGGAAAAAACGCATACGCCCTTTTTGGCCAAGTGCATCATTGTGGACGTTCTGCCTCTTTTCCTATGCTTTCAATGCAATTCCAGTCTACCTCCTGAAATCGGTTTCCTGCAATTCTGCCCCGCTTTCAAGTCCTCTTGGCAGCCTTACTTCAGTATATTTTTGGACGATAGCTGTCATTTATAACTCTGCAGTTTTGTGAATTACAGTGCCCCTGAGCTCCTTTCTTCAACTCGCTTTGTTTTGAGATGGCCGCAACACCGCAGGATGGCTTCAGGCCCTAATCTGGTTCCGGCACGGCACGCTGAGCCTTTGGTTAATTCCTCTTCCTGGTGGGAAATGAGAGTTAAATTTGCCCGTCCAGACACCTCCAGCTAGTCTCTCATTGGTTCTCGCTATTCCTGTTCATCTTCCGCAGAAATTGCAAACTGGGCCAAACAGGAGGTTAAAGGCGCTGACTCTCCAAGTCGGGAGAGTGTTAGTAAAGCGTCTGGAATGTTGCACCCGAGTACCAGGGTACGAAAACTGAGACATATTTGAACACGTCTCCCGTTCACACGGTTGATCATACTCTGGGTTCCACATGCATGTTTTAGCTGAAGGAAGAATACCTTAAACCTCGAGAGTTGAGACCCGTGTAATGGGTACCATGCAATATGAATTCAAAGGGTCTTCATTTGCTCACCGAACCTCTCCAATCCTATCACTATTGCATTTATGCCCCTGTACACACGCTTGATTGTCTTTTGGAGACATAGCAATCCATAGGTTTTAAGATACTTACTAGTCAGGTACATTCTTAGGCGTTTAATATGGGGTGTTGAGTCCATTTCGTTGAGCAAGGAGTAGCTCTTGTCTATTCCATATTTGGCTTAAGGAGCTTTATCTGTGCTCATTTCAATCTCTGGTTTTATGCAGCACCCCAACTCACCTTTCCCCTTAAGCAAGCATAAGTTGGTTTTCTAAATTTGAGACCCTGTTCTGTTTTGGAATTCAGTTCCTCTGTAGCCAAGTTTACATTCTGTGTATTAGTGATATCTTATGATGTTTCTTTTTCTGTGTGATTTATTTCAGTTAGAATCATCGTACCTGAATCCACTCATTGTGCTGCTAAGGGCCTGATGACATAGATTTCATTGCTGAGTGATATTGCTTTGTAAGTGAATACCACAACTTCTTTCTCCATTTTTCACTTTCTGCGATGTTGAACTTGTATTGTAAACGAGGTTCTTGTAAACACAGCCGTTCCAAACTTTGGGGTGGCTGTGTCTTTTTGATTTTAATTTCCCTAAGCTATAGGACCATAAGTGGAAGTGCCCTAGGCTCTGTTGCTTTGTTTTTTAGATGTTTCAGGAAACACCATACACTTCTCCCAAGTGTCTGTTGGCAATTTACATCCCGCTCATCAGCATAACAAGGCTCCCAGTTCTCCATGGCCTGTTGCCATTCTGGATTTTACACTTTTTTCAGATGGCCCTTTTGATCAGGGGGAAGTGAGACTTCATTGTAGTGCAGATTTCCTTTGCAAGCTTGCTTGGTTGGCCAAAAAGGGCGTATGCGTTTTTTCCTGAATATATTCAGGAAAAAACGCATACGCCCTTTTTGGCCAAGTGCATCATTGTGGACGTTCTGCCTCTTTTCCTATGCTTTCAATGCAATTCCAGTCTACCTCCTGAAATCGGTTTCCTGCAATTCTGCCCTGCTTTCAAGTCCTCTTGGCAGCCTTACTTCAGTATATTTTTGGACGATAGCTGTCATTTATAACTCTGCAGGTTTGTGAATTACAGTGCCCCTGAGCTCCTTTCTTCAACTCGCTTTCTTTTGAGCTGGCCGCAACACCGCAGGATGGCTTCAGGCCCTAATCTGGTTCCGGCACTGCACGCTGAGCCTTTGGTTAATTCCTCTTCCTGGTGGGAAATGAGAGTTAAATTTGCCCGTCCAGACACCTCCAGCTAGCCTCTCATTGGTTCTCGCTATTCCTGTTCATCTTCCGCAGAAATTGCAAACTGGGCCAAACAGGAGGTTAAAGGGACTGACTCTCCAAGTCGGGAGAGTGTTAGTAAAGCATCAGGAATGTTGCACCCGAGTACCAGGGTACGAAAACTGAGACATAGTTGAACATGTCTTCCGATCACATGGTTGATCATACTCTAGGTTCCACATGCATGTTTTAGCTGAAGGAAGAATACCTTAAACCTGGGTAGTTGAAACCCGTGGAATGGGTACCATGCAATATGACTTCAAAGGGTCTTCATTTGCTCACCGAACCTCTCCAATCCTATCACTGCTGCGTTTATGCCCCTGTACACATGCTTGATTCTCTTTCGGAGACATAGCAATCCATAGGTTTTAAGATACTTACTAGTCAGGTACATTCTTAGGCGTTTAATATGCGGTGTTGAGTCCATTTCGTTGAGCAAGGAGTAGCTCTTGTCTATTCCATATTTGGCTTAAGGAACTTTATCTGTGCTCATTTCAATCTCTGGTTTTATGCAGCACCCCAACTCACCTTTCCCCTTAAGCAAGCATAAGTTGGTTTTCTAAATTTGAGACCCTGTTCTGTTTTGGAATTCAGTTCCTCTGTAGCCAAGTTTACATTCCGTGTATTAGTGATATCTTATGATGTTTCTTTTTCTGTGTGACTTATTTCAGTTAGAATCATCGTACCTGAATCCACTCATTATGTTGCTATGGGCCTGATGACATAGATTTCATTGCTGAGTGATACTGCATTGTACGTAAGTACCACAAGTTCTTTATCCATTTTTCACTTTCTGTGATATTGAACTTGTACAGTAAACGAGGTTCTTGTAAACAGAGGCGTCCCAAACTTTGGGGTGGCTGTGTCTTTTTGATTTTAATTTCCCTAAGCTATAGGACCATAAGTGGAAGTGCCCTAGGCTCTGTTGCTTTGTTTTTAGATGTTTCAGGAAACACCATACACTTCTCCCGACTGTCTGTTGGCAATTTACATCCCGCCCATCAGCATAACAAGGCTCCCAGTTCTCCATGGCCTGTCCTGCCTTTCTGGATTTTACACTTTTTTCAGATGGCCCTTTTGACCGGGGGGAAGTGAGACTTCATTGTAGTGCAGATTTCCTTTGCAAGCTTGCTTGGTTGGCCAAAAAGGGCGTATGCGTTTTTTCCTGAATATATTCAGGAAAAAACGCATACGCCCTTTTTGGCCAAGTGCATCATTGTGGACGTTCTGCCTCTTTTCCTATGCTTTCAATGCAATTCCAGTCTACCTCCTGAAATCGGTTTCCTGCAATTCTGCCCCGCTTTCAAGTCCTCTTGGCAGCCTTACTTCAGTATATTTTTGGACGATAGCTGTCATTTATAACTCTGCAGGTTTGTGAATTACAGTGCCCCTGAGCTCCTTTCTTCAACTCGCTTTCTTTTGAGCTGGCCGCAACACCGCAGGATGGCTTCAGGCCCTAATATGGTTCCGGCACTGCACGCTGAGCCTTTGGTTAATTCCTCTTCGTGGTGGGAAATGAGAGTTAAATTTGCCCGTCCAGACACCTCCAGCTAGCCTCTCATTGGTTCTCGCTATTCCTGTTCATCTTCCGCAGAAATTGCAAACTGGGCCAAACAGGAGGTTAAAGGGACTGACTCTCCAAGTCGGGAGAGTGTTAGTAAAGCGTCAGGAATGTTGCACCCGAGTACCAGGGTACGAAAACTGAGACATATTTGAACATGTCTCCCGATCACATGGTTGATCATAGTCTAGGTTCCACATGAATGTTTTAGCTGAAGGAAGAATACCTTAAACCTGGGTAGTTGAAACCCGTGGAATGGGTACCATGCAATATGACTTCAAAGGGTCTTCATTTGCTCACCGAACCTCTCCAATCCTATCACTGCTGCGTTTATGCCCCTGTACACATGCTTGATTCTCTTTCGGAGACATAGCAATCCATAGGTTTTAAGATACTTACTAGTCAGGTACATTCTTAGGCGTTTAATATGCGGTGTTGAGTCCATTTCGTTGAGCAAGGAGTAGCTCTTGTCTATTCCATATTTGGCTGAAGGAACTTTATCTGTGCTCATTTCAATCTCTGGTTTTATGCAGCACCCCAACTCACCTTTCCCCTTAAGCAAGCATAAGTTGGTTTTCTAAATTTGAGACCCTGTTCTGTTTTGGAATGCAGTTCCTGTGTAGCCAAGTTTACATTCCGTGTATTACTGATATCTTATGATGTTTCTTTTTCTGTGTGACTTATTTCAGTTAGAATCATCGTACCTGAATCCACTCATTATGCTGCTATGGGCCTGATGACATAGATTTTTTGCTGAGTGATACTGCATTGTACGTAAGTACCACAAGTTCTTTATCCATTTTTCACTTTCTGTGATACTGAACTTGTACGGTAAACGAGTTTCTTGTAAACGGAGGTATCCCAAACTTTGGGGTGGCTGTGTCTTTTTGATTTTAATTTCCCTAAGCTATAGGACCATAAGTGGAAGTGCCCTAGGCTCTGTTGCTTTGTTTTTTAGATGTTTCAGGAAACACCATACACTTCTCCCGAGTGTCTGTTGGCAATTTACATCCCGCCCATCAGCATAACAAGGCTCCCAGTTCTCCATGGCCTGTCCTGCCTTTCTGGATTTTACACTTTTTTCAGATGGCCCTTTTGACCAGGGGGAAGTGAGACTTCATTGTAGTGCAGATTTCCTTTGCAAGCTTGCTTGGTTGGCCAAAAAGGGCGTATGCGTTTTTTCCTGAATATATTCAGGAAAAAACGCATACGCCCTTTTTGGCCAAGTGCATCATTGTGGACGTTCTGCCTCTTTTCCTATGCTTTCAATGCAATTCCAGTCTACCTCCTGAAATCGGTTTCCTGCAATTCTGCCCCGCTTTCAAGTCCTCTTGGCAGCCTTACTTCAGTATATTTTTGGACGATAGCTGTCATTTATAACTCTGCAGGTTTGTGAATTACAGTGCCCCTGAGCTCCTTTCTTCAACTCGCTTTCTTTTGAGCTGGCCGCAACACCGCAGGATGGCTTCAGGCCCTAATCTGGTTCCGGCACTGCACGCTGAGCCTTTGGTTAATTCCTCTTCGTTGTGGGAAATGAGAGTTAAATTTGCCCGTCCAGACACCTCCAGCTAGCCTCTCATTGGTTCTCGCTATTCCTGTTCATCTTCCGCAGAAATTGCAGACTGGGCCAAACAGGAGGTTAAAGGGACTGACTCTCCAAGTCGGGAGAGTGTTAGTAAAGCGTCAGGAATGTTGCACCCGAGTACCAGGGTACGAAAACTGAGACATATTTGAACATGTCTCCCGATCACATGGTTGATCATACTCTAGGTTCCACATGCATGTTTTAGCTGAAGGAAGAATACCTTAAACCTGGGTAGTTGAAACCCGTGGAATGGGTACCATGCAATATGACTTCAAAGGGTCATCATTTGCTCACCGAACCTCTCCAATCCTATCACTGCTGCGTTTATGCCCCTGTACACATGCTTGATTCTCTTTCGGAGACATAGCAATCCATAGGTTTTAAGATACTTACTAGTCAGGTACATTCTTAGGCGTTTAATATGCGGTGTTGAGTCCATTTCGTTGAGCAAGGAGTAGCTCTTGTCTATTCCATATTTGGCTTAAGGAACTTTATCTGTGCTCATTTCAATCTCTGGTCTTATGCAGCACCCCAACTCACCTTTCCCCTTAAGCAAGCATAAGTTGGTTTTCTAAATTTGAGACCCTGTTCTGTTTTGGAATGCAGTTCCTGTGTAGCCAAGTTTACATTCCGTGTATTACTGATATCTTATGATGTTTCTTTTTCTGTGTGACTTATTTCAGTTAAAATCATCATACCTGAATCCACTCATTATGCTGCTATGGGCCTGATGACATAGATTTCATTGCTGATTGATACTGCATTGTACGTAAGTACCACAAGTTCTTTATCCATTTTTCACTTTCTGTGATACTGAACTTGTACGGTAAACGAGTTTCTTGTAAACGGAGGTGTCCCAAACTTTGGGGTGGCTGTGTCTTTTTGATTTTAATTTCCCTAAGCTATAGGACCATAAGTGGAAGTGCCCTAGGCTCTGTTGCTTTGTTTTTCAGATGTTTTAGGAAACACCGTACACTTCTCCCAAGTGTCTGTTGCCAATTTACATCCCGCCCATCAGCATAACAAGGCTCCCAGTTCTCCATGGCCTGTCCTGCCTTTCTGGATTTTACACTTTTTTCAGATGGCCCTTTTGACCGGGGGGAAGTGAGACTTCATTGTAGTGCAGATTTCCTTTGCAAGCTTGCTTGGTTGGCCAAAAAGGGCGTATGCGTTTTTTCCTGAATATATTCAGGAAAAAACGCATACACCCTTTTTGGCCAAGTGCATCATTGTGGACGTTCTGCCTCTTTTCCTATGCTTTCAATGCAATTCCAGTCTACCTCCTGAAATCGGTTTCCTGCAATTCTGCCCCGCTTTCAAGTCCTCTTGGCAGCCTTACTTCAGTATATTTTTGGACGATAGCTGTCATTTATAACTCTGCAGGTTTGTGAATTACAGTGCCCCTGACCTCCTTTCTTCAACTCGCTTTCTTTTGAGATGGCCGCAACACCGCAGGATGGCTTCAGGCCCTAATCTGGTTCCGACACGGCATGCTGAGCCTTTGGTTAATTCCTCTTCCTGGTGGGAAATGAGAGTTAAATTTGCCCGTCCAGACACCTCCAGCTAGCCTCTCATTGGTTCTCGCTATTCCTGTTCATCTTCCGCAGAAATTGCAAACTGGGCCAAACAGGAGGTTAAAGGGACTGACTCTCCAAGTGGGGAGAGTGTTAGTAAAGCGTCTGGAATGTTGCACCCGAGTACTAGGGGAGGAAAACTGAGACATATTTGAACACGTCTCCCATTCACACGGTTGATCATACTCTGGGTTCCACATGCATGTTTTAGCTGAAGGAAGAATACCTTAAACCTGGAGAGTTGAGACCCGTGGAATGGGTACCATGCAATATGACTTCAAAGGGTCTTCATTTGCTCACGGAACCTCTCCAATCCTATCACTGCTGCATTTATGCCCCTGTACACACGCTTGATTCTCTTTTGGAGACATTGCAATCCATAGGTTTTAAGATACTTACTAGTCAGGTACATTCTTAGGCGTTTAATATGGGGTGTTGAGTCCATTTCGTTGAGCAAGGAGTAGCTCTTGTCTATTCCATATTTGGCTTAAGGAACTTTATCTGTGCTCATTTCAATCTCTGGTTTTATGCAGAACCCCAACTCACCTTTCCCTTTAAGCAAGCATAAGTTGGTTTTCTAAATTTGAGACCCTGTTCTGTTTTGGAATTCAGTTCCTCTGTAGCCAAGTTTACATTCCGTGTATTAGTGATATCTTATGATGTTTCTTTTTCTGTGTGACTTATTTCAGTTAGAATCATCATACCTGAATCCACTCATTATGCTGCTACGGGCCTGATGACATAGATTTCATTGCTGAGTGATATTGCTTTGTAAGTAAATACCACAACTTCTTTCTCCATTTTTCATTTTCAGCGATGTTGAACTTGTACTGTAAACGAGGTTCTTGTAAACAGAGGCGTCCCAAACTTTGGGGTGGCTGTGTCTTTTTGATTTTAATTTCCCTAAGCTATAGGACCATAAGTGGCAGTGCCCTAGGCTCTGTTGCTTTGTTTTTTAGATGTTTCAGGAAACACCATACACTTCTCCCGAGTGTCTGTTGGCAATTTACATCCCGCCCATCAGCATAACAAGGCTCCCAGTTCTCCATGGCCTGTCCTGCCTTTCTGGATTTTACACTTTTTTCAGATGGCCCTTTTGACCGGGGGGAAGTGAGACTTCATTGTAGTGCAGATTTCCTTTGCAAGCTTGCTTGGTTGGCCAAAAAGGGCGTATGCGTTTTTTCCTGAATATATTCAGGAAAAAACGCATACGCCCTTTTTGGCCAAGTGCATCATTGTGGACGTTCTGCCTCTTTTCCTATGCTTTCAATGCAATTCCAGTCTACCTCCTGAAATCGGTTTCCTGCAATTCTGCCCCGCTTTCAAGTCCTCTTGGCAGCCTTACTTCAGTATATTTTTGGACGATAGCTGTCATTTATAACTCTGCAGGTTTGTGAATTACAGTGCCCCTGAGCTCCTTTCTTCAACTCGCTTTCTTTTGAGCTGGCCGCAACACCGCAGGATGGCTTCAGGCCCTAATATGGTTCCGGCACTGCACGCTGAGCCTTTGGTTAATTCCTCTTCGTGGTGGGAAATGAGAGTTAAATTTGCCCGTCCAGACACCTCCAGCTAGCCTCTCATTGGTTCTCGCTATTCCTGTTCATCTTCCGCAGAAATTGCAAACTGGGCCAAACAGGAGGTTAAAGGGACTGACTCTCCAAGTCGGGAGAGTGTTAGTAAAGCGTCAGGAATGTTGCACCCGAGTACCAGGGTACGAAAACTGAGACATATTTGAACATGTCTCCCGATCACATGGTTGATCATAGTCTAGGTTCCACATGAATGTTTTAGCTGAAGGAAGAATACCTTAAACCTGGGTAGTTGAAACCCGTGGAATGGGTACCATGCAATATGACTTCAAAGGGTCTTCATTTGCTCACCGAACCTCTCCAATCCTATCACTGCTGCGTTTATGCCCCTGTACACATGCTTGATTCTCTTTCGGAGACATAGCAATCCATAGGTTTTAAGATACTTACTAGTCAGGTACATTCTTAGGCGTTTAATATGCGGTGTTGAGTCCATTTCGTTGAGCAAGGAGTAGCTCTTGTCTATTCCATATTTGGCTTAAGGAACTTTATCTGTGCTCATTTCAATCTCTGGTTTTATGCAGCACCCCAACTCACCTTTCCCCTTAAGCAAGCATAAGTTGGTTTTCTAAATTTGAGACCCTGTTCTGTTTTGGAATGCAGTTCCTGTGTAGCCAAGTTTACATTCCGTGTATTACTGATATCTTATGATGTTTCTTTTTCTGTGTGACTTATTTCAGTTAGAATCATCGTACCTGAATCCACTCATTATGCTGCTATGGGCCTGATGACATAGATTTTTTGCTGAGTGATACTGCATTGTACGTAAGTACCACAAGTTCTTTATCCATTTTTCACTTTCTGTGATACTGAACTTGTACGGTAAACGAGTTTCTTGTAAACGGAGGTATCCCAAACTTTGGGGTGGCTGTGTCTTTTTGATTTTAATTTCCCTAAGCTATAGGACCATAAGTGGAAGTGCCCTAGGCTCTGTTGCTTTGTTTTTTAGATGTTTCAGGAAACACCATACACTTCTCCCGAGTGTCTGTTGGCAATTTACATCCCGCCCATCAGCATAACAAGGCTCCCAGTTCTCCATGGCCTGTCCTGCCTTTCTGGATTTTACACTTTTTTCAGATGGCCCTTTTGACCAGGGGGAAGTGAGACTTCATTGTAGTGCAGATTTCCTTTGCAAGCTTGCTTGGTTGGCCAAAAAGGGCGTATGCGTTTTTTCCTGAATATATTCAGGAAAAAACGCATACGCCCTTTTTGGCCAAGTGCATCATTGTGGACGTTCTGCCTCTTTTCCTATGCTTTCAATGCAATTCCAGTCTACCTCCTGAAATCGGTTTCCTGCAATTCTGCCCCGCTTTCAAGTCCTCTTGGCAGCCTTACTTCAGTATATTTTTGGACGATAGCTGTCATTTATAACTCTGCAGGTTTGTGAATTACAGTGCCCCTGAGCTCCTTTCTTCAACTCGCTTTCTTTTGAGCTGGCCGCAACACCGCAGGATGGCTTCAGGCCCTAATCTGGTTCCGGCACTGCACGCTGAGCCTTTGGTTAATTCCTCTTCCTGGTGGGAAATGAGAGTTAAATTTGCCCGTCCAGACACCTCCAGCTAGCCTCTCATTGGTTCTCGCTATTCCTGTTCATCTTCCGCAGAAATTGCAGACTGGGCCAAACAGGAGGTTAAAGGGACTGACTCTCCAAGTCGGGAGAGTGTTAGTAAAGCGTCAGGAATGTTGCACCCGAGTACCAGGGTACGAAAACTGAGACATATTTGAACATGTCTCCCGATCACATGGTTGATCATACTCTAGGTTCCACATGCATGTTTTAGCTGAAGGAAGAATACCTTAAACCTGGGTAGTTGAAACCCGTGGAATGGGTACCATGCAATATGACTTCAAAGGGTCATCATTTGCTCACCGAACCTCTCCAATCCTATCACTGCTGCGTTTATGCCCCTGTACACATGCTTGATTCTCTTTCGGAGACATAGCAATCCATAGGTTTTAAGATACTTACTAGTCAGGTACATTCTTAGGCGTTTAATATGCGGTGTTGAGTCCATTTCGTTGAGCAAGGAGTAGCTCTTGTCTATTCCATATTTGGCTTAAGGAACTTTATCTGTGCTCATTTCAATCTCTGGTCTTATGCAGCACCCCAACTCACCTTTCCCCTTAAGCAAGCATAAGTTGGTTTTCTAAATTTGAGACCCTGTTCTGTTTTGGAATGCAGTTCCTGTGTAGCCAAGTTTACATTCCGTGTATTACTGATATCTTATGATGTTTCTTTTTCTGTGTGACTTATTTCAGTTAAAATCATCATACCTGAATCCACTCATTATGCTGCTATGGGCCTGATGACATAGATTTCATTGCTGATTGATACTGCATTGTACGTAAGTACCACAAGTTCTTTATCCATTTTTCACTTTCTGTGATACTGAACTTGTACGGTAAACGAGTTTCTTGTAAACGGAGGTGTCCCAAACTTTGGGGTGGCTGTGTCTTTTTGATTTTAATTTCCCTAAGCTATAGGACCATAAGTGGAAGTGCCCTAGGCTCTGTTGCTTTGTTTTTCAGATGTTTTAGGAAACACCGTACACTTCTCCCAAGTGTCTGTTGCCAATTTACATCCCGCCCATCAGCATAACAAGGCTCCCAGTTCTCCATGGCCTGTCCTGCCTTTCTGGATTTTACACTTTTTTCAGATGGCCCTTTTGACCGGGGGGAAGTGAGACTTCATTGTAGTGCAGATTTCCTTTGCAAGCTTGCTTGGTTGGCCAAAAAGGGCGTATGCGTTTTTTCCTGAATATATTCAGGAAAAAACGCATACACCCTTTTTGGCCAAGTGCATCATTGTGGACGTTCTGCCTCTTTTCCTATGCTTTCAATGCAATTCCAGTCTACCTCCTGAAATCGGTTTCCTGCAATTCTGCCCCGCTTTCAAGTCCTCTTGGCAGCCTTACTTCAGTATATTTTTGGACGATAGCTGTCATTTATAACTCTGCAGGTTTGTGAATTACAGTGCCCCTGACCTCCTTTCTTCAACTCGCTTTCTTTTGAGATGGCCGCAAAACCACAGGATGGCTTCAGGCCCTAATCTGGTTCCGACACGGCATGCTGAGCCTTTGGTTAATTCCTCTTCCTGGTGGGAAATGAGAGTTAAATTTGCCCGTCCAGACACCTCCAGCTAGCCTCTCATTGGTTCTCGCTATTCCTGTTCATCTTCCGCAGAAATTGCAAACTGGGCCAAACAGGAGGTTAAAGGGACTGACTCTCCAAGTGGGGAGAGTGTTAGTAAAGCGTCTGGAATGTTGCACCCGAGTACTAGGGGAGGAAAACTGAGACATATTTGAACACGTCTCCCATTCACACGGTTGATCATACTCTGGGTTCCACATGCATGTTTTAGCTGAAGGAAGAATACCTTAAACCTGGAGAGTTGAGACCCGTGGAATGGGTACCATGCAATATGACTTCAAAGGGTCTTCATTTGCTCACGGAACCTCTCCAATCCTATCACTGCTGCATTTATGCCCCTGTACACACGCTTGATTCTCTTTTGGAGACATTGCAATCCATAGGTTTTAAGATACTTACTAGTCAGGTACATTCTTAGGCGTTTAATATGGGGTGTTGAGTCCATTTCGTTGAGCAAGGAGTAGCTCTTGTCTATTCCATATTTGGCTTAAGGAACTTTATCTGTGCTCATTTCAATCTCTGGTTTTATGCAGAACCCCAACTCACCTTTCCCTTTAAGCAAGCATAAGTTGGTTTTCTAAATTTGAGACCCTGTTCTGTTTTGGAATTCAGTTCCTCTGTAGCCAAGTTTACATTCCGTGTATTAGTGATATCTTATGATGTTTCTTTTTCTGTGTGACTTATTTCAGTTAGAATCATCGTACCTGAATCCACTCATTATGCTGCTACGGGCCTGATGACATAGATTTCATTGCTGAGTGATATTGCTTTGTAAGTAAATACCACAACTTCTTTCTCCATTTTTCATTTTCAGCGATGTTGAACTTGTACTGTAAACGAGGTTCTTGTAAACAGAGGCGTCCCAAACTTTGGGGTGGCTGTGTCTTTTTGATTTTAATTTCCCTAAGCTATAGGACCATAAGTGGCAGTGCCCTAGGCTCTGTTGCTTTGTTTTTTAGATGTTTCAGGAAACACCATACACTTCTCCCGAGTGTCTGTTGGCAATTTACATCCCGCCCATCAGCATAACAAGGCTCCCAGTTCTCCATGGCCTGTCCTGCCTTTCTGGATTTTACACTTTTTTCAGATGGCCCTTTTGACCGGGGGGAAGTGAGACTTCATTGTAGTGCAGATTTCCTTTGCAAGCTTGCTTGGTTGGCCAAAAAGGGCGTATGCGTTTTTTCCTGAATATATTCAGGAAAAAACGCATACGCCCTTTTTGGCCAAGTGCATCATTGTGGACGTTCTGCCTCTTTTCCTATGCTTTCAATGCAATTCCAGTCTACCTCCTGAAATCGGTTTCCTGCAATTCTGCCCCGCTTTCAAGTCCTCTTGGCAGCCTTACTTCAGTCTATTTTTGGACGATAGCTGTCATTTATAACTCTGCAGGTTTGTGAATTACAGTGCCCCTGAGCTCCTTTCTTCAACTCGCTTTCTTTTGAGCTGGCCGCAACACCGCAGGATGGCTTCAGGCCCTAATCTGGTTCCGGCACTGCACGCTGAGCCTTTGGTTATTTCCTCTTCCTGGTGGGAAATGAGAGTTAAATTTGCCCGTCCAGACACCTCCAGCTAGCCTCTCATTGGTTCTCGCTATTCCTGTTCATCTTCCGCAGAAATTGCAAACTGGGCCAAACAGGAGGTTAAAGGGACTGACTCTCCAGGTCGGGAGAGTGTTAGTAAAGCGTCAGGAATGTTGCACCCGAGTACCAGGGTACAAAAACTGAGACATATTTGAACATGTCTCCCGATCACATGGTTGATCATACTCTAGGTTCCACATGCATGTTTTAGCTGAAGGAAGAATACCTTAAACCTGGGTAGTTGAAACCCGTGGAATGGGTACCATGCAATATGACTTCAAAGGGTCTTCATTTGCTCACCGAACCTCTCCAATCCTATCACTGCTGCGTTTATGCCCCTGTACACATGCTTGATTCTCTTTTGGAGACATAGCAATCCATAGGTTTTAAGATACTTACTAGTCAGGTACATTCTTAGGCGTTTAATATGCGGTGTTGAGTCCACTTCGTTGAGCAAGGAGTAGCTCTTGTCTATTCCATATTTGGCTTAAGGAACTTTATCTGTGCTCATTTCAATCTCTGGTTTTATGCAGCACCCCAACTCACCTTTCCCCTTAAGCAAGCATAAGTTGGTTTTCTAAATTTGAGACCCTGTTCTGTTTTGGAATTCAGTTCCTGTGTAGCCAAGTTTACATTCCGTGTATTACTGATATCTTATGATGTTTCTTTTCTGTGTGACTTATTTCAGTTAGAATCATCGTACCTGAATCCACTCATTATGCTGCTATGGGCCTGATGACATAGATTTCATTGCTGAGTGATACTGCATTGTACGTAAGTACCACAAGTTCTTTATCCATTTTTTACTTTCTGTGATATTGAACTTGTACGGAAAACGAGTTTCTTGTAAACGGAGGCGTCCCAAACTTTGGGGTGGCTGTGTCTTTTTGATTTTAATTTCCCTAAGCTATAGGACCATAAGTGGAAGTGCCCTAGGCTCTGTTGCTTTGTTTTTCAGATGTTTCAGGAAACACCATACACTTCTCCCGAGTGGTTATTGGCAATTTACATCCCGCCCATCAGCATAACAAGGCTCCCAGTTCTCCATGGCCTGTGCTGCCTTTCTGGATTTTACACTTTTTTCAGATGGCCCTTTTGACCGGGGGGAAGTGAGACTTCATTGTAGTGCAGATTTCCTTTGCAAGCTTGCTTGGTTGGCCAAAAAGGGCGTATGCGTTTTTTCCTGAATATATTCAGGAAAAAACGCATACGCCCTTTTTGGCCAAGTGAATCATTGTGGACGTTCTGCCTCTTTTCCTATGCTTTCAATGCAATTCCAGTCTAGCTCCTGAAATCGGTTTCCTGCAATTCTGCCCCGCTTTCAAGTCCTCTTGGCAGCCTTACTTCAGTCTATTTTTGGACGATAGCTGTCATTTATAACTCTGCAGGTTTGTGAATTACAGTGCCCCTGAGCTCCTTTCTTCAACTCGCTTTCTTGTGACCTGGCCGCAACACCGCAGGATGGCTTCAGGCCCTAATCTGGTTCCGGCCCGGCATGCTGAGCCTTTGGTTAATTCCTCTTCCTGGTGGGAAATGAGAGTTAAATTTTCCCGTCCAAACACCTCCAGCTAGCCTCTCATTGGTTCTCGCTATTCCTGTTCGTCTTCCGCAGAAATTGCAAACTGGGCCAAACAGGAGGTTAAAGGCGCTGACTCTCCAAGTCGGGAGAGTGTTAGTAAAGCGTCTGGAATGTTGCACCCGAGTACCAGGGGAGGAAAACTGAGACATATTTGAACACGTCTCCCGATCACATGGTTGATCATACTCTGGGTTCCACATGCATGTTTTAGCTGAAGGAAGAATACCTAAAACCTGGGTAGTTGAAACCCGTGTAATGGGTACCATGCAATGTGACTTCAAAGGGTCTTCATTTGCTCACTGAACCTCTCCAATCCTATCACTGCTGCGTTTATGCCCCTGTACACACGCTTGATTCTCTTTTGGAGACATAGCAATCCATAGGTTTTAAGATACTTACTAGTCAGGTACATTCTTAGGCGTTTAATATGGGGTGTTGAGTCCATTTCGTTGAGCAAGGAGTAGCTCTTGTCTATTCCATATTTGGCTTAAGGAACTTTATCTGTGCTCATTTCAATCTCTGGTTTTATGCAGCACCCCAACTCACCTTTCCCCTTAAGCAAGCATAAGTTGGTTTTCTAAATTTGAGACCCTGTTCTCTTTTGGAATTCAGTTCCTCTGTAGCCAAGTTTACATTCCGTGTATTACTGATATCTTATGATGTTTCTTTTTCTGTGTGACTTATTTCAGTTAGAATCATCGTACCTGAATCCACTCATTATGCTGCTACGGGCCTGATGACATAGATTTCATTGCTGAGTGATACTGCATTGTACGTAAGTACCACAAGTTCTTTATCCATTTTTCACTTTCTTTGATATTGAACTTGTACGGTAAATGAGGTTCTTGTAAACAGAGGCGTCCCAAACTTTGGGGTGGCTGTGTCTTTTTGATTTTAATTTCCCTAAGCTATAGGACCATAAGTGGAAGTGCCCTAGGCTCTGTTGCTTTGTTTTTTAGATGTTTCAGGAAACACCATACACTTCTCCCGAGTGTCTGTTGGCAATTTACATCCCGCCCATCAGCATAACAAGGCTCCCAGTTCTCCATGGCCTGTCCTGCCTTTCTGGATTTTACACTTTTTTCAGATGGCCCTTTTGACCGGGGGGAAGTGAGACTTCATTGTAGTGCAGATTTCCTTTGCAAGTTTGCTTGGTTGGCCAAAAAGGGCGTATGCGTTTTTTCCTGAATATATTCAGGAAAAAACGCATACGCCCTTTTTGGCCAAGTGCATCATTGTGGACGTTCTGCCTCTTTTCCTATGCTTTCAATGCAATTCCAGTCTACCTCCGGAAATCGTTTTCCTGCAATTCTGCCCCGCTTTCAAGTCCTCTTGGCAGCCTTACGTCAGTATATTTTTGGACGATAGCTGTCATTTATAACTCTGCAGGTTTGTGAATTACAGTGCCCCTGAGCTCCTTTCTTCAACTCGCTTTCTTGTGACCTGGCCGCAACACCGCAGGATGGCTTCAGGCCCTAATCTGGTTCCGGCCCGGCATGCTGAGCCTTTGGTTAATTCCTCTTCCTGGTGGGAAATGAGAGTTAAATTTGCCCGTCCAGACACCTCCAGCTAGCCTCTCATTGGTTCTCGCTATTCCTGTTCGTCTTCCGCAGAAATTGCAAACTGGGCCAAACAGGAGGTTAAAGGCGCTGACTCTCCAAGTGGGGAGAGTGTTAGTAAAGCATCTGGAATGTTGCACCCGAGTACCAGGGGAGGAAAACTGAGACATATTTGAACACGTCTCCCGATCACATGGTTGATCATACTCTGGGTTCCACATGCATGTTTTAGCTGAAGGAAGAATACCTAAAACCTGGGTAGTTGAAACCCGTGGAATGGGTACCATGAAATATGACTTCAAAGGGTCTTCATTTGCTCACCGAACCTCTCCAATCCTATCACTGCTGCGTTTATGCCCCTGTACACACGCTTGATTCTCTTTTGGAGACATAGCAATCCATAGGTTTTAAGATACTTACTAGTCAGGTACATTCTTAGGCGTTTAATATGGGGTGTTGAGTCCATTTCGTTGAGCAAGGAGTAGCTCTTGTCTATTCCATATTTGGCTTAAGGAACTTTATCTGTGCTCATTTCAATCTCTGGTTTTATGCAGCACCCCAACTCACCTTTCCCCTTAAGCAAGCATAAGTTGGTTTTCTAAATTTGAGACCCTGTTCTGTTTTGTAATTCAGTTCCTGTGTAGCCAAGTTTACATTCCGTGTATTACTGATATCTTATGATGTTTCTTTTTCTGTGTGACTTATTTCAGTTAGAATCATCGTACCTGAATCCACTCATTATGCTGCTATGGGCCTGATGACAAAGATTTCATTGCTGAGTGATACTGCATTGTACGTAAGTACCACAAGTTCTTTATCCATTTTTCACTTTCTGTGATATTGAACTTGTACGGTAAACGAGTTTCTTGTAAACGGAGGCGTCCCAAACTTTGGGGTGGCTGTGTCTTTTTGATTTTAATTTCCCTAAGCTATAGGACCATAAGTGGAAGTGCCCTAGATTCTGTTGCTTTGTTTTTCAGATGTTTCAGGAAACACCATACACTTCTCCCGAGTGGTTGTTGGCAATTTACATCCCGCCCATCAGCATAACAAGGCTCCCAGTTCTCCATGGCCTGTCCTGCCTTTCTGGATTTTACACTTTTTTCAGATGGCCCTTTTGACCGGGGGGAAGTGAGACTTCATTGTAGTGCAGATTTCCTTTGCAAGTTTGCTTGGTTGGCCAAAAAGGGCGTATGCGTTTTTTCCTGAATATATTCAGGAAAAAACGCATACGCCCTTTTTGGCCAAGTGCATCATTGTGGACGTTCTGCCTCTTTTCCTATGCTTTCAATGCAATTCCAGTCTACCTCCTGAAATCGTTTTCCTGCAGTTCTTCCCCGCTTTCAAGTCCTCTTGGCAGCCTTACGTCAGTATATTTTTGGACGATAGCTGTCATTTATAACTCTGCAGGTTTGTGAATTACAGTGCCCCTGACCTCCTTTCTTCAACTCGCTTTCTTGTGAGCTGGCCGCAACACCGCAGGATGGCTTCAGGCCCTAATCTGGTTCCGGCACGGCACGCTGAGCCTTTGGTTATTTCCTCTTCCTGGTGGGAAATGAGAGTTAAATTTGCCCGTCCAGACACCTCCAGCTAGTCTCTCATTGGTTCTCGCTATTCCTGTTCATCTTCCGCAGAAATTGCAAACTGGGCCAAACAGGAGGTTAAAGGCGCTGACTCTCCAAGTGGGGAGAGTGTTAGTAAAGCGTCTGGAATGTTGCACCCGAGTACCAGGGGAGGAAAACTGAGACATATTTGAACACGTCTCCCGTTCACACGGTTGATCATACTCTGGGTTCCACATGCATGTTTTAGCTGAAGGAAGAATACCTTAAACCTGGAGAGTTGAGACCCGTGGAATGGGTACCATGCAATATGTCTTCAAAGGGTCTTCATTTGCTCACCGAACCTCTCCAATCCTATCACTGCTGCGTTTATGCCCCTGTACACACGCTTGATTCTCTTTTGGAGACATAGCAATCCTTAGGTTTTAAGATACTTACTAGTCAGGTACATTCTTAGGCGTTTAATATGAGGTGTTGAGTCCATTTCGTTGAGCAAGGAGTAGCTCTTGTCTATTCCATATTTGGCTTAAGGAACTTTATCTGTGCTCATTTCAATCTCTGGTTTTATGCAGCACCACAACTCACCTTTCCCCTTAAGCAAGCATAAGTTGGTTTTCTAAATTTGAGACCCTGTTCTGTTTTGGAATGCAGTTCCTGTGTAGCCAAGTTTACATTCCGTGTATTAGTGATATCTTATGATGTTTCTTTTTCTGTGTGACTTATTTCAGTTAGAATCATCGTACCTGAATCCACTCATTATGCTGCTACGGGCCTGATGACATAGATTTCATTGCTGAGTGATACTGCATTGTACATAAGTATCACAAGTTCTTTATCCATTTTTCAATTTCTGTGATATTGAACTAGTACGGTAAACGAGGTTCTTGTAAACAGAGGCGTCCCAAACTTTGGGGTGGCTGTGTCTTTTTGATTTTAATTTCCCTAAGCTATAGGACCATAAGTGGAAGTGCCCTAGGCTCTGTTGCTTTGTTTTTTAGATGTTTCAGGAAACACCATACACTTCTCCCGAGTGTCTGTTGGCAATTTACATCCCGCCCATCAGCATAACAAGGCTCCCAGTTCTCCATGGCCTGTCCTGCCTTTCTGGATTTTACACTTTTTTCAGATGGCCCTTTTGACCGGGGGGAAGTGAGACTTCATTGTAGTGCAGATTTCCTTTGCAAGCTTGCTTGGTTGGCCAAAAAGTGCGTATGCGTTTTTTCCTGAATATATTCAGGAAAAAACGCATACGCCCTTTTTGGCCAAGTGCATCATTGTGGACGTTCTGCCTCTTTTCCTATGCTTTCAATGCAATTCCAGTCTACCTCCTGAAATCGGTTTCCTGCAATTCTGCCCCGCTTTCAAGTCCTCTTGGCAGCCTTACTTCAGTATATTTTTGGACGATAGCTGTCATTTATAACTCTGCAGGTTTGTGAATTTCAGTGCCCCTGAGCTCCTTTCCTCAACTCGCTTTCTTTTGAGCTGGCCGCAACACCGCAGGATGGCTTCAGGCCCTAATCTGGTTCCGGCACGGCACGCTGAGCCTTTGGTTATTTCCTCTTCCTGGTGGGAAATGAGAGTTAAATTTGCCCGTCCAGACACCTCCAGCTAATCTCTCATTGGTTCTCGCTATTCCTGTTCATCTTCCGCAGAAATTGCAAACTGGGCCAAACAGGAGGTTAAAGGCGCTGACTCTCCAAGTGGGGAGAGTGTTAGTAAAGCGTCTGGAATGTTGCACCCGAGTACCAGGGGAGGAAAACTGAGACATATTTGAACACGTCTCCCGTTCACACGGTTGATCATACTCTGGGTTCCACATGCATGTTTTAGCTGAAGGAAGAATACCTTAAACCTGGAGAGTTGAGACCCGTGGAATGGGTACCATGCAATATGTCTTCAAAGGGTCTTCATTTGCTCACCGAACCTCTCCAATCCTATCACTGCTGCGTTTATGCCCCTGTACACACGCTTGATTCTCTTTTGGAGACATAGCAATCCTTAGGTTTTAAGATACTTACTAGTCAGGTACATTCTTAGGCGTTTAATATGCGGTGTTGAGTCCATTTCGTTGAGCAAGGAGTAGCTCTTGTCTATTCCATATTTGGCTTAAGGAACTTTATCTGTGCTCATTTCAATCTCTGGTTTTATGCAGCACCCCAACTCACCTTTCCCCTTAAGCAAGCATAAGTTGGTTTTCTAAATTTGAGACCCTGTTCTGTTCTGTAATTCAGTTCCTGTGTAGCCAAGTTTACATTCCGTGTATTACTGATATCTTATGATGTTTCTTTTTCTGTGTGACTTATTTCAGTTAGAATCATCATACCTGAATCCACTCATTGTGCTGCTAAGGGCCTGATGACACAGATTTCATTGCTGAGTGATATTGCTTTGTAAGTAAATACCACAACTTCTTTATCCATTTTTCACTTTCTGCGATGTTGAACTTGTACTGTAAACGAGGTTCTTGTAAACAGAGCCGTTCCAAACTTTGGGGTGGCTGTGTCTTTTTGATTTTAATTTCCCTAAGCTATAGGACCATAAGTGGAAGTGCCCTAGATTCTGTTGCTTTGTTTTTTAGATGTTTCAGGAAACACCATACACTTCTCCCGAGTGGTTGTTGGCAGTTGACATCCCGCCCATCAGCATAACAAGGCTCCCAGTTCTCCATGGCCTGTCCTGCCTTTCTGGATTTTACACTTTTTTCAGATGGCCCTTTTGACCGGGGGGAAGTGAGACTTCATTGTAGTGCAGATTTCCTTTGCAAGCTTGCTTGGTTGGCCAAAAAGGGCGTATGCGTTTTTTCCTGAATATATTCAGGAAAAAACGCATACGCCCTTTTTGGCCAAGTGCATCATTGTGGACATTCTGCCTCTTTTCCTATGCTTTCAGTGGAATTCCAGTCTACCTCCTGAAATCGGTTTCCTGCAATTCTGCCCCGCTTTCAAGTCCTCTTGGCAGCCTTACTTCAGTCTATTTTTGGACGATAGCTGTCATTTATAACTCTGCAGGTTTGTGAATTACAGTGCCCCTGAGCTCCTTTCTTCAACTCGCTTTCTTGTGACCTGGCCGCAACACTGCAGGATGGCTTCAGGCCCTAATCTGGTTCTGGCACGGCACGCTGAGCCTTTGGTTATTTCCTCCTCCTGGTGGGAAATGAGAGTTAAATTTGCCCGTCCAGACACCTCCAGCTAGCCTCTCATTGGTTCTCGCTATTCCTGTTCATCTTCCGCAGAAATTGCAAACTGGGCCAAACAGGAGGTTAAAGGCGCTGACTCTCCAAGTGGGGAGAGTGTTAGTAAAGCATCTGGAATGTTGCACCCGAGTACCAGGGTACGAAAACTGAGACATATTTGAACACGTCTCCCGATCACATGGTTGATCATACTCTGGGTTCCACATGCATGTTTTAGCTGAAGGAAGAATACCTAAAACCTGGGTAGTTGAAACCCGTGGAATGGGTACCATGCAATATGACTTCAAAGGGTCTTCATTTGCTCACCAAACCTCTCCAATCCTATCACTGCTGCGTTTATGCCCCTGTACACATGCTTGATTCTCTTTCGGAGACATAGCAATCTATAGGTTTTAAGATAATTACTAGTCAGGTACATTCTTAGGCGTTTAATATGGGGTTTTGAGTCCATTTCGTTGAGCAAGGAGTAGCTCTTGTCTATTCCATATTTGGCTTAAGGAAATTTATCTGTGCTCATTTCAATCTCTGGTTTTATGCAGCACCCCAACTCACCTTTACCCTTAAGCAAGCATAAGTTGGTTTTCTAAATTTGAGACCATGTTCTGTTCTGTAATTCAGTTCCTGTGTAGCCAAGTTTACATTCTGTGTATTACTGATATCTTATGATGTTTCTTTTTCTGTGTGACTTATTTCAGTTAGAATCATCATACCTGAATCCACTTATTGTGCTGCTAAGGGCCTGATGACACAGATTTCATTGCTGAGTGATATTGCTTTGTAAGTAAATACCACAACTTCTTTATCCATTTTTCACTTTCTGCGATGTTGAACTTGTACTGTAAACGAGGTTCTTGTAAACAGAGCCGTTCCACACTTTGGGGTGGCTGTGTCTTTTTGATTTTAATTTCCCTAAGCTATAGGACCATAAGTGGAAGTGCCCTAGGTTCTGTTGCTTTGTTTTTTAGATCTTTGAGGAAACACCATACACTTCTCCCAAGTGTCTGTTGGCAATTTACATCCCGCCCATTAGCATAACAAGGCTCCCAGTTCTCCGTGGCCTGTCCTGCCTTTCTGGATTTTACACTTTTTTCAGATGGCCCTTTTGACCGGGGGGAAGTGAGACTTCATTGTAGTGCAGATTTCGTTTGCAAGCTTGCTTGGTTGGCCAAAAAGGGCGTATGCGTTTTTTCCTGAATATATTCAGGAAAAAACGCATACGCCCTTTTTGGCCAAGTGCATCATTGTGGACGTTCTGCCTCTTTTCCTATGCTTTCAATGCAATTCCAGTCTACCTCCTGAAATCGGTTTCCTGCAATTCTGCCCCGCTTTCAAGTCCTCTTGGCAGCCTTACTTCAGTATATTTTTGGACGATAGCTGTCATTTATAACTCTGCAGGTTTGTGAATTACAGTGCCCCTGAGCTCCTTTCTTCAACTCGCTTTCTTGTGACCAGGCCGCAACACCGCAGGATGGCTTCAGGCCCTAATCTGGTTCCGGCACGGCACGCTGAGCCTTTGGTTAATTCCTCTTCCTGATGGGAAATGAGAGTTAAATTTGCCCGTCCAGACACCTCCAGCTAGCCTCTCATTGCTTCTCGCTATTCCTGTTCATCTTCTGCAGAAATTGCAAAATGGGCCAAACAGGAGGTTAAAGGCGCTGACTCTCCAAGTGGGGAGAGTGTTAGTAAAGCGTCTGGAATGTTGCACCCGAGTACCAGGGTACGAAAACTGAGACATATTTGAACACGTCTCCCGATCAAATGGTTGATCATACTCTAGGTTCCACATGCATGTTTCAGCTGAAGGAAGAATACCTTAAACCTGGGTAGTTGAAACCCGTGGAATGGGTACCATGCAATATGACTTCAAAGGGTCTTCATTTGCTCACCGAACCTCTCCAATCCTATCACTGCTGCGTTTATGCCCCTGTATACATGCTTGATTCTCTTTCGGAGACATAGCAATCCATAGGTTTTAAGATACTTACTACTCAGGTACATTCTTAGACGTTTAATATGCGGTGTTGAGTCCTTTTCGTTGAGCAAGGAGTAGCTCTTGTCTATTCCACATTTGGCTTAAGGAACTTTATCTGTGCTCATTTCAATCTCTGGTTTTATGCAGCACCCCAACTCACCTTTCCCCTTAAGCAAGCAAAAGATGGTTTTCTAAATTTGAGACCCTGTTCTGTTTTGGAATTCAGTTCCTGTGTAGCCAAGTTTACATTCCGTGTATTACTGATATCTTATGATGTTTCTTTTTCTGTGTGACTTATTTCAGTTAGAATCATCATACCTGAATCCACTCATTGTGCTGCTAAGGGCCTGATGACATAGATTTCATTGCTGAGTGATATTGCTTTGTAAGTAAATACCACAACTTCTTTATCCATTTTTCACTTTCTGTGATATTGAACTTGTACGGTAAACGAGGTTCTTGTAAACAGAGGCGTCCCAAACTTTGGGGTGGCTGTGTCTTTTTGATTTTAATTTCCCTAAGCTATAGGACCATAAGTGCAAGTGCCCTAGGCTCTGTTGCTTTGTTTTTTAGATGTTTCAGGAAACACCATACACTTCTCCCCAGTGTCTGTTGGCAATTTACATCCCGCCCATCAGCATAACAAGGCTCCCAGTTCTCCATGGCCTGTCCTGCCTTTCTGGATTTTACACTTTTTTCAGATGGCCCTTTTGACCGGGGGGAAGTGAGACTTCATTGTAGTGCAGATTTCCTTTGCAAGCTTGCTTGGTTGGCCAAAAAGGGCGTATGCGTTTTTTCCTGAATATATTCAGGAAAAAACGCATACGCCCTTTTTGGCCAAGTGCATCATTGTGGACGTTCTGCCTCTTTTCCTATGCTTTCAATGCAATTCCAGTCTACCTCCTGAAATCGGTTTCCTGCAATTCTGCCCCGCTTTCAAGTCCTCTTGGCAGCCTTACTTCAGTCTATTTTTGGACGATAGCTGTCATTTATAACTCTGCAGGTTTGTGAATTACAGTGCCCCTGAGCTCCTTTCTACAACTCGCTTTCTTTTGAGCTGGCCGCAACACCGCAGGATGGCTTCAGGCCCTAATCTGGTTCCGGTATGGCACGCTGAGCCTTTGGTTATTTCCTCTTCCTGGTGGGAAATGAGAGTTAAATTTGCCCGTCCAGACACCTCCAGCTAGTCTCTCATTGGTTCTCGCTATTCCTGTTCATCTTCCGCAGAAATGCAAACTGTGCCAAACAGGAGGTTAAAGGCGCTGACTCTCCAAGTGGGGAGAGTGTTAGTAAAGCGTCTGGAATGTTGCACCCGAGTACCAGGGGAGGAAAACTGAGACATATTTGAACACGTCTCCCGATCACATGGTTGATCATACTCTAGGTTCCACATGCATGTTTTAGCTGAAGGAAGAATACCTTAAACCTGGGTAGTTGAAACCCGTGGAATGGGTACCATGCAATATGACTTCAAAGGGTCTTCATTTGCTCACCGAACCTCTCCAATCCTATCACTGCTGCGTTTATGCCCCTGTACACACGCTTGATTCTCTTTCGGAGACATAGCAATCCATAGGTTTTAAGATACTTACAAGTCAGGTACATTCTTAGGCGTTTAATATGGGGTGTTGAGTGCATTTCGTTGAGCAAGGAGTAGCTCTTGTCTATTCCATATTTGGCTTAAGGAACTTTATCTGTGCTCATTTCAATCTCTGGTTTTATGCAGCACCCCAACTCACCTTTCCCCTTAAGCAAGCATAAGTTGGTTTTCTAAATTTGAGACCCTGTTCTGTTCTGTAATTCAGTTCCTGTGTAGCCAAGTTTACATTCCGTGTATTACTGATATCTTATGATGTTTCTTTTTCTGTGTGACTTATTTCAGTTAGAATCATCATACCTGAATCCACTCATTGTGCTGCTAAGGGCCTGATGACACAGATTTCATTGCTGAGTGATATTGCTTTGTAAGTAAATACCACAACTTCTTTATCCATTTTTCACTTTCTGCAATGTTGAACTTGTACTGTAAACGATGTTCTTGTAAACAGAGCCGTTCGAAACTTTGGGGTGGCTGTGTCTTTTTGATTTTAATTTCCCTAAGCTATAGGACCATAAGTGGAAGTGCCCTAGGCTCTGTTTCTTTGTTTTTTAGATGTTTCAGGAAACACCATACACTTCTCCCAAGTGTCTGTTGGCAATTTACATCCCGCCCATCAGCATAACAAGGCTCCCAGTTCTCAAAGGCCTGTTGCCTTTCTGGATTTTACACTTTTTTCAGATGGCCCTTTTGACCGGGGGGAAGTGAGACTTCATTGTAGTGCAGATTTCTTTGCAAGCTTGCTTGGTTGGCCAAAGAGTGCGTATGCGTTTCTTCCTGAATATATTCAGGAAAAATCGCATACGCCCTTTTTGGCCAAGTGCATCATTGTGGACGTTCTGCCTCTTTTCCTATGCTTTCAATGCAATTCCAGTCTACCTCCTGAATTCGGTTTCCTGCAATTCTGCCCCACTTTCAAGTCCTCTTGGCAGCCTTACTTCAGTCTATTTTTGGACGATAGCTGTCATTCATAACTCTGCAGGTTTGTGAATTACAGTGCCCCTGAGCTCCTTTCTTCAACTCGCTTTCTTGTGACCTGGCCACAACACCGCAGGATGGCTTCAGGCCCTAATCTGGTTCCGGCCCGGCATGCTGAGCCTTTGGTTAATTCCTCTTCCTGGTGGGAAATGAGAGTTAAATTTGCCCGTCCAGACACCTCCAGCTAGCCTCTCATTGGTTCTCGCTATTCCTGTTCATCTTCCACAGAAATTGCAAACTGGGCCAAACAGGAGGTTAAAGGGACTGACTCTCCAAGTCGGGAGAGTGTTAGTAAAGCGTCTGGAATGTTGCACCCGAGTACCAGGGGAGGAAAACTGAGACATATTTGAACACGTCTCCCGTTCACATGGTTGATCATACTCTGGGTTCCACATGCATGTTTTAGCTGAAGGAAGAATAACTTAAACCTGGAGAGTTGAGACCCGTGTAATGGGTACCATGCAATATGACTTCAAAGGGTCTTCATTTGCTCACCGAACCTCTCCAATCCTATCACTGCTGCGTTTATGCCCCTGTACACACGCTTGATTCTGTTTTGGAGACATAGCAATCCATAGGTTTTAAGATACTTACTAGTCAGGTACATTCTTAGGCGTTTAATATGGGGTGTTGAGTCCATTTCGTTGAGCAAGGAGTAGCTCTTGTCTATTCCATATTTGGCTTCAGGAACTTTATCTGTGCTCATTTCAATCTCTGGTTTTATGCAGCACCCCAACTCACCTTTACCCTTAAGCAAGCATAAGTTGGTTTTCTATATTTGAGACCCTGTTCTGTTTTGGAATGCAGTTCCTGTGTAGCCAAGTTTACATTCCGTGTATTAGTGATATCTTATGATGTTTCCTTTTCTGTGTGACTTATTTCAGTTAGATTCATCGTACCTGAATCCACTCCTTATGCTGCTACGGGCCTGATGACATAGATTTCATTGCTGAGTGATACTGCATTGTACGTAAGTACCACAAGTTCTTTATCCATTTTTCACTTTCTGTGATATTGAACTTGTACGGTAAATGAGGTTCTTGTAAACGGAGGCGTCCCAAACGTTGGGGTGGCTGTGTATTTTTGATTTTAATTTCCCTAAGTTATAGGACCATAAGTGGAAGTGCCCTAGGCTCTGTTGCTTTGTTTTTTAGATGTTTCAGGAAACACCATACACTTCTCCCAAGTGTCTGTTGGCAATTTACATCCCGCCCATCAGCATAACAAGGCTCCCAGTTCTCCATGGCCTGTCCTGCCTTTCTGGATTTTACACTTTTTTCAGATGGCCCTTTTGACCGGGGGGAAGTGAGACTTCATTGTAGTGCAGATTTCCTTTGCAAGCTTGCTTGGTTGGCCAAAAAGGGCGTATGCGTTTTTTCCTGAATATATTCAGGAAAAAACGCATACGCCCTTTTTGGCCAAGTGCATCATTGTGGACGTTCTGCCTCTTTTCCTATGCTTTCAATGCAATTCCAGTCTACCTCCTGAAATCGGTTTCCTGCAATTCTGCCCCGCTTTCAAGTCCTCTTGGCAGCCTTACTTCAGTCTATTTTTGGACGATAGCTGTCAGTTATAACTCTGCAGGTTTGTGAATTACAGTGCCTCTGAGCTCCTTTCTTCAACTCGCTTTCTTGTGAGCTGGCCGCAACACCGCAGGATGGCTTCAGGCCCTAATCTGGATCCGGCACGGCACGCTGAGCCTTTGTTTAATTCCTCATCCTGATGGGAAATTAGAGTTAAATTTGCCCGTCCAAACACCTCCCGCTTGTCTCTCATTGGTTCTCCCTATTCCTGTACATCTTCCGCAGTAATTGCAAACTGGGCCAAACAGGAGGTTAAAGGCACTGACTCTCCAAGTGAGGAGAGTGTTAGTAAAGCGTCTGGAATGTTGCACCGAAGTACCAGGGGACGAAAACTGAGACATATTTGAACACGTCTCCCGATCACACGGTTGATCATACTCTGGGTTCCACATGCATGTTTTAGCTGAAGAAAGAATACCTTAAACCTGGAGAGCTGAGACCCGTGGAATGGGTACCATGCAATATGACTTCAAAGGGTCTTCATTTGCTCACCGAAACTCTCCAATCCTATCACTGCTGCGTTTATGACCATTGTACACACGCTTGATTCTCTTTTGGAGACATAGCAATCCATAGGTTTTAAGATACTTACTAGTCAGGTATATTCTTAGGCGTTTAATATGGGGTGTGGAGTCCATTTCGTTGAGCAAGGAGTAGCTCTTGTCTATTCCATATTTGGCTTAAGGAACTTTATCTGTGCTCATTTCAATCTCTGGTTTTATGCAGCACCCCAACTCACCTTTCCACTTAAGCAAGCATAAGTTGGTTTTCTAAATTTGAGACCCTGTTCTGTTTTGTAATTCAGTTCCTCTGTAGCCAAGTTTAAATTCCATGCATTAGTGATATTTTTTGATGTTTCTTTTTCTGTGTGACTTATTTCAGTTAGAATCACCATACCCGAATCCACTCATTATGCTGCTACGGGCCTGATGACATAGATTTCATTGCTGAGTGATACTGCATTGTACGTAAGTACCACAAGTTCTTTATCCATTTTTCAATTTCTGTGATATTGAACTTGTACGGTAAACGAGGTTCTTGTAAACGGAGGCGTCCCAAACTTTGGGGTGGCTGTGTCTTTTTGATTTTAATTTCCCTAAGCTATAGGACCATAAGTGGAAGTGCCCTAGGCTCTGTTGCTTTGTTTTTTAGATGTTTCAGGAAACACCATACACTTCTCCCGAGTGGTTGTTGGCAATTTACATCCCGCCCTTCAGCATAACAAGGCTCCCAGTTCTCCATGGCCTGTCCTGCCTTTCTGGATTTTACACTTTTTTCAGATGGCCCTTTTGACCGGGGGGAAGTGAGACTTCATTGTAGTGCAGATTTCCTTTGCAAGCTTGCTTGGTTGGCCAAAAAGGGCGTATGCGTTTTTTCCTGAATATATTCAGGAAAAAACGCATACGCCCTTTTTGGCCAAGTGCATCATTGTGGACGTTCTGCCTCTTTTCCTATGCTTTCAATGCAATTCCAGTCTACCTCCTGAAATCGGTTTCCTGCAATTCTGCTCCGCTTTCAAGTCGTCTTGGCAGCCTTACTTCAGTCTATTTTTGGACGATAGCTGTCATTTATAACTCTGCAGGTTTGTGAATTACAGTGCCCCTGAGCTCCTTTCTTCAACTCGCTTTCTTGTGACCTGGCCGCAACACCGCAGGATGTCTTCAGGCCCTAATCTTGTTCTGGCACGGCACGCTGAGCCTTTCGTTAATTCCTCTTCCTGGTGGGAAATGAGAGTTAAATTTGCCCATCCAGACACCTCCAGCTAGTCTCTCATTGGTTCTCGCTATTCCTGTTCATCTTCCACAGAAATTGCAAACTGGGCCAAACAGGAGGTTAAAGGGACTGACTCTCCAAGTGGGGAGAGTGTTAGTAAAGCATCTGGAATGTTGCACCCGAGTACCAGGGTACGAAAACTGAGACATATTTGAACACGTCTCCCGATCACATGGTTGATCATACTCTAGGTTCCACATGCATGTTTTAGCTGAAGGAAGAATACCTTAAACCTGGGTAGTTGAAACCCGTGGAATGGGTACCATGCAATATGACTTCAAAGGGTCTTCATTTGCTCACCGAACCTTTCCAATCCTATCACTGCTGCGTTTATGCCCCTGTACTCATGCTTGATTCTCTTTCGGAGACATAGCAATCCATAGGTTTTAAGATACTTACTAGTCAGGTACATTCTTAGGCGTTTAATATGCGGTGTTGAGTCCATTTCGTTGAGCAAGGAGTAGCTCTTGTCTATTCCATATTTGGCTTAAGGAACTTTATCTGTGCTCATTTCAATCTCTGGTTTTATGCAGCACCCCAACTCACCTTTCCCCTTAAGCAAGCATAAGTTGGTTTTCTAAATTTGAGACCCTGTTCTGTTCTGTAATTCAGTTCCTGTGTAGCCAAGTTTACATTCCGTGTATTACTGATATCTTATGATGTTTCTTTTTCTGTGTGACTTATTTCAGTTAGAATCATCATACCTGAATCCACTCATTGTGCTGCTAAGGGCCTGATGACATAGATTTCATTGTTGAGTGATATTGCTTTGTAAGTGAATACCACAACTTCTTTATCTATTTTTCACTTTCTGCGATGTTGAACTTGTACTGTAAACGAGGTTCTTGTAAACAGAGGCGTCCCAAACTTTGGGGTGGCTGTGTCTATTTGATTTTCATTTTCCTAAGCTATAGGACCATAAGTGGAAGTGCCCTAGGCTCTGTTGCTTTGTTTTTTCGATGTTTCAGGAAACACCATACACTTCTCTCAAGTGTCTGTTGGCAATTTACATCCCGCCCATCAGCATAACAAGGCTCCCAGTTCTCCATGGCCTGTCCTGCCTTTATGGATTTTACACTTTTTTCAGATGGCCCTTTTGACCAGGGGGCAGTGAGACTTCATTGTACTGCAGATTTCCTTTGCAAGTTTGCTTGGTTGGCCAAAAAGGGCATATGCGTTTTTTCCTGAATATATTCAGGAAAAAACGCATACGCCCTTTTTGGCCAAGTGCATCATTGTGGACGTTCTGCCTCTTTTCTTATGCTTTCAATGCAATTCCAGTCTACCTCCTGAAATCGGTTTCCTGCAATTCTGCCTTGCTTTCAATGCCTCTTCATAGCCTTACCTCAATATATTTTTTAAAAATAGTTGGCCTTTATAACTCTGCAGGTTTTTTAATTGCAGTGGCCCTTAGCTCCATTTTTTAGCTCTTATTTTCGTGGTCTTGCCCCGTAACCACAGGATTCCTTGAAGCCCTATTTTTCTTCTGGGGCACCTTGCTGTGCCTTTGGTTAATTCTTCTTACTGATGTGATATTAGAGTGACATGTGCCCATTGAAACCGCTACAGCTAGTTTCTCACTGGTTCCCCCTATTCCCATTCATCCTCTGCACTAACTGCAGACTGTGCGATACCAGAACTTAAAGGCATTGACTCCATGTGGGGATGTTGTTAGTAAAGCGGCTGGAATGTCGATCCGGAGCCCCAGGAGAGGAAAAATGAGGTGCGTTTTAGAAACCTTTCCCGATCATATGGTATACCAGTCGCTGGGTTTCCCAAGCATGGTTTAGCTGTAGGAAGATTCCCTTCAACCTGGAGTGTTGGGACCCTTGGACTGAGTAGCATGAAGTATTGCATTAAACTTTCGGCAGTTGCTCACCAAAGCTCACCAATCCTGTCAGCCCCAAGTGTCCAGCCTTATGTCTTATCCAGCTGTGGGTTTATATGTGGTCAATCCAGGTTGCATCACAGCCCCTGAGCGAATTTTGTAAGAATTTTTCTCTCTTTCATTGTTTCAGCGTTTTGTTTTTAAAATTTATTTCTATAATGGGGTTTAGCTCCTTTTCACTGCTGTGTTTGTGCCGCTCTGCACACACTTGATTCCCTTATGGAGATATATCAATACATGGGTTTTAAGATTCTTATTCCTCAGATATATTTCTCTGCGGTGTATAGGGTGTGTTGAGGCCTGTTCATTGAGCAAGGTGTAGATCTTGTCTAATACCTATTTGGTTTATTGAACGGTATCTGTGCTAATTTCAAACTCTGGTTTTATGCATCACCCCACCTCCCCTTTCCCCTTAAGTTGACATAAGTGTGTTTTCTAAATGTGAGACACTGTTCTGTTCTGTAATTCATTTCTTGTGCAGCCATATTTACCCTCCCTCTATAAGTGATATCTTATGATATGTTTCTTTTTCTGTTTGACTTATTTCAAGTAGTATTATCGGTCCTAAATCCACTCTTTATCCTTCTACTAGCCTTATTACATTGATTTCATGGTGAAGAGATATTCCATTGTACATAAGTACCACATCTTCTTTATCCATTGTTCTCTTTCCTGGGATATTTAAGGTGTACTGAAGTTGAGGTTCTTGTAAACAGAGTAGCCCTAAACTGTGGTGTGCTTGTGTCTTGTTGATTTTTAGACTTCCCTAGATATACTCCCATGATTGGAAGTGTCCTATGCTCTGTAGCTCTGTTTTTTAGATGATTTAGGAACCACCATACACTTCTCCAGAGTGGCTCTCGGCAGTTCACACACTGCCCATCAGCGTATAAAGGCTCCCTGTTCTCCATGGCCTGTCCTGCATTTCTGGTTTTTACAATTTTTTAGGATGGCCCTTTTGACCGGTGGGAAGTGAGACTTCTTTGTTGTGCACATTTGTATTGCTTGCTTGCTTCGTTGCCCATAAAGTGCGTATGCGTTTTTTCCTGGATATAATCAGGAAAAAACGCATACGCCCTTTTGGGCCAACTGCATCATTGTCGAAATTCTGCCGCTTTTCATGTGCGTTAAAGACGAGTCCAATCTATCTCTTGAAATCTGTTTCTTGCAATTCTGTCTTGCATTCAGATCCTCTTCTTTGCCTTACCTCAACATATTTTTGGACGTTAGTTTTCATTTATAACTCTGCAGGTTTGTGAATTGCAGTGACCCTGAGCTCCATTTTTTAAGTTGCTCTTTTGTGAGCTGGCCTCAAACCCGCAGGATTGCTTCAGGCCCTATTTTGGCTCCGGCGAGGCAGGCTGAGCCTTCCTTTAATTCTTATTCTTAATGGGAAATTAGAGTGATATGTGCCCGTCCAAACCCCTACAACTCTTCTCTCATTGGTTCCCCCTCTTCCCGTTCATCCTCCTCACAATTTGCAAAATGTGTGAAACAGAAGTTTAAATGTGCTGATTCTCCAAGTGGGGAGATTCTAAGTAGCGTGGCTGGAATGGTGAACAGGAGCACCAGGAGAGGATAAATGAGGTGCATTTTAGACACATCTCCCGATCACATGGTGTACAGTCCTCTGGGTTTTCCATGCATGTTTTAGCTGTAGGAAGATCCCTTGAACCTGCAGATTTGGGACCCATTGAATGGGTACCAGGTAGTATTACTTTAAAGGGTGTGCATTTCCTCACCCAACCTCACATTTCTCTTAGCGCAAACAGTTTCCAGCCTTATGTCTCATCCTGCTGTGGGTCTAGATGTGTTCAATCCATGTTGCATCACCGTCCCTGAGGAAAAGTTGTAAGAGGTTTTCTCTGTCTCTCTGTCGTTTATTTTTTTCAATTTATTACTATATTGGTTACAGCTGATTTTCAAAGCTCTGTTTCTTGCTGTTGTACATCCACTTGATTCACGTACAGAGAGACATCAATAAATTCTTTTTCAGATTCTTACCAGTCGTATATATTCTTTTCCGGTGACTTGAGTGTGCTGAGTGCAGTTCTTTTAGCTACCGTGTAGGCCTTGTTGATTATCAGTTTGGTATTTGGAATGGTATCTTTGCTAATTTCAACCTCCTGGATGATGCCTCACCCCTCCCCACCTTTCCCGTTTAGCAGCCTTATGCGTGTTTTCTACATATTTGACTATGTTTTTGTTTTGTAATTTATTTCATGTGTAGCCATTTTGGATTCCACCTTTAAGTGATATCTTATGATATGTGTCTTTTTCTTTTTGAATTCTGTCACTTAGAATGATCATACGTAACTCCTCCGGAGTTGTTACAACTGGCCATATTTCATTGATTTCCAGGCTGAATAATATTCCACTCTACCTAAGTACCACATCTCTATCCATTTTTTCCCTCCAGAGACATTTAAGTTATATCCTAGTCGAGGATCTTTTAAACAGAGAGGGGGTAAACATTGGGGTGCCTGTGTCCTCTCGATTTTTGTTTTTCCCAAGATATACGCCCATGAGTGCAAGTGCCCTATGCTCTGTAGCTCATTTTGTAGATGCTTTAGTAAACACAATACACTTCTCCAGAATGGCCGTTGGCAATATACATTTCCACTATAAGTCTCACAGGGCTCCCTCTTCTCGTTGCCCTGTCCTGCATTTCTGTTGTTTACGCTTTATGAGGATGGCTCTTCTGACTGATGCGAAGTGATATCTTTTGTGGTATTGACTTCCAGTGCCCACCTGTTTGGTTGGCTAAAAAAGTGTATGCCCTTTTCTTGAATATATACAGAAAAGAACGCATACACCCTTTTTGGCCAACTGCAATGTTGGCAATGTTCAGCTCCTTTTCTTGTGCTTAATGGCGAGTCCTTTCTACCTCCTCAAATCCCTTTCCTGCCATTCTCCCTTGCTTACAAGTCCTTTTCTCTGACTTTCCTCAAGACATTTTTCAGTGATGGATATTTTCAACTCTGCAGTTTTGTGAATTTTACTGCCCCTGAGTTCCATTGTTCAACTCGTGTTTATGGGAACTGGCCACAAAGCAGCGGGATTTCCTCAAGCCCTATACTGTTTCCATGGGCAACCCTAGCCTTTGGTCAATTCGTCTTCCTGATTGGAAATTAGAGTGACATGTGCCTGTCTGAACACCTAGGACTTGTCTCTCATTGTTCCTCATCCTTCCGCTTCATCCTCTGGACAAATTCCAAACTGTATGCAACAGGATGTTGACAGTGCTGACATCTCCAAGTGGGGAGACTGTTAGTAAAGACGCTGGAGGGGTGAACCCGAGCACCAGGAGATGAGGAGATGAGATGCCTTTTCCAAACTCTTCCCGATCAGACGGTATACCATCCTCTGGGTGTGACAGACATGTTTTAGCAGTAGGAAGAGTCCCATTCATGTAAGGAGAACACCAGGGCTTTTTCAAAATCAGTGTCTCCCCGAAACCCAAACTGGGGAATTTTTTAAGCTACGGCTACACATATGTTCATTAAGGGCCTTGGGAAGTAGGCAGAGTCCAAACTTTAGATGATTGAAGTCTTCAGGGTCAGAAGCACTCACCACCAGCTTCCCTTAGGCTACACTTTAACTGTCATTGATAGATGATGTCAATAAAAATATCTATTCTTTTTCAGATTATTTCCCCTTATAGGTTATTGCAAAATGTTGAGTGTAGTTCCCTGTGCTATACAGTAGTTCCTTGTTGATGATCTATTTTATACATAGCAGTGTGTATGTGTTCATTCCAAACTGTTAATTTATCCCTCCTCCCACCTTTCCCCTTTGGTAATAATAAATTATAAGATTTTATACTTCTCAGAAATGGGGGAGCTAAAAGAGAGGTATCATTTTCAATGGAAAAGCATTTAAAACAAGATTGAAGGTTTAACCAAGATTATTAGATGTACATCCTTGGAAAGAAATCACTTCGTTTCTCTAATATTGACCCGACAAATAAGACAAACCTTTTCACTGAACTTGCTTATAAAAAGTGATGGAAATATCAAATGGAAGTGTTAAAAACATCTTATTTTACCCGAGCCTTATACACTGTTCTATGTTAACTACAGTTTGGCTCACACATCTGTTCATTGAGGTTACAATAGTCTCAATTTCTGTTACTGATCCTCCAGAGTGGACCCCAACAAGTGTCCCCCTGCCCAGTGTCATTGGGGCCAACAGATCGAGACTGAGTTTGGTTCACAAGCAAAGGAAACTTTATATTTTGATCAGAGAATGGAGAGGTGAGAGCATGCACTACCCCGTGGGCTGTGGGCTGGGCTGCTGTGTAGAGATCCTGTCAGAGTCAGTGGGAGGGAGGGAGGCGGCGGAGCTCTCGAGGGCTGGGTTGGCTGTAGCTCAGGCTCTATATCGTGGAGTCTGCACTGGGCCCCAGGAGCTGAGGTGTCGACCCAGCCATTCTGCACTAGGAAATCTGGTCTGAAGTGCCGGGTGTGGAACCTCTGCATGCGGGACCCTAGGAGCACGTGAAATTAGACAAAGCACAAAGGATAAAAAAGGTTAGACTTGACTTTATTGCCCAGATTCTACTTTTATCTCCCAGGGATTTTTAATGGGCTTTGCTGGGGACAAACCCCTCCTCTGCCTTTTGTCCCGTTCCTCATTCTTGGAGTGCTGAGGGTGCAGACCCTTCTTCTGTAACTGCTGAGTGCTGAGTTGGGAGCCCTCATACCCTGGGGCGAGGGTCAGAGCTTCTCCCCAGCAGCCTCCCGGTGACGTTGATTGTCCCCAGGACCCCTGCCTCCCTGCTCGTCCACCTGAGCACCAGCATTGGAAGTGTTATAGATTCTAATGACCTTTAAGGGTCCAGGAAAGAGATGTGCAGAGACGCTGTGGGGGCCGGTTTCACCCCGCCCCACATTTGTTCGGCCACCTTAGGCTGACCGTCTCTGCCAGCCTAGATGCTCTGACCAGTAGTCTGCGCTTTCTTCAATTAGGCCCCTGAATTAACGTACAAACAGCACCAGGTGTCAGAGCCCTGCCCGCTCAACTCCCAGACAGTCCAGGGTCAGTGGTGATCAAGGACCATGATGGCTACTGAGTCAACAGCCTTTTGAAGTAAACAGGAGTCCAGCCGGTCTTATTGGCCACCATCATCACGGTGTCTGTAGGCTTTTCTATGGTGACAGTGTGGTATACTGTTCCCCCGCCAAGATTATTAGCTCCCCTCTGGGTGCAGTAAGTCCTGCAAGCAGTAGTCTACTCTTTTGGGACACACTCTTGTTGTTTTATGAGAGAAACTCCAGGTCAAGTGATGTTCACACGAGTCGTCATGGTGCCCTGTTGCCCCCGGTTATCTCTCTGGATGTTGGAGTTGGAGGGCCTCCTCACTCGAGGTCGGTGTGCCCACGGAGCGAACCCTGCAACTTCAGGGCATGGTTGGTGGTTAGGATCACCACGTGGGGTCCTTTTCCCTTAGGAGGGAGGTGGCCTTTTGGGCTGCTGATTTCCAGGTTTTTAGATACCGCCAGTATCTTGGCCAGATGTGGCAGTGGGCCAAGCCCCTTAGTGACCGTAGTTTATCCTACCTGGATGGCATTCTTGCATTGTTCCATTTCAAGTGGTCCCAGTTTTTGCACTAATTCTCCAATGGCGATTCACCTTTCACCGGGAATGTAAAGGTCAAAGGGTTTAGCTAAATTAGGGAGTTCCAGGGCAAGGGTCTGAATTGACTGCTCTTTCCATTCTTGAAAGGCCATTTCTGGATTCTATTCAAAAGGATCATCATCTTTTCCTTTCAGTGTTTCATATAGAGGCCCAGCTAGTAGACTGTAGTTAGGGATCCAGAAGCAGCAAACCCTGGCCTCCCCAGGAACCCCTAAGCTGTCTTCTAGTTTTAGAAAGGGGTAAGGCTGAAAATGGTTTCTTCCCTTTCCTGGGATGGGCTTCTCTGACCTTCTGTGAGAATGAAACCCAGGCAGGTCACCGCAGTCTGTGATATTTGAGCTTTTTCTTGGACAACTTCTATCCTTTATTGGCTTGGTAGTTCAGAGGCCTCCTTAGTAGGGCTGGTGATCAGAATGTCGTCTGCATATTGAAGGAGGGTTTCCTTTTCCAGAGGTAGAACTTTTAGGTCTTTAGCTAAGCTTTCCCCAAAGATGGTGTGGGAATTTTTGCACCCTTGGGGCCAGACGGCCCGGAAGTATTGTTTTAGTTGTATGTTGAGTCCTGCCACTCACAAGCCAAAATTTCTTGTGACTCTGGGACTAATGGAATACAAAAGAAGGCATCACTGAAGACTAATACAGAATACCATGTCCTGGTGGTTGGTAGAATGACCAGCAGGGTGTAGGAATTAGGAGCAACTGGAGGTATATCCTCGGTGGCTTCACTGACTGTCCTGACATCCTTTACCAGGTCCCCAGCAGCCCATGGGGCTCTCGTGGTCAGACCAATCCCAGAATATGGAGCTCACCTGGGCAGGTACCCCACCCCCACCCCAGCCCACGGGGCTCTCATGGTCAGGCCCCTCCCAGGATACAGAGCTACCCTTGCAGGTACCGTGGCAGGGCTGGGCACACAGGAACCGTGCACATAGCCCTCATTGCAGAGCACCCCCAGCTCACCTGTCGCTCAGAGCTGACACAGAGCACCTCAGAGCAGGACTTGAACTAACAAACAGCAGCTGCGACAGGTCTGTGACCCTGGGCATCACTCCGTGAGGCCTCCCTCCACCTGGTCTTCCAGAGACTTCCACTGCACCCGGGGCACCAGGCCTCTGTCTCCAACCACCACCCACCCCTCCTCTCCCTGACTCCTGGGTTCCTCTCATTAGGAGAGGGTTTTCTTGAAGTTGTCTCCCACTCATGGGCCAGATAAAATGATTAGAAAACAAGCCAAAGCTGCAGCCCCTTGTCTATCCTGACTCTCAGGAGCCCACACCTGTTCCTTGGACCTGGCCGGTTCAGCAAGTTCCATTTTCTGCAACTGTGAGCCCCTGAGGGGTGATGATTGGCTGACCTGGGCAGCCTTACCGTGCCGGCCAGCCCTCCCCAGGTGTGCCTGGGTTGAGATCAATATAAATACCACTCCAGGCAGCAAGAGCCCCTGCAGCCGTGCCTGACGCCATTTTCTCTGCCCTGTCAGCAGTCTCGGGGCTGGGCTGGTGGGAGGGAGTGAGAGGCCACGGCTTTGTGGGTGGCCCAGTGTGAGTGGGGCTCTGCTGGACTTTCTGCAGCAGTTGCCAGGCTGCCACCTGCTAAAGAAGAGGATGTGTCACCCATACCTGCTGCTGGAATTTCTCCCTGGGCAGAGGTGAGGAAGGAAAAAAGCAGTGGGGGCAGGGACAGGACGGGTATCTCAGGCAGGGAAATGGAAATCTTCCAGAAGAGCACCCAGGGCCAGGACCATCCTGGCTGGCCTGCAGGCACCAAGTCGGCCGGCATGCTGTCACTCGTGTGGCTCTATGGCCCTTCCTCTAGGCTTTCAAGTCCTTGTATATATTCAGGTGTTTTACCTGGGACGGGTGGGAATAGTTCAGCAGCAACTGGCCTGGGGCTCAGCTCACGTTTACTCACAGATGCCTCGGCACGGTGCCCCAGCTTTGCAATGAGGACGCTTGTTGCGTGGGGGCTGCTGGCTGAATGGGAGACGATTCCCCACCACTGACCAACTTCAGAATTGTTTACAACTGGAGCAAGTGCCCTGATACGGTTTTCCTCTGTGTAACTGGTGGGTTCTGTGTTTTTTTTCTCTTTTTCGTTTTTGGTTCAAGGTAGATTTTATTCCTCTTTTTTGTATTTACAGATATAAGCATGGAAATAATTTATTCATATAAATACATGTATGTGCAGGGAATAATTGTTTTTTCTGTTTTATTTTTTAAATTTTATTTCTTTTTAATTTTGAATTTTATTTTATATTTTTATACAGCAGGTTCTTATTGGTTATCTATTTTATACATATAAATGTATACATGCCAATCCCAGTCTCTCAACTCCTCCCACCACCACCCCCCCAACAGCTTTCCCCCCTTGTTGTCCATACGTTTGTTGTCTACATCTGTTGCTCTATTTATGCCTTGCAAAATGGTTAACCTGTACAGTTTTTCTAGGTTCCACATATATGCATGAATATACAAGATTTGTTTTTCTCTTTCTGACTTACTTCACTCTGTATGACAGTCTCTAGATCCATCGACGTCTCTACAAATGACCCAATTTCATTCCTTTTCATGGCTTAGTAATATTCCATTTTATATATGTACCACAGCTTTATGCATTCGTCTGTCTGTGGGCATTTAGGTTGCTTCCATTACCTCGATATTGTAAATAGTGATGCAATGAACATTGCGGTGAATGACTCTCTTTGATTTATGGTTTTGTCTGGGTATATGTCCAGTACTGGGATTGCTGTATCATATGGTAATTCTATTGTTAGTTTCTTAAGAAATTCCATATTGTTCTCCATAATGACTGTATCAATTTATATTCCCAACAATAGTGGAAGAGGGTTCCTTTTCTCCACACCCTTTCCAGCATTTTTTGTTTGTAGATTTTCAATGATGCCTATTCTACCAGGTGTGAGGTGATACCTCATTGTTGAATCCATTTCGTTGAGCAAGGGGTAGCTCTTGTCTATTACATATTTGGCTTATGGAACGGTATCTGTGCTAATTTCAAACTCTGCTTTTATGCAGCACCCCAACTCACCTTCCCCCTTAAGCAGGCATAAGTTGGTTTTCTAAACTTGAGACCCTGTTCTGTTTTGTAATTCAGTTCATGTGTAGCCAAGTTCACATTCCGTGTATTAGTGATACCTTATGATGTTTCTTTTTCTGTGTGACTTATTTAACTTAGAATCATCGTGCCTCAATCCACTCATTATGCTGGTACGGGCCTGGTGACATAGATTTCATTGCTGAGTGGTATTCTGTTGTACATAAGTATCGCAACTTCTTTATCCATTATTTGCTCTCTGGGATATTTAACTTGTGCCGTAGAAGAGATTTCTGTAAAAAGAGCCGTCCCAAATTTTGGGGTTGCTGTGTCCTTTTGATATTAATTTCCCTAAGCTATAGGACCATAAGTGGAAGTGCCCTAGGCTCTGTTGCTTTGTTTTTTAGATGTTTCAGGAAACACCATACACTTCTCCCGAGTGGTTGTTGGCAATTTACATCCCACCCATCAGCATAACAAGGCTCCCAGTTCTCCATGGCCTGTCCTGCCTTTCTGGGTTTTACACTTTTTTCAGATGGCCCTTTTGACCGGGGGCAAGTGAGACTTCATTGTAGTGCAGATTTCCTTTGCAAGCTTGCTTGGTTGGCCAAAAAGGGCGTATGCGTTTTTTCCTGAATATATTCAGGAAAAAACGCATATGCCCTTTTGGCAAAGTGCATCATTGTGGACGTTCTGCCTCTTTTCCTATGCTTTCAATGCAATTCCAGTCTACCTCCTGAAATCGGTATCCTGCAATTCTGCCCCGCTTTCAAGTCCTCTTGGCAGCCTTACTTCAGTCTATTTTTGGACGATAGCTGTCATTTATAACTCTGCAGGTTTGTGAATTACAGAGCCCCTGAGCTCCTTTCTTCAACTCACTTTCTTGTGAGCTGGCCGCAACACCGCAGGATGGCTTCAGGCCCTAATCTGTTTCCGGCACGGCACGCTGAGCCTTTGGTTAATTCCTCTTCCTAGTGGGAAATAAGAGTTAAATTTGCCCGTTCAGACACCTCCAGCTAGTCTCTCATTGGTTCTCCCTATTCCTGTTCATCTTCCGCAGAAATTGCAAACTGGGCAAAACAGGAGGTTAAAGGCGCTGACTGTCCAAGTCGGGAGAGTGTTAGTAAAGCGTCTGGAATGTTGCACCCGAGTACCAGGGTATGAAAACTGAGACATATTTGAACACGTCTCCCGATCACACGGTTGATCATACTCTGGGTTCCACATGCATGTTTTAGCTGAAGGAAGAATACCTTAAACCTGGAGAGTTGAGACCCGTGGAATGGGAACCATGCAATATGACTTCAAAGGGTCTTCATTTGCTCACCGAACCTGTCCAATCCTATCACTGCTGCATTTATGCCCCAGTACACACGCTTGATTCTCTTTCGGAGAAATAGCAATCCCTAGGTTTTAAGATACTTACTAGTCAGGTACATTCTTAGGCGTTTAATATGCGGTGTTGAGTCCATTTCGTTGAGCAAGGAGTAGCTCTTGTCTGTTCCATATTTGGCTTAAGGAACTTTATCTGTGCTCATTTCAATCTCTGGTTTTATGCAGCACCCCAACTCACCTTTACTCTTAAGCAAGCATAAGTTGGTTTTCTAAATTTGAGACCCTGTTCTGTTTTGGAATTCAGTTCCTGTGTAGCCAAGTTTACATTCCGTGTATTAGTGATATCTTTTGATGTTTCTTTTTCTGTGTGACTTATTTCAGTTAGAATCATCGTACTTGAATCCACTCATTATGCTGTTACGGGCCTGATGACATAGATTTCATTGCAGAGTGATATTGCTTTGTAAGTAAATACCACAACATCTTTATCCATTTTTCACTTTCTGCGATGTTGAACTTGTACTGTAAACGAGGTTCTTGTAAACAGAGGCGTCCCAAACTTTGGGATGGCTGTGTCTTTTTGATTTTAATTTCCCTAAGCTATAGGACCATAAGTGGCAGTGCCCTAGGCTCTGTTGCTTTGTTTTTTAGATGTTTCAGGAAACACCATACACTTCTCCCGAGTGTCTGTTTGCAATTTACATCCCGCCCATCAGCATAACAAGGCTCCCAGTTCTCCATGGCCTGTCCTGCCTTTCTGGATTTTACACTTTTTTCAGATGGCCCTTTTGACCGGGGGGAAGTGAGACTTCATTGTAGTGCAGATTTCCTTTGCAAGCTTGCTTGGTTGGCCAAAAAGGGCGTATACGTTTTTTCCTGAATATATTCAGGAAAAAACGCATACGCCCTTTTTGGCCAAGTGCATCATTGTGGACGTTCTGCCTCTTTTCCTATGCTTTCAATGCAATTCCAGTCTACCTCCTGAAATCGGTTTCCTGCAATTCTGCCCCGCTTTCAAGTCCTCTTGGCAGCCTTACTTCAGTCTATTTTTGGACGATAGCTGTCATTTATAACTCTGCAGGTTTGTGAATTACAGAGCCCCTGAGCTCCTTTCTTCAACTCGCTTTCTTTTGAGCTGGCCGCAACACCGCAGGATGGCTTCAGGCCCTAATCTGGTTCCGGTCCGGCACGCTGAGCCTTTGGTTATTTCCTCTTCCTGGTGGGAAATGAGAGTTAAATTTGCCCGTCCAGACACCTCCAGCTAGCCTCTCATTGGTTCTCGCTATTCCTGTTCATCTTCCGCAGAAATTGCAAACTGGGCCAAACAGGAGGTTAAAGGGACTGACTCTCCAAGTGGGGAGAGTGTTAGTAAAGCGTCTGGAATGTTGCACCCGAGTACCAGGGTACGAAAACTGAGACATATTTGAACACGTCTCCCGATCACATGGTTGATCATACTCTAGGTTCCACATGCATGTTTTAGCTGAAGGAAGAATACCTAAAACCTGGGTAGTTGAAACCCGTGGAATGGGTACCATGCAATATGACTTCAAAGGGTCTTCATTTGCTCACCGAACCTCTCCAATCCTATCACTGCTGCGTTTATGCCCCTGTACACATGCTTGATTCTCTTTCGGAGACATAGAAGTCCATAGGTATTAAGATACTTACTAGTCAGGTACATTCTTAGGCGTTTAATATGCGGTGTTGAGTCCATTTCGTTGAGCAAGGAGTAGATCTTGTCTATTCCATATTTGGCTTAAGAAACTTTATCTGTGCTCATTTCAATCTCTGGTTTTATGCAGCACCCCAACTCACCTTTCCCCTTAAGCAAGCATAAGTTGGTTTTCTAAATTTGAGAACCTGTTCTGTTTTGGAATTCAGTTCCTGTGTAGCCAAGTTTCCATTCCGTGTATTACTGATATCTTATGATGTTTCTTTTTCTGTGTGACTTATTTCAGTTAGAATCATCATACCTGAATCCACTCATTGTGCTGCTAAGGGCCTAATGACACAGATTTCATTGCTGAGTGATATTGCTTTGTAAGTAAATACCACAACTTCTTTATCCATTTTTCACTTTCTGCGATGTTGAACTTGTACTGTAAACGAGGTTCTTGTAAACAGAGCCGTTCGAAACTTTGCGGTGGCTGTGTCTTTTTGATTTTAATTTCCCTAAGCTATAGGACCATAAGTGGAAGTGCCCTAGGTTCTGTTGCTTTGGTTTTTAGATGTTTCAGGAAACACCATACACTTCTCCCGAGTGGTTGTTGGCAATTTACATCACGCCCATCAGCATAACAAGGCTCCCAGTTCTCCATGGCCTGTCCTGCCTTTCTGGATTTTACACTTTTTTCAGATGGCCCTTTAGACGGGGGGGAAGTGAGACTTCATTGTAGTGCAGATTTCCTTTGCAAGCTTGCTTGGTTGGCCAAAAAGGGCGTATGCGTTTTTTCCTGAATATATTCAGGAAAAAACGCATATGCCCTTTTTGGCCAAGTGCATCATTGTGGACGTTCTGCCTCTTTTCCTATGCTTTCAATGCAATTCCAGTCTACCTCCTGAAATCGGTTTCCTGCAATTCTGCCCCGCTTTCAAGTCCTCTTGGCAGCCTTACTTCAGTCTATTTTTGGACGATAGCTGTCATTTATAACTCTGCAGGTTTGTGAATTACAGTGCCCCTGAGCTCCTTTCTTCAACTCGCTTTCTTGTGACCTGGCCGCAACACCGCAGGATGGCTTCAGGCCCTAATCTGGTTCTGGCACGGCACGCTGAGCCTTTGGTTAATTCCTCTTCCTGGTGGGAAATGAGAGTTAAATTTGCCCATCCAGACACCTCCAGCTAGTCTCTTTGGTTCTCGCTATTCCTGTTCATCTTCCACAGAAATTGCAAACTGGGCCAAACAGGAGGTTGAAGGGGCTGACTCTCCAAGTGGGGAGTGTGTTAGTAAAGGGTCTGGAATGTTGCACCCGAGTACCAGGGTACGAAAACTGAGACATATTTGAACACGTCTCCCGATCACATGGTTGATCATACTCTAGGTTCCACATGCATGTTTTAGCTGAAGGAAGAATACCTTAAACCTGGGTAGTTGAAACCCGTGGAATGGGTACCATGCAATATGACTTCAAAGGGTCTTCATTTGCTCACGAACCTCTCCAATCCTATCACTGCTGCGTTTATGCCCCTGTACACATGCTTGATTCTCTTTCGGAGACATAGCAATCCATAGGTTTTAAGATACTTACTAGTCAGGTACATTCTTAGGCGTTTAAAATGCGGTGTTGAGTCCATTTCGTTGAGCAAGGAGTAGATCTTGTCTATTCCATATTTGGCTTAAGGAACTTTATCTGTGCTCATTTCAATCTCTGGTTTTATGCAGCACCCCAACTCACCTTTACCCTTAAGCAAGCATAAGTTGGTTTTCTAAGTTTGAGACCCTGTTCTGTTCTGTAATTCAGTTCCTGTGTAGCCAAGTTTCCATTCCGTGTATTACTGATATCTTATGATGTTTCTTTTTCTGTGTGACTTATTTCAGTTAGAATCATCATACCCTAATCCACTCATTGTGCTGCTAAGGGCCTGATGACATAGATTTCATTGCTGAGTGATATTGCTTTGTAAGTAAATACCACAACTTCTTTATCCATTTTTCACTTTCTGCGATGTTGAACTTGTACTGTAAACGGGGTTCTTGTAAACAGAGGCGTCCCAAACTTTGGGGTGGCTGTGTCTTTTTGATTTTAATTTCCCTAAGCTATAGGACCATAAGTGGAAGTGCCCTAGGCTCTGTTGCTTTGTTTTTTAGATGTTTCAGGAAACACCATACACTTCTCCCGAGTGGTTGTTGGCAATTTACATCCCGGCCATCAGCATAACAAGGCTCCCAGTTCTCCATGGCCTGTCCTGCCTTTCTGGATTTTACACTTTTTTCAGATGGCCCTTTTGACCGGGGGGAAGTGAGACTTCATTGTAGTGCAGATTTCCTTTGCAAGTTTGCTTGGTTGGCCAAAAAGGGCGTATGCGTTTTTTCCTGAATATATTCAGGAAATAACGCATACGCCCTTTTTGGCCAAGTGCATCATTGTGGACGTTCTGCCTCTTTTCCTATGCTTTCAATGCAATTCCAGTCTACCTCCTGAAATCGGTTTCCTGCTATTCTGCCCCGCTTTCAAGTCCTCTTGGCAGCCTTACTTCAGTCTATTTTTGGACGATAGCTGTCATTTATAACTCTGCAGGTTTGTGAATTACAGTGCCCCTGAGCTCCTTTCTTCAACTCGCTTTCTTGTGACCTGGCCACAACACCGCAGGATGGCTTCAGGCCCTAATCTGGTTCTGGCACGGCACGCTGAGCCTTTGGTTAATTCCTCTTCCTGGTGGGAAATGAGAGTTAAATTTGCCCATCCAGACACCTCCAGCTAGTCTCTCATTGGATCTCGCTATTCCTGTTCATCTTCCGCAGAAATTGCAAACTGGGCCAAACAGGAGGTTAAAGGGACTGACTCTCCAAGTGGGGAGAGTGTTAGTAAAGCGTCTGGAATGTTGCACCCGAGTACCAGGGTACGAAAACTGAGACATATTTGAACACGTCTCCCGATCACATGGTTGATCATACTCTAGGTTCCACATGCATGTTTTAGCTGAAGGAAGAATACCTTAAACCTGGGTAGTTGAAACCCGTGGAATGGGTACCATGCAATATGACTTCAAAGGGTCTTCATTTGCTCACGAACCTCTCCAATCCTATCACTGCTGCGTTTATGCCCCTGTACACATGCTTGATTCTCTTTCGGAGACATAGCAATCCATAGGTTTGAAGATACTTACTAGTCAGGTACATTCTTAGGCGTTTAATATGCGGTGTTGAGTCCATTTCGTTGAGCAAGGAGTAGCTCTTGTCTATTCCATATTTGGCTTAAGGAACTTTATCTGTGCTCATTTCAATCTCTGGTTTTATGCAGCACCCCAACTCACCTTTACCCTTAAGCAAGCATAAGTTGGTTTTCAAAGTTTGAGACCCTGTTCTGTTCTGTAATTCAGTTCCTGTGTAGCCAAGTTTCCATTCCATGTATTACTGATATCTTATGATGTTTCTTTTTCTGTGTGACTTATTTCAGTTAGAATCATCATACCTGAATCCACTCATTGTGCTGCTAAGGGCCTGATGACATAGATTTCATTGCTGAGTGATATTGCTTTGTAAGTAAATACCACAACTTCTTTATCCATTTTTCACTTTCTGCGATGTTGAACTTGTACTGTAAACGAGGTTCTTGTAAACAGAGGCGTCCCAAACTTTGGGGTGGCTGTGTCTTTTTGATTTTAATTTCCCTAAGCTATAGGACCATAAGTGGCAGTGCCCTAGGCTCTGTTGCTTTGTTTTTTAGATGTTTCAGGAAACACCATACACTTCTCCCGAGTGGTTGTTGGCAATTTACATCCCGCCCATCAGCATAACAAGGCTCCCAGTTCTCCATGGCCTGTCCTGCCTTTCTGGATTTTACACTTTTTTCAGATGGCCCTCTTGACCCGGGGGAAGTGAGACTTCATTGTAGTGCAGATTTCCTTTGCAAGCTTGCTTGGTTGGCCAAAAAGGGCGTATGCGTTTTTTCCTGAATATATTCAGGAAAAAACGCATACGCCCTTTTTGGCCAAGTGCATCATTGTGGACGTTCTGCCTCTTTTCCTATGCTTTCAATGCAATTCCAGTCTACCTCCTGAAATCGGTTTCCTGCAATTCTGCCCCGCTTTCAAGTCCTCTTGGCAGCCTTACTTCAGTCTATTTTTGGACGATAGCTGTCATTTATAACTCTGCAGGTTTGTGAATTACAGTGCCCCTGAGCTCCTTTCTTCATGTCGCTTTCTTGTGACCTGGCCGCAACACCGCAGGATGGCTTCAGGCCCTAATCTGGTTCTGGCACGGCACGCTGAGCCTTTGGTTAATTCCTCTTCCTGGTGGGAAATGAGAGTTAAATTTGCCCATCCAGAAACCTCCAGCTAGTCTCTCATTGGTTCTCGCTATTCCTGTTCATCTTCCACAGAAATTGCAAACTGGGCCAAACAGGAGGTTGAAGGGGCTGACTCTCCAAGTGGGGAGAGTGTTAGTAAAGCGTCTGGAATGTTGCACCCGAGTACCAGGGTACGAAAACTGAGACATATTTGAACACGTCTCCCGATCACATGGTTGATCATACTCTAGGTTCCACATGCATGTTTTAGCTGAAGGAAGAATACCTTAAACCTGGGTAGTTGAAACCCGTGGAATGGGTACCATGCAATATGACTTCAAAGGGTCTTCATTTGCTCACGAACCTCTCCAATCCTATCACTGCTGCGTTTATGCCCCTGTACACATGCTTGATTCTCTTTAGGAGACATAGCAATCCATAGGTTTTAAGATACTTACTAGTCAGGTACATTCTTAGGCGTTTAATATGCGGTGTTGAGTCGATTTCGTTGAGCAAGGAGTAGATCTTGTCTATTCCATATTTGGCTTAAGGAACTTTATCTGTGCTCATTTCAATCTCTGGTTTTATGCAGCACCCCAACTCACCTTTACCCTTAAGCAAGCATAAGTTGGTTTTCTAAGTTTGAGACCCTGTTCTGTTCTGTAATTCAGTTCCTGTGTAGCCAAGTTTCCATTCCGTGTATTACTGATATCTTATGATGTTTCTTTTTCTGTGTGACTTATTTCAGTTAGAATCATCATACCCTAATCCACTCATTGTGCTGCTAAGGGCCTGATGACATAGATTTCATTGCTGAGTGATATTGCTTTGTAAGTAAATACCACAACTTCTTTATCCATTTTTCACTTTCTGCGATGTTGAACTTGTACTGTAAACGGGGTTCTTGTAAACAGAGGCGTCCCAAACTTTGGGGTGGCTGTGTCTTTTTGATTTTAATTTCCCTAAGCTATAGGACCATAAGTGGAAGTGCCCTAGGCTCTGTTGCTTTGTTTTTTAGATGTTTCAGGAAACACCATACACTTCTCCCGAGTGGTTGTTGGCAATTTACATCCCGGCCATCAGCATAACAAGGCTCCCAGTTCTCCATGGCCTGTCCTGCCTTTCTGGATTTTACACTTTTTTCAGATGGCCCTTTTGACCGGGGGGAAGTGAGACTTCATTGTAGTGCAGATTTCCTTTGCAAGTTTGCTTGGTTGGCCAAAAAGGGCGTATGCGTTTTTTCCTGAATATATTCAGGAAATAACGCATACGCCCTTTTTGGCCAAGTGCATCATTGTGGACGTTCTGCCTCTTTTCCTATGCTTTCAATGCAATTCCAGTCTACCTCCTGAAATCGGTTTCCTGCAATTCTGCCCCGCTTTCAAGTCCTCTTGGCAGCCTTACTTCAGTCTATTTTTGGACGATAGCTGTCATTTATAACTCTGCAGGTTTGTGAATTACAGTGCCCCTGAGCTCCTTTCTTCAACTCGCTTTCTTGTGACCTGGCCACAACACCGCAGGATGGCTTCAGGCCCTAATCTGGTTCTGGCACGGCACGCTGAGCCTTTGGTTAATTCCTCTTCCTGGTGGGAAATGAGAGTTAAATTTGCCCATCCAGACACCTCCAGCTAGTCTCTCATTGGATCTCGCTATTCCTGTTCATCTTCCGCAGAAATTGCAAACTGGGCCAAACAGGAGGTTAAAGGGACTGACTCTCCAAGTGGGGAGAGTGTTAGTAAAGCGTCTGGAATGTTGCACCCGAGTACCAGGGTACGAAAACTGAGACATATTTGAACACGTCTCCCGATCACATGGTTGATCATACTCTAGGTTCCACATGCATGTTTTAGCTGAAGGAAGAATACCTTAAACCTGGGTAGTTGAAACCCGTGGAATGGGTACCATGCAATATGACTTCAAAGGGTCTTCATTTGCTCACGAACCTCTCCAATCCTATCACTGCTGCGTTTATGCCCCTGTACACATGCTTGATTCTCTTTCGGAGACATAGCAATACATAGGTTTTAAGATACTTACTAGTCAGGTACATTCTTAGGCGTTTAATATGGGGTGTTGAGTCCATTTAGTTGAGCAAGGAGTAGCCCTTGTGTATTCCATATTTGGCTTAAGGAACTTTATCTGTGCTCATTTCAATCTCTGGTTTTATGCAGCACCCCAACTCACCTTTACTCTTAAGCAAGCATAAGTTGGTTTTCTAAATTTGAGACCCTGTTCTGTTTTGGAATTCAGTTCCTGTGTAGCCAAGTTTACATTCCGTGTATTAGTGATATCTTTTGATGTTTCTTTTTCTGTGTGACTTATTTCAGTTAGAATCATCGTACTTGAATCCACTCATTATGCTGTTACGGGCCTGATGACATAGATTTCATTGCAGAGTGATATTGCTTTGTAAGTAAATACCACAACATCTTTATCCATTTTTCACTTTCTGCGATGTTGAACTTGTACTGTAAACGAGGTTCTTGTAAACAGAGGCGTCCCAAACTTTGGGATGGCTGTGTCTTTTTGATTTTAATTTCCCTAAGCTATAGGACCATAAGTGGCAGTGCCCTAGGCTCTGTTGCTTTGTTTTTTAGATGTTTCAGGAAACACCATACACTTCTCCCGAGTGGTTGTTGGCAATTTACATCCCGCCCATCAGCATAACAAGGCTCCCAGTTCTCCATGGCCTGTCCTGCCTTTCTGGATTTTACACTTTTTTCAGATGGCCCTTTTGACCGGGGGGAAGTGAGACTTCATTGTAGTGCAGATTTCCTTTGCAAGCTTGCTTGGTTGGCCAAAAAGGGCGTATGCGTTTTTTCCTGAATATATTCAGGAAAAAACGCATACGCCCTTTTTGGCCAAGTGCATCATTGTGGACGTTCTGCCTCTTTTCCTATGCTTTCAATGCAATTCCAGTCTACCTCCTGAAATCGGTTTCCTGCAATTCTGCCCCGCTTTCAAGTCCTCTTGGCAGCCTTACTTCAGTCTATTTTTGGACAATAGGTGTCATTTATAACTCTGCAGGTTTGTGAATTACAGTGCCCCTGAGCTCCTTTCTTCAACTCGCTTTCTTTTGAGCTGGCCGCAACACTGCTGGATGGCTTCAGGCCTTAATCTGGTTCCAGTACGGCACGCTGAGCCTTTGGTTATTTCCTCTTCCTGGTGGGAAATGAGAGTTAAATTTGCCCGTCCAGACACCTCCAGCTAGCCTCTCATTGGTTCTCGCTATTCCTGTTCATCTTCCGCAGAAATTGCAAACTGGGCCAAACAGGAGGTTAAAGGCGCTGACTCTCCAATTCGGGAGAGTGTGAGTAAAGCGTCTGGAATGTTGCACCCGAGTACCAGGGGAGGAAAACTGAGTCATATTTGAACACGTCTCCCGATCAGATGGTTGATCATACTCTGGGTTGCACATGCATGTTTTAGCTGAAGGAAGAATACCTAAAACCTGGGTATTTGAAACCCGTGGAATGGGTACCATGCAATATGAGTTCAAAGGGTCTTCATTTGCTCACCGAACCTCTCCAATCCTATCACTGCTGCGTTTATGACCCTGTACACATGCTTGATTCTCTTTCAGAGACATAGCAATCCATAGGTTTTAAGATACTTACTAGTCAGGTACATTCTTAGGCGTTTAATATGGGGTGTTGAGTCCATTTCGTTGAGCAAGGAGTAGCTGTTGTCTATTCCATATTTGGCTTAAGGAACTTTATCTGTGCTCATTTCAATCTCTGGTTTTATGCAGCACCCCAACTCACCTTTACCCTTAAGCAAGCATAAGTTGGTTTTCTAAATTTGAGACCCTCTTCTGTTCTGTAATTCAGTTCCTGTGTAGCCAAGTTTCCATTCCATGTATTACTGATATCTTATGATGTTTCTTTTTCTGTGTGACTTATTTCAGTTAGAATCATCATACCTGAATCCACTCATTGTGCTGCTAAGGGCCTGATGACATAGATTTCATTGCTGAGTGATATTGCTTTGTAAGTGAATACCACAACTTCTTTATCCATTTTTCACTTTCTGCGATGTTGAACTTGTACTGTAAACGAGGTTCTTGTATACAGAGCCGTTCCAAACTTTGGGGTGGCTGTGTCTTTTTGATTTTAATTTCCCTAAGCTATAGGACCATAAGTGGAAGTGCCCAAGGTTCTGTTGCTTTGTTTTTTAGATGTTTCAGGAAACACCATACACTTCTCCCGAGTGGTTGTTGGCAATTTACATCCCGCCCATCAGCATAACAAGGCTCCTAGTTCTCCATGGCCTGTCCTGCCTTTCTGGATTTTACACTTTTTTCAGATGGCCCTTTTGACCGGGGGGAAGTGAGACTTCATTGTAGCGCAGATTTCCTTTGCAAGCTTGCTTGGTTGGCCAAAAAGGGCGTATGCGTTTTTTCCTGAATATATTCAGGAATAAACGCATACGCCCTTTTTGGCCAAGTGCATCATTGTGGACGTTCTGCCTCTTTTCCTATGCTTTCAATGCAATTCCAGTCTACCTCCTGAAATCGGTTTCCTGCAATTCTGCCCCGCTTTCAAGTCCTCTTGGCAGCCTTACTTCAGTCTATTTTTGGACGATAGCTGTCATTTATAACTCTGCAGGTTTGTGAATTACAGTGCCCCTGAGCTCCTTTCTTCAACTCACTTTATTTTGAGCTGGCCGCAACACCGCAGGATGGCTTCAGGCCCTAATCTGGTTCCGGTACGGCATGCTGAGCCTTTGGTTATTTCCTCTTCCTGGTGGGAAATGAGAGTTAAATTTGACCGTCCAGACACCTCCAGCTAGCCTCTCATTGGTTCTCGCTATTCCTGTTCATCTTCTGCAGAAATTGCAAACTGGGCCAAACAGGAGGTTAAAGGCGCTGACTCTCCAAGTCGGGAGAGTGTTAGTAAAGCGTCTGGAATGTTGCACCCGAGTACCAGGGGAGGAAAACTGAGACATATTTGAACACGTCTCCCGATCACATGGTCGATCATACTCTGGGTTCCACATGCATGTTTTAGCTGAAGGAAGAATACCTAAAACCTGGGTAGTTGAAACCCGTGGAATGGGTACCATGCAATATGACTTCAAAGGGTCTTCATTTGCTCACCGAACCTCTCCAATCCTATCACTGCTGCGTTTATGCCCCTGTACACATGCTTGATTCTCTTTCGGAGACATAGCAATCCATAGGTTTTACGATACTTACTAGTCAGGTACATTCTTAGGCGTTTAATATGCGGTGTTGAGTCCATTTCGTTGAGCAAGGAGTAGCTCTTGTCTATTCCATATTTGACTTAAGGAACTTTATCTGTGCTCATTTCAATCTCTGGTTTTATGCAGCACCCCAACTCACCTTTACCCTTAAGCAAGCATAAGTTGGTTTTCTAAATTTGAGACCCTGTTCTGTTCTGTAATTCAATTCCTGTGTAGCCAAGTTTACATTCCGTGTATTACTGATATCTTATGATGTTTCTTTTTCTGTGTGACTTATTTCAGTTAGAATCATCATACCTGAATCCACTCATTGTGATGCTAAGGGCCTGATGACATAGATTTCATTGCTGAGTGATATTGCTTTGTAAGTAAATACCACAACTTCTTTATCCATTTTTCACTTTCTGCGATGTTGAACTTGTACTGTAAACGAGGTTCTTGTAAACAGAGGCGTCCCAAACTTTGGGGTGGCTGTGTCTTTTTGATTTTAATTTCCCTAAGCTATAGGAACATAAGTGGCAGTGCCCTAGGCTCTGTTGCTTTGTTTTTTAGATGTTTCAGGAAACACCATACACTTCTCCCGAGTGTCTGTTGGCAATTTACATCCCGCCCATCAGCATAACAAGGCTCCCAGTTCTCCATGGCCAGTCCTGCCTTTCTGGATTTTACACTTTTTTCAGATGGCCCTTTTGACCAGGGGGAAGTGAGACTTCATTGTAGTGCAGATTTCCTTTGCAAGCTTGCTTGGTTGGCCAAAAAGGGCGTATGCGTTTTTTCCTGAATATATTCAGGAAAAAACGCATACACACTTTTTGGCCAAGTGCATCATTGTGGACGTTCTGCCTCTTTTCCTATGCTTTCAATGCAATTCCAGTCTACCTCCTGAAATCGGTTTCCTGCAATTCTGCCCCGCTTTCAAGTCCTCTTGGCAGCCTTACTTCAGTCTATTTTTGGACGATAGCTGTCATTTATAACTCTGCAGGTTTGTGAATTACAGTGCCCCTGAGCTCCTTTCTTCAACTCGCTTTCTTGTGTCCTGGCCGCAACACCACAGGATGGCTTCAGGCCCTAATATGGTTCCGACCCGGCATGCTGAGCCTTTGGTTAATTCCTCTTCCTGGTGGGAAATGAGAGTTAAATTTGCCCGTCCAGACACCTCCAGCTAGCCTCTCATTGGTTCTCGCTATTCCTGTTCATCTTCCGCAGAAATTGCAAACTGGGCCAAACAGGAGGTTAAAGGGACTGACTCTCCAAGTGGGGAGAGTGTTAGTAAAGCGTCTGGAATGTTGCACCCGAGTACCAGGGGAGGAAAACTGAGACATATTTGAACATTTCTCCCGTTCACATGGTTGATCATACTCTGGGTTCCACATGCATGTTTTAGCTGAAGGAAGAATACCTAAAACCTGGGTAGTTGAAACCCGTGGAATGGGTACCATGCAATATGACTTCAAAGGGTCTTCATTTGCTCACCAAACCTCTCCAATCCTATCACTGCTGCGTTTATGCCCCTGTACACATGCTTGATTCTCTTTCGGAGACATAGCAATCTATAGGTTTTAAGATACTTACTAGTCAGGTACATTCTTAGGCGTTTAATATGCGGTGTTGAGTCCATTTCGTTGAGCAAGGAGTAGCTCTTGTCTATTCCATATTTGGCTTAAGGAACTTTATCTGTGCTCATTTCAATCTCTGGTTTTATGCAGCACCCCAACTCACCTTTACCCTTAAGCAAGCATAAGTTGGTTTTCTAAATTTGAGACCCTGTTCTGTTCTGTAATTCAGTTCCTGTGTAGCCAAGTTTCCATTCCGTGTATTACTGATATCTTATGATGTTTCTTTTTCTGTGTGACTTATTTCAGTTAGAATCATCATACCTGAATCCACTCATTGTGATGCTAAGGGCCTGATGACACAGATTTCATTGCTGAGTGATATTGCTTTGTAAGTAAATACCACAACTTCTTTATCCATTTTTCACTTTCTGCGATGTTGAACTTGTACTGTAAACGAGGTTCTTGTAAACAGAGCCGTTCCAAACTTTGGGGTGGCTGTGTCTTTTTGATTTTAATTTCCCTAAGCTACAGGACCATAAGTGGAAGTGCCCTAGGTTCTGTTGCTTTGTTTTTTAGATGTTTCAGGAAACACCATACACTTCTCCCGAGTGGTTGTTGGCAATTTACATCCCGCCCATCAGCATAACAAGGCTCCCAGTTCTCCATGACCTGTCCTGCCTTTCTGGATTTTACACTTTTTTCAGATGGCCCTTTTGACCGGGGGGAAGTGAGACTTCATTGTAGTGCAGATTTCCTTTGCAAGCTTGCTTGGTTGGCCAAAAAGGGCGTATGCGTTTCTTCCTGAATATATTCAGGAAAAAACTCATACGCCCTTTTTGGCCAAGTGCATCATTGTGGACGTTCTGCCTCTTTTCCTATGCTTTCAATGCAATTCCAGTCTACCTCCTGAAATCGGTTTCCTGCAATTCTGCCCCGCTTTCAAGTCCTCTTGGCAGCCTTACTTCAGTCTATTTTTGGACGATAGCTGTCATTTATAACTCTGCAGTTTTGTGAATTACAGTGCCCTTGAGCTCCTTTCTTCAACTCGCTTTCTTTTGAGCTGGCCGCAACACCGCAGGATGGCTTCAGGCCCTAATCTGGTTCCGGCACGGCACGCTGAGCCTTTGGTTATTTCCTCTTCCTGGTGGGAAATGAGAGTTAAATTTGCCCGTCCAGACACCTCCAGCTAGCCTCTCATTGGTTCTCGCTATTCCTGTTCATCTTCCGCAGAAATTGCAAACTGTGCCAAACAGGAGGTTAAAGGCGCTGACTCTCCAAGTGGGGAGAGTGTTAGTAAAGCGTCTGGAATGTTGCACCCGAGTACCAGGGGAGGAAAACTGAGACATATTTGAACACGTCTCCCGATCACATGGTTGATCATACTCTGGGTTCCACATGCATGTTTTAGCTGAAGGAAGAATACCTAAAACCTGGGTAGTTGAAACCCGTGGAATGGGTACCATGCAATATGACTTCAAAGGGTCTTCATTTGCTCACCGAACCTCTCCAATCCTATCACTGCTGCGTTTATGCCCCTGTACACATGCTTGATTCTCTTTCGGAGACATAGCAATCCATAGGTTTTAAGATACTTACTAGTCAGGTACATTCTTAGGCGTTTAATATGGGGTTTTGAGTCCATTTCGTTGAGCAAGGAGTAGCTCTTGTCTATTCCATATTTGGCTTAAGGAACTTTATCTGTGCTCATTTCAATCTCTGGTTTTATGCAGCACCCCAACTCACCTTTACCCTTAAGCAAGCATAAGTTGGTTTTCTAAATTTGAGACCCTGTTCTGTTTTGGAATGCAGTTCCTGTGTAGCCAAGTTTACATTCCGTGTATTATTGATATCTTATGATGTTTCTTTTTCTGTGTGACTTATTTCAGTTAGAATCATCGTACCTGAATCCACTCATTATGCTGCTACGGGCCTGATGACATAGATTTCATTGCTGAGTGATACTGCATTGTATGTAAGTACCACAAGTTCTTTATCCATTTTTCACTTTCTGCGATGTTGAACTTGTACTGTAAACGAGGTTCTTGTAAACAGGGCCGTTCCAAACTTTGGGGTGGCTGTGTCTTTTTGATTTTAATTTCCCTAAGCTATAGGACCATAAGTGGCAGTGCCCTAGGCTCTGTTGCTTTGATATTTAGATGTTTCAGGAAACACCATACACTTCTCCCGAGTGTCTGTTGGCAATTTACATCCCGCCCATCAGCATAACAAGGCTCCCAGTTCTCCATGGCCTGTCCTGCCTTTCTGGATTTTACACTTTTTTCAGATGGCCCTTTTGACCGGGGGGAAGTGAGACTTCATTGTAGTGCAGATTTCCTTTGCAAGCTTGCTTGGTTGGTCAAAAAGGGCGTATGCGTTTTTTCCTGAATATATTCAGGAAAAAACGCATACGCCCTTTTTGGCCAAGTGCATCATTGTGGACGTTCTGCCTCTTTTCCTATGCTTTCAATGCAATTCCAGTCTACCTCCTGAAATCGGTTTCCTGCAATTCTGCCCCGCTTTCAAGTCCTCTTGGCAGCCTTACTTCAGTCTATTTTTGGACGATAGCTGTCATTTATAACTCTGCAGGTTTGTGAATTACAGTGCCCCTGAGCTCCTTTCTTCAACTCGCTTTCTTTTGAGCTGGCCGCAACACCGCAGGATGGCTTCAGGCCCTAATCTGATTCCGGCACGGCACGCTGAGCCTTTGGTTATTTCCTCTTCCTGTTGGGAAATGAGAGTTAAATTTGCCCGTCCAGACACCTCCAGCTAGCCTCTCATTGGTTCTCGCTATTCCTGTTCATCTTCCGCAGAAATTGCAAACTGTGCCAAACAGGAGGTTAAAGGCGCTGACTCTCCAAGTGGGGAGAGTGTTAGTAAAGCGTCTGGAATGTTGCACCCGAGTACCAGGGGAGGAAAACTGAGACATATTTGAACACGTCTCCCGATCACATGGTTGATCATACTCTGGGTTCCACATGCATGTTTTAGCTGAAGGAAGAATACCTAAAACCTGGGTAGTTGAAACCCGTGGAATGGGTACCATGCAATATGACTTCAAAGGGTCTTCATTTGCTCACCGAACCTCTCCAATCCTATCACTGCTGCGTTTATGCCCCTGTACACATGCTTGATTCTCTTTCGGAGACATAGCAATCCATAGGTTTTAAGATACTTACTAGTCAGGTACATTCTTAGGCGTTTAATATGGGGTGTTGAGTCCATTTCGTTGAGCAAGGAGTAGCTCTTGTCTATTCCATATTTGGCTTAAGGAACTTTGTCTGTGCTCATTTCAATCTCTGGTTTTATGCAGCACCCCAACTCACCTTTCCCCTTAAGCAAGCATAAGTTGGTTTTCTAAATTTGAGACCCTGTTCTGTTTTAGAATGCAGTTCCTGTGTAGCCAAGTTTACATTCCGTGTATTAGTGATATCTTATGATGTTTCTTTTTCTGTGTGACTTATTTCAGTTAGAATCATCTTACCTGAATCCACTCATTATGCTGCTACAGGCCTGATGACATAGATTTCATTGCTGAGTGATACTGCATTGTACGTAAGTACCACAAGTTCTTTATCCATTTTTCAATTTCTCTGATATTGAACTTGTACGGTAAACGAGGTTCTTGTAAACAGAGGCGTCCCAAACTTTTGGGTGGCTGTGTCTTTTTGATTGTAATTTCCCTAAGCTATAGGACCATAAGTCGCAGTGCCCTAGGCTCTGTTGCTTTGATTTTTAGATGTTTCAGGAAACACCATACACTTCTCCCGAGTGTCTGTTGGCAATTTACATCCCGCCCATCAGCATAACAAGGCTCCCAGTTCTCCATGGCCTGTCCTGCCTTTCTGGATTTTACACTTTTTTCAGATGGCCCTTTTGACCGGGGGGAAGTGAGACTTCATTGTAGTGCAGATTTCCTTTGCATGCATGCTTGGTTGGCCAAAAAGGGTGTATGCGTTTTTTCCTGAATATATTCAGGAAAAAACGCATACGCCCTTTTTGGCCAAGTGCATCATTGTGGACGTTCTGCCTCTTTTCCTATGCTTTCAATGCAATTCCAGTCTACCTCCTGAAATCGGTTTCCTGCAATTCTGCCCCGCTTTCAAGTCCTCTTGGCAGCCTTACTTCAGTCTATTTTTGGACAATAGCTGTCATTTATAACTCTGCAGGTTTGTGAATTACAGTGCCCCTGAGCTCCTTTCTTCAACTCGCTTTCTTTTGAGCTGGCCGCAACACCGCAGGATGGCTTCAGGCCCTAATCTGGTTCCGGTGCGGCACGCTGAGCCTTTGGTTATTTCATCTTCCTGGTGGGAAATGAGAGTTAAATTTACCCGTCCAGACACCTCCAGCTATCCTCTCATTGGTTCTCACTATTCCTGTTCATCTTCCGCAGAAATTGCAAACTGGGCCAAACAGGAGGTTAAAGGCGCTGACTCTCCAAGTGGGGAGAGTGTTAGTAAAGCATCTGGAATGTTGCACCCGAGTACCAGGGGAGGAAAACTGAGACATATTTGAACACGTCTCCCGTTCACATGGTTGATCATACTTGGGTTCCACATGCATGTTTTAGCTGAAGGAAGAATACCTTAAACCTGGAGAGTTGAGACCCGTGTAATGGGTACCATGCAATATGACTTCAAAGGGTCTTCATTTGCTCACCGAACCTCTCCAATCCTATCACTGCTGCGTTTATGCCCCTGTACACATGCTTGATTCTCTTTTGGAGACGTAGCAATCCATAGGTTTTAAGATACTTACTAGTCAGGTACATTCTTAGGCGTTTAATATGCGGTGTTGAGTCCATTTCGTTGAGCAAGGAGTAGCTCTTGTCTATTCCATATTTGACTTAAGGAACTTTATCTGTGCTCATTTCAATCTCTGGTTTTATGAAGCACCCCAACTCACCTTTACCCTTAAGCAAGCATAAGTTGGTTTTCTAAATTTGAGACCCTGTTCTGTTCTGTAATTCAGTTCCTGTGTAGCCAAGTTTACATTCCGCGTATTACTGATATCTTATGATGTTTCTTTTTCTGTGTGACTTATTTCAGTTAGAATCATCATACCTGAATCCACTCATTGTGATGCTAAGGGCCTGATGACATAGATTTCATTGCTGAGTGATATTGCTTTGTAAGTAAATACCACAACTTCTTTATCCATTTTTCACTTTCTGCGATGTTGAACTTGTACTGTAAACGAGGTTCTTGTAAACAGAGGCGTCCCAAACTTTGGGGTGGCTGTGTCTTTTTGATTTTAATTTCCCTAAGCTATAGGACCATAAGTGGCAGTGCCCTAGGCTCTCTTGCTTTGTTTTTTAGATGTTTCAGGAAACACCATACACTTCTCCCGAGTGTCTGTTGGCAATTTACATCCCGCCCATCAGCATAACAAGGCTCCCAGTTCTCCATGGCCTGTCCTGCCTTTCTGGATTTTACACTTTTTTCAGATGGCCCTTTTGACCGGGGGGAAGTGAGACTTCATTGTAGTGCAGATTTCCTTTGCAAGCTTGCTTGGTTGGCCAAAAAGGGCGTATGCGTTTTTTCCTGAATATATTCAGGAAAAAACGCATACGCCCTTTTTGGCCAAGTGCATCATTGTGGACGTTCTGCCTCTTTTCCTATGCTTTCAATGCAATTCCAGTCTAGCTCCTGAAATCGGTTTCCTGCAATTCTGCCCCGCTTTCAAGTCCTCTTGGCAGCCTTACTTCAGTCTATTTTTGGACGATAGCTGTCATTTATAACTCTGCAGGTTTGTGAATTACAGTGCCCCTGAGCTCCTTTCTTCAACTTGCTTTCTTTTGACCTGCCCACAACACCGCAGGATGGCTTCAGGCCCTAATCTGGTTCCGGCACGGCACGCTGAGCCTTTGGTTATTTCCTCTTCCTGGTGGGAAATGAGAGTTAAATTTGCCCGTCCAGACACCTCCAGCTAGTCTCTCATTGGTTCTCGCTATTCCTGTTCATCTTCCGCAGAAATTGCAAACTGGGCCAAACAGGAGGTTAAAGGCGCTGACTCTCCAAGTGGGGAGAGTGTTAGTAAAGCGTCTGGAATGTTGCACCCGAGTACCAGGGGAGGAAAACTGAGACATATTTGAACACGTCTCCCGTTCACATGGTTGATCATACTTGGGTTCCACATGCATGTTTTAGCTGAAGGAAGAATACCTAAAATCTGGGTAGTTGAAACCCGTGGAATGGGTACCATGCAATATGACTTCAAAGGGTCTTCATTTGCTCACCGAACCTCTCCAATCCTATCACTGCTGCATTTATGCCCCTGTACACATGCTTGATTCTCTTTCGGAGACATAGCAATCCATAGGTTTTAAGATACTTACTAGTCAGGTACATTCTTAGGCGTTTAATATGGGGTGTTGAGTCCATTTCGTTGAGCTAGGAGTAGCTCTTGTCTATTCCATATTTGGCTTAAGGAACTTTATCTGTGCTCATTTCAATCTCTGGTTTTATGCAGCACCCCAACTCACCTTTCCCCTTAAGCAAGAATAAGTTGGTTTTCTAAATGTGAGACCCTGTTCTGTTCTGTAATTCAGTTCCTGTGTAGCCAAGTTTACATTCCGTGTATTACTGATATCTTATGATGTTTCTTTTTCTGTGTGACTTATTTCAGTTAGAATCATCGTACCTGAATCCACTCATTGTGCTGCTAAGGGCCTGATGACACAGATTTCATTGCTGAGTGATACTGCATTGTAAGTAAATACCACAACTTCTTTATCCATTTTTCACTTTCTGTGATGTTGAACTTGTACTGTAAACGAGGTTCTTGTAAACAGAGGCGTCCCAAACTTTGGGGTGGCTGTGTCTTTTTGATTTTAATTTCCCTAAGCTATAGGACCATAAGTGGTAGTGCCCTAGGCTCTGTTGCTTTGTTTTTTAGATGTTTCAGGAAACACCATACACTTCTCCCGAGTGGTTGTTGGCAATTTACATCCCGCCCGTCAGCATAACAAGGCTCCCAGTTCTCCATGGCCTGTCCTGCCTTTCTGGATTTTACACTTTTTTCAGATGGCCCTTTTGACCGGGGGAAAGTGAGACTTCATTGTAGTGCAGATTCCTTTGCAAGCTTGCTTGGTTGGCCAAAAAGGGCGTATGCGTTTTTTCCTGAATATATTCAGGAAAAAACGCATACGCCCTTTTTGGCCAAGTGCATCATTGTGGACGTTCTGCCTCTTTTCCTATGCTTTCAATGCAATTCCAGTCTACCTCCTGAAATCGGTTTCCTGCAATTCTGCCCTGCTTTCAAGTCCTCTTGGCGGCCTTACTTCAGTCTATTTTTGGACGATAGCTGTCATTTATAACTCTGCAGGTTTGTGAATTACAGTGCCCCTGAGCTCCTTTCTTCAACTCGCTTTCTTGTGACCTAGCCGCAACACCGCAGGATGGCTTCAGGCCCTAATCTGGTTCCGGCCCGGCATGCTGAGCCTTTGGTTAATTCCTCTTCCTGGTGGGAAATGAGAGTTAAATTTGCCCGTCCAGACACCTCCAGCTAGCCTCTCATTGGTTCTCGCTATTCCTGTTCATCTTCCGCAGAAATTGCAAACTGGGCCAAACAGGAGGTTAAAGGGACTGACTCTCCAAGTGGGGAGAGTGTTAGTAAAGCGTCTGGAATGTTGCACCCGAGTACCAGGGTACGAAAACTGAGACATATTTGAACACGTCTCCCGATCACATGGTTGATCATACTCTAGGTTCCACATGCATGTTTTAGCTGAAGGAAGAATACCTTAAACCTGGGTAGTTGAAACCCGTGGAATGGGTACCATGCAATATGACTTCAAAGGGTCTTCATTTGCTCACCGAACCTCTCCAATCCTATCACTGCTGCGTTTATGCCCCTGTACACATGCTTGATTCTCTTTCGGAGACATAGCAATCCATAGGTTTTAAGATACTTACTAGTCAGGTACATTCTTAGGCGTTTAATATGGGGTGTTGAGTCCATTTCGTTGAGCAAGGAGTAGCTCTTGTCTATTCCATATTTGGCTTAAGGAACTTTATCTGTGCTCATTTCAATCTCTGGTTTTATGCAGCACCCCAACTCACCTTTACCCTTAAGCAAGCATAAGTTGGTTTTCTAAATTTGAGACCCTGTTCTGTTCTGTAATTCAGTTCCTGTGTAGCCAAGTTTACATTCCGTGTATTACTGATATCTTATGATGTTTCTTTTTCTGTGTGACTTATTTCAGTTAGAATCATCATACCTGAATCCACTCATTGTGCTGCTAAGGGCCTGATGACACAGATTTCATTGCTGAGTGATATTGCTTTGTAAGTAAATACCACAACTTCTTTATCCATTTTTCACTTTCTGCGATGTTGAACTTGTACTGTAAACGAGGTTCTTGTAAACAGAGCAGTTCCAAACTTTGGGGTGGCTGTGTCTTTTTGATTTTAATTTCCCTAAGCTATAGGACCATAAGTGGAAGTGCCCTAGGTTCTGTTGCTTTGTTTTTTCGATGTTTCAGGAAACACCATACACTTCTCCCGAGTGATTGTTGGCAATTTACATCCCGCCCATCAGCATAACAAGGCTCCCAGTTCTCCATGGCCTGTCCTGCCTTTCTGGATTTTACACTTTTTTCAGATGGCCCTTTTGACCGGGGGGAAGTGAGACTTCATTGTAGTGCAGATTTCCTTTGCAAGCTTGCTTGGTTGGCCAAAAAGGGCGTATGCGTTTTTTCCTGAATATATTCAGGAAAAAACGCATACGCCCTTTTTGGCCAAGTGCATCATTGTGGACGTTCTGCCTCTTTTCCTATGCTTTCAATGCAATTCCAGTCTACCTCCTGAAATCGGTTTCCTGCAATTCTGCCCCGCATTCAAGTCCTCTTGGCAGCCTTACTTCAGTCTATTTTTGGACGATAGCTGTCATTTATAACTCTGCAGGTTTGTGAATTACAGTGCCCCTGAGCTCCTTTCTTCAACTCGCTTTCTTGTGACCTGGCCGCAACACCGCAGGATGGCTTCAGGCCCTAATCTGGTTCCGGCCCGGCATGCTGAGCCTTTGGTTAATTCCTCTTCCTGGTGGGAAATGAGAGTTAAATTTGCCCGTCCAGACACCTCCAGCTAGCCTCTCATTGGTTCTCGCTATTCCTGTTCATCTTCCGCAGAAATTGCAAACTGGGCCAAACAGGAGGTTAAAGGGACTGACTCTCCAAGTGGGGAGAGTGTTAGTAAAGCGTCTGGAATGTTGCACCCGAGTACCAGGGGAGGAAAACTGAGACATATTTGAACACGTCTCCCATTCACATGGTTGATCATACTCTGGGTTCCACATGCATGTTTTAGCTGAAGGAAGAATACCTTAAACATGGAGAGTTGAGACCCGTGGAATGGGTACCATGCAATATGACTTCAAAGGGTCTTCATTTGCTCACCGAACCTCTCCAATCCTATCACTGCTGCGTTTATTCCCCTGTACACACGCTTGATTCTCTTTTGGAGACATAGCAATCCATAGGTTTTTAGATACTTACTAGTCAGGTACATACTTAGGCGTTTAATATGGGGTGTTGAGTACATTTCGTTGAGCAAGGAGTAGCTCTTGTCTATTCCATATTTGGCTTAAGGAACTTTATCTGTGCTCATTTCAATCTCTGGTTTTATGCAGCACCCCAACTCACCTTTCCCCTTAAGCAAGCATAAGTTGGTTTTCTAAATTTGAGACCCTGTTCTGTTTTGGAATGCAGTTCCTGTGTAGCCAAGTTTACATTCCGTGTATTAGTGATATCTTATGATGTTTCTTTTTCTGTGTGACTTATTTCAGTTAGAATCATCGTACCTGAATCCACTCATTATGCTGCTACGGGCCTGATGACATAGATTTCATTGCTGAGTGATACTGCATTGTACGTAAGTACCACAAGTTCTTTGTCCATTTTTCACTTTCTCTGATATTGAACTTGTTCGGTAAACGAGGTTCTTGTAAACAGAGGCGTCCCAAACTTTGGGGTGGCTGTGTCTTTTTGATTTTAATTTCCCTAAGCTATAGGACCATAAGTGGAAGTGCCCTAGGCTCTGTTGCTTTGTTTTTTAGATGTTTCAGGAAACACCATACACTTCTCCCGAGTGGTTGTTGGCAATTTACATCCCGCCCATCAGCATAACAAGGCTCCCAGTTCTCCATGGCCTGTCCTGCCTTTCTGGATTTTACACTTTTTTCAGATGGCCCTTTTGACCGGGGGGGAAGTGAGACTTCATTGTAGTGCAGATTTCCTTTGCAAGCTTGCTTGGTTGGCCAAAAAGGGCGTATGCGTTTTTTCCTGAATATATTCAGGAAAAAACGCATACGCCCTTTTTGGCCAAGTGCATCATTGTGGACGTTCTGCCTCTTTTCCTATGCTTTGAATGCAATTCCAGTCTACCTCCTGAAATCGGTTTCCTGCAATTCTGCCCTGCTTTCAAGTCCTCTTGGCGGCCTTACTTCAGTCTATTTTTGGACGATAGCTGTCATTTATAACTCTGCAGGTTTGTGAATTACAGTGCCCCTGAGCTCCTTTCTTCAACTCGCTTTCTTGTGACCTAGTCGCAACACCGCAGGATGGCTTCAGGCCCTAATCTGGTTCCGGCCCGGCATGCTGAGCCTTTGGTTAATTCCTCTTCCTGGTGGGAAATGAGAGTTAAATTTGCCCGTCCAGACACCTCCAGCTAGCCTCTCATTGGTTCTCGCTATTCCTGTTCATCTTCCACAGAAATTGCAAACTGGGCCAAACAGGAGGTTAAAGGGACTGACTCTCCAAGTGGGGAGAGTGTTAGTAAAGCGTCTGGAATGTTGCACCCGAGTACCAGGGGAGGAAAACTGAGACATATTTGAACACGTCTCCCGATCACATGGTTGATCATACTCTAGGTTCCACATGCATGTTTTAGCTGAAGGAAGAATACCTTAAACCTGGGTAGTTGAAACCCGTGGAATGGGTACCATGCAATATGACTTCAAAGGTTCTTTATTTGCTCGCCGAACCTCTCCAATCCTATCACTGCTGCGTTTATGCCCCTGTACACATGCTTGATTCTCTTTCGGAGACATAGCAATCCATAGGTTTTAAGATACTTACTAGTTAGGTACATTCTTAGGCGTTTAATATGGGGTGTTGTGTCCATTTCGTTGAGCAAGGAGTAGCTCTTGTCTATTCCATATTTGGCTTAAGGAACTTTATCTGTGCTCATTTCAATCTCTGGTTTTATGCAGCACCCCAACTCACCTTTACCCTTAAGCAAGCATAAGTTGGTTTTCTAAATTTGAGACCCTGTTCTGTTCTGTAATTCAGTTCCTGTGTAGCCAAGTTTACATTCCGTGTATTACTGATATCTTATGATGTTTCTTTTTCTGTGTGACTTACTTCAGTTAGAATCATCATACCTGAATCCACTCATTGTGCTGCTAAGGGCCTGATGACACAGATTTCATTGCTGAGTGATATTGCTTTGTAAGTAAATACCACAACTTCTTTATCCATTTTTCACTTTCTGCGATGTTGAACTTGTACTGTAAACGAGGTTCTTGTAAACAGAGCCATTCCAAACTTTGGGGTGGCTGTGTCTTTTTGATTTTAATTTCCCTAAGCTATAGGACCATAAGTGGAAGTGCCCTAGGTTCTGTTGCTTTGTTTTTTCGATGTTTCAGGAAACACCATACACTTCTCCCGAGCGATTGTTGGCAATTTACATCCCGCCCATCAGCATAACAAGGCTCCCAGTTCTCCATGGCCTGTCCTGCCTTTCTGGATTTTACACTTTTTTCAGATGGCCCTTTTGACCGGGGGGAAGTGAGACTTCATTGTAGTGCAGATTTCCTTTGCAAGCTTGCTTGGTTGGCCAAAAAGGGCGTATGCGTTTTTTCCTGAATATATTCAGGAAAAAACGCATACGCCCTTTTTGGCCAAGTGCATCATTGTGGACGTTCTGCCTCTTTTCCTATGCTTTGAATGCAATTCCAGTCTACCTCCTGAAATCGGTTTCCTGCAATTCTGCCCTGCTTTCAAGTCCTCTTGGCGGCCTTACTTCAGTCTATTTTTGGACGATAGCTGTCATTTATAACTCTGCAGGTTTGTGAATTACAGTGCCCCTGAGCTCCTTTCTTCAACTCGCTTTCTTGTGACCTAGTCGCAACACCGCAGGATGGCTTCAGGCCCTAATCTGGTTCCGGCCCGGCATGCTGAGCCTTTGGTTAATTCCTCTTCCTGGTGGGAAATGAGAGTTAAATTTGCCCGTCCAGACACCTCCAGCTAGCCTCTCATTGGTTCTCGCTATTCCTGTTCATCTTCCACAGAAATTGCAAACTGGGCCAAACAGGAGGTTAAAGGGACTGACTCTCCAAGTGGGGAGAGTGTTAGTAAAGCGTCTGGAATGTTGCACCCGAGTACCAGGGGAGGAAAACTGAGACATATTTGAACACGTCTCCCGATCACATGGTTGATCATACTCTAGGTTCCACATGCATGTTTTAGCTGAAGGAAGAATACCTTAAACCTGGGTAGTTGAAACCCGTGGAATGGGTACCATGCAATATGACTTCAAAGGTTCTTTATTTGCTCGCCGAACCTCTCCAATCCTATCACTGCTGCGTTTATGCCCCTGTACACATGCTTGATTCTCTTTCGGAGACATAGCAATCCATAGGTTTTAAGATACTTACTAGTTAGGTACATTCTTAGGCGTTTAATATGGGGTGTTGTGTCCATTTCGTTGAGCAAGGAGTAGCTCTTGTCTATTCCATATTTGGCTTAAGGAACTTTATCTGTGCTCATTTCAATCTCTGGTTTTATGCAGCACCCCAACTCACCTTTACCCTTAAGCAAGCATAAGTTGGTTTTCTAAATTTGAGACCCTGTTCTGTTCTGTAATTCAGTTCCTGTGTAGCCAAGTTTACATTCCGTGTATTACTGATATCTTATGATGTTTCTTTTTCTGTGTGTCTTACTTCAGTTAGAATCATCATACCTGAATCCACTCATTGTGCTGCTAAGGGCCTGATGACACAGATTTCATTGCTGAGTGATATTGCTTTGTAAGTAAATACCACAACTTCTTTATCCATTTTTCACTTTCTGCGATGTTGAACTTGTACTGTAAACGAGGTTCTTGTAAACAGAGCCATTCCAAACTTTGGGGTGGCTGTGTCTTTTTGATTTTAATTTCCCTAAGCTATAGGACCATAAGTGGAAGTGCCCTAGGTTCTGTTGCTTTGTTTTTTCGATGTTTCAGGAAACACCATACACTTCTCCCGAGCGATTGTTGGCAATTTACATCCCGCCCATCAGCATAACAAGGCTCCCAGTTCTCCATGGCCTGTCCTGCCTTTCTGGATTTTACACTTTTTTCAGATGGCCCTTTTGACCGGGGGGAAGTGAGACTTCATTGTAGTGCAGATTTCCTTTGCAAGCTTGCTTGGTTGGCCAAAAAGGGCGTATGCGTTTTTTCCTGACGCATACGCCCTTTTTGGCCAAGTGCATCATTGTGGACGTTCTGCCTCTTTTCCTATGCTTTCAATGCAATTCCAGTCTACCTCCTGAAATCGGTTTCCTGCAATTCTGCCCCGCTTTCAAGTCCTCTTGGCAGCCTTACTTCAGTCTATTTTTGGACGATAGCTGTCATTTATAACTCTGCAGGTTTGTGAATTACAGTGCCCCTGAGCTCCTTTCTTCAACTCGCTTTCTTGTGACCTGGCCGCAACACCGCAGGATGGCTTCAGGCCCTAATCTGGTTCCGGCCCGGCATGCTGAGCCTTTGGTTAATTCCTCTTCCTGGTGGGAAATGAGAGTTAAATTTGCCCGTCCAGACACCTCCAGCTAGCCTCTCATTGGTTCTCGCTATTCCTGTTCATCTTCCGCAGAAATTGCAAACTGGGCCAAACAGGAGGTTAAAGGGACTGACTCTCCAAGTGGGGAGAGTGTTAGTAAAGCGTCTGGAATGTTGCACCCGAGTACCAGGGGAGGAAAACTGAGACATATTTGAACACGTCTCCCATTCACATGGTTGATCATACTCTGGGTTCCACATGCATGTTTTAGCTGAAGGAAGAATACCTTAAACCTGGAGAGTTGAGACCCGTGTAATGGGTACCATGCAATATGACTTCAAAGGGTCTTCATTTGCTCACCGAACCTCTCCAATCCTATCACTGCTGCGTTTATTCCCCTGTACACACGCTTGATTCTCTTTTGGAGACATAGCAATCCATAGGTTTTTAGATACTTACTAGTCAGGTACATACTTAGGCGTTTAATATGGGGTGTTGAGTCCATTTCGTTGAGCAAGGAGTAGCTCTTGTCTATTCCATATTTGGCTTAAGGAACTTTATCTGTGCTCATTTCAATCTCTGGTTTTATGCAGCACCCCAACTCACCTTTCCCCTTAAGCAAGCATAAGTTGGTTTTCTAAATTTGAGACCCTGTTCTGTTTTGGAATGCAGTTCCTGTGTAGCCAAGTTTACATTCCGTGTATTAGAGATATCTTATGATGTTTCTTTTTCTGTGTGACTTATTTCAGTTAGAATCATCGTACCTGAATCCACTCATTATGCTGCTACGGGCCTGATGACATAGATTTCATTGCTGAGTGATACTGCATTGTACGTAAGTACCACAAGTTCTTTATCCATTTTTCACTTTCTCTGATATTGAACTTGTACAGTAAACGAGGTTCTTGTAAACGGAGGCGTCCGAAACTTTGGGGTGGCTGTGTCTTTTTGATTTTAATTTCCCTAAGCTATAGGACCATAAGTGGAAGTGCCCTAGGTTCTGTTGCTTTGTTTTTTAGATGTTTCAGGAAACACCATACACTTCTCCCGAGTGGTTGTTGGCAATTTACATCCCGCCCATCAGCATAACAAGGCTCCCAGTTCTCCATGGCCTGTCCTGCCTTTCTGGATTTTACACATTTTCAGATGGCCCTTTTGACCGGGGGGAAGTGAGACTTCATTGTAGTGCAGATTTCCTTTGCAAGCTTGCTTGGTTGGCCAAAAAGGGCGTATGCGTTTTTTCCTGAATATATTCAGGAAAAAACGCATACGCCCTTTTTGGCCAAGTGCATCATTGTGGACGTTCTGCCTCTTTTCCTATGCTTTCAATGCAATTCCAGTCTACCTCCTGAAATCGGTTTCCTGCAATTCTGCCCCGCTTTCAAGTCCTCTTGGCAGCCTTACTTCAGTCTATTTTTGGACGATAGCTGTCATTTATAACTCTGCAGGTTTGTGAATTACAGTGCCCCTGAGCTCCTTTCTTCAACTCGCTTTCTTGTGACCTGGCCGCAACACCGCAGGATGGCTTCAGGCCCTAATCTGGTACCGGCCTGGCATGCTGAGCCTTTGGTTAATTCCTCTTCCTGGTGGGAAATGAGAGTTAAATTTGCCCGTCCAGACACCTCCAGGTAGCCTCTCATTGGTTCTCGCTATTCCTGTTCATCTTCCGCAGAAATTGCAAACTGGGCCAAACAGGAGGTTAAAGGGACTGACTCTCCAAGTGGGGAGAGTGTTAGTAAAGCGTCTGGAATGTTGCACCCGAGTACCAGGGGAGGAAAACTGAGACATATTTGAACACGTCTCCCATTCACATGGTTGATCATACTCTGGGTTCCACATGCATGTTTTAGCTGAAGGAAGAATACCATGAACATGGAGAGTTGAGACCCGTGGAATGGGTACCATGCAATATGACTTCAAAGGGTCTTCATTTGCTCACCGAACCTCTCCAATCCTATCACTGCTGCGTTTATTCCCCTGTACACACGCTTGATTCTCTTTTGGAGACATAGCAATCCATAGGTTTTAAGATACTTACTAGTCAGGTACATTCTTAGGGGTTTAATATGGGGTTTTGAGTCCATTTCGTTGAGCAAGGAGTAGCTCTTGTCTATTCCATATTTGGCTTAAGGAACTTTATCTGTGCTCATTTCAATCTCTGGTTTTATGCAGCACCCCAACTCACCTTTACCCTTAAGCAAGCATAAGTTGGTTTTCTAAATTTGAGACCCTGTTCTGTTTTGGAATGCAGTTCCTGTGTAGCCAAGTTTACATTCCGTGTATTAGTGATATCTTATGATGTTTCTTTTTCTGTGTGACTTATTTCAGTTAGAATCATCGTACCTGAATCCACTCATTATGCTGCTACGGGCCTGATGACATAGATTTCATTGCTGAGTGATACTGCATTGTACGTAAGTACCACAAGTTCTTTATCCATTTTTCACTTTCTGTGATGGTGAACTTGTACTGTAAACGAGGTTCTTGTAAACAGAGGCGTCCCAAACTTTGGGGTGGCTGTGTCTTTTTGATTTTAATTTCCCTAAGCTATAGGACCATAAGTGGAAGTGCCCTAGGTTCTGTTGCTATGTTTTTTAGATGTTTCAGGAAACACCATACACTTCTCCCGAGTGGTTGTTGGCAATTTACATCCCGCCCATCAGCATAACAAGGCTCCCAGTTCTCCATGGCCTGTCCTGCCTTTCTGGATTTTACACTTTTTTCAGATGGCCCTTTTGACCGGGGGGAAGTGAGACTTCATTGTAGTGCAGAGTTCCTTTGCAAGCTTGCTTGGTTGGCCAAAAAGGGCGTATGCGTTTTTTCCTGAATATATTCAGGAAAAAACGCATACGCCCTTTTTGGCCAAGTGCATCATTGTGGACGTTCTGCCTCTTTTCCTATGCTTTCAATGCAATTCCAGTCTACCTCCTGAAATCGGTTTCCTGCAATTCTGCCCTGCTTTCAAGTCCTCTTGGCGGCCTTACTTCAGTCTATTTTTGGACGATAGCTGTCATTTATAACTCTGCAGGTTTGTGAATTACAGTGCCCCTGAGCTCCTTTCTTCAACTCGCTTTCTTGTGACCTAGCGCAACACCGCAGGATGGCTTCAGGCCCTAATCTGGTTCCGGCCCGGCATGCTGAGCCTTTGGTTAATTCCTCTTCCTGGTGGGAAATGAGAGTTAAATTTGCCCGTCCAGACACCTCCAGCTAGCCTCTCATTGGTTCTCGCTATTCCTGTTCATCTTCCACAGAAATTGCAAACTGGGCCAAACAGGAGGTTAAAGGGACTGACTCTCCAAGTGGGGAGAGTGTTAGTAAAGCGTCTGGAATGTTGCACCCGAGTACCAGGGGAGGAAAACTGAGACATATTTGAACACGTCTCCCGATCACATGGTTGATCATACTCTAGGTTCCACATGCATGTTTTAGCTGAAGGAAGAATACCTTAAACCTGGGTAGTTGAAACCCGTGGAATGGGTACCATGCAATATGACTTCAAAGGTTCTTTATTTGCTCGCCGAACCTCTCCAATCCTATCACTGCTGCGTTTATGCCCCTGTACACATGCTTGATTCTCTTTCGGAGACATAGCAATCCATAGGTTTTAAGATACTTACTAGTTAGGTACATTCTTAGGCGTTTAATATGGGGTGTTGTGTCCATTTCGTTGAGCAAGGAGTAGCTCTTGTCTATTCCATATTTGGCTTAAGGAACTTTATCTGTGCTCATTTCAATCTCTGGTTTTATGCAGCACCCCAACTCACCTTTACCCTTAAGCAAGCATAAGTTGGTTTTCTAAATTTGAGACCCTGTTCTGTTCTGTAATTCAGTTCCTGTGTAGCCAAGTTTACATTCCGTGTATTACTGATATCTTATGATGTTTCTTTTTCTGTGTGACTTACTTCAGTTAGAATCATCATACCTGAATCCACTCATTGTGCTGCTAAGGGCCTGATGACACAGATTTCATTGCTGAGTGATATTGCTTTGTAAGTAAATACCACAACTTCTTTATCCATTTTTCACTTTCTGCGATGTTGAACTTGTACTGTAAACGAGGTTCTTGTAAACAGAGCCATTCCAAACTTTGGGGTGGCTGTGTCTTTTTGATTTTAATTTCCCTAAGCTGTAGGACCATAAGTGGAAGTGCCCTAGGTTCTGTTGCTTTGTTTTTTCGATGTTTCAGGAAACACCATACACTTCTCCCGAGCGATTGTTGGCAATTTACATCCCGCCCATCAGCATAACAAGGCTCCCAGTTCTCCATGGCCTGTCCTGCCTTTCTGGATTTTACACTTTTTTCAGATGGCCCTTTTGACCGGGGGGAAGTGAGACTTCATTGTAGTGCAGATTTCCTTTGCAAGCTTGCTTGGTTGGCCAAAAAGGGCGTATGCGTTTTTTCCTGAATATATTCAGGAAAAAACGCATACGCCCTTTTTGGCCAAGTGCATCATTGTGGACGTTCTGCCTCTTTTCGTATGCTTTCAATGCAATTCCAGTCTACCTCCTGAAATCGGTTTCCTGCAATTCTGCCCCGCTTTCAAGTCCTCTTGGCAGCCTTACTTCAGTCTATTTTTGGACGATAGCTGTCATTTATAACTCTGCAGGTTTGTGAATTACAGTGCCCCTGAGCTCCTTTCTTCAACTCGCTTTCTTGTGACCTGGCCGCAACACCGCAGGATGGCTTCAGGCCCTAATCTGGTTCCGGCCCGGCATGCTGAGCCTTTGGTTAATTCCTCTTCCTGGTGGGAAATGAGAGTTAAATTTGCCCGTCCAGACACCTCCAGCTAGCCTCTCATTGGTTCTCGCTATTCCTGTTCATCTTCCGCAGAAATTGCAAACTGGGCCAAACAGGAGGTTAAAGGGACTGACTCTCCAAGTGGGGAGAGTGTTAGTAAAGCGTCTGGAATGTTGCACCCGAGTACCAGGGGAGGAAAACTGAGACATATTTGAACACGTCTCCCATTCACATGGTTGATCATACTCTGGGTTCCACATGCATGTTTTAGCTGAAGGAAGAATACCTTAAACCTGGAGAGTTGAGACCCGTGGAATGGGTACCATGCAATATGACTTCAAAGGGTCTTCATTTGCTCACCGAACCTCTCCAATCCTATCACTGCTGCGTTTATTCCCCTGTACACACGCTTGATTCTCTTTTGGAGACATAGCAATCCATAGGTTTTTAGATACTTACTAGTCAGGTACATACTTAGGCGTTTAATATGGGGTGTTGAGTCCATTTCGTTGAGCAAGGAGTAGCTCTTGTCTATTCCATATTTGGCTTAAGGAACTTTATCTGTGCTCATTTCAATCTCTGGTTTTATGCAGCACCACAACTCACCTTTACCCTTAAGCAAGCATAAGTTGGTTTTCTAAATTTGAGACCCTGTTCTGTTTTGGAATTCAGTTCCTGTGTAGCCAAGTTTACATTCCGTGTATTAGTGATATCTTATGATGTTTCTTTTTCTGTGTGACTTATTTCAGTTAGAATCATCGTACCTGAATCCACTCATTATGCTGCTACGGGCCTGATGACATAGATTTCATTGCTGAGTGATACTGCATTGTACGTAAGTACCACAAGTTCTTTATCCATTTTTCACTTTCTCTGATATTGAACTTGTACGGTAAACGAGGTTCTTGTAAACGGAGGCGTCCGAAACTTTGGGGTGGCTGTGTCTTTTTGATTTTAATTTCCCTAAGCTATAGGACCATAAGTGGAAGTGCCCTAGGTTCTGTTGCTTTGTTTTTTAGATGTTTCAGGAAACACCATACACTTCTCCCGAGTGATTGTTGGCAATTTACATCCCGCCCATCAGCATAACAAGGCTCCCAGTTCTCCATGGCCTGTCCTGCCTTTCTGGATTTTACACTTTTTCAGATGGCCCTTTTGACCGGGGGGAAGTGAGACTTCATTGTAGTGCAGATTTCCTTTGCAAGCTTGCTTGGTTGGCCAAAAAGGGCGTATGCGTTTTTTCCTGAATATATTCAGGAAAAAACGCATACGCCCTTTTTGGCCAAGTGCATCATTGTGGACGTTCTGCCTCTTTTCCTATGCTTTCAATGCAATTCCAGTCTACCTCCTGAAATCGGTTTCCTGCAATTCTGCCCCGCTTTCAAGTCCTCTTGGCAGCCTTACTTCAGTCTATTTTTGGACGATAGCTGTCATTTATAACTCTGCAGGTTTGTGAATTACAGTGCCCCTGAGCTCCTTTCTTCAACTCGCTTTCTTGTGACCTGGCCGCAACACCGCAGGATGGCTTCAGGCCCTAATCTGGTACCGGCCTGGCATGCTGAGCCTTTGGTTAATTCCTCTTCCTGGTGGGAAATGAGAGTTAAATTTGCCCGTCCAGACACCTCCAGGTAGCCTCTCATTGGTTCTCGCTATTCCTGTTCATCTTCCGCAGAAATTGCAAACTGGGCCAAACAGGAGGTTAAAGGGACTGACTCTCCAAGTGGGGAGAGTGTTAGTAAAGCGTCTGGAATGTTGCACCCGAGTACCAGGGGAGGAAAACTGAGACATATTTGAACACGTCTCCCATTCACATGGTTGATCATACTCTGGGTTCCACATGCATGTTTTAGCTGAAGGAAGAATACCATGAACATGGAGAGTTGAGACCCGTGGAATGGGTACCATGCAATATGACTTCAAAGGGTCTTCATTTGCTCACCGAACCTCTCCAATCCTATCACTGCTGCGTTTATTCCCCTGTACACACGCTTGATTCTCTTTTGGAGACATAGCAATCCATAGGTTTTAAGATACTTACTAGTCAGGTACATTCTTAGGGGTTTAATATGGGGTTTTGAGTCCATTTCGTTGAGCAAGGAGTAGCTTTTGTCTATTCCATATTTGGCTTAAGGAACTTTATCTGTGCTCATTTCAATCTCTGGTTTTATGCAGCACCCCAACTCACCTTTACCCTTAAGCAAGCATAAGTTGGTTTTCTAAATTTGAGACCCTGTTCTGTTTTGGAATGCAGTTCCTGTGTAGCCAAGTTTACATTCCGTGTATTAGTGATATCTTATGATGTTTCTTTTTCTGTGTGACTTATTTCAGTTAGAATCATCGTACCTGAATCCACTCATTATGCTGCTACGGGCCTGATGACATAGATTTCATTGCTGAGTGATACTGCATTGTACGTAAGTACCACAAGTTCTTTATCCATTTTTCACTTTCTGTGATGTTGAACTTGTACTGTAAACGAGGTTCTTGTAAACAGAGGCGTCCCAAACTTTGGGGTGGCTGTGTCTTTTTGATTTTAATTTCCCTAAGCTATAGGACCATATGTGGAAGTGCCCTAGGTTCTGTTGCTTTGTTTTTTAGATGTTTCAGGAAACACCATACACTTCTCCCGAGTGGTTGTTGGCAATTTACATCCCGCCCATCAGCATAACAAGGCTCCCAGTTCTCCATGGCCTGTCCTGCCTTTCTGGATTTTACACTTTTTTCAGATGGCCCTTTTGACCGGGGGGAAGTGAGACTTCATTGTAGTGCAGAGTTCCTTTGCAAGCTTGCTTGGTTGGCCAAAAAGGGCGTATGCGTGTTTTCCTGAATATATTCAGGAAAAAACGCATACGCCCTTTTTGGCCAAGTGCATCATTGTGGACGTTCTGCCTCTTTTCCTATGCTTTCAATGCAATTCCAGTCTACCTCCTGAAATCGGTTTCCTGCAATTCTGCCCCGCTTTCAAGTCCTCTTGGCAGCCTTACTTCAGTCTATTTTTGGACGATAGCTGTCATTTATAACTCTGCAGGTTTGTGAATTACAGTGCCCCTGAGCTCCTTTCTTCAACTCGCTTTCTTGTGACCTGGCCGCAACACCGCAGGATGGCTTCAGGCCCTAATCTGGTTCCGGCACGGCACGCTGAGCCTTTGGTTAATTCCTCTTCCTGGTGGGAAATGAGAGTTAAATTTGCCCGTCCAGACACCTCCAGCTAGCCTCTCATTGGTTCTCGCTATTCCTGTTCATCTTCCGCAGAAATTGCAAACTGGGCCAAACAGGAGGTTAAAGGGACTGACTCTCCAAGTGGGGAGAGTGTTAGTAAAGCGTCTGGAATGTTGCACCCGAGTACCAGGGGAGGAAAACTGAGACATATTTGAACACGTCTCCCATTCACATGGTTGATCATACTCTGGGTTCCACATGCATGTTTTCGCTGAAGGAAGAATACCTTAAACCTGGAGAGTTGAGACCCGTGGAATGGGTACCATGCAATATGACTTCAAAGGGTCTTCATTTGCTCACCGAACCTCTCCAATCCTATCACTGCTGCGTTTATTCCCCTGTACACACGCTTGATTCTCTTTTGGAGACATAGCAATCCATAGGTTTTTAGATACTTACTAGTCAGGTACATACTTAGGCGTTTAATATGGGGTGTTGAGTCCATTTCGTTGAGCAAGGAGTAGCTCTTGTCTATTCCATATTTGGCTTAAGGAACTTTATCTGTGCTCATTTCAATCTCTGGTTTTATGCAGCACCCCAACTCACCTTTCCCCTTAAGCAAGCATAAGTTGGTTTTCTAAATTTGAGACCCTGTTCTGTTTTGGAATGCAGTTCCTGTGTAGCCAAGTTTACATTCCGTGTATTAGTGATATCTTATGATGTTTCTTTTTCTGTGTGACTTATTTCAGTTAGAATCATCGTACCTGAATCCACTCATTATGCTGCTACGGGCCTGATGACATAGATTTCATTGCTGAGTGATACTGCATTGTACGTAAGTACCACAAGTTCTTTATCCATTTTTCACTTTCTCTGATATTGAACTTGTACGGTAAACGAGGTTCTTGTAAACGGAGGCGTCCGAAACTTTGGGGTGGCTGTGTCTTTTTGATTTTAATTTCCCTAAGCTATAGGACCATAAGTGGAAGTGCCCTAGGTTCTGTTGCTTTGTTTTTTAGATGTTTCAGGAAACACCATACACTTCTCCCGAGTGATTGTTGGCAATTTACATCCCGCCCATCAGCATAACAAGGCTCCCAGTTCTCCATGGCCTGTCCTGCCTTTCTGGATTTTACACTTTTTCAGATGGCCCTTTTGACCGGGGGGAAGTGAGACTTCATTGTAGTGCAGATTTCCTTTGCAAGCTTGCTTGGTTGGCCAAAAAGGGCGTATGCGTTTTTTCCTGAATATATTCAGGAAAAAACGCATACGCCCTTTTTGGCCAAGTGCATCATTGTGGACGTTCTGCCTCTTTTCCTATGCTTTCAATGCAATTCCAGTCTACCTCCTGAAATCGGTTTCCTGCAATTCTGCCCCGCTTTCAAGTCCTCTTGGCAGCCTTACTTCAGTCTATTTTTGGACGATAGCTGTCATTTATAACTCTGCAGGTTTGTGAATTACAGTGCCCCTGAGCTCCTTTCTTCAACTCGCTTTCTTGTGACCTGGCCGCAACACCGCAGGATGGCTTCAGGCCCTAATCTGGTACCGGCCTGGCATGCTGAGCCTTTGGTTAATTCCTCTTCCTGGTGGGAAATGAGAGTTAAATTTGCCCGTCCAGACACCTCCAGGTAGCCTCTCATTGGTTCTCGCTATTCCTGTTCATCTTCCGCAGAAATTGCAAACTGGGCCAAACAGGAGGTTAAAGGGACTGACTCTCCAAGTGGGGAGAGTGTTAGTAAAGCGTCTGGAATGTTGCACCCGAGTACCAGGGGAGGAAAACTGAGACATATTTGAACACGTCTCCCATTCACATGGTTGATCATACTCTGGGTTCCACATGCATGTTTTAGCTGAAGGAAGAATACCATGAACATGGAGAGTTGAGACCCGTGGAATGGGTACCATGCAATATGACTTCAAAGGGTCTTCATTTGCTCACCGAACCTCTCCAATCCTATCACTGCTGCGTTTATTCCCCTGTACACACGCTTGATTCTCTTTTGGAGACATAGCAATCCATAGGTTTTAAGATACTTACTAGTCAGGTACATTCTTAGGGGTTTAATATGGGGTTTTGAGTCCATTTCGTTGAGCAAGGAGTAGCTTTTGTCTATTCCATATTTGGCTTAAGGAACTTTATCTGTGCTCATTTCAATCTCTGGTTTTATGCAGCACCCCAACTCACCTTTACCCTTAAGCAAGCATAAGTTGGTTTTCTAAATTTGAGACCCTGTTCTGTTTTGGAATGCAGTTCCTGTGTAGCCAAGTTTACATTCCGTGTATTAGTGATATCTTATGATGTTTCTTTTTCTGTGTGACTTATTTCAGTTAGAATCATCGTACCTGAATCCACTCATTATGCTGCTACGGGCCTGATGACATAGATTTCATTGCTGAGTGATACTGCATTGTACGTAAGTACCACAAGTTCTTTATCCATTTTTCACTTTCTGTGATGTTGAACTTGTACTGTAAACGAGGTTCTTGTAAACAGAGGCGTCCCAAACTTTGGGGTGGCTGTGTCTTTTTGATTTTAATTTCCCTAAGCTATAGGACCATAAGTGGAAGTGCCCTAGGTTCTGTTGCTTTGTTTTTTAGATGTTTCAGGAAACACCATACACTTCTCCCCAGTGGTTGTTGGCAATTTACATCCCGCCCATCAGCATAACAAGGCTCCCAGTTCTCCATGGCCTGTCCTGCCTTTCTGGATTTTACACTTTTTTCAGATGGCCCTTTTGACCGGGGGGAAGTGAGACTTCATTGTAGTGCAGAGTTCCTTTGCAAGCTTGCTTGGTTGGCCAAAAAGGGCGTATGCGTTTTTTCCTGAATATATTCAGGAAAAAACGCATACGCCCTTTTTGGCCAAGTGCATCATTGTGGACGTTCTGCCTCTTTTCCTATGCTTTCAATGCAATTCCAGTCTACCTCCTGAAATCGGTTTCCTGCAATTCTGCCCTGCTTTCAAGTCATCTTGGCGGCCTTACTTCAGTCTAATTTTGGACGATAGCTGTCATTTATAACTCTGCAGGTTTGTGAATTACAGTGCCCCTGAGCTCCTTTCTTCAACTCGCTTTCTTGTGACCTGGCCGCAACACCGCAGGATGGCTTCAGGCCCTAATCTGGTTCCGGCACGGCACGCTGAGCCTTTGGTTATTTCCTCTTCCTGGTGGGAAATGAGAGTTAAATTTGCCCGTCCAGACACCTCCAGCTAGTCTCTCATTGGTTCTCGCTATTCCTGTTCATCTTCCGCAGAAATTGCAAACTGGGCCATACAGGAGGTTAAAGGCGCTGACTCTCCAAGTGGGGAGAGTGTTAGTAAAGCGTCTGGAATGTTGCACCCGAGTACCAGGGGAGGATAACTGAGACATATTTGAACACGTCTCCCGTTCACATGGTTGATCATACTTGGGTTCCACATGCATGTTTTAGCTGAAGGAAGAATACCTTAAACCTGGAGAGTTAAGACCCGTGTAATGGGTACCATGCAATATGACTTCAAAGGGTCTTCATTTGCTCACCGAACCTCTCCAATCCTATCACTGCTGCGTTTATGCCCCTGTACACATGCTTGATTCTCTTTCGGAGACATAGCAATCCATAGGTTTTAAGATACTTACTAGTCAGGTACATTCTTAGGCGTTTAATATGCGGTGTTGGGTCCATTTCGTTGAGCTAGGAGTAGCTCTTGTCTATTACATATTTGGCTTAAGGAACTTTATCTGTGCTCATTTCAATCTCTGGTTTTATGCAGCACCCCAACTCACCTTTACCCTTAAGCAAGAATAAGTTGGTTTTCTAAATTTGAGACCCTGTTCTGTTCTGTAATTCAGTTCCTGCGTAGCCAAGTTTACATTCCGTGTATTACTGATATCTTATGATGTTTCTTTTTCTGTGTGACTTATTTCAGTTAGAATCATCATACCTAAATCCACTCATTGTGCTGCTAAGGGCCTGATGACACAGATTTCATTGCTGAGTGATATTGCTTTGTAAGTAAATACCACAACTTCTTTATCCATTTTTCACTTTCTGTGATGTTGAACTTGTACTGTAAACAAGGTTCTTGTAAACAGAGCCGTTCCAAACTTTGGGGTGGCTGTGTCTTTTTGATTTTAATTTCCCTAAGCTATAGGACCATAAGTGGAAGTGCCCTAGGTTCTGTTGCTTTGTTTTTTAGATGTTTCAGGAAACACCATACGCTTCTCCCGAGTGGTTGTTGGCAATTTACATCCCGCCCATCACCATAACAAGGCTCCCAGTGCTCCATGGCCTGTCCTGCCTTTCTGGATTTTACACTTTTTTCAGATGGCCCTTTTGACCGGGGGGAAGTGAGACTTCATTATAGTGCAGATTTCCTTTGCAAGCTTGCTTGGTTGGCCAAAAAGGGCGTATGCGTTTTTTCCTGAATATATTCAGGGAAAAACGCATACGCCCTTTTTGGCCAAGTGCATCATTGTGGACGTTCTGCCTCTTTTCCTATGCTTTCAATGCAATTCCAGTCTACCTCCTGAAATCGGTTTCCTGCAATTCTGCCCCGCTTTCAAGTCCTCTTGGCAGCCTTACTTCAGTCTATTTTTGGACGATAGCTGTCATTTATAACTCTGCAGGTTTGTGAATTACAGTGCCCCTGAGCTCTTTTCTTCAACTCACTTTCTTGTGACCTGGCCGCAACACCGCAGGATGGCTTCAGTCCCTAATCTGGTTCCGGCCCGGCATGCTGAGCCTTTGGTTAATTCCTCTTCCTGGTGGGAAATGAGAGTTAAATTTGCCCGTCCAGACACCTCCAGCTAGCCTCTCATTGGTTCTCACTATTCCTGTTCATCTTCCGCAGAAATTGCAAACTGGGCCAAACAGGAGGTTAAAGGCGCTGACTCTCCAAGTGGGGAGAGTGTTAGTAAAGCGTCTGGAATGTTGCACCCGAGTACCAGGGGAGGAAAACTGAGACATATTTGAACACGTCTCCCGTTCACATGGTTGATCATACTTGGGTTCCACATGCATGTTTTAGCTGAAGGAAGAATACCTTAAACCTGGAGAGTTGAGACCCGTGTAATGGGTACCATGCAATATGACTTCAAAGGGTCTTCATTTGCTCACCGAACCTCTCCAATCCTATCACTGCTGCGTTTATGCCCCTGTACACACGCTTGATTCTCTTTTGGAGACATAGCAATCCATAGGTTTTAAGATACTTACTAGTCAGGTACATTCTTAGGCGTTTAATATGGGGTGTTGAGTCCATTTCGTTGAGCAAGGAGTAGCTCTTGTCTATTCCATATTTGGCTTAAGGAACTTTATCTGTGCTCATTTCAATCTCTGGTTTTATGCAGCACCCCAACTCACCTTTCCCCTTAAGCAAGCATAAGTTGGTTTTCTAAATTTGAGACCCTGTTCTGTTTTGGAATTCAGTTCCTCTGTAGCCAAGTTTACATTCCGTGTATTAGTGATATCTTATGATGTTTCTTTTTCTGTGTGACTTATTTCAGTTAGAATCATCATACCTGAATCCACTCATTGTGATGCTAAGGGCCTGATGACATAGATTTCATTGCTGAGTGATATTGCTTTGTAAGTAAATACCACAAGTTCTTTATCCATTTTTCACTTTCTGCGATGTTGAACTTGTACTGTAAACGAGGTTCTTGTAAACAGAGGCGTCCCAAACTTTGGGGTGGCTGTGTCTTTTTGATTTTAATTTCCCTAAGCTATAGGACCATAAGTGGAAGTGCCCTAGGTTCTGTTGCTTTGTTTTTTAGATGTTTCAGGAAACACCATACACTTCTCCGGAGTGTCTGTTGGCAATTTACATCCCGCCCATCAGCATAACAAGGCTCCCAGTTCTCCATGGCCTGTCCTGCCTTTCTGGATTTTACACTTTTTTCAGATGACCCTTTTGACCGGGGGGAAGTGAGACTTCATTGTAGTGCAGATTTCCTTTGCAAGCTTGCTTGGTTGGCCAAAAAGGGCGTATGTGTTTCTTCCTGAATATATTCAGGAAAAAACGCATATGCCCTTTTTGGCCAAGTGCATCATTGTGGACGTTCTGCCTCTTTTCCTATGCTTTCAATGCAATTCCAGTCTACCTCCTGAAATCGGTTTCCTGCAATTCTGCCCCGCTTTCAAATCCTCTTGGCTGCCTTACTTCAGTCTATTTTTGGACGATAGCTGTCATTTATAACTCTGCAAGTTTGTGAATTACAGTGCCCCTGAGCTTCTTTCTTCAACTCGCTTTCTTGTGACCTGGCCGCAACACCGCAGGATGGCTTCAGGCCCTAATCTGGTTCCGGCCCGGCATGCTGAGCCTTTGGTTAATTCTTCTTCCTGGTGGGAAATGAGAGTTAAATTTGCCCGTCCAGACACCTCCAGCTAGCCTCTCATTGGTTCTCGCTATTCCTGTTCATCTTCCGCAGAAATTGCAAACTGGGCCAAACAGGAGGTTAAAGGGACTGACTCTCCAAGTGGGGAGAGTGTTAGTAAAGCGTCTGGAATGTTGCACCCGAGTACCAGGGGAGGAAAACTGAGACATATTTGAACATGTCTCCCGATCACATGGTTAATCATACTCTAGGTTCCACATGCATGTTTTAGCTGAAGGAAGAATACCTTAAACCTGGGTAGTTGAAACCCGTGGAATGGGTACCATGCAATATGACTTCAAAGGGTCTTCATTTGCTCACCGAACCTCTCCAATCCTATCACTGCTGCGTTTATGCCCCTGTACACATGCTTGATTCTCTTTCAGAGACATAGCAATCCATAGGTTTTAAGATACTTACTAGTCAGGTACATTCTTAGGTGTTTAATATGCGGTGTTGAGTCCATTTCGTTGAACAAGGAGTAGCTCTTGTCTATTCCATATTTGACTTAAGGAACTTTATCTGTGCTCATTTCAATCTCTGGTTTTATGCAGCACCCCAACTCACCTTTCCCCTTAAGCAAGCATAAGTTGGTTTTCTAAATTTGAGACCCTGTTCTGTTCTGTAATTCAGTTCCTGTGTAGCCAAGTTTACATTCCATGTATTACTGATATCTTATGATGTTTCTTTTTCTGTGTGACTTACTTCAGTTAGAATCATCATACCTGAATCCACTCATTGTGCTGCTAGGGGCCTGATGACACAGATTTCATTGCTGAGTGATATTGCTTTGTAAGTAAATACCACAACTTCTTTATCCATTTTTTACTTTCTGCAATGTTGAACTTCTACTGTAAACGAGGTTCTTGTAAACAGAGCCGTTCCAAACTTTGGGGTGGCTGTGTCTTTTTTATTTTAATTTCCCTAATCTATAGGACCATAAGTGGATGTGCCCTAGGTTCTGTTGCTTTGTTTTTTAGATGTTTCGGGAAACACCATACACTTCTCCGGAGTGGTTGTTGGCAATTTACATCCCGCCCATCAGCATAACAAGGCTCCCAGTTCTCCATGGCCTGTCCTGCCTTTCTGGATTTTACACTTTTTTCAGATGGCCCTTTTGACCGGGGGGAAGTGAGACTTCATTGTAGTGCAGATTTCCTTTGCAAGCTTGCTTGGTTGGCCAAAAAGGGCGTATGCGTTTTTTCCTGAATATATTCAGGAAAAAACGCATACGCCCTTTTTGGCCAAGTGCATCATTGTGGACGTTCTGCCTCTTTTCCTATGCTTTCAATGCAATTCCAGTCTACCTCCTGAAATCGGTTTCCTGCAATTCTGCCCCGCTTTCAAGTCCTCTTGGCAGCCTTACTTCAGTCTATTTTTGGACGATAGCTGTCATTTATAACTCTGCAGGTTTGTGAATTACAGTGCCCCTGAGCTCCTTTCTTCAACTCGCTTTCTTTTGAGCTGGCCGCAACACCGCAGGATGGCTTCAGGCCCTAATCTGGTTCCGGTACGGCACGCTGAGCCTTTGGTTATTTCCTCTTCCTGGTGGGAAATGAGAGTTAAATTTGCCCGTCCAGACACCTCCAGCTAGTCTCTCATTGGTTCTCGCTATTCCTGTTCATCTTCCGCAGAAATTGCAAACTGGGCCAAACAGGAGGTTAAAGGCGCTGACTCTCCAAGTGGGGAGAGTGTTAGTAAAGCGTCTGGAATGTTGCACCCGAGTACCAGGGGAGGAAAACTGAGACATATTTGAACACGTCTCCCATTCACATGGTTCATCATACTTCGGTTCCACATGCATGTTTTAGCTGAAGGAAGAATACCTTAAACCTGGAGAGTTAAGACCCGTGTAATGGGTACCATGCAATATGACTTCAAAGGGTCTTCATTTGCTCACCGAACCTCTCCAATCCTATCACTGCTGCATTCATGCCCCTGTACACATGCTTGATTCTCTTTCGGAGACATAGCAATCCATAGGTTTTAAGATACTTACTAGTCAGGTACATTCTTAGGCGTTTAATATGCGGTGTTGGGTCCATTTCGTTGAGCTAGGAGTAGCTCTTGTCTATTCCATATTTGGCTTAAGGAACTTTATCTGTGCTCATTTCAATCTCTGGTTTTATGCAGCACCCCAACTCACCTTTACCCTTAAGCAAGAATAAGTTGGTTTTCTAAATTTGAGACCCTGTTCTGTTCTGTAATTCAGTTCCCGCGTAGCCAAGTTTACATTCAGTGTATTACTGATATCTTATGATGTTTCTTTTTCTGTGTGACTTATTTCAGTTAGAATCATCATACCTAAATCCACTCATTGTGCTGCTAAGGGCCTGATGACACAGATTTCATTGCTGAGTGATATTGCTTTGTAAGTAAATACCACAACTTCTTTATCCATTTTTCACTTTCTGTGATGTTGAACTTGTACTGTAAACGAGGTTCTTGTAAACAGAGCCGTTCCAAACTTTGGGGTGGCTGTGTCTTTTTGATTTTAATTTCCCTAAGCTATAGGACCATAAGTGGAAGTGCCCTAGGTTCTGTTGCTTTGTTTTTTAGATGTTTCAGGAAACACCATACGCTTCTCCCGAGTGGTTGTTGGCAATTTACATCCCGCCCATCACCATAAGAAGGCTCCCAGTGCTCCATGGCCTGTCCTGCCTTTCTGGATTTTACACTTTTTTCAGATGGCCCTTTTGACCGGGGGGAAGTGAGACTTCATTGTAGTGCAGATTTCCTTTGCAAGCTTGCTTGGTTGGCCAAAAAGGGCGTATGCGTTTTTTCCTGAATATATTCAGGAAAAAACGCATACGCCCTTTTTGGCCAAGTGCATCATTGTGGACGTTCTGCCTCTTTTCCTATGCTTTCAATGCAATTCCAGTCTACCTCCTGAAATCGGTTTCCTGCAATTCTGCCCCGCTTTCAAGTCCTCTTGGCAGCCTTACTTCAGTCTATTTTTGGACGATAGCTGTCATTTATAACTCTGCAGGTTTGTGAATTACAGTGCCCCTGAGCTCCTTTCTTCAACTCGCTTTCTTGTGACCTGGCCGCAACACCGCAGGATGGCTTCAGGCCCTAATCTGGTTCAGGTACGGCACGCTGAGTCTTTGATTATTTCCTCTTCCTGGTGGGAAATGAGAGTTAAATTTGCCCGTCCAGACACCTCCAGCTAGCCTCTCATTGGTTCTCACTATTCCTGTTCATCTTCCGCAGAAATTGCAAACTGGGCCAAACAGGAGGTTAAAGGCGCTGACTCTCCAAGTGGGGAGAGTGTTAGTAAAGCGTCTGGAATGTTGCACCCGAGTACCAGGGGAGGAAAACTGAGACATATTTGAACACGTCTCCCGTTCACATGGTTGATCATACTCTGGGTTCCACATGCATGTTTTAGCTGAAGGAAGAATACCTTAAACCTGGAGAGTTGAGACCCGTGTAATGGGTACCATGCAATATGACTTCAAAGGGTCTTCATTTGCTCACCGAACCTCTCCAATCCTATCACTGCTGTGTTTATGCCCCTGTACACATGCTTGATTCTCTTTCGGAGACATAGCAATCCATAGGTTTTAAGATACTTACTAGTCAGGTACATTCTTAGGTGTTTAATATGCGGTGTTGAGTCCATTTCGTTGAGCAAGGAGTAGCTCTTGTCTATTCCATATTTGACTTAAGGAACTTTATCTGTGCTCATTTCAATCTCTGGTTTTATGCAGCACCCCAACTCACCTTTACCCTTAAGCAAGCATAAGTTGGTTTTCTAAATTTGAGACCCTGTTCTGTTCTGTAATTCAGTTCCTGTGTAGCCAAGTTTACATTCCATGTATTACTGATATCTTATGATGTTTCTTTTTCTGTGTGACTTACTTCAGTTAGAATCATCATACATGAATCCACTCATTGTGCTGCTAAGGGCCTGATGACACAGATTTCATTGCTGAGTGATATTGCTTTGTAAGTAAATACCACAACTTCTTTATCCATTTTTCACTTTCTGCAATGTTGAACTTGTACTGTAAACGAGGATCTTGTAAACAGAGCCGTTCCAAACTTTGGGGTGGCTGTGTCTTTTTGATTTTAATTTCCCTAAGCTATAGGACCATAAGTGGAAGTGCCCTAGGTTCTGTTGCTTTGTTTTTTAGATGTTTCAGGAAACACCATACACTTCTCCCGAGTGGTTGTTGGCAATTTACATCCCGCCCATCAGCATAACAAGGCTCCCAGTTCTCCATGGCCTGTCCTGCCTTTCTGGATTTTACACTTTTTTCAGATGGCCCTTTTGACCGGGGGGAAGTGAGACTTCATTGTAGTGCAGATTTCCTTTGCAAGCTTGCTTGGTTGGCCAAAAAGGGCGTATGCGTTTTTTCCTGAATATATTCAGGAAAAAACGCATACGCCCTTTTTGGCCAAGTGCATCATTGTGGACGTTCTGCCTCTTTTCCTATGCTTTCAATGCAATTCCAATCTACCTCCTGAAATCGGTTTCCTGCAATTCTGCCCCGCTTTCAAGTCCTCTTGGCAGCCTTACTTCAGTCTATTTTTGGACGATAGCTGTCATTTATAACTCTGCAGGTTTGTGAATTACAGTGCCCCTGAGCTCCTTTCTTCAACTCGCTTTCTTTTGAGCTGGCCGCAACACCGCAGGATGGCTTCAGGCCCTAATCTGGTTCCGGTACGGCACGCTGAGCCTTTGGTTATTTCCTCTTCCTGGTGGGAAATGAGAGTTAAATTTGCCCGTCCAGACACCTCCAGCTAGCCTCTCATTGGTTCTCGCTATTCCTGTTCATCTTCCGCAGAAATTGCAAACTGGGCCAAACAGGAGGTTAAAGGCGCTGACTCTCCAAGTGGGGAGAGTGTTAGTAAAGCGTCTGGAATGTTGCACCCGAGTACCAGGGGAGGAATACTGAGACATATTTGAACACGTCTCCCGATCACATGGTTGATCATACTCTGGGTTCCACATGCATGTTTTAGCTGAAGGAAGAATACCTAAAACCTGGGTAGTTGAAACCCGTGGAATGGGTACCATGCAATATGTCTTCAAAGGGTCTTCATTTGCTCACCGAACCTCTCCAATCCTATCACTGCTGCGTTTATGCCCCTGTACACATGCTTGATTCTCTTTCGGAGACATAGCAATCCATAGGTTTTAAGATACTTACTAGTCAGGTACATTCTTAGGCGTTTAATATGGGGTTTTGAGTCCATTTCGTTGAGCAAGGAGTAGCTCTTGTCTATTCCATATTTGGCTTAAGGAACTTTATCTGTGCTCATTTCAATCTCTGGTTTTATGCAGCACCCCAACTCACCTTTCCCCTTAAGCAAGCATAAGTTGGTTTTCTAAATTTGAGACCCTGTTCTGTTTTGGAATGCAGTTCCTTTGTAGACAAGTTTACATTCCGTGTATTACTGATATCTTATGATGTTTCTTTTTCTGTGTGACTTATTTCAGTTAGAATCATCGTACCTGAATCCACTCATTATGCTGCTACGGGCCTGATGACATAGATTTCATTGCTGAGTGATACTGCATTGTACGTAAGTGCCACAAGTTCTTTATCCATTTTTCACTTTCTGCGATGTTGAACTTGTACTGTAAACGAGGTTCTTGTAAACAGAGGCGTCCCAAACTTTGGGGTGCCTGTGTCTTTTTGATTTTAATTTCCCTAAGCTATAGGACCATAAGTGGCAGTGCCCTAGGCTCTGTTGCTTTGATTTTTAGATGTTTCAGGAAACACCATACACTTCTCCCGAGTGTCTGTTGGCAATTTACATCCCGCCCATCAGCATAACAAGGCTCCCAGTTCTCCATGGCCTGTCCTGCCTTTCTGGATTTTACACTTTTTTCAGATGGCCCTTTTGACCGGGGGGAAGTGAGACTTCACTGTAGTGCAGATTTCCTTTGCAAGCTTGCTTGGTTGGCCAAAAAGGGCGTATGCGTTTTTTCCTGAATATATTCAGGAAAAAACGCATACGCCCTTTTTGGCCAAGTGCATCATTGTGGACGTTCTGCCTCTTTTCCTATGCTTTCAATGCAATTCCAGTCTACCTCCTGAAATCGGTTTCCTGCAATTCTGCCCCGCTTTCAAGTCCTCTTGGCAGCCTTACTTCAGTCTATTTTTGGACGATAGCTGTCATTTATAACTCTGCAGGTTTGTGAATTACAGTGCCCCTGAGCTCCTTTCTTCAACTCGCTTTCTTGTGACCTGGCCGCAACACCGCAGGATGTCTTCAGGCCCTAATCTGGTTCCGGTACGGCACGCTGAGCCTTTGGTTATTTCATCTTCCTGGTGGGAAATGAGAGTTAAATTTGCCCGTCCAGACACCTCCAGCTAGCCTCTCATTGGTTCTCACTATTCCTGTTCATCTTCCGCAGAAATTGCAAACTGGGCCAAACAGGAGGTTAAAGGCGCTGACTCTCCAAGTGGGGAGAGTGTTAGTAAAGCGTCTGGAATGTTGCACCCGAGTACCAGGGGAGGAAAACTGAGACATATTTGAACACGTCTCCCGATCACATGGTTGATCATACTCTAGGTTCCACATGCATGTTTTAGCTGAAGGAAGAATACCTTAAACCTGGGTAGTTGAAACCCGTGGAATGGGTACCATGCAATATGACTTCAAAGGGTCTTCATTTGCTCACCGAACCTCTCCAATCCTATCACTGCTGCGTTTATGCCCCTGTACACATGCTTGATTCTCTTTCAGAGACATAGCAATCCATAGGTTTTAAGATACTTACTAGTCAGGTACATTCTTAGGCGTTTAATATGGGGTGTTGAGTCCATTTCGTTGAGCAAGGAGTAGCTCTTGTGTATTCCATATTTGGCTTAAGGAACTTTATCTGTGCTCATTTCAATCTCTGGTTTTATGCAGCACCCCAACTCACCTTTACCCTTAAGCAAGAAGAAGTTGGTTTTCTAAATTTGAGACACTGTTCTGTTCTGTAATTCAGTTCCTGTATAGCCAAGTTTACATTCCGTGTATTACTGATATCTTATGATGTTTCTTTTTCTGTGTGACTTATTTCAGTTAGAATCATCATACCTGAATCCACTCATTGTGCTGCTAAGGGCCTGATGACACAGATTTCATTGCTGAGTGATATTGCTTTGTAAGTAAATACCACAACTTCTTTATCCATTTTTCACTTTCTGCGATGTTGAACTTGTACTGTAAACGAGGTTCTTGTAAACAGAGCCGTTCCAAACTTTGGGGTGGCTGTGTCTTTTTGATTTTAATTTCCCTAAGCTATAGGACCATATGTGGAAGTGCCCTAGGTTCTGTTGCTTTGTTTTTTAGATGTTTCAGGAAACACCATACACTTCTCCCGAGTGATTGTTGGCAATTTACATCCCGCCCATCAGCATAACAAGGCTCCCAGTTCTCCATGGCCTGTCCTGCCTTTCTGGATTTTACACTTTTTTCAGATGGCCCTTTTGACCGGGGGGAAGTGAGACTTCATTGTAGTGCAGATTTCCTTTGCAAGCTTGCTTGGTTGGCCAAAAAGGGCGTATGCGTTTTTTCCTGAATATATTCAGGAAAAAACGCATACGCCCTTTTTGGCCAAGTGCATCATTGTGGACGTTCTGCCTCTTTTCCTATGCTTTCAATGCAATTCCAGTCTACCTCCTGAAATCGGTTTCCTGCAATTCTGCCCCGCTTTCAAGTCCTCTTGGCAGCCTTACTTCAGTCTATTTTTGGACGATAGCTGTCATTTATAACTCTGCAGGTTTGTGAATTACAGTGCCCCTGAGCTCCTTTCTTCAACTCGCTTTCTTGTGACCTGGCCGCAACACCGCAGGATGGCTTCAGGCCCTAATCTGGTTCCGGCCCGGCATGCTGAGCCTTTGGTTAATTCCTCTTCCTGGTGGGAAATGAGAGTTAAATTTGCCCGTCCAGACACCTCCAGCTAGCCTCTCATTGGTTCTCGCTATTCCTGTTCATCTTCCGCAGAAATTGCAAACTGGGCCAAACAGGAGGTTAAAGGGACTGACTCTCCAAGTGGGGAGAGTGTTAGTAAAGCGTCTGGAATGTTGCACCCGAGTACCAGGGGAGGAAAACTGAGACATATTTGAACACGTCTCCCATTCACATGGTTGATCATACTCTGGGTTCCACATGCATGTTTTAGCTGAAGGAAGAATACCTTAAACCTGGAGAGTTGAGACCCGTGGAATGGGTACCATGCAATATGACTTCAAAGGGTCTTCATTTGCTCACCGAACCTCTCCAGTCCTATCACTGCTGCGTTTATGCCCCTGTACACATGCTTGATTCTCTTTCGGAGACATAGCAATCCATAGGTTTTAAGATACTTACTAGTCAGGTACATTCTTAGGCGTTTAATATGGGGTGTTGAGTCCATTTCGTTGAGCAAGGAGTAGCTCTTGTCTATTCCATATTTGGCTTAAGGAACTTTATCTGTGCTCATTTCAATCTCTGGTTTTATGCAGCACCCCAACTCACCTTTACCCTTAAGCAAGCATAAGTTGGTTTTCTAAATTTGAGACCCTGTTCTGTTTTGGAATGCAGTTCCTGTGTAGCCAAGTTTTCATTCCGTGTATTAGTGATATCTTATGATGTTTCTTTTTCTGTGTGACTTATTTCAGTTAGAATCATCGTACCTGAATCCACTCATTATGCTGCTACGGGCCTGATGACATAGATTTCATTGCTGAGTGATACTGCATTGTACGTAAGTACCACAAGTTCTTTATCCATTTTTCACTTTCTGTGATGTTGAACTTGTACTGTAAATGAGGTTCTTGTAAACAGAGGCGTCCCAAACTTTGGGGTGGCTGTGTCTTTTTGATTTTAATTTCCCTAAGCTATAGGACCATAAGTGGAAGTGCCCTAGGTTCTGTTGCTTTGTTTTTTAGATGTTTCAGGAAACACCATACACTTCTCCCGAGTGGTTGTTGGCAATTTACATCCCGCCCATCAGCATAACAAGGCTCCCAGTTCTCCATGGCCTGTCCTGCCTTTCTGGATTTTACACTTTTTTCAGATGGCCCTTTTGACCGGGGGGAAGTGAGACTTCATTGTAGTGCAGATTTCCTTTGCAAGCTTGCTTGGTTGGCCAAAAAGGGCGTATGCGTTTTTTCCTGAATATATTCAGGAAAAAACGCATACGCCCTTTTTGGCCAAGTGCATCATTGTGGACGTTCTGCCTCTTTTCCTATGCTTTCAATGCAATTCCAGTCTACCTCCTGAAATCGGTTTCCTGCAATTCTGCCCCGATTTCAAGTCCTCTTGGCAGCCTTACTTCAGTCTATTTTTGGACGATAGCTGTCATTTATAACTCTGCAGTTTTGTGAATTACAGTGCCCCTGAGCTCCTTTCTTCAACTCGCTTTCTTGTGACCTGGCCGCAACACCGCAGGATGGCTTCAGGCCCTAATCTGGTTCCGGCCAGGCATGCTGAGCCTTTGGTTAATTCCTCTTCCTGGTGGGAAATGAGAGTTAAATTTGCCCGTCCAGACACCTCCAGCTAGCCTCTCATTGGTTCTCGCTATTCCTGTTCATCTTCCGCAGAAATTGCAAACTGGGCCAAACAGGAGGTTAAAGGGACTGACTCTCCAAGTGGGGAGAGTGTTAGTAAAGCGTCTGGAATGTTGCACCCGAGTACCAGGGGAGGAAAACTGAGACATATTTGAACACGTCTCCCGATCACATGGTTGATCATACTCTAGGTTCCACATGCATGTTTTAGCTGAAGGAAGAATACCTTAAACCTGGGTAGTTGAAACCCGTGGAATGGGTACCATGCAATATGACTTCAAAGGGTCTTCATTTGCTCACCGAACCTCTCCAATCCTATCACTGCTGCGTTTATGCCCCTGTACACATGCTTGATTCTCTTTCAGAGACATAACAATCCATAGGTTTTAAGATACTTACTAGTCAGGTACATTCTTAGGCGTTTAATATGGGGTGTTGAGTCCATTTCGTTGAGCAAGGAGTAGCTCTTGTGTATTCCATATTTGGCTTAAGGAACTTTATCTGTGCTCATTTCAATCTCTGGTTTTATGCAGCACCCCAACTCACCTTTACCCTTAAGCAAGAAGAAGTTGGTTTTCTAAATTTGAGACCCTGTTCTGTTCTGTAATTCAGTTCCTGTATAGCCAAGTTTACATTCCGTGTATTACTGATATCTTATGATGTTTCTTTTTCTGTGTGACTTATTTCAGTTAGAATCATCATACCTGAATCCACTCATTGTGCTGCTAAGGGCCTGATGACACAGATTTCATTGCTGAGTGATATTGCTTTGTAAGTAAATACCACAACTTCTTTATCCATTTTTCACTTTCTGCGATGTTGAACTTGTACTGTAAACGAGGTTCTTGTAAACAGAGCAGTTCCAAACTTTGGGGTGGCTGTGTCTTTTTGATTTTAATTTCCCTAAGCTATAGGACCATAAGTGGAAGTGCCCTAGGTTCTGTTGCTTTGTTTTTTAGATGTTTCAGGAAACACCATACACTTCTCCCGAGTGGTTGTTGGCAATTTACATCCCGCCCATCAGCATAACAAGGCTCCCAGTTCTCCATGGCCTGTCCTGCCTTTCTGGATTTTACACTTTTTTCAGATGGCCCTTTTGACCGGGGGGAAGTGAGACTTCATTGTAGTGCAGATTTCCTTTGCAAGCTTGCTTGGTTGGCCAAAAAGGGCGTATGCGTTTTTTCCTGAATATATTCAGGAAAAAACGCATACGCCCTTTTTGGCCAAGTGCATCATTGTGGACGTTCTGCCTCTTTTCCTATGCTTTCAATGCAATTCCAGTCTACCTCCTGAAATCGGTTTCCTGCAATTCTGCCCCGCTTTCAAGTCCTCTTGGCAGCCTTACTTCAGTCTATTTTTGGACGATAGCTGTCATTTATAACTCTGCAGGTTTGTGAATTACAGTGCCCCTGAGCTCCTTTCTTCAACTCGCTTTCTTGTGACGTGGCCGCAACACCGCAGGATGTCTTCAGGCCCTAATCTGGTTCCGGCCCGGCATGCTGAGCCTTTGTTTAATTCCTCTTCCTGGTGGGAAATGAGAGTTAAATTTGCCCGTCCAGACACCTCCAGCTAGCCTCTCATTGGTTCTCGCTATTCCTGTTCATCTTCCGCAGAAATTGCAAACTGGGCCAAACAGGAGGTTAAAGGGACTGACTCTCCAAGTGGGGAGAGTGTTAGTAAAGCGTCTGGAATGTTGCACCCGAGTACCAGGGGAGGAAAACTGAGACATATTTGAACACGTCTCCCGATCACATGGTTGATCATACTCTAGGTTCCACATGCATGTTTTAGCTGAAGGAAGAATACCTTAAAACTGGAGAGTTGAGACCCGTGGAATGGTTACCATGCAATATGACTTCAAAGGGTCTTCATTTGCTCACTGAACCTCTCCAATCCTATCACTGCTGCGTTTATGCCCCTGTACACATGCTTGATTCTCTTTCGGAGACATAGCAATCCATAGGTTTTAAGATACTTACTAGTCAGGTACATACTTAGGCGTTTAATATGGGGTGTTGAGTCCATTTCGTTGAGCAAGGAGTAGCTCTTGTCTATTCCATATTTGGCTTAAGGAACTTTATCTGTGCTCATTTCAATCTCTGGTTTTATGCAGCACCCCAACTCACCTTTACCCTTAAGCAAGCATAAGTTGGTTTTCTAAATTTGAGACCCTGTTCTGTTTTGGAATGCAGTTCCTGTGTAGCCAAGTTTACATTCCGTGTATTACTGATATCTTATGATGTTTCTTTTTCTGTGTGACTTATTTCAGTTAGAATCATCGTACCTGAATCCACTCATTATGCTGCTACGGGCCTGATGACATAGATTTCATTGCTGAGTGATACTGCATTGTACGTAAGTACCACAAGTTCTTTATCCATTTTTCACTTTCTGTGATATTGAAATTGTACGGTAAACGAGGTTCTTGTAAACGGAGGCGTCCCAAACTTTGGGGTGGCTGTGTCTTTTTGATTTTAATTTCCCTAAGCTATAGGACCATAAGTGGCAGTGCCCTAGGCTCTGTTGCTTTGTTTTTTAGATGTTTCAGGAAACACCATACACTTCTCCCGAGTGGTTTTGGCAATTTACATCCCGCCCATCAGCATAACAAGGCTCCCAGTTCTCCATGGCCTTTCCTGCCTTTCTGGATTTTACACTTTTTTCAGATGGCCCTTTTGACCAGGGGGAAGTGAGACTTCATTGTAGTGCAGATTTCCTTTGCAAGCTTGCTTGGTTGGCCAAAAAGGGCGTATGCGTTTTTTCCTGAATATATTCAGGAAAAAACTCATACGCCCTTTTTGGCCAAGTGCATCATTGTGGACGTTCTGCCTCTTTTCCTATGCTTTCAATGCAATTCCAGTCTACCTCCTGAAATCGGTTTCCTGCAATTCTGCCCCGCTTTCAAGTCCTCTTGGCAGCCTTACTTCAGTCTATTTTTGGACGATAGCTGTCATTTATAACTCTGCAGGTTTGTGAATTACAGTGGCCCTGAGCTCCTTTCTTCAACTCGCTTTCTTTTGAGCTGGCCGCAACACCGCAGGATGGCTTCAGGCCCTAATCTGGTTCCGGTCCGGCACGCTGAGCCTTTGGTTATTTCCTCTTCCTGGTGGGAAATGAGAGTTAAATTTGCCCGTCCAGACACCTCCAGCTAGCCTCTCATTGGTTCTCGCTATTCCTGTTCATCTTCCGCAGAAATTGCAAACTGGGCCAAACAGGAGGTTAAAGGCGCTGACTCTCCAAGTGGGGAGAGTGTTAGTAAAGCGTCTGGAATGTTGCACCCGAGTACCAGGGGAGGAAAACTGAGACATATTTGAACACGTCTCCCATTCACATGGTTGATCATACTTGGGTTCCACATGCATGTTTTAGCTGAAGGAAGAATACCTTAAACCTGGAGAGTTGAGACCCGTGTAATGGGTACCATGCAATATGATTTCAAAGGGTCTTCATTTGCTCACCGAACCTCTCCAATCCTATCACTGCTGCGTTTATGCCCCTGTACACATGCTTGATTCTCTTTCGGAGACATAGCAATCCATAGGTTTTAAGATACTTACTAGTCAGGTACATTCTTAGGCGTTTAATATGCGGTGTTGAGTCTATTTCGTTGAGCAAGGAGTAGCTCTTGTCTATTCCATATTTGACTTAAGGAACTTTATCTGTGCTCATTTCAATCTCTGGTTTTATGCAGCACCCCAACTCACCTTTACCCTTAAGCAAGCATAAGTTGGTTTTCTAAATTTGAGACCCTGTTCTGTTCTGTAATTCAGTTCCTGTGTAGCCAAGTTTACATTCCGTGTATTACTGATATCTTATGATGTTTCTTTTTCTGTGTGACTTACTTCAGTTAGAATCATCATACCTGAATCCACTCATTGTGCTGCTAAGGGCCTGATGACACAGATTTCATTGCTGAGTGATATTGTTTTGTAAGTAAATACCACAACTTCTTTATCCATTTTTCACTTTCTGCAATGTTGAACTTGTACTGTAAACGAGGTTCTTGTAAACAGAGCCGTTCCAAACTTTGGGGTGGCTGTGTCTTTTTGATTTTAATTTCCCTAAGCTATAGGACCATAAGTGGAAGTGCCCTAGGTTCTGTTGCTTTGTTTTTTAGATGTTTCAGGAAACACCATACACTTCTCCCGAGTGGTTGTTGGCAATTTACATCCCGCCCATCAGCATAACAAGGCTCCAAGTTCTCCATGGCCTGTCCTGCCTTTCTGGATTTTACACTTTTTTCAGATGGCCCTTTTGACCAGGGGGAAGTGAGACTTCATTGTAGTGCAGATTTCCTTTGCAAGCTTGCTTGGTTGGCCAAAAAGGGCGTATGCGTTTTTTCCTGAATATATTCAGGAAAAAACGCATACGCCCTTTTTGGCCAAGTGCATCATTGTGGACGTTCTGCCTCTTTTCCTATGCTTTCAATGCAATTCCAGTCTACCTCCTGAAATCGGTTTCCTGCAATTCTGCCCCGCTTTCAAGTCCTCTTGGCAGCCTTACTTCAGTCTATTTTTGGACGATAGCTGTCATTTATAACTCTGCAGGTTTGTGAATTACAGTGCCCCTGAGCTCCTTTCTTCAACTCGCTTTCTTTTGAGCTGGCCGCAACACCGCAGGATGGCTTCAGGCCCTAATCTGGTTCCGGTACGGCACGTTGAGCCTTTGGTTATTTCCTCTTCCTGGTGGGAAATGAGAGTTAAATTTGCCCGTCCAGACACCTCCAGCTAGCCTCTCATTGGTTCTCGCTATTCCTGTTCATCTTCCGCAGAAATTGCAAACTGGGCCAAACAGGAGGTTAAAGGCGCTGACTCTCCAAGTGGGGAGAGTGTTAGTAAAGCGTCTGGAATGTTGCACCCGAGTACCAGGGGAGGAAAACTGAGACATATTTGAACACGTCTCCCATTCACATGGTTGATCATACTTGGGTTCCACATGCATGTTTTAGCTGAAGGAAGAATACCTTAAACCTGGAGAGTTGAGACCCGTGTAATGGGTACCATGCAATATGACTTCAAAGGGTCTTCATTTGCTCACCGAACCTCTCCAATCCTATCACTGCTGCGTTTATGCCCCTGTACACATGCTTGATTCTCTTTCGGAGACATAGCAATCCATAGGTTTTAAGATACTTACTAGTCAGGTACATTCTTAGGCGTTTAATATGCGGTGTTGAGTCCATTTCGTTGAGCAAGGAGTAGCTCTTGTCTATTCCATATTTGACTTAAGGAACTTTATCTGTGCTCATTTCAATCTCTGGTTTTATGCAGCACCCCAACTCACCTTTACCCTTAAGCAAGCATAAGTTGGTTTTCTAAATTTGAGACCCTGTTCTGTTCTGTAATTCAGTTCCTGTGTAGCCAAGTTTACATTCCGTGTATTACTGATATCTTATGATGTTTCTTTTTCTGTGTGACTTATTTCAGTTAGAATCATCGTACCTGAATCCACTCATTATGCTGCTACGGGCCTGATGACATAGATTTCATTGCTGAGTGATACTGCATTGTACGTAAGTACCACAAGTTCTTTATCCATTTTTCACTTTCTGTGATATTGAACTTGTACGGTAAACGAGGTTCTTGTAAACGGAGGCGTCCCAAACTTTGGGGTGGCTGTGTCTTTTTGATTTTAATTTCCCTAAGCTATAGGACCATAAGTGGCAGTGCCCTAGGCTCTGTTGCTTTGTTTTTTAGATGTTTCAGGAAACACCATACACTTCTCCCGAGTGGTTTTGGCAATTTACATCCCGCCCATCAGCATAACAAGGCTCCCAGTTCTCCATGGCCTTTCCTGCCTTTCTGGATTTTACACTTTTTTCAGATGGCCCTTTTGACCAGGGGGAAGTGAGACTTCATTGTAGTGCAGATTTCCTTTGCAAGCTTGCTTGGTTGGCCAAAAAGGGCGTATGCGTTTTTTCCTGAATATATTCAGGAAAAAACGCATACGCCCTTTTTGGCCAAGTGCATCATTGTGGACGTTCTGCCTCTTTTCCTATGCTTTCAATGCAATTCCAGTCTACCTCCTGAAATCGGTTTCCTGCAATTCTGCCCCGCTTTCAAGTCCTCTTGGCAGCCTTACTTCAGTCTATTTTTGGACGATAGCTGTCATTTATAACTCTGCAGGTTTGTGAATTACAGTGGCCCTGAGCTCCTTTCTTCAACTCGCTTTCTTTTGAGCTGGCCGCAACACCGCAGGATGGCTTCAGGCCCTAATCTGGTTCCGGTCCGGCACGCTGAGCCTTTGGTTATTTCCTCTTCCTGGTGGGAAATGAGAGTTAAATTTGCCCGTCCAGACACCTCCAGCTAGCCTCTCATTGGTTCTCGCTATTCCTGTTCATCTTCCGCAGAAATTGCAAACTGGGCCAAACAGGAGGTTAAAGGCGCTGACTCTCCAAGTGGGGAGAGTGTTAGTAAAGCGTCTGGAATGTTGCACCCGAGTACCAGGGGAGGAAAACTGAGACATATTTGAACACGTCTCCCATTCACATGGTTGATCATACTTGGGTTCCACATGCATGTTTTAGCTGAAGGAAGAATACCTTAAACCTGGAGAGTTGAGACCCGTGTAATGGGTACCATGCAATATGATTTCAAAGGGTCTTCATTTGCTCACCGAACCTCTCCAATCCTATCACTGCTGCGTTTATGCCCCTGTACACATGCTTGATTCTCTTTCGGAGACATAGCAATCCATAGGTTTTAAGATACTTACTAGTCAGGTACATTCTTAGGCGTTTAATATGCGGTGTTGAGTCTATTTCGTTGAGCAAGGAGTAGCTCTTGTCTATTCCATATTTGACTTAAGGAACTTTATCTGTGCTCATTTCAATCTCTGGTTTTATGCAGCACCCCAACTCACCTTTACCCTTAAGCAAGCATAAGTTGGTTTTCTAAATTTGAGACCCTGTTCTGTTCTGTAATTCAGTTCCTGTGTAGCCAAGTTTACATTCCGTGTATTACTGATATCTTATGATGTTTCTTTTTCTGTGTGACTTACTTCAGTTAGAATCATCATACCTGAATCCACTCATTGTGCTGCTAAGGGCCTGATGACACAGATTTCATTGCTGAGTGATATTGTTTTGTAAGTAAATACCACAACTTCTTTATCCATTTTTCACTTTCTGCAATGTTGAACTTGTACTGTAAACGAGGTTCTTGTAAACAGAGCCGTTCCAAACTTTGGGGTGGCTGTGTCTTTTTGATTTTAATTTCCCTAAGCTATAGGACCATAAGTGGAAGTGCCCTAGGTTCTGTTGCTTTGTTTTTTAGATGTTTCAGGAAACACCATACACTTCTCCCGAGTGGTTGTTGGCAATTTACATCCCGCCCATCAGCATAACAAGGCTCCAAGTTCTCCATGGCCTGTCCTGCCTTTCTGGATTTTACACTTTTTTCAGATGGCCCTTTTGACCAGGGGGAAGTGAGACTTCATTGTAGTGCAGATTTCCTTTGCAAGCTTGCTTGGTTGGCCAAAAAGGGCGTATGCGTTTTTTCCTGAATATATTCAGGAAAAAACGCATACGCCCTTTTTGGCCAAGTGCATCATTGTGGACGTTCTGCCTCTTTTCCTATGCTTTCAATGCAATTCCAGTCTACCTCCTGAAATCGGTTTCCTGCAATTCTGCCCCGCTTTCAAGTCCTCTTGGCAGCCTTACTTCAGTCTATTTTTGGACGATAGCTGTCATTTATAACTCTGCAGGTTTGTGAATTACAGTGCCCCTGAGCTCCTTTCTTCAACTCGCTTTCTTTTGAGCTGGCCGCAACACCGCAGGATGGCTTCAGGCCCTAATCTGGTTCCGGTACGGCACGTTGAGCCTTTGGTTATTTCCTCTTCCTGGTGGGAAATGAGAGTTAAATTTGCCCGTCCAGACACCTCCAGCTAGCCTCTCATTGGTTCTCGCTATTCCTGTTCATCTTCCGCAGAAATTGCAAACTGGGCCAAACAGGAGGTTAAAGGCGCTGACTCTCCAAGTGGGGAGAGTGTTAGTAAAGCGTCTGGAATGTTGCACCCGAGTACCAGGGGAGGAAAACTGAGACATATTTGAACACGTCTCCCATTCACATGGTTGATCATACTTGGGTTCCACATGCATGTTTTAGCTGAAGGAAGAATACCTTAAACCTGGAGAGTTGAGACCCGTGTAATGGGTACCATGCAATATGACTTCAAAGGGTCTTCATTTGCTCACCGAACCTCTCCAATCCTATCACTGCTGCGTTTATGCCCCTGTACACATGCTTGATTCTCTTTCGGAGACATAGCAATCCATAGGTTTTAAGATACTTACTAGTCAGGTACATTCTTAGGCGTTTAATATGCGGTGTTGAGTCCATTTCGTTGAGCAAGGAGTAGCTCTTGTCTATTCCATATTTGACTTAAGGAACTTTATCTGTGCTCATTTCAATCTCTGGTTTTATGCAGCACCCCAACTCACCTTTACCCTTAAGCAAGCATAAGTTGGTTTTCTAAATTTGAGACCCTGTTCTGTTCTGTAATTCAGTTCCTGTGTAGCCAAGTTTACATTCCGTGTATTACTGATATCTTATGATGTTTCTTTTTCTGTGTGACTTATTTCAGTTAGAATCATCGTACCTGAATCCACTCATTATGCTGCTACGGGCCTGATGACATAGATTTCATTGCTGAGTGATACTGCATTGTACGTAAGTACCACAAGTTGTTTATCCATTTTTCACTTTCTGTGATATTGAACTTGTACGGTAAACGAGGTTCTTGTAAACGGAGGCGTCCCAAACTTTGGGGTGGCTGTGTCTTTTTGATTTTAATTTCCCTAAGCTATAGGACCATAAGTGGCAGTGCCCTAGGCTCTGTTGCTTTGTTTTTTAGATGTTTCAGGAAACACCATACACTTCTCCCGAGTGGTTTTGGCAATTTACATCCCGCCCATCAGCATAACAAGGCTCCCAGTTCTCCATGGCCTGTCCTGCCTTTCTGGATTTTACACTTTTTTCAGATGGCCCTTTTGACCGGGGGGAAGTGAGACTTCATTGTAGTGCAGATTTCCTTTGCAAGCTTGCTTGGTTGGCCAAAAAGGGCGTATGTGTTTTTTCCTGAATATATTCAGGAAAAGACGCATACGCCCTTTTTGGCCAAGTGCATCATTGTGGACGTTCTGCCTCTTTTCCTATGCTTTCAATGCAATTCCAGTCTACCTCCTGAAATCGGTTTCCTGCAATTCTGCCCCGCTTTCAAGTCCTCTTGGCAGCCTTACTTCAGTCTATTTTTGGACGATAGCTGTCATTTATAACTCTGCATGTTTGTGAATTACAGTGCCCCTGAGCTCCTTTCTTCAACTCGCTTTCTTGTGACGTGGCCGCAACACCGCAGGATGTCTTCAGGCCCTAATCTGGTTCCGGCCCGGCATGCTGAGCCTTTGTTTAATTCCTCTTCCTGGTGGGAAATGAGAGTTAAATTTGCCCGTCCAGACACCTCCAGCTAGCCTCTCATTGGTTCTCGCTATTCCTGTTCATCTTCCGCAGAAATTGCAAACTGGGCCAAACAGGAGGTTAAAGGGACTGACTCTCCAAGTGGGGAGAGTGTTAGTAAAGCGTCTGGAATGTTGCACCCGAGTACCAGGGGAGGAAAACTGAGACATATTTGAACACGTCTCCCGATCACATGGTTGATCATACTCTAGGTTCCACATGCATGTTTTAGCTGAAGGAAGAATACCTTAAAACTGGAGAGTTGAGACCCGTGGAATGGGTACCATGCAATATGACTTCAAAGGGTCTTCATTTGCTCACTGAACCTCTCCAATCCTATCACTGCTGCGTTTATGCCCCTGTACACATGCTTGATTCTCTTTCGGAGACATAGCAATCCATAAGTTTTAAGATACTTACTAGTCAGGTACATACTTAGGCGTTTAATATGGGGTGTTGAGTCCATTTCGTTGAGCAAGGAGTAGCTCTTGTCTATTCCATATTTGGCTTAAGGAACTTTATCTGTGCTCATTTCAATCTCTGGTTTTATGCAGCACCCCAACTCACCTTTACCCTTAAGCAAGCATAAGTTGGTTTTCTAAATTTGAGACCCTGTTCTGTTTTGGAATGCAGTTCCTTTGTAGCCAAGTTTACATTCCGTGTATTACTGATATCTTATGATGTTTCTTTTTCTGTGTGACTTATTTCAGTTAGAATCATCGTACCTGAATCCACTCATTATGCTGCTACGGGCCTGATGACATAGATTTCATTGCTGAGTGATACTGCATTGTACGTAAGTACCACAAGTTCTTTATCCATTTTTCACTTTCTGAGATATTGAACTTGTACGGTAAACGAGGTTCTTGTAAACGGAGGCGTCCCAAACTTTGGGGTGGCTGTGTCTTTTTGATTTTAATTTCCCTAAGCTATAGGACCATAAGTGGCAGTGCCCTAGGCTCTGTTGCTTTGTTTTTTAGATGTTTCAGGAAACACCATACACTTCTCCCGAGTGTCTGTTGGCAATTTACATCCCGCCCATCAGCATAACAAGGCTCCCAGTTCTCCATGGCCTTTCCTGCCTTTCTGGATTTTACACTTTTTTCAGATGGCCCTTTTGACCAGGGGGAAGTGAGACTTCATTGTAGTGCAGATTTCCTTTGCAAGCTTGCTTGGTTGGCCAAAAAGGGCGTATGCGTTTTTTCCTGAATATATTCAGGAAAAAACTCATACGCCCTTTTTGGCCAAGTGCATCATTGTGGACGTTCTGCCTCTTTTCCTATGCTTTCAATGCAATTCCAGTCTACCTCCTGAAATCGGTTTCCTGCAATTCTGCCCCGCTTTCAAGTCCTCTTGGCAGCCTTACTTCAGTCTATTTTTGGACGATAGCTGTCATTTATAACTCTGCAGGTTTGTGAATTACAGTGCCCCTGAGCTCCTTTCTTCAACTCGCTTTCTTTTGAGCTGGCCGCAACACCGCAGGATGGCTTCAGGCCCTAATCTGGTTCCGGTCCGGCACGCTGAGCCTTTGGTTATTTCCTCTTCCTGGTGGGAAATGAGAGTTAAATTTGCCCGTCCAGACACCTCCAGCTAGCCTCTCATTGGTTCTCGCTATTCCTGTTCATCTTCCGCAGAAATTGCAAACTGGGCCAAACAGGAGGTTAAAGGCGCTGACTCTCCAAGTGGGGAGAGTGTTAGTAAAGCGTCTGGAATGTTGCACCCGAGTACCAGGGGAGGAAAACTGAGACATATTTGAACACGTCTCCCATTCACATGGTTGATCATACTTGGGTTCCACATGCATGTTTTAGCTGAAGGAAGAATACCTTAAACCTGGAGAGTTGAGACCCGTGTAATGGGTACCATGCAATATGATTTCAAAGGGTCTTCATTTGCTCACCGAACCTCTCCAATCCTATCACTGCTGCGTTTATGCCCCTGTACACATGCTTGATTCTCTTTCGGAGACATAGCAATCCATAGGTTTTAAGATACTTACTAGTCAGGTACATTCTTAGGCGTTTAATATGCGGTGTTGAGTCTATTTCGTTGAGCAAGGAGTAGCTCTTGTCTATTCCATATTTGACTTAAGGAACTTTATCTGTGCTCATTTCAATCTCTGGTTTTATGCAGCACCCCAACTCACCTTTACCCTTAAGCAAGCATAAGTTGGTTTTCTAAATTTGAGACCCTGTTCTGTTCTGTAATTCAGTTCCTGTGTAGCCAAGTTTACATTCCGTGTATTACTGATATCTTATGATGTTTCTTTTTCTGTGTGACTTACTTCAGTTAGAATCATCATACCTGAATCCACTCATTGTGCTGCTAAGGGCCTGATGACACAGATTTCATTGCTGAGTGATATTGTTTTGTAAGTAAATACCACAACTTCTTTATCCATTTTTCACTTTCTGCAATGTTGAACTTGTACTGTAAACGAGGTTCTTGTAAACAGAGCCGTTCCAAACTTTGGGGTGGCTGTGTCTTTTTGATTTTAATTTCCCTAAGCTATAGGACCATAAGTGGAAGTGCCCTAGGTTCTGTTGCTTTGTTTTTTAGATGTTTCAGGAAACACCATACACTTCTCCCGAGTGGTTGTTGGCAATTTACATCCCGCCCATCAGCATAACAAGGCTCCAAGTTCTCCATGGCCTGTCCTGCCTTTCTGGATTTTACACTTTTTTCAGATGGCCCTTTTGACCAGGGGGAAGTGAGACTTCATTGTAGTGCAGATTTCCTTTGCAAGCTTGCTTGGTTGGCCAAAAAGGGCGTATGCGTTTTTTCCTGAATATATTCAGGAAAAAACGCATACGCCCTTTTTGGCCAAGTGCATCATTGTGGACGTTCTGCCTCTTTTCCTATGCTTTCAATGCAATTCCAGTCTACCTCCTGAAATCGGTTTCCTGCAATTCTGCCCCGCTTTCAAGTCCTCTTGGCAGCCTTACTTCAGTCTATTTTTGGACGATAGCTGTCATTTATAACTCTGCAGGTTTGTGAATTACAGTGCCCCTGAGCTCCTTTCTTCAACTCGCTTTCTTTTGAGCTGGCCGCAACACCGCAGGATGGCTTCAGGCCCTAATCTGGTTCCGGTACGGCACGTTGAGCCTTTGGTTATTTCCTCTTCCTGGTGGGAAATGAGAGTTAAATTTGCCCGTCCAGACACCTCCAGCTAGCCTCTCATTGGTTCTCGCTATTCCTGTTCATCTTCCGCAGAAATTGCAAACTGGGCCAAACAGGAGGTTAAAGGCGCTGACTCTCCAAGTGGGGAGAGTGTTAGTAAAGCGTCTGGAATGTTGCACCCGAGTACCAGGGGAGGAAAACTGAGACATATTTGAACACGTCTCCCATTCACATGGTTGATCATACTTGGGTTCCACATGCATGTTTTAGCTGAAGGAAGAATACCTTAAACCTGGAGAGTTGAGACCCGTGTAATGGGTACCATGCAATATGACTTCAAAGGGTCTTCATTTGCTCACCGAACCTCTCCAATCCTATCACTGCTGCGTTTATGCCCCTGTACACATGCTTGATTCTCTTTCGGAGACATAGCAATCCATAGGTTTTAAGATACTTACTAGTCAGGTACATTCTTAGGCGTTTAATATGCGGTGTTGAGTCCATTTCGTTGAGCAAGGAGTAGCTCTTGTCTATTCCATATTTGACTTAAGGAACTTTATCTGTGCTCATTTCAATCTCTGGTTTTATGCAGCACCCCAACTCACCTTTACCCTTAAGCAAGCATAAGTTGGTTTTCTAAATTTGAGACCCTGTTCTGTTCTGTAATTCAGTTCCTGTGTAGCCAAGTTTACATTCCGTGTATTACTGATATCTTATGATGTTTCTTTTTCTGTGTGACTTATTTCAGTTAGAATCATCGTACCTGAATCCACTCATTATGCTGCTACGGGCCTGATGACATAGATTTCATTGCTGAGTGATACTGCATTGTACGTAAGTACCACAAGTTGTTTATCCATTTTTCACTTTCTGTGATATTGAACTTGTACGGTAAACGAGGTTCTTGTAAACGGAGGCGTCCCAAACTTTGGGGTGGCTGTGTCTTTTTGATTTTAATTTCCCTAAGCTATAGGACCATAAGTGGAAGTGCCCTAGGCTCTGTTGCTTTGTTTTTTAGATGTTTCAGGAAACACCATACACTTCTCCCGAGTGGTTGTTGGCAATTTACATCCCGCCCATCAGCATAACAAGGCTCCCAGTTCTCCATGGCCTGTCCTGCCTTTCTGGATTTTACACTTTTTTCAGATGGCCCTTTTGACCGGGGGGAAGTGAGACTTCATTGTAGTGCAGATTTCCTTTGCAAGCTTGCTTGGTTGGCCAAAAAGGGCGTATGTGTTTTTTCCTGAATATATTCAGGAAAAGACGCATACGCCCTTTTTGGCCAAGTGCATCATTGTGGACGTTCTGCCTCTTTTCCTATGCTTTCAATGCAATTCCAGTCTACCTCCTGAAATCGGTTTCCTGCAATTCTGCCCCGCTTTCAAGTCCTCTTGGCAGCCTTACTTCAGTCTATTTTTGGACGATAGCTGTCATTTATAACTCTGCAGGTTTGTGAATTACAGTGCCCCTGAGCTCCTTTCTTCAACTCGCTTTCTTTTGAGCTGGCCGCAACACCGCAGGATGGCTTCAGGCCCTAATCTGGTTCCGCCCCGGCACGCTGAGCCTTTGGTTATTTCCTCTTCCTGGTGGGAAATGAGAGTTAAATTTGCCCGTCCAGACACCTCCAGCTAGCCTCTCATTGGTTCTCGCTATTCCTGTTCATCTTCCGCAGAAATTGCAAACTGGGCCAAACAGGAGGTTAAAGGCGCTGACTCTCCAAGTGGGGAGAGTGTTAGTAAAGCGTCTGGAATGTTGCACCCGAGTACCAGGGGAGGAAAACTGAGACATATTTGAACACGTCTCCCATTCACATGGTTGATCATACTTGGGTTCCACATGCATGTTTTAGCTGAAGGAAGAATACCTTAAACCTGGAGAGTTGAGACCCGTGTAATGGGTACCATGCAATATGATTTCAAAGGGTCTTCATTTGCTCACCGAACCTCTCCAATCCTATCACTGCTGCGTTTATGCCCCTGTACACATGCTTGATTCTCTTTCGGAGACATAGCAATCCATAGGTTTTAAGATACTTACTAGTCAGGTACATTCTTAGGCGTTTAATATGCGGTGTTGAGTCTATTTCGTTGAGCAAGGAGTAGCTCTTGTCTATTCCATATTTGACTTAAGGAACTTTATCTGTGCTCATTTCAATCTCTGGTTTTATGCAGCACCCCAACTCACCTTTACCCTTAAGCAAGCATAAGTTGGTTTTCTAAATTTGAGACCCTGTTCTGTTCTGTAATTCAGTTCCTGTGTAGCCAAGTTTACATTCCGTGTATTACTGATATCTTATGATGTTTCTTTTTCTGTGTGACTTACTTCAGTTAGAATCATCATACCTGAATCCACTCATTGTGCTGCTAAGGGCCTGATGACACAGATTTCATTGCTGAGTGATATTGTTTTGTAAGTAAATACCACAACTTCTTTATCCATTTTTCACTTTCTGCAATGTTGAACTTGTACTGTAAACGAGGTTCTTGTAAACAGAGCCGTTCCAAACTTTGGGGTGGCTGTGTCTTTTTGATTTTAATTTCCCTAAGCTATAGGACCATAAGTGGAAGTGCCCTAGGTTCTGTTGCTTTGTTTTTTAGATGTTTCAGGAAACACCATACACTTCTCCCGAGTGGTTGTTGGCAATTTACATCCCGCCCATCAGCATAACAAGGCTCCAAGTTCTCCATGGCCTGTCCTGCCTTTCTGGATTTTACACTTTTTTCAGATGGCCCTTTTGACCGGGGGGAAGTGAGACTTCATTGTAGTGCAGATTTCCTTTGCAAGCTTGCTTGGTTGGCCAAAAAGGGCGTATGCGTTTTTTCCTGAATATATTCAGGAAAAAACGCATACGCCCTTTTTGGCCAAGTGCATCATTGTGGACGTTCTGCCTCTTTTCCTATGCTTTCAATGCAATTCCAGTCTACCTCCTGAAATCGGTTTCCTGCAATTCTGCCCCGCTTTCAAGTCCTCTTGGCAGCCTTACTTCAGTCTATTTTTGGACGATAGCTGTCATTTATAACTCTGCAGGTTTGTGAATTACAGTGCCCCTGAGCTCCTTTCTTCAACTCGCTTTCTTTTGAGCTGGCCGCAACACCGCAGGATGGCTTCAGGCCCTAATCTGGTTCCGGTACGGCACGTTGAGCCTTTGGTTATTTCCTCTTCCTGGTGGGAAATGAGAGTTAAATTTGCCCGTCCAGACACCTCCAGCTAGCCTCTCATTGGTTCTCGCTATTCCTGTTCATCTTCCGCAGAAATTGCAAACTGGGCCAAACAGGAGGTTAAAGGCGCTGACTCTCCAAGTGGGGAGAGTGTTAGTAAAGCGTCTGGAATGTTGCACCCGAGTACCAGGGGAGGAAAACTGAGACATATTTGAACACGTCTCCCATTCACATGGTTGATCATACTTGGGTTCCACATGCATGTTTTAGCTGAAGGAAGAATACCTTAAACCTGGATAGTTGAGACCCGTGTAATGGGTACCATGCAATATGACTTCAAAGGGTCTTCATTTGCTCACCGAACCTCTCCAATCCTATCACTGCTGCGTTTATGCCCCTGTACACATGCTTGATTCTCTTTCGGAGACATAGCAATCCATAGGTTTTAAGATACTTACTAGTCAGGTACATTCTTAGGCGTTTAATATGCGGTGTTGAGTCCATTTCGTTGAGCAAGGAGTAGCTCTTGTCTATTCCATATTTGACTTAAGGAACTTTATCTGTGCTCATTTCAATCTCTGGTTTTATGCAGCACCCCAACTCACCTTTACCCTTAAGCAAGCATAAGTTGGTTTTCTAAATTTGAGACCCTGTTCTGTTCTGTAATTCAGTTCCTGTGTAGCCAAGTTTACATTCCGTGTATTACTGATATCTTATGATGTTTCTTTTTCTGTGTGACTTATTTCAGTTAGAATCATCGTACCTGAATCCACTCATTATGCTGCTACGGGCCTGATGACATAGATTTCATTGCTGAGTGATACTGCATTGTACGTAAGTACCACAAGTTGTTTATCCATTTTTCACTTTCTGTGATATTGAACTTGTACGGTAAACGAGGTTCTTGTAAACGGAGGCGTCCCAAACTTTGGGGTGGCTGTGTCTTTTTGATTTTAATTTCCCTAAGCTATAGGACCATAAGTGGAAGTGCCCTAGGCTCTGTTGCTTTGTTTTTTAGATGTTTCAGGAAACACCATACACTTCTCCCGAGTGGTTGTTGGCAATTTACATCCCGCCCATCAGCATAACAAGGCTCCCAGTTCTCCATGGCCTGTCCTGCCTTTCTGGATTTTACACTTTTTTCAGATGGCCCTTTTGACCGGGGGGAAGTGAGACTTCATTGTAGTGCAGATTTCCTTTGCAAGCTTGCTTGGTTGGCCAAAAAGGGCGTATGTGTTTTTTCCTGAATATATTCAGGAAAAGACGCATACGCCCTTTTTGGCCAAGTGCATCATTGTGGACGTTCTGCCTCTTTTCCTATGCTTTCAATGCAATTCCAGTCTACCTCCTGAAATCGGTTTCCTGCAATTCTGCCCCGCTTTCAAGTCCTCTTGGCAGCCTTACTTCAGTCTATTTTTGGACGATAGCTGTCATTTATAACTCTGCATGTTTGTGAATTACAGTGCCCCTGAGCTCCTTTCTTCAACTCGCTTTCTTGTGACGTGGCCGCAACACCGCAGGATGTCTTCAGGCCCTAATCTGGTTCCGGCCCGGCATGCTGAGCCTTTGTTTAATTCCTCTTCCTGGTGGGAAATGAGAGTTAAATTTGCCCGTCCAGACACCTCCAGCTAGCCTCTCATTGGTTCTCGCTATTCCTGTTCATCTTCCGCAGAAATTGCAAACTGGGCCAAACAGGAGGTTAAAGGGACTGACTCTCCAAGTGGGGAGAGTGTTAGTAAAGCGTCTGGAATGTTGCACCCGAGTACCAGGGGAGGAAAACTGAGACATATTTGAACACGTCTCCCGATCACATGGTTGATCATACTCTAGGTTCCACATGCATGTTTTAGCTGAAGGAAGAATACCTTAAAACTGGAGAGTTGAGACCCGTGGAATGGGTACCATGCAATATGACTTCAAAGGGTCTTCATTTGCTCACTGAACCTCTCCAATCCTATCACTGCTGCGTTTATGCCCCTGTACACATGCTTGATTCTCTTTCGGAGACATAGCAATCCATAGGTTTTAAGATACTTACTAGTCAGGTACATACTTAGGCGTTTAATATGGGGTGTTGAGTCCATTTCGTTGAGCAAGGAGTAGCTCTTGTCTATTCCATATTTGGCTTAAGGAACTTTATCTGTGCTCATTTCAATCTCTGGTTTTATGCAGCACCCCAACTCACCTTTACCCTTCAGCAAGCATAAGTTGGTTTTGTAAATTTGAGACCCTGTTCTGTTCTGGAATGCAGTTCCTGTGTAGCCAAGTTTACATTCCGTGTATTACTGATATCTTATGATTTTTCTTTTTCTGTGTGACTTATTTCAGTTAGAATCATCGTACCTGAATCCACTCATTATGCTGCTACGGGCCTGATGACATAGATTTCATTGCTGAGTGATACTGCATTGTACGTAAGTACCACAAGTTCTTTATCCATTTTTCACTTTCTGAGATATTGAACTTGTACGGTAAACGAGGTTCTTGTAAACGGAGGCGTCCCAAACTTTGGGGTGGCTGTGTCTTTTTGATTTTAATTTCCCTAAGCTATAGGACCATAAGTGGCAGTGCCCTAGGCTCTGTTGCTTTGTTTTTTAGATGTTTCAGGAAACACCATACACTTCTCCCGAGTGTCTGTTGGCAATTTACATCCCGCCCATCAGCATAACAAGGCTCCCAGTTCTCCATGGCCTGTCCTGCCTTTCTGGATTTTACACTTTTTTCAGATGGCCCTTTTGACCGGGGGGAAGTGAGACTTCACTGTAGTGCAGATTTCCTTTGCAAGCTTGCTTGGTTGGCCAAAAAGGGCGTATGCGTTTTTTCCTGAATATATTCAGGAAAAAACGCATACGCCCTTTTTGGCCAAGTGCATCATTGTGGACGTTCTGCCTCTTTTCCTATGCTTTCAATGCAATTCCAGTCTACCTCCTGAAATCGGTTTCCTGCAATTCTGCCCCGCTTTCAAGTCCTCTTGGCAGCCTTAGTTCAGTATATTTTTGGACGATAGCTGTCATTTATAACTCTGCAGGTTTGTGAATTACAGTGCCCCTGAGCTCCTTTCTTCAACTCGCTTTCTTGTGACCTGGCCGCAACACCGCAGGATGGCTTCAGGCCCTAATCTGGTTCCGCCCCGGCATGCTGAGCCTTTGGTTAATTCCTCTTCCTGGTGGGAAATGAGAGTTAAATTTGCCCGTCCAGACACCTCCAGCTAGCCTCTCATTGGTTCTCGCTATTCCTGTTCATCTTCCGCAGAAATTGCAAACTGGGCCAAACAGGAGGTTAAAGGGACTGACTCTCCAAGTGGGGAGAGTGTTAGTAAAGCGTCTGGAATGTTGCACCCGAGTACCAGGGGAGGAAAACTGAGACATATTTGAACACGTCTCCCGTTCACATGGTTGATCATACTTGGGTTCCACATGCATGTTTTAGCTGAAGGAAGAATACCTTAAACCTGTAGAGTTAAGACCCGTGTAATGGGTACCATGCAATATGACTTCAAAGGGTCTTCATTTGCTCACCGAACCTCTCCAATCCTATCACTGCTGCGTTTATGCCCCTGTACACATGCTTGATTCTCTTTCGGAGACATAGCAATCCATAGGTTTTACGATACTTACTAGTCAGGTACATTCTTAGGCGTTTAATATGGGGTGTTGAGTCCATTTCGTTGAGCAAGGAGTAGCTCTTGTCTATTCCATATTTGACTTAAGGAACTTTATCTGTGCTCATTTCAATCTCTGGTTTTATGCAGCACCCCAACTCATCTTTACCCTTAAGCAAGCATAAGTTGGTTTTCTAAATTTGAGACCCTGTTCTGTTCTGTCATTCAGTTCCTGTGTAGCCAAGTTTACATTCCGTGTATTACTGATATCTTATGATGTTTCTTTTTCTGTGTGACTTACTTCAGTTAGAATCATCATACCTGAATCCACTCATTGTGCTGCTAAGGGCCTGATGACACAGATTTCATTGCTGAGTGATATTGCTTTGTAAGTAAATACCACAACTTCTTTATCCATTTTTCACTTTCTGCGATGTTGAACTTGTACTGTAAACGAGGTTCTTGTAAACAGAGCCGTTCCAAACTTTGGGGTGGCTGTGTCTTTTTGATTTTAATTTCCCTAAGCTATAGGACCATAAGTGGAAGTGCCCTAGGTTCTGTTGCTTTGTTTTTTAGATGTTTCAGGAAACACCATACACTTCTCCCGAGTGGTTGTTGGCAATTTACATCCCGCCCATCAGCATAACAAGGCTCCCAGTTCTCCATGGCCTGTCCTGCCTTTCTGGATTTTACACTTTTTTCAGATGGCCCTTTTGACCGGGGGGAAGTGAGACTTCATTGTAGTGCAGATTTCCTTTGCAAGCTTGCTTGGTTGGCCAAAAAGGGCGTATGCGTTTTTACCTTAATATATTCAGGAAAAAACGCATACGCCCTTTTTGGCCAAGTGCATCATTGTGGACGTTCTGCCTCTTTTCCTATGCTTTCAATGCAATTCCAGTCTACCTCCTGAAATCGGTTTCCTGCAATTCTGCCCCGCTTTCAAGTCCTCTTGGCAGCCTTACTTCAGTCTATTTTTGGACGATAGCTGTCATTTATAACTCTGCAGGTTTGTGAATTACAGTGCCCCTGAGCTCCTTTCTTCAACTCGCTTTCTTGTGAGCTGGCCGCAACACCGCAGGATGGCTTCAGGCCCTAATCTGGTTCCGGCACGGCACGCTGAGCCTTTGGTTATTTCCTCTTCCTGGTGGGAAATGAGAGTTAAATTTGCCGGTCCAGACACCTCAAGCTAGTCTCTCATTGCTTCTCGCTATTCCTGTTCATCTTGCGCAGAAATTGCAAACTGGGCCAAACAGGAGGTTAAAGGCGCTGACTCTCCAAGTGGGGAGAGTGTTAGTAAAGCGTCTGGAATGTTGCACCCGAGTACCAGGGGAGGAAAACTGAGACATATTTGAACACGTCTCCCGTTCACATGGTTGATCATACTTGGGTTCCACATGCATGTTTTAGCTGAAGGAAGAATACCTTAAACCTGGAGAGTTAAGACCCGTGTAATGGGTACCATGCAATATGACTTCAAAGGGTCTTCATTTGCTCACCGAACCTCTCCAATCCTGTCACTGCTGCGTTTATGCCCCTGTACACATGCTTGATTCTCTTTCGGAGACATAGCAATCCATAGGTTTTACGATACTTACTAGTCAGGTACATTCTTAGGCGTTTAATATGGGGTGTTGAGTCCATTTCGTTGAGCAAGGAGTAGCTCTTGTCTATTCCATATTTGACTTAAGGAACTTTATCTGTGCTCATTTCAATCTCTGGTTTTATGCAGCACCCCAACTCATCTTTACCCTTAAGCAAGCATAAGTTGGTTTTCTAAATTTGAGACCCTGTCCTGTTCTGTAATTCAGTTCCTGTGTAGCCAAGTTTACATTCCGTGTATTACTGATATCTTATGATGTTTCTTTTTCTGTGTGACTTACTTCAGTTAGAATCATCATACCTGAATCCACTCATTGTGCTGCTAAGGGCCTGATGACACAGATTTCATTGCTGAGTGATATTGCTTTGTAAGTAAATACCACAACTTCTTTATCCATTTTTCACTTTCTGCGATGTTGAACTTGTACTGTAAACGAGGTTCTTGTAAACAGAGCCGTTCCAAACTTTGGGGTGGCTGTGTCTTTTTGATTTTAATTTCCCTAAGCTATAGGACCATAAGTGGAAGTGCCCTAGGTTCTGTTGCTTTGTTTTTTAGATGTTTCAGGAAACACCATACACTTCTCCCGAGTGGTTGTTGGCAATTTACATCCCGCCCATCAGCATAACAAGGCTCCCAGTTCTCCATGGCCTGTCCTGCCTTTCTGGATTTTACACTTTTTTCAGATGGCCCTTTTGACCGGGGGGAAGTGAGACTTCATTGTAGTGCAGATTTCCTTTGCAAGCTTGCTTGGTTGGCCAAAAAGGGCGTATGCGTTTTTACCTTAATATATTCAGGAAAAAACGCATACGCCCTTTTTGGCCAAGTGCATCATTGTGGACGTTCTGCCTCTTTTCCTATGCTTTCAATGCAATTCCAGTCTACCTCCTGAAATCGGTTTCCTGCAATTCTGCCCCGCTTTCAAGTCCTCTTGGCAGCCTTACTTCAGTCTATTTTTGGACGATAGCTGTCATTTATAACTCTGCAGGTTTGTGAATTACAGTGCCCCTGAGCTCCTTTCTTCAACTCGCTTTCTTGTGAGCTGGCCGCAACACCGCAGGATGGCTTCAGGCCCTAATCTGGTTCCGGCACGGCACGCTGAGCCTTTGGTTATTTCCTCTTCCTGGTGGGAAATGAGAGTTAAATTTGCCGGTCCAGACACCTCCAGCTAGTCTCTCATTGGTTCTCGCTATTCCTGTTCATCTTGCGCAGAAATTGCAAACTGGGCCATACAGGAGGTTAAAGGCGCTGACTCTCCAAGTGGGGAGAGTGTTAGTAAAGCGTCTGGAATGTTGCACCCGAGTACCAGGGGAGGAAAACTGAGACATATTTGAACACGTCTCCCGATCACATGGTTGATCATACTTGGGTTCCACATGCATGTTTTAGCTGAAGGAAGAATACCTTAAACCTGGAGAGTTAAGACCCGTGTAATGGGTACCATGCAATATGACTTCAAAGGGTCTTCATTTGCTCACCGAACCTCTCCAATCCTGTCACTACTGCGTTTATGCCCCTGTACACATGCTTGATTCTCTTTCGGAGACATAGCAATCCATAGGTTTTACGATACTTACTAGTCAGGTACATTCTTAGGCGTTTAATATGGGGTGTTGAGTCCATTTCGTTGAGCAAGGAGTAGCTCTTGTCTATTCCATATTTGACTTAAGGAACTTTATCTGTGCTCATTTCAATCTCTGGTTTTATGCAGCACCCCAACTCATCTTTACCCTTAAGCAAGCATAAGTTGGTTTTCTAAATTTGAGACCCTGTTCTGTTCTGTAATTCAGTTCCTGTGTAGCCAAGTTTACATTCCGTGTATTACTGATATCTTATGATGTTTCTTTTTCTGTGTGACTTACTTCAGTTAGAATCATCATACCTGAATCCACTCATTGTGCTGCTAAGGGCCTGATGACACAGATTTCATTACTGAGTGATATTGCTTTGTAAGTAAATACCACAACTTCTTTATCCATTTTTCACTTTCTGCGATGTTGAACTTGTACTGTAAACGAGGTTCTTGTAAACAGAGCCGTTCCAAACTTTGGGGTGGCTGTGTCTTTTTGATTTTAATTTCCCTAAGGTATAGGACCATAAGTGGAAGTGCCCTAGGCTCTGGTGCTTTGTTTTTTAGATGTTTCAGGAAACACCATACACTTCTGCCGAGTGTCTGTTGGCAATTTACATCCCGCCCATCAGCATAACAAGGCTCCCAGTTCTCCATGGCCTGTCTTGCCTTTCTGGATTTTACACTTTTTTCAGATGGCCCTTTTGACCGGGGGGAAGTGAGACTTCACTGTAGTGCAGATTTCCTTTGCAAGCTTGCTTGGTTGACCAAAAAGGGCGTATGCGTTTTTTCCTGAATATATTCAGGAAAAAACGCATACGCCCTTTTTGGCCAAGTGCATCATTGTGGACGTTCTGCCTCTTTTCCTATGCTTTCAATGCAATTCCAGTCTACCTCCTGAAATCGGTTTCCTGCAATTCTGCCCCGCTTTCAAGTCCTCTTGGCAGCCTTACTTCAGTCTATTTTTGGACGATAGCTGTCATTTATAACTCTGCAGGTTTGTGAATTACAGTGCCCCTGAGCTCCTTTCTTCAACTCGCTTTCTTGTGACCTGGCCGCAACACCGCAGGATGGCTTCAGGCCCTAATCTGGTTCCGGCATGGCACGCTGAGCCTTTGGTTATTTCCTCTTCCTGGTGGGAAATGAGAGTTAAATTTGCCGGTCCAGACACCTCCAGCTAGTCTCTCATTGGTTCTCGCTATTCCTGTTCATCTTGCGCAGAAATTGCAAACTGGGCCAAACAGGAGGTTAAAGGCGCTGACTCTCCAAGTGGGGAGAGTGTTAGTAAAGCGTCTGGAATGTTGCACCCGAGTACCAGGGGAGGAAAACTGAGACATATTTGAACACGTCTCCCGTTCACATGGTTGATCATACTTGGGTTCCACATGCATGTTTTAGCTGAAGGAAGAATACCTTAAACCTGGAGAGTTAAGACCCGTGTAATGGGTACCATGCAATATGACTTCAAAGGGTCTTCATTTGCTCACCGAACCTCTCCAATCCTATCACTGCTGCGTTTATGCCCCTGTACACATGCTTGATTCTCTTTCGGAGACATAGCAATCCATAGGTTTTACGATACTTACTAGTCAGGTACATTCTTAGGCGTTTAATATGGGGTGTTGAGTCCATTTCGTTGAGCAAGGAGTAGCTCTTGTCTATTCCATATTTGACTTAAGGAACTTTATCTGTGCTCATTTCAATCTCTGGTTTTATGCAGCACCCCAACTCATCTTTACCCTTAAGCAAGCATAAGTTGGTTTTCTAAATTTGAGACCCTGTCCTGTTCTGTAATTCAGTTCCTGTGTAGCCAAGTTTACATTCCGTGTATTACTGATATCTTATGATGTTTCTTTTTCTGTGTGACTTACTTCAGTTAGAATCATCATACCTGAATCCACTCATTGTGCTGCTAAGGGCCTGATGACACAGATTTCATTGCTGAGTGATATTGCTTTGTAAGTAAATACCACAACTTCTTTATCCATTTTTCACTTTCTGCGATGTTGAACTTGTACTGTAAACGAGGTTCTTGTAAACAGAGCCGTTCCAAACTTTGGGGTGGCTGTGTCTTTTTGATTTTAATTTCCCTAAGCTATAGGACCATAAGTGGAAGTGCCCTAGGTTCTGTTGCTTTGTTTTTTAGATGTTTCAGGAAACACCATACACTTCTCCCGAGTGTCTGTTGGCAATTTACATCCCGCACATCAGCATAACAAGGCTCCCAGTTCTCCATGGCCTGTCCTGCCTTTCTGGATTTTACACTTTTTTCAGATGGCCCTTTTGACCGGGGGGAAGTGAGACTTCATTGTAGTGCAGATTTCCTTTGCAAGCTTGCTTGGTTGGCCAAAAAGGGCGTATGCGTTTTTACCTGAATATATTCAGGAAAAAACGCATACGCCCTTTTAGGCCAAGTGCATCATTGTGGACGTTCTGCCTCTTTTCCTATGCTTGCAATGCAATTCCAGTCTACCTCCTGAAATCGGTTTCCTGCAATTCTGCCCCGCTTTCAAGTCCTCTTGGCAGCCTTACTTCAGTCTATTTTTGGACGATAGCTGTCATTTATAACTCTGCAGGTTTGTGAATTACAGTGCCCCTGAGCTCCTTTCTTCAACTCGCTTTCTTTTGAGCTGGCCGCAACACCGCAGGATGGCTTCAGGCCCTAATCTGGTTCCGGTACGGCACGCTGAGCCTTTGGTTGTTTCCTCTTCCTGGTGGGAAATGAGAGTTAAATTTGCCCGTCCAGACACCTCCAGCTAGCCTCTCATTGGTTCTCGCTATTCCTGTTCATCTTCCGCAGAAATTGCAAACTGGGCCAAACAGGAGGTTAAAGGCGCTGACTCTCCAAGTGGGGAGAGTGTTAGTAAAGCGTCTGGAATGTTGCACCCGAGTACCAGGGGAGGAAAACTGAGACATATTTGAACACGTCTCCCGTTCACATGGTTGATCATACTTGGGTTCCACATGCATGTTTTAGCTGAAGGAAGAATACCTTAAACTTGGAGAGTTGAGACCCGTGTAATGGGTACCATGCAATATGACTTCAAAGGGTCTTCATTTGCTCACCGAACCTCTCCAATCCTATCACTGCTGCGTTTATGCCTCTGCACACATGCTTGATTCTCTTTTGGAGACATAGCAATCCATAGGTTTTACGATACTTACTAGTCAGGTACATTCTTAGGCGTTTAATATGCGGTGTTGAGTCCATTTCGTTGAGCAAGGAGTAGCTCTTGTCTATTCCATATTTGACTTAAGGAACTTTATCTGTGCTCATTTCAATCTCTGGTTTTATGCAGCACCCCAACTCACCTTTACCCTTAAGCAAGCATAAGTTGGTTTTCTAAATTTGAGACCCTGTTCTGTTCTGTAATTCAGTTCCTGTGTAGCCAAGTTTACATTCCGTGTATTACTGATATCTTATGATGTTTCTTTTTCTGTGTGACTTACTTCAGTTAGAATCATCATACCTGAATCCACTCATTGTGCTGCTAAGGGCCTGATGACACAGATTTCATTGCTGAGTGATATTGCTTTGTAAGTAAATACCACAACTTCTTTATCCATTTTTCACTTTCTGCGATGTTGAACTTGTACTGTAAACGAGGTTCTTGTAAACAGAGCCGTTCCAAACTTTGGGGTGGCTGTGTCTTTTTGATTTTAATTTCCCTAAGCTATAGGACCATAAGTGGAAGTGCCCTAGGTTCTGTTGCTTTGTTTTTTAGATGTTTCAGGAAACACCATACAATTCTCCCGAGTGGTTGTTGGCAATTTACATCCCGCCCATCAGCATAACAAGGCTCCCAGTTCTCCATGGCCTGTCCTGCCTTTCTGGATTTTACACTTTTTTCAGATGGCCCTTTAGACCGGGGGGAAGTGAGACTTCATTGTAGTGCAGATTTCCTTTGCAAGCTTGCTTGGTTGGCCAAAAAGGGCGTATGCGTTTTTTCCTGAATATATTCAGGAAAAAACGCATACGCCCTTTTTGGCCAAGTGCATCATTGTGGACGTTCTGCCTCTTTTCCTATGCTTTCAATGCAATTCCAGTCTACCTCCTGAAATCGGTTTCCTGCAATTCTGCCCCGCTTTCAAGTCCTCTTGGCAGCCTTACTTCAGTCTATTTTTGGACGATAGCTGTCATTTATAACTCTGCAGGTTTGTGAATTACAGTGCCCCTGAGCTCCTTTCTTCAACTCGCTTTCTTTTGAGCTGGCCGCAACACCGCAGGATGGCTTCAGGCCCTAATCTGGTTCCGGTACGGCACGCTGAGCCTTTGGTTATTTCCTCTTCCTGGTGGGAAATGAGAGTTAAATTTGCCCGTCCAGACACCTCCAGCTAGCCTCTCATTGGTTCTCGCTATTCCTGTTCATCTTGCGCAGAAATTGCAAACTGGGCCAAACAGGAGGTTAAAGGGACTGACTCTCCAAGTGGGGAGAGTGTTAGTAAAGCGTCTGGAATGTTGCACCCGAGTACCAGGGGAGGAAAACTGAGACATATTTGAACACGTCTCCCGTTCACACGGTTGATCATACTCTGGGTTCCACATGCATGTTTTAGCTGAAGGAAGAATACCTAAAACCTGGGTAGTTGAAACCCGTGGAATGGGTACCATGCAATATGACTTCAAAGGGTCTTCATTTGCTCACCGAACCTCTCCAATCCTATCACTGCTGCGTTTATTCCCCTGTACACACGCTTGATTCTCTTTTGGAGACATAGCAATCCATAGGTTTTAAGATACTTACTAGTCAGGTACATTCTTAGGGGTTTAATATGGGGTTTTGAGTCCATTTCGTTGAGCAAGGAGTAGCTCTTGTCTATTCCATATTTGGCTTAAGGAACTTTATCTGTGCTCATTTCAATCTCTGGTTTTATGCAGCACCCCAACTCACCTTTCCCCTTAAGCAAGCATAAGTTGGTTTTCTAAATTTGAGACCCTGTTCTGTTTTGGAATGCAGTTCTTGTGTAGCCAAGTTTACATTCCGTGTATTAGTGATATCTTATGATGTTTCTTTTTCTGTGTGACTTATTTCAGTTAGAATCATCGTACCTGAATCTACTCATTATGCTGCTAAGGGCCTGATGACATAGAATTCATTGCTGAGTGATACTGCATTGTACGTAAGTACCACAAGTTCTTTATCCATTTTTCACTTTCTGCGATGTTGAACTTGTACTGTAAACGAGGTTCTTGTAAACAGAGCCGTTCCAAACTTTGGGGTGGCTGTGTCTTTTTGATTTTAATTTCCCTAAGCTATAGGACCATAAGTGGAAGTGCCCTAGGTTCTGTTGTTTTGTTTTTTAGATGTTTCAGGAAACACCATACACTTCTCCCGAGTGTCTGTTGGCAATTTACATCCCGCCCATCAGCATAACAAGGCTCCCAGTTCTCCATGGCCTGTCCTGCCTTTCTGGATTTTACACTTTTTTCAGATGGCCCTTTTGACCGGGGGGAAGTGAGACTTCATTGTAGTGCAGATTTCCTTTGCAAGCTTGCTTGGTTGGCCAAAAAGGGCGTATGCGTTTTTTCCTGAATATATTCAGGAAAAAACGCATACGCCCTTTTTGGCCAAGTGCATCATTGTGGACGTTCTGCCTCTTTTCCTATGCTTTCAATGCAATTCCAGTCTACCTCCTGAAATCGGTTTCCTGCAATTCTGCCCCGCTTTCAAGTCCTCTTGGCAGCCTTACTTCAGTCTATTTTTGGACGATAGCTGTCATTTATAACTCTGCAGGTTTGTGAATTACAGTGCCCCTGAGCTCCTTTCTTCAACTCGCTTTCTTGTGACCTGGCCGCAACACCGCAGGATGGCTTCAGGCCCTAATCTGATTCCGGCCCGGCATGCTGAGCCTTTGGTTATTTCCTCTTCCTGGTGGGAAATGAGAGTTAAATTTGCGCGTCCAGACACCTCCAGCTAGTCTCTCATTGGTTCTCGCTATTCCTGTTCATCTTCCGCAGAAATTGCAAACTGGGCCAAACAGGAGGTTAAAGGCGGTGACTCTCCAAGTGGGGAGAGTGTTAGTAAAGTGTCTGGAATGTTGCACCTGAGTACCAGGGGAGGAAAACTGAGACATATTTGAACACGTCTCCCGTTCACATGGTTGATCATACTTGGGTTCCACATGCATGTTTTAGCTGAAGGAAGAATACCTTAAACCTGGAGAGTTAAGACCCGTGTAATGGGTACCATGCAATATGACTTCAAATGGTCTTCATTTGCTCACCGAACCTCTCCAATCCTATCACTGCTGCGTTTATGCCCCTGTACACATGCTTGATTCTCTTTCGGAGACATAGCAATCCATAGGTTTTAAGATACTTACTAGTCAGGTACATTCTTAGGCGTTTAATATGCGGTGTTGAGTCCATTTCATTGAGCAAGGAGTAGCTCTTGTCTATTCCATATTTGACTTAAGGAACTTTATCTGTGCTCATTTCAATCTCTGGTTTTATGCAGCACCCCAACTCACCTTTACCCTTAAGCAAGCATAAGTTGGTTTTCTAAATTTGAGACCCTGTTCTGTTCTGTAATTCAGTTCCTGTGTAGCCAAGTTTCCATTCCGTGTATTACTGATATCTTATGATGTTTCTTTTGCTGTGTGACTTACTTCAGTTAGAATCATCATACCTGAATCCACTCATTGTGTTGCTAAGGGCCTGATGACACAGATTTCATTGCTGAGTGATATTGCTTTGTAAGTAAATACCACAACTTCTTTATCCATTTTTCACTTTCTGCGATGTTGAACTTGTACTGTAAACGAGGTTCTTGTAAACAGAGCCGTTCCAAACTTTGGGGTGGCTGTGTCTTTTTGATTTTAATTTCCCTAAGCTATAGGACCATAAGTGGAAGTGCCCTAGGTTCTGTTGCTTTGTTTTTTAGATGTTTCAGGAAACACCATACACTTCTCCCGAGTGGTTGTTGGCAATTTACATCCCGCCCATCAGCATAACAAGGCTCCCAGTTCTCCATGGCCTGTCCTGCCTTTCTGGATTTTACACTTTTTTCAGATGGCCCTTTTGACCGGGGGGAAGTGAGACTTCATTGTAGTGCAGATTTCCTTTGCAAGCTTGCTTGGTTGGCCAAAAAGGGCGTATGCGTTTTTTCCTGAATATATTCAGGAAAAAACGCATACGCCCTTTTTGGCCAAGTGCATCATTGTGGACGTTCTGCCTCTTTTCCTATGCTTGCAATGCAATTCCAGTCTAGCTCCTGAAATCGGTTTCCTGCAATTCTGCCCCGCTTTCAAGTCCTCTTGGCAGCCTTACTTCAGTCTATTTTTGGACGATAGCTGTCATTTATAACTCTGCAGGTTTGTGAATTACAGTGCCCCTGAGCTCCTTTCTTCAACTCGCTTTCTTGTGACCTGGCCGCAACACCGCAGGATGGCTTCAGGCCCTAATCTGGTTCTGGCCCGGCATGCTGAGCCTTTGGTTAATTCCTCTTCCTGGTGGGAAATGAGAGTTAAATTTGCCCGTCCAGACACCTCCAGCTAGCCTCTCATTGGTTCTCGCTATTCCTGTTCATCTTCCGCAGAAATTGCAAACTGGGCCAAACAGGAGGTTAAAGGGACTGACTCTCCAAGTGGGGAGAGTGTTAGTAAAGCGTCTGGAATGTTGCACCCGAGTACCAGGGGAGGAAAACTGAGACATATTTGAACACCTCTCCCGTTCACACGGTTGATCATACTCTGGGTTCCACATGCATGTTTTAGCTGAAGGAAGAATACCTAAAACCTGGGTAGTTGAAACCCGTGGAATGGGTACCATGCAATATTACTTCAAAGGGTCTTCATTTGCTCACCGAACCTCTCCAATCCTATCACTGCTGCGTTTATTCCCCTGTACACACGCTTGATTCTCTTTTGGAGACATAGCAATCCATAGGTTTTAAGATACTTACTAGTCAGGTACATTCTTAGGGGTTTAATATGGGGTTTTGAGTCCATTTCGTTGAGCAAGGAGTAGCTCTTGTCTATTCCATATTTGGCTTAAGGAACTTTATCTGTGCTCATTTCAATCTCTGGTTTTATGCAGCACCCCAACTCACCTTTACCCTTAAGCAAGCATAAGTTGGTTTTCTAAATTTGAGACCCTGTTCTGTTTTGGAATGCAGTTCCTGTGTATCCAAGTTTACATTCCGTGTATTAGTGATATCTTATGATGTTTCTTTTTCTGTGTGACTTATTTCAGTTAGAATCATCGTACCTGAATCTACTCATTATGCTGCTAAGGGCCTGATGACATAGATTTCATTGCTGAGTGATACTGCATTGTCCGTAAGTACCACAAGTTCTTTATCCATTTTTCACTTTCTGCGATGTTGAACTTGTACTGTAAACGAGGTTCTTGTAAACAGAGCCGTTCCAAACTTTGGGGTGGCTGTGTCTTTTTGATTTTAATTTCCCTAAGCTATAGGACCATAAGTGGAAGTGCCCTAGGTTCTGTTGTTTTGTTTTTTAGATGTTTCAGGAAACACCATACACTTCTCCCGAGTGTCTGTTGGCAATTTACATCCCGCCCATCAGCATAACAAGGCTCCCAGTTCTCCATGGCCTGTCCTGCCTTTCTGGATTTTACACTTTTTTCAGATGGCCCTTTTGACCGGGGGGAAGTGAGACTTCATTGTAGTGCAGATTTCCTTTGCAAGCTTGCTTGGTTGGCCAAAAAGGGCGTATGCGTTTTTTCCTGAATATATTCAGGAAAAAACGCATACGCCCTTTTTGGCCAAGTGCATCATTGTGGACGTTCTGCCTCTTTTCCTATGCTTGCAATGCAATTCCAGTCTAGCTCCTGAAATCGGTTTCCTGCAATTCTGCCCCGCTTTCAAGTCCTCTTGGCAGCCTTACTTCAGTCTATTTTTGGACGATAGCTGTCATTTATAACTCTGCAGGTTTGTGAATTACAGTGCCCCTGAGCTCCTTTCTTCAACTCGCTTTCTTGTGACCTGGCCGCAACACCGCAGGATGGCTTCAGGCCCTAATCTGGTTCCGGCCCGGCATGCTGAGCCTTTGGTTAATTCCTCTTCCTGGTGGGAAATGAGAGTTAAATTTGCCCGTCCAGACACCTCCAGCTAGCCTCTCATTGGTTCTCGCTATTCCTGTTCATCTTCCACAGAAATTGCAAACTGGGCCAAACAGGAGGTTAAAAGGACTGACTCTCCAAGTCGGGAGAGTGTTAGTAAAGCGTCTGGAATGTTGCACCCGAGTACCAGGGGAGGAAAACTGAGACATATTTGAACACGTCTCCCGTTCACATGGTTGATCATACTTGGGTTCCACATGCATGTTTTAGCTGAAGGAAGAATACCTTAAACCTGGAGAGTTAAGACCCGTGTAATGGGTACCATGCAATATGACTTCAAAGGGTCTTCATTTGCTCACCGAACCTCTCCAATCCTATCACTGCTGTGTTTATGCCCCTGTACACATGCTTGATTCTCTTTCGGAGACATAGCAATCCATAGGTTTTAAGATACTTACTAGTCAGGTACATTCTTAGGCGTTTAATATGCGGTGTTGAGTCCATTTCGTTGAGCAAGGAGTAGCTCTTGTCTATTCCATATTTGACTTAAGGAACTTTATCTGTGCTCATTTCAATCTCTGGTTTTATGCAGCACCCCAACTCACCTTTACCCTTAAGCAAGCATAAGTTAGTTTTCTAAATTTGAGACCCTGTTCTGTTCTGTAATTCAGTTCCTGTGTAGCCAAGTTTACATTCCGTGTATTACTGATATCTTATGATGTTTCTTTTTCTGTGTGACTTATTTCAGTTAGAATCATCATACCTGAATCCACTCATTGTGATGCTAAGGGCCTGATGACATAGATTTCATTGCTGAGTGATATTGCTTTGTAAGTAAATACCACAACTTCTTTATCCATTTTTCACTTTCTGCGATGTTGAACTTGTACTGTAAACGAGGTTCTTGTAAACAGAGCCGTTCCAAACTTTGGGGTGGCTGTGTCTTTTTGATTTTAATTTCCCTAAGCTATAGGACCATAAGTGGCAGTGCCCTAGGCTCTGTTGCTTTGTTTTTTAGATGTTTCAGGAAACACCATACACTTCTCCCGAGTGTCTGTTGGCAATTTACATCCCGCCCATCAGCATAACAAGGCTCCCAGTTCTCCATGGCCTGTCCTGCCTTTCTGGATTTTACACTTTTTTCAGATGGCCCTTTTGACCGGGGGGAAGTGAGACTTCATTGTAGTGCAGATTTCCTTTGCAAGCTTGCTTGGTTGGCCAAAAAGGGCGTATGCGTTTTTTCCTGAATATATTCAGGAAAAAACGCATACGCCCTTTTTGGCCAAGTGCATCATTGTGGACGTTCTGCCTCTTTTCCTATGCTTGCAATGCAATTCCAGTCTACCTCCTGAAATCGGTTTCCTGCAATTCTGCCCCGCTTTCAAGTCCTCTTGGCAGCCTTACTTCAGTCTATTTTTGGACGATAGCTGTCATTTATAACTCTGCAGGTTTGTGAATTACAGTGCCCCTGAGCTCCTTTCTTCAACTCGCTTTCTTGTGACCTGGCCGCAACACCGCAGGATGGCTTCAGGCCCTAATCTGGTTCCGGCCCGGCATGCTGAGCCTTTGGTTAATTCCTCTTCCTGGTGGGAAATGAGAGTTAAATTTGCCCGTCCAGACACCTCCAGCTAGCCTCTCATTGGTTCTCGCTATTCCTGTTCATCTTCCGCAGAAATTGCAAACTGGGCCAAACAGGAGGTTAAAGGGACTGACTCTCCAAGTAGGGAGAGTGTTAGTAAAGCGTCTGGAATGTTGCACCCGAGTACCAGGGGAGGAAAACTGAGACATATTTGAACACGTCTCCCGATCACATGGTTGATCATACTCTAGGTTCCACATGCATGTTTTAGCTGAAGGAAGAATACCTTAAACCTGGGTAGTTGAAACCCGTGGAATGGGTACCATGCAATATGACTTCAAAGGGTCTTCATTTGCTCACCGAACCTCTCCAATCCTATCACTGCTGCGTTTAGCCCCTGTACACATGCTTGATTCTCTTTCTGAGACATAGCAATCCATAGGTTTTAAGATACTTACTAGTCAGGTACATTCTTAGGCGTTTAATATGCGGTGTTGAGTCCATTTCGTTGAGCAAGGAGTAGCTCTTGTCTATTCCATATTTGACTTAAGGAACTTTATCTGTGCTCATTTCAATCTCTGGTTTTATGCAGCACCCCAACTCACCTTTACCCTTAAGCAAGCATAAGTTGGTTTTCTAAATTTGAGACCCTGTTCTGTTCTGTAATTCAGTTCCTGTGTAGCCAAGTTTACATTCCGTGTATTAGTGATATCTTATGATGTTTCTTTTTCTGTGTGACTTACTTCAGTTAGAATCATCATACCTGAATCCACTCATTGTGCTGCTAAGGGCCTGATGACACAGATTTCATTGCTGAGTGATATTGCTTTGTAAGTAAATACCACAACTTCTTTACCCATTTTTCACTTTCTGCGATGTTGAACTTGTACTATAAACGAGGTTCTTGTAAACAGAGCCGTTCCAAACTTTGGGGTGGCTGTGTCTTTTTGATTTTAATTTCCCTAAGCTATAGGACCATAAGTGGAAGTGCCCTAGGTTCTGTTGCTTTGTTTTTTAGATGTTTCAGGAAACACCATACACTTCTCCCGAGTGGTTGTTGGCAATTTACATCCCGCCCATCAGCATAACAAGGCTCCCAGTTCTCCATGGCCTGTCCTGCCTTTCTGGATTTTACACTTTTTTCAGATGGCCCTTTTGACCGGGGGGAAGTGAGACTTCATGGTAGTGTAGAGTTCCTTTGCAAGCTTGCTTGGTTGGCCAAAAAGGGCGTATGCGTTTTTTCCTGAATATATTCAGGAAAAAACGCATACGCCCTTTTTGGCCAAGTGCATCATTGTGGACGTTCTGCCTCTTTTCCTATGCTTTCAATGCAATTCCAGTCTACCTCCTGAAATCGGTTTCCTGCAATTCTGCCCCGCTTTCAAGTCCTCTTGGCAGCCTTACTTCAGTCTATTTTTGGACGATAGCTGTCATTTATAACTCTGCAGGTTTGTGAATTACAGTGCCCCTGAGCTCCTTTCTTCAACTCGCTTTCTTTTGAGCTGGCCGCAACACCGCAGGATGGCTTCAGGCCCTAATCTGGTTCCGGCCCGGCATGCTGAGCCTTTGGTTAATTCCTCTTCCTGGTGGGAAATGAGAGTTAAATTTGCCCGTCCAGACACCTCCAGCTAGCCTCTCATTGGTTCTCGCTATTCCTGTTCATCTTCCGCAGAAATTGCAAACTGGGCCAAACAGGAGGTTAAAGGGACTGACTCTCCAAGTGGGGAGAGTGTTAGTAAAGCGTCTGGAATGTTGCACCCGAGTACCAGGGGAGGAAAACTGAGACATATTTGAACACGTCTCCCGTTCACACGGTTGATCATACTCTGGGTTCCACATGCATGTTTTAGCTGAAGGAAGAATACCTAAAACCTGGGTAGTTGAAACCCGTGGAATGGGTACCATGCAATATGACTTCAAAGGGTCTTCATTTGCTCACCGAACCTCTCCAATCCTATCACTGCTGCGTTTATTCCCCTGTACACACGCTTGATTCTCTTTTGGAGACATAGCAATCCATAGGTTTTAAGATACTTACTAGTCAGGTACATTCTTAGGGGTTTAATATGGGGTTTTGAGTCCATTTCGTTGAGCAAGGAGTAGCTCTTGTCTATTCCATATTTGGCTTAAGGAACTTTATCTGTGCTCATTTCAATCTCTGGTTTTATGCAGCACCCCAACTCACCTTTCCCCTTAAGCAAGCATAAGTTGGTTTTCTAAATTTGAGGCCCTGTTCTGTTTTGGAATGCAGTTCTTGTGTAGCCAAGTTTACATTCCGTGTATTAGTGATATCTTATGATGTTTCTTTTTCTGTGTGACTTATTTCAGTTAGAATCATCGTACCTGAATCTACTCATTATGCTGCTAAGGGCCTGATGACATAGAATTCATTGCTGAGTGATACTGCATTGTACGTAAGTACCACAAGTTCTTTATCCATTTTTCACTTTCTGCGATGTTGAACTTGTACTGTAAACGAGGTTCTTGTAAACAGAGCCGTTCCAAACTTTGGGGTGGCTGTGTCTTTTTGATTTTAATTTCCCTAAGCTATAGGACCATAAGTGGAAGTGCCCTAGGTTCTGTTGTTTTGTTTTTTAGATGTTTCAGGAAACACCATACACTTCTCCCGAGTGTCTGTTGGCAATTTACATCCCGCCCATCAGCATAACAAGGCTCCCAGTTCTCCATGGCCTGTCCTGCCTTTCTGGATTTTACACTTTTTTCAGATGGCCCTTTTGACCGGGGGGAAGTGAGACTTCATTGTAGTGCAGATTTCCTTTGCAAGCTTGCTTGGTTGGCCAAAAAGTGCGTATGCGTTTTTTCCTGAATATATTCAGGAAAAAACGCATACGCCCTTTTTGGCCAAGTGCATCATTGTGGACGTTCTGCCTCTTTTCCTATGCTTTCAATGCAATTCCAGTCTACCTCCTGAAATCGGTTTCCTGCAATTCTGCCCCGCTTTCAAGTCCTCTTGGCAGCCTTACTTCAGTCTATTTTTGGACGATAGCTGTCATTTATAACTCTGCAGGTTTGTGAATTACAGTGCCCCTGAGCTCCTTTCTTCAACTCGCTTTCTTGTGACCTGGCCGCAACACCGCAGGATGGCTTCAGGCCCTAATCTGATTCCGGCCCGGCATGCTGAGCCTTTGGTTATTTCCTCTTCCTGGTGGGAAATGAGAGTTAAATTTGCGCGTCCAGACACCTCCAGCTAGTCTCTCATTGGTTCTCGCTATTCCTGTTCATCTTCCGCAGAAATTGCAAACTGGGCCAAACAGGAGGTTAAAGGCGGTGACTCTCCAAGTGGGGAGAGTGTTAGTAAAGCGTCTGGAATGTTGCACCCGAGTACCAGGGGAGGAAAACTGAGACATATTTGAACACGTCTCCCGTTCACATGGTTGATCATACTTGGGTTCCACATGCATGTTTTAGCTGAAGGAAGAATACCTTAAACCTGGAGAGTTAAGACCCGTGTAATGGGTACCATGCAATATGACTTCAAATGGTCTTCATTTGCTCACCGAACCTCTCCAATCCTATCACTGCTGCGTTTATGCCCCTGTACACATGCTTGATTCTCTTTCGGAGACATAGCAATCCATAGGTTTTAAGATACTTACTAGTCAGGTACATTCTTAGGCGTTTAATATGCGGTGTTGAGTCCATTTCGTTGAGCAAGGAGTAGCTCTTGTCTATTCCATATTTGACTTAAGGAACTTTATCTGTGCTCATTTCAATCTCTGGTTTTATGCAGCACCCCAACTCACCTTTACCCTTAAGCAAGCATAAGTTGGTTTTCTAAATTTGAGACCCTGTTCTGTTCTGTAATTCAGTTCCTGTGTAGCCAAGTTTCCATTCCGTGTATTACTGATATCTTATGATGTTTCTTTTGCTGTGTGACTTACTTCAGTTAGAATCATCATACCTGAATCCACTCATTGTGTTGCTAAGGGCCTGATGACACAGATTTCATTGCTGAGTGATATTGCTTTGTAAGTAAATACCACAACTTCTTTATCCATTTTTCACTTTCTGCGATGTTGAACTTGTACTGTAAACGAGGTTCTTGTAAACAGAGCCGTTCCAAACTTTGGGGTGGCTGTGTCTTTTTGATTTTAATTTCCCTAAGCTATAGGACCATAAGTGGAAGTGCCCTAGGTTCTGTTGCTTTGTTTTTTAGATGTTTCAGGAAACACCATACACTTCTCCCGAGTGGTTGTTGGCAATTTACATCCCGCCCATCAGCATAACAAGGCTCCCAGTTCTCCATGGCCTGTCCTGCCTTTCTGGATTTTACACTTTTTTCAGATGGCCCTTTTGACCGGGGGGAAGTGAGACTTCATTGTAGTGCAGATTTCCTTTGCAAGCTTGCTTGGTTGGCCAAAAAGGGCGTATGCGTTTTTTCCTGAATATATTCAGGAAAAAACGCATACGCCCTTTTTGGCCAAGTGCATCATTGTGGACGTTCTGCCTCTTTTCCTATGCTTGCAATGCAATTCCAGTCTACCTCCTGAAATCGGTTTCCTGCAATTCTGCCCCGCTTTCAAGTCCTCTTGGCAGCCTTACTTCAGTCTATTTTTGGACGATAGCTGTCATTTATAACTCTGCAGGTTTGTGAATTACAGTGCCCCTGAGCTCCTTTCTTCAACTCGCTTTCTTGTGACCTGGCCGCAACACCGCAGGATGGCTTCAGGCCCTAATCTGGTTCTGGCCCGGCATGCTGAGCCTTTGGTTAATTCCTCTTCCTGGTGGGAAATGAGAGTTAAATTTGCCCGTCCAGACACCTCCAGCTAGCCTCTCATTGGTTCTCGCTATTCCTGTTCATCTTCCGCAGAAATTGCAAACTGGGCCAAACAGGAGGTTAAAGGCGCTGACTCTCCAAGTGGGGAGAGTGTTAGTAAAGCGTCTGGAATGTTGCACCCGAGTACCAGGGGAGGAAAACTGAGACATATTTGAACACCTCTCCCGTTCACACGGTTGATCATACTCTGGGTTCCACATGCATGTTTTAGCTGAAGGAAGAATACCTAAAACCTGGGTAGTTGAAACCCGTGGAATGGGTACCATGCAATATTACTTCAAAGGGTCTTCATTTGCTCACCGAACCTCTCCAATCCTATCACTGCTGCGTTTATTCCCCTGTACACACGCTTGATTCTCTTTTGGAGACATAGCAATCCATAGGTTTTAAGATACTTACTAGTCAGGTACATTCTTAGGGGTTTAATATGGGGTTTTGAGTCCATTTCGTTGAGCAAGGAGTAGCTCTTGTCTATTCCATATTTGGCTTAAGGAACTTTATCTGTGCTCATTTCAATCTCTGGTTTTATGCAGCACCCCAACTCACCTTTCCCCTTAAGCAAGCATAAGTTGGTTTTCTAAATTTGAGACCCTGTTCTGTTTTGGAATGCAGTTCCTGTGTATCCAAGTTTACATTCCGTGTATTAGTGATATCTTATGATGTTTCTTTTTCTGTGTGACTTATTTCAGTTAGAATCATCGTACCTGAATCTACTCATTATGCTGCTAAGGGCCTGATGACATAGATTTCATTGCTGAGTGATACTGCATTGTACGTAAGTACCACAAGTTCTTTATCCATTTTTCACTTTCTGCGATGTTGAACTTGTACTGTAAACGAGGTTCTTGTAAACAGAGCCGTTCCAAACTTTGGGGTGGCTGTGTCTTTTTGATTTTAATTTCCCTAAGCTATAGGACCATAAGTGGAAGTGCCCTAGGTTCTGTTGTTTTGTTTTTTAGATGTTTCAGGAAACACCATACACTTCTCCCGAGTGTCTGTTGGCAATTTACATCCCGCCCATCAGCATAACAAGGCTCCCAGTTCTCCATGGCCTGTCCTGCCTTTCTGGATTTTACACTTTTTTCAGATGGCCCTTTTGACCGGGGGGAAGTGAGACTTCATTGTAGTGCAGATTTCCTTTGCAAGCTTGCTTGGTTGGCCAAAAAGGGCGTATGCGTTTTTTCCTGAATATATTCAGGAAAAAACGCATACGCCCTTTTTGGCCAAGTGCATCATTGTGGACGTTCTGCCTCTTTTCCTATGCTTGCAATGCAATTCCAGTCTAGCTCCTGAAATCGGTTTCCTGCAATTCTGCCCCGCTTTCAAGTCCTCTTGGCAGCCTTACTTCAGTCTATTTTTGGACGATAGCTGTCATTTATAACTCTGCAGGTTTGTGAATTACAGTGCCCCTGAGCTCCTTTCTTCAACTCGCTTTCTTGTGACCTGGCCGCAACACCGCAGGATGGCTTCAGGCCCTAATCTGGTTCCGGCACGGCATGCTGAGCCTTTGGTTAATTCCTCTTCCTGGTGGGAAATGAGAGTTAAATTTGCCCGTCCAGACACCTCCAGCTAGCCTCTCATTGGTTCTCGCTATTCCTGTTCATCTTCCACAGAAATTGCAAACTGGGCCAAACAGGAGGTTAAAAGGACTGACTCTCCAAGTCGGGAGAGTGTTAGTAAAGCGTCTGGAATGTTGCACCCGAGTACCAGGGGAGGAAAACTGAGACATATTTGAACACATCTCCCGATCACATGGTTGATCATACTCTAGGTACCACATGCATGTTTTAGCTGAAGGAAGAATACCTTAAACCTGGGTAGTTGAAACCCGTGGAATGGGTACCATGCAATATGACTTCAAAGGGTCTTCATTTGCTCACCGAACCTCTCCAATCCTATCACTGCTGCGTTTATGCCCCTGTACACATGCTTGATTCTCTTTCGGAGGCATAGCAATCCATAGGTTTTAAGATACTTACTAGTCAGGTACATTCTTAGGCGTTTAATATGCGGTGTTGAGTCCATTTCGTTGAGCAAGGAGTAGCTCTTGTCTATTCCATATTTGACTTAAGGAACTTTATCTGTGCTCATTTCAATCTCTGGTTTTATGCAGCACCCCAACTCACCTTTACCATTAAGCAAGCATAAGTTGGTTTTCTAAATTTGAGTCCCTGTTCTGTTCTGTAATTCAGTTCCTGTGTAGCCAAGTTTACATTCCGTGGATTACTGATATCTTATGATGTTTCTTTTTCTGTGTGACTTACTTCAGTTAGAATCATCATACCTGAATCCACTCATTGTGCTGCTAAGGGCCTGATGACACAGATTTCATTGCTGAGTGATATTGCTTTGTAAGTAAATACCACAACTTCTTTATCCATTTTTCACTTTCTGCGATGTTGAACTTGTACTGTAAACGAGGTTCTTGTAAACAGAGGCGTCCCAAACTTTGGGGTGGCTGTGTCTTTTTGATTTTAATTTCCCTAAGCTATAGGACCATAAGTGGCAGTGCCCTAGGCTCTGTTGCTTTGTTTTTTAGATGTTTCAGGAAACACCATACACTTCTCCCCAGTGTCTGTTGGCAATTTACATCCCGCCCATCAGCATAACAAGGCTCCCAGTTCTCCATGGCCTGTCCTGCCTTTCTGGATTTTACACTTTTTTCAGATGGCCCTTTTGACCAGGGGGAAGTGAGACTTCATTGTAGTGCAGATTTCCTTCGTTAGTTTGCTTGGTTGGCCAAAAAGGGCGTATGCGTTTTTTCCTGAATATATTCAGCAAAAAACGCATACGCCCTTTTTGGCCAAGTGCATCATTGTGGATGTTCTGCCTCTTTTCCTATGCTTTCAATGAAATTCCAGTCTACCTCCTGAAATCGGTTTCCTGCAATTCTGCCCCGCTTTCAAGTCCTCTTGGCAGCCTTACTTCAGTCTATTTTTGGACGATAGCTGTCATTTATAATTCTGCAGGTTTGTGAATTACAGTGCCCCTGAGCTCCTTTCTTCAACTCGCTTTCTTGTGACCTGGCCGCAACACCGCAGGATGGCTTCAGGCCCTAATCTGGTTCCGGCCCGGCATGCTGAGCCTTTGGTTAATTCCTCTTCCTGGTGGGTAATGAGAGTTAAATTTGCCCGTCCAGACACCTCCAGCTAGCCTCTCATTGGTTCTCGCTATTCCTGTTCATCTTCCACAGAAATTGCAAACTGGGCCAAACAGGAGGTTAAAAGGACTGACTCTCCAAGTCGGGAGAGTGTTAGTAAAGCGTCTGGAATGTTGCACCCGAGTACCAGGGTACGAAAACTGAGACATATTTGAACACATCTCCCGATCACATGGTTGATCATACTCTAGGTACCACATGCATGTTTTAGCTGAAGGAAGAATACCTTAAACCTGGGTAGTTGAAACCCGTGGAATGGGTACCATGCAATATGACTTCAAAGGGTCTTCATTTGCTCACCGAACCTCTCCAATCCTATCACTGCTGCGTTTATGCCCCTGTACACATGCTTGATTCTCTTTTGGAGACATAGCAATCCATAGGTTTTAAGATACTTACTAGTCAGGTACATTCTTAGGCGTTTAATATGGGGTGTTGAGTCCATTTCGTTGAGCAAGGAGTAGCTCTTGTCTATTCCATATTTGACTTAAGGAACTTTATCTGTGCTCATTTCAATCTCTGGTTTTATGCAGCACCCCAACTCACCTTTACCCTTAAGCAAGCATAAGTTGGTTTTCTAAATTTGAGACCCTGTTCTGTTCTGTAATTCAGTTCCTGTGTAGCCAAGTTTACATTCCGTGTATTACTGATATCTTATGATGTTTCTTTTTCTGTGTGACTTACTTCAGTTAGAATCATCATACCTGAATCCACTCATTGTGCTGCTAAGGGCCTGATGACACAGATTTCATTGCTGAGTGATATTGCTTTGTAAGTAAATACCACAACTTCTTTATCCATTTTTCACTTTCTGCGATGTTGAACTTGTACTGTAAACGAGGTTCTTGTAAACAGAGTTGCCCCAAACTTTGGGGTGGCTGTGTCTTTTTGATTTTAATTTCCCTAAGCTATAGGACCATAAGTGGCAGTGAGCTAGGCTCTGTTGCTTTGTTTTTTAGATGTTTCAGGTAACACCATACACTTTTCCCGAGTGGTTGTTGGCAATTTACATCCCGCCCATCAGCATAACAAGGCTCCCAGTTCTCCATGGCCTGTCCTGCCTTTCTGGATTTTACACTTTTTTCAGATGGCCCTTTTGACCGGGGGGAAGTGAGACTTCATTGTAGTGCAGATTTCCTTTGCAAGCTTGCTTGGTTGGCCAAAAAGGGCGTATGCGTTTTTTCCTGAATATATTCAGGAAAAAACGCATACGCCCTTTTTGGCCAAGTGCATCATTGTGGACGTTCTGCCTCTTTTCCTATGCTTTCAATGCAATTCCAGTCTACCTCCTGAAATCGGTTTCCTGCAATTCTGCCCTGCTTTCAAGTCCTCTTGGCGGCCTTACTTCAGTCTATTTTTGGACGATAGCTGTCATTTATAACTCTGCAGGTTTGTGAATTACAGTGCCCCTGAGCTCCTTTCTTCAACTCGCTTTCTTGTGACCTGGCCGCAACACCGCAGGATGGCTTCAGGCCCTAATCTGGTTCCGGCCCGGCATGCTGAGCCTTTGGTTAATTCCTCTTCCTGGTGGGAAATGAGAGTTAAATTTGCCCGTCCAGACACCTCCAGCTAGCCTCTCATTGGTTCTCGCTATTCCTGTTCATCTTCCGCAGAAATTGCAAACTGGGCCAAACAGGAGGTTAAAGGGACTGACTCTCCAAGTGGGGAGAGTGTTAGTAAAGCGTCTGGAATGTTGCACCCGAGTACCAGGGGAGGAAAACTGAGACATATTTGAACACGTCTCCCGATCACATGGTTGATCATACTCTAGGTTCCACATGCATGTTTTAGCTGAAGGAAGAATACCTTAAACCTGGGTAGTTGAAACCGTGGAATGGGTACCATGCAATATGACTTCAAAGGGTCTTCATCTGCTCACCGAACCTCTCCAATCCTATCACTGCTGCGTTTATGCCCCTGTACACATGCTTGATTCTCTTTCAGAGACATAGCAATCCATAGGTTTTAAGATACTTACTAGTCAGGTACATTCTTAGGCGTTTAATATGCGGTGTTGAGTCCATTTCGTTGAGCAAGGAGTAGCTCTTGTCTATTCCATATTTGGCTTAAGGAACTTTATCTGTGCTCATTTCAATCTCTGGTTTTATGCAGCACCCCAACTCACCTTTACCCTTAAGCAAGAATACGTTGGTTTTCTAAATTTGAGACCCTGTTCTGTTCTGTAATTCAGTTCCTGTGTAGCCAAGTTTACATTCCGTGTATTACTGATATCTTATGATGTTTCTTTTTCTGTGTGACTTACTTCAGTTAGAATCATCATACCTGAATCCACTCATTGTGCTGCTAAGGGCCTGATGACACAGATTTCATTGCTGAGTGATATTGCTTTGTAAGTAAATACCACAACTTCTTTATCCATTTTTCACTTTCTGCGATGTTGAACTTGTACTGTAAACGAGGTTCTTGTAAACAGAGCCGTTCCAAACTTTGGGGTGGCTGTGTCTTTTTGATTTTAATTTCCCTAAGCTATAGGACCATAAGTGGAAGTGCCCTAGGCTCTGTTGCTTTGTTTTTTAGATGTTTCAGGAAACACCATACACTTCTCCCGAGTGGTTGTTGGCAATTTACATCCCGCCCATCAGCATAACAAGGCTCCCAGTTCTCCATGTCCTGTCCTGCCTTTCTGGATTTTACACTTTTTTCAGATGGCCCTTTTGACCGGGGGGAAGTGAGACTTCATTGTAGTGCAGATTTCCTTTGCAAGCTTGCTTGGTTGGCCAAAAAGGGCGTATGTGTTTTTTCCTGAATATATTCAGGAAAAAACGCATACGCCCTTTTTGGCCAAGTGCATCATTGTGGACGTTCTGCCTCTTTTCCTATGCTTTCAATGCAATTCCAGTCTACCTCCTGAAATCGGTTTCCTGCAATTCTGCCCCGCATTCAAGTCCTCTTGGCAGCCTTACTTCAGTCTATTTTTGGACGATAGCTGTCATTTATAACTCTGCAGGTTTGTGAATTACAGTGTCCCTGAGCTCCTTTCTTCAACTCGCTTTCTTTCGAACTGGCCGCAACACCGCAGGATGGCTTCAGGCCCTAATCTGGTTCCGGCCCGGCATGCTGAGCCTTTGGTTAATTCCTCTTCCTGGTGGGAAATGAGAGTTAAATTTGCCCGTCCAGACACCTCCAGCTAGTCTCTCATTGGTTCTCGCTATTCCTGTTCATCTTCCGCAGAAATTGCAAACTGGGCCAAACAGGAGGTTAAAGGGACTGACTCTCCAAGTCGGGAGAGTGTTAGTAAAGCGTCTGGAATGTTGCATCCGAGTACCAGGGGAGGAAAACTGAGACATATTTGAACACGTCTCCCATTCACATGGTTGATCATACTCTGGGTTCCACATGCATGTTTTAGCTGAAGGAAGAATACCTTAAACATGGAGAGTTGAGACCCGTGGAATGGGTACCATGCAATATGACTTCAAAGGGTCTTCATTTGCTCACCGAACCTCTCCAATCCTATCACTGCTGCGTTTATTCCCCTGTACACACGCTTGATTCTCTTTTGGAGACATAGCAATCCATAGGTTTTAAGATACTTACTAGTCAGGTACATTCTTAGGGGTTTAATATGGTGTTTTGAGTCCATTTTGTTGAGCAAGGAGTAGCTCTTGTCTATTCCATATTTGGCTTAAGGAACTTTATCTGTGCTCATTTCAATCTCTGGTTTTATGCAGCACCCCAACTCACCTTTACCCTTAAGCAAGCATAAGTTGGTTTTCTAAGTTTGAGACCCTGTTCTGTTTTGGAATGCAGTTCCTGTGTAGCCAAGTTTACATTCCGTGTATTAGTGATATCTTATGATGTTTCTTTTTCTGTGTGACTTATTTCAGTTAGAATCATCGTACCTGAATCCACTCATTATGCTGCTACGGGCCTGATGACATAGATTTCATTGCTGAGTGATACTGCATTGTACGTAAGTACCACAAGTTCTTTATCCATTTTTCACTTTCTGTGATGTTAAACTTGTACTGTAAACGAGGTTCTTGTAAACAGAGGCGTCCCAAACTTTGGGGTGGCTGTGTCTTTTTGATTTTAATTTCCCTAAGCTATAGGACCATAAGTGGAAGTGCCCTAGGTTCTGTTGCTTTGTTTTTTAGATGTTTCAGGAAACACCATACACTTCTCCCGAGTGGTTGTTGGCAATTTACATCCCGCCCATCAGCATAACAAGGCTCCCAGTTCTCCATGGCCTGTCCTGCCTTTCTGGATTTTACACTTTTTTCAGATGGCCCTTTTGACCGGGGGGAAGTGAGACTTCATTGTAGTGCAGATTTCCTTTGCAAGCTTGCTTGGTTGGCCAAAAAGGGCGTATGCGTTTTTTCCTGAATATATTCAGGAAAAAACGCATACGCCCTTTTTGGCCAAGTGCATCATTGTGGACGTTCTGCCTCTTTTCCTATGCTTTCAATGCAATTCCAGTCTACCTCCTGAAATCGGTTTCCTGCAATTCTGCCCTGCTTTCAACTCCTCTTGGTGGCCTTACTTCAGTCTATTTTTGGACGATAGCTGTCATTTATAACTCTGCAGGTTTGTGAATTACAGTGCCCCTGAGCTCCTTTCTTCAACTCGCTTTCTTTTGAGCTGGCCGCAACACCGCAGGATGGCTTCAGGCCCTAATCTGGTTCCGGTACGGCACGCTGAGCCTTTGGTTATTTCTTCTTCCTGGTGGGAAATGAGAGTTAAATTTGCCCGTCCAGACACCTCCAGCTAGCCTCTCATTGGTTCTCGCTATTCCTGTTCATCTTCCGCGGAAATTGCAAAATGGGCCAAACAGGAGGTTAAAGGCGCTGACTCTCCAAGTGGGGAGAGTGTTAGTAAAGCGTCTGGAATGTTGCACCCGAGTACCAGGGGAGGAAAACTGAGACATATTTGAACACGTCTCCCGTTCACATGGTTGATCATACTTGGGTTCCACATGCATGTTTTAGCTGAAGGAAGAATACCTTAAACCTGGAGAGTTAAGATCCGTGTAATGGGTACCATGCAATATGACTTCAAAGGGTCTTCATTTGCTCACCGAACCTCTCCAATCCTATCACTGCTGCGTTTATGCCCCTGTACACATGCTTGATTCTCTTTCGGAGACATAGCAATCCATAGGTTTTAGGATACTTACTAGTCAGGTACATTCTTAGGCATTTAATATGCGGTGTTGAGTCCATTTCGTTGAGCAAGGAGTAGCTCTTGTCTATTCCATATTTGGCTTAAGGAACTTTATCTGTGCTCATTTCAATCTCTGGTTTTATGCAGCACCCCAACTCACCTTTACCCTTAAGCAAGCATAAGTTGGTTTTCTAAATTTGAGACCCTGTTCTGTTCTGTAATTCAGTTCCTGTGTAGCCAAGTTTCCATTCCGTGTATTACTGATATCTTATGAAGTTTCTTTTTCTGTGTGACTTATTTCAGTTAGAATCATCATACCTGAATCCACTCATTGTGCTGCTAAGGGCCTGATGACACAGATTTCATTGCTGAGTGATATTGCTTTGTAAGTAAATACCACAACTTCTTTATCCATTTTTCACTTTCTGCGATGTTGAACTTGTACTGTAAACGAGGTTCTTGTAAACAGAGGCGTCCCAAACTTTGGGGTGGCTGTGTCTTTTTGATTTTAATTTCCCTAAGCTATAGGACCATAAGTGGCAGTGCCCTAGGCTCTGTTGCTTTGTTTTTTAGATGTTTCAGGAAACACCATACACTTCTCCCCAGTGTCTGTTGGCAATTTACATCCCGCCCATCAGCATAACAAGGCTCCCAGTTCTCCATGGCCTGTCCTGCCTTTCTGGATTTTACACTTTTTTCAGATGGCCCTTTTGACCGGGGGGAAGTGAGACTTCATTGTCGTGCAGATTTCCTTTGCAAGCTTGCTTGGTTGGCCAAAAAGGGCGTATGCGTTTTTTCCTGAATATATTCAGGAAAAAACGCATACGCCCTTTTTGGCCAAGTGCATCATTGTGGACGTTCTGCCTCTTTTCCTATGCTTTCAATGCAATTCCAGTCTACCTCCTGAAATCGGTTTCCTGCAATTCTGCCCCGCTTTCAAGTCCTCTTGGCAGCCTTACTTCAGTCTATTTTTGGACGATAGCTGTCATTTATAACTCTGCAGGTTTGTGAATTACAGTGCCCCTGAGCTCCTTTCTTCAACTCGCTTTCTTTTGAGCTGGCCGCAACACCGCAGGATGGCTTCAGGCCCTAATCTGGTTCTGGTACGGCACGCTGAGCCTTTGGTTATTTCCTCTTCCTGTTGGGAAATGAGAGTTAAATTTGCCCGGCCAGACACCTCCAGCTAGTCTCTCATTGGTTCTCGCTATTCCTGTTCATCCTCCGCAGAAATTGCAAACTGGGCCAAACAGGAGGTTAAAGGGACTGACTCTCCAAGTGGGGAGAGTGTTAGTAAAGCGTCTGGAATGTTGCACCCGAGTACCAGGGGAGGAAAACTGAGACATAATTGAACACGTCTCCCGTTCACATGGTTGATCATACTCTGGGTTCCACATGCATGTTTTAGCTGAAGGAAGAATACCTTAAACCTGGAGAGTTGAGACCCGTGGAATGGGTACCATGCAATATGACTTCAAAGGGTCTTCATTTGCTCACTGAAACTCTCCAATCCTATCACTGCTGCATTTATGCCCCTGTACACACGCTTGATTCTCTATTGGAGACATAGCAATCCATAGGTTTTAAGATACTTACTAGTCAGGTACATTCTTAGGCGTTTAATATGGGGTGTTGAGTCCATTTCGTTGAGCAAGGAGTAGCTCTTGTCTATTCCATATTTGGCTTAAGGAACTTTATCTGTGCTCATTTCAATCTCTGGTTTTATGCAGCACCCCAACTCACCTTTCCCCTTAAGCAAGCATAAGTTGGTTTTCTAAATTTGAGACCCTGTTCTGTTTTGGAATGCAGTTCCTGTGTAGCCAAGTTTACATTCCGTGTATTAGTGATATCTTATGATGTTTCTTTTTCTGTGTGACTTATTTCAGTTAGAATCATCGTACCTGAATCCACTCATTATGCTGCTACGGGCCTGATGACATAGATTTCATTGCTGAGTGATACTGCATTGTACGTAAGTACCACAAGTTCTTTATCCATTTTTCACTTTCTGTGATATTGAACTTGTACGGTAAATGAGGTTCTTGTAAACGGAGGCGTCCCAAACTTTGGGGTGGCTGTGTCTTTTTGATTTTAATTTCCCTAAGCTATAGGACCATAAGTGGAAGTGCCCTAGGCTCTGTTGCTTTGTTTTTTAGATGTTTCAGGAAACACCATACACTTCTCCCGAGTGGTTGTTGGCAATTTACATCCCGCCCATCAGCATAACAAGGCTCCCAGTTCTCCATGGCCTGTCCTGCCTTTCTGGATTTTACACTTTTTTCAGATGGCCCTTTTGACCGGGGGGAAGTGAGACTTCATTGTAGTGCAGATTTCCTTTGCAAGCTTGCTTGGTTGGCCAAAAAGGGCGTATGCGTTTTTTCCTGAATATATTCAGGAAAAAACGCATACGCCCTTTTTGGCCAAGTGCATCATTGTGGACGTTCTGCCTCTTTTCCTATGCTTTCAATGCAATTCCAGTCTACCTCCTGAAATCGGTTTCCTGCAATTCTGCCCCGCTTTCAAGTCCTCTTGGCAGCCTTACTTCAGTCTATTTTTGGACGATAGCTGTCATTTATAACTCTGCAGGTTTGTGAATTACAGTGCCCCTGAGCTCCTTTCTTCAACTCGCTTTCTTGTGACCTGGCCGCAACACCGCAGGATGGCTTCAGGCCCTAATCTGGTTCCGGCCCGGCATGCTGAGCCTTTGGTTAATTCCTCTTCCTGGTGGGCAATGAGAGTTAAATTTGCCCGTCCAGACACCTCCAGCTAGCCTCTCATTGGTTCTCGCTATTCCTGTTCATCTTCCGCAGAAATTGCAAACTGGGCCAAACAGGAGGTTAAAGGCGCTGACTCTCCAAGTGGGGAGAGTGTTAGTAAAGCGTCTGGAATGTTGCACCCGAGTACCAGGGGAGGAAAACTGAGACATATTTGAACACGTCTCCCGTTCACATGGTTGATCATACTTGGGTTCCACATGCATGTTTTAGCTGAAGGAAGAATACCTTAAACTTGGAGAGTTGAGACCCGTGTAATGGGTACCATGCAATATGATTTCAAAGGGTCTTCATTTGCTCACCGAACCTCTCCAATCCTATCACTGCTGCGTTTATGCCCCTGTACACATGCTTGATTCTCTTTCGGAGACATAGCAATCCATAGGTTTTAAGATACTTACTAGTCAGGTACATTCTTAGGCGTTTAATATGCGGTGTTGAGTCCATTTCGTTGAGCAAGGAGTAGCTCTTGTCTATTCCATATTTGACTTAAGGAACTTTATCTGTGCTCATTTCAATCTCTGGTTTTATGCAGCACCCCAACTCACCTTTACCCTTAAGCAAGCATAAGTTGGTTTTCTAAATTTGAGACCCTGTTCTGTTCTGTAATTCAGTTCCTATGTAGCCAAGTTTACATTCCGTGTATTACTGATATCTTATGATGTTTCTTTTTCTGTGTGACTTATTTCAGTTAGCATCATCGTACCTGAATCCACTCATTGTGATGCTAAGGGCCTGATGACATAGATTTCATTGCTGAGTGATATTGCTTTGTAAGTAAATACCACAACTTCTTTATCCATTTTTCACTTTCTGCGATGTTGAACTTGTACTGTAAACGAGGTTCTTGTAAACAGAGGCGTCCCAAACTTTGGGGTGGCTGTGTCTTTTTGATTTTAATTTCCCTAAGCTATAGGACCATAAGTGGCAGTGCCCTAGGCTCTGTTGCTTTGTTTTTTAGATGTTTCAGGAAACACCATACACTTCTCCCGAGTGGTTGTTGGCAATTTACATCCCGCCCATCAGCATAACAAGGCTCCCAGTTCTCCATGGCCTGTCCTGCCTTTCTGGATTTTACACTTTTTTCAGATGGCCCTTTTGACCGGGGGGAAGTGAGACTTCATTGTAGTGCAGATTTCCTTTGCAAGCTTGCTTGGTTGGCCAAAAAGGGCGTATGCGTTTTTTCCTGAATATATTCAGGAAAAAACGCATACGCCCTTTTTGGCCAAGTGCATCATTGTGGACGTTCTGCCTCTTTTCCTATGCTTTCAATGCAATTCCAGTCTACCTCCTGAAATCGGTTTCCTGCAATTCTGCCCCGCTTTCAAGTCCTCTTGGCAGCCTTACTTCAGTCTATTTTTGGACGATAGCTGTCATTTATAACTCTGCAGGTTTGTGAATTACAGTGCCCCTGAGCTCCTTTCTTCAACTCGCTTTCTTGTGACCTGGCCGCAACACCGCAGGATGGCTTCAGGCCCTAATCTGGTTCCGGCCCGGCATGCTGAGCCTTTGGTTAATTCCTCTTCCTGGTGGGCAATGAGAGTTAAATTTGCCCGTCCAGACACCTCCAGCTAGCCTCTCATTGGTTCTCGCTATTCCTGTTCATCTTCCGCAGAAATTGCAAACTGGGCCAAACAGGAGGTTAAAGGCGCTAACTCTCCAAGTGGGGAGAGTGTTAGTAAAGCGTCTGGAATGTTGCACCCGAGTACCAGGGGAGGAAAACTGAGACATATTTGAACACGTCTCCCGTTCACATGGTTGATCATACTTGGGTTCCACATGCATGTTTTAGCTGAAGGAAGAATACCTTAAACTTGGAGAGTTGAGACCCGTGTAATGGGTACCATGCAATATGATTTCAAAGGGTCTTCATTTGCTCACCGAACCTCTCCAATCCTATCACTGCTGCGTTTATGCCCCTGTACACATGCTTGATTCTCTTTCGGAGACATAGCAATCCATAGGTTTTAAGATACTTACTAGTCAGGTACATTCTTAGGCGTTTAATATGCGGTGTTGAGTCCATTTCGTTGAGCAAGGAGTAGCTCTTGTCTATTCCATATTTGACTTAAGGAACTTTATCTGTGCTCATTTCAATCTCTGGTTTTATGCAGCACCCCAACTCACCTTTACCCTTAAGCAAGCATAAGTTGGTTTTCTAAATTTGAGACCCTGTTCTGTTCTGTAATTCAGTTCCTATGTAGCCAAGTTTACATTCCGTGTATTACTGATATCTTATGATGTTTCTTTTTCTGTGTGACTTATTTCAGTTAGCATCATCGTACCTGAATCCACTCATTGTGATGCTAAGGGCCTGATGACATAGATTTCATTGCTGAGTGATATTGCTTTGTAAGTAAATACCACAACTTCTTTATCCATTTTTCACTTTCTGCGATGTTGAACTTGTACTGTAAACGAGGTTCTTGTAAACAGAGGCGTCCCAAACTTTGGGGTGGCTGTGTCTTTTTGATTTTAATTTCCCTAAGCTATAGGACCATAAGTGGCAGTGCCCTAGGCTCTGTTGCTTTGTTTTTTAGATGTTTCAGGAAACACCATACACTTCTCCCGAGTGGTTGTTGGCAATTTACATCCCGCCCATCAGCATAACAAGGCTCCCAGTTCTCCATGGCCTGTCCTGCCTTTCTGGATTTTACACTTTTTTCAGATGGCCCTTTTGACCGGGGGGAAGTGAGACTTCATTGTAGTGCAGATTTCCTTTGCAAGCTTGCTTGGTTGGCCAAAAAGGGCGTATGCGTTTTTTCCTGAATATATTCAGGAAAAAACGCATACGCCCTTTTTGGCCAAGTGCATCATTGTGGACGTTCTGCCTCTTTTCCTATGCTTTCAATGCAATTCCAGTCTACCTCCTGAAATCGGTTTCCTGCAATTCTGCCCCGCTTTCAAGTCCTCTTGGCAGCCTTACTTCAGTCTATTTTTGGACGATAGCTGTCATTTATAACTCTGCAGGTTTGTGAATTACAGTGCCCCTGAGCTCCTTTCTTCAACTCGCTTTCTTGTGACCTGGCCGCAACACCGCAGGATGGCTTCAGGCCCTAATCTGGTTCCGGCCCGGCATGCTGAGCCTTTGGTTAATTCCTCTTCCTGGTGGGCAATGAGAGTTAAATTTGCCCGTCCAGACACCTCCAGCTAGCCTCTCATTGGTTCTCGCTATTCCTGTTCATCTTCCGCAGAAATTGCAAACTGGACCAAACAGGAGGTTAAAGGCGCTAACTCTCCAAGTGGGGAGAGTGTTAGTAAAGCGTCTGGAATGTTGCACCCGAGTACCAGGGGAGGAAAACTGAGACATATTTGAACACGTCTCCCGTTCACATGGTTGATCATACTTGGGTTCCACATGCATGTTTTAGCTGAAGGAAGAATACCTTAAACTTGGAGAGTTGAGACCCGTGTAATGGGTACCATGCAATATGATTTCAAAGGGTCTTCATTTGCTCACCGAACCTCTCCAATCCTATCACTGCTGCGTTTATGCCCCTGTACACATGCTTGATTCTCTTTCGGAGACATAGCAATCCATAGGTTTTAAGATACTTACTAGTCAGGTACATTCTTAGGCGTTTAATATGCGGTGTTGAGTCCATTTCGTTGAGCAAGGAGTAGCTCTTGTCTATTCCATATTTGACTTAAGGAACTTTATCTGTGCTCATTTCAATCTCTGGTTTTATGCAGCACCCCAACTCACCTTTACCCTTAAGCAAGCATAAGTTGGTTTTCTAAATTTGAGACCCTGTTCTGTTCTGTAATTCAGTTCCTATGTAGCCAAGTTTACATTCCGTGTATTACTGATATCTTATGATGTTTCTTTTTCTGTGTGACTTATTTCAGTTAGAATCATCGTACCTGAATCCACTCATTGTGATGCTAAGGGCCTGATGACATAGATTTCATTGCTGAGTGATATTGCTTTTTAAGTAAATACCACAACTTCTTTATCCATTTTTCACTTTCTGCGATGTTGAACTTGTACTGTAAACGAGGTTCTTGTAAACAGAGGCGTCCCAAACTTTGGGGTGGCTGTGTCTTTTTGATTTTAATTTCCCTAAGCTATAGGACCATAAGTGGAAGTGCCCTAGGCTCTGTTGCTTTGTTTTTTAGATGTTTCAGGAAACACCATACACTTCTCCCGAGTGGTTGTTGGCAATTTACATCCCGCCCATCAGCATAACAAGGCTCCCAGTTCTCCATGGCCTGTTACCTTTCTGGATTTTACACTTTTTTCAGATGGCCCTTTTGACCGGGGGGAAGTGAGACTTCATTGTAATGCAGATTTCCTTTGCAAGTTTGCTTGGTTGGCCAAAAAGGGCGTATGCGTTTTTTCCTGAATATATTCAGGAAAAAACGCATACGCCCTTTTTGGCCAAGTGCATCATTGTGGACGTTCTGCCTCTTTTCCTATGCTTTCAATGCAATTCCAGTCTACCTCCTGAAATCGGTTTCCTGCAATTCTGCCCCGCTTTCAAGTCCTCTTGGCAGCCTTACTTCAGTCTATTTTTGGACGATAGCTGTCATTTATAACTCTGCAGGTTTGTGAATTACAGTGCCCCTGAGCTCCTTTCTTCAACTCGCTTTCTTTTGAGCTGGCCGCAACACCGCAGGATGGCTTCAGGCCCTAATCTGGTTCCGGTATGGCACGCTGAGCCTTTGGTTATTTCCTCTTCCTGGTGGGAAATGAGAGTTAAATTTGCCCGTCCAGACACCTCCAGCTAGCCTCTCATTGGTTCTCGCTATTCCTGTTCATCTTCCGCAGAAATTGCAACCTGGGCCAAACAGGAGGTTAAAGGCGCTGACTCTCCAAGTGGGGAGAGTGTTAGTAAAGCGTCTGGAATGTTGCACCCGAGTACCAGGGGAGGAAAACTGAGACATATTTGAACACGTCTCCCGTTCACATGGTTGATCATACTTGGGTTCCACATGCATGTTTTAGCTGAAGGAAGAATACCTTAAACCTGGAGAGTTCAGACCCGTGTAATGGGTACCATGCAATATGACATCAAAGGGTCTTCATTTGCTCACCGAACCTCTCCAATCCTATCACTGCTGCGTTTATGCCCCTGCACACATGCTTGATTCTCGTTTGGAGACATAGCAATCCATAGGTTTTACGATACTTACTAGTCAGGTACATTCTTAGGCGTTTAATATGCGGTGTTGAGTCCATTTCGTTGAGCAAGGAGTAGCTCTTGTCTATTCCATATTTGAGTTAAGGAACTTTATCTGTGCTCATTTCAACCTCTGGTTTTATGCAGCACCCCAACTCACCTTTACCCTTAAGCAAGCATAAGTTGGTTTTCTAAATTTGAGACCCTCTTCTGTTCTGTAATTCAGTTCCTGTGTAGCCAAGTTTACATTCCGTGTATTACTGATATCTTATGATATTTCTTTTTCTGTGTGACTTATTTCAGTTAGAATCATCATACCTGAATCCACTCATTGCGATGCTAAGGGCCTGATGACATAGATTTCATTGCTGAGTGATATTGCTTTGTAAGTAAATACCACAACTTCTTTATCCATTTTTCACTTTCTGCGATGTTGAACTTGTACTGTAAACGAGGTTCTTGTAAACAGAGGCGTCCCAAAATTTGGGGTGGCTGTGTCTTTTTGATTTTAATTTCCCTAAGCTATAGGACCATAAGTGGCAGTGACCTAGGCTCTGTTGCTTTGTTTTTTAGATGTTTCAGGAAACACCATACACTTCTCCGGAGTGGTTGTTGGCAATTTACACCCCGCCCATCAGCATAACAAGGCTCCCAGTTCTCCATGGCCTGTCCTGCCTTTCTGGATTTTACACTTTTTTCAGATGGCCCTTTTGACCGGGGGGAAGTGAGACTTCATTGTAGTGCAGATTTCCTTTGCAAGCTTGCTTGGTTGGCCAAAAAGGGCGTATGCGTTTTTTCCTGAATATATTCAGGAAAAAACGCATACGCCCTTTTTGGCCAAGTGCATCATTGTGGACGTTCTGCCTCTTTTCCTATGCTTTCAATGCAATTCCAGTCTACCTCCTGAAATCGGTTTCCTGCAATTCTGCCCCGCTTTCAAGTCCTCTTGGCAGCCTTACTTCAGTCTATTTTTGGACGATAGCTGTCATGTATAACTCTGCAGGTTTGTGAATTACAGTGTCCCTGAGCTCCTTTCTTCAACTCGCTTTCTTTTGAGCTGGCCGCAACACCGCAGGATGGCTTCAGGCCCTAATCTGGTTCCGGTATGGCACGCTGAGCCTTTGGTTATTTCCTCTTCCTGGTGGGAAATGAGAGTTAAATTTGCCCGTCCAGACACCTCCAGCTAGCCTCTCATTGGTTCTCGCTATTCCTGTTCATCTTCCGCAGAAATTGCAACCTGGGCCAAACAGGAGGTTAAAGGCGCTGACTCTCCAAGTGGGGAGAGTGTTAGTAAAGCGTCTGGAATGTTGCACCCGAGTACCAGGGGAGGAAAACTGAGACATATTTGAACACGTCTCCCGTTCACATGGTTGATCATACTTGGGTTCCACATGCATGTTTTAGCTGAAGGAAGAATACCTTAAACCTGGAGAGTTCAGACCCGTGTAATGGGTACCATGCAATATGACATCAAAGGGTCTTCATTTGCTCACCGAACCTCTCCAATCCTATCACTGCTGCGTTTATGCCCCTGCACACATGCTTGATTCTCGTTTGGAGACATAGCAATCCATAGGTTTTACGATACTTACTAGTCAGGTACATTCTTAGGCGTTTAATATGCGGTGTTGAGTCCATTTCGTTGAGCAAGGAGTAGCTCTTGTCTATTCCATATTTGAGTTAAGGAACTTTATCAGTGCTCATTTCAACCTCTGGTTTTATGCAGCACCCCAACTCACCTTTACCCTTAAGCAAGCATAAGTTGGTTTTCTAAATTTGAGACCCTCTTCTGTTCTGTAATTCAGTTCCTGTGTAGCCAAGTTTACATTCCGTGTATTACTGATATCTTATGATGTTTCTTTTTCTGTGTGACTTATTTCAGTTAGAATCATCATACCTGAATCCACTCATTGCGATGCTAAGGGCCTGATGACATAGATTTCATTGCTGAGTGATATTGCTTTTTAAGTAAATACCACAACTTCTTTATCCATTTTTCACTTTCTGCGATGTTGAACTTGTACTGTAAACGAGGTTCTTGTAAACAGAGGCGTCCCAAACTTTGGGGTGGCTGTGTCTTTTTGATTTTAATTTCCCTAAGCTATAGGACCATAAGTGGCAGTGCCCTAGGCTCTGTTGCTTTGTTTTTTAGATGTTTCAGGAAACACCATACACTTCTCCGGAGTGGTTGTTGGCAATTTACACCCCGCCCATCAGCATAACAAGGCTCCCAGTTCTCCATGGCCTGTCCTGCCTTTCTGGATTTTACACTTTTTTCAGATGGCCCTTTTGACCGGGGGGAAGTGAGACTTCATTGTAGTGCAGATTTCCTTTGCAAGCTTGCTTGGTTGGCCAAAAAGGGCGTATGCGTTTTTTCCTGAATATATTCAGGAAAAAACGCATACGCCCTTTTTGGCCAAGTGCATCATTGTGGACGTTCTGCCTCTTTTCCTATGCTTTCAATGCAATTCCAGTCTACCTCCTGAAATCGGTTTCCTGCAATTCTGCCCCACTTTAAAGTCCTCTTGGCAGCCTTACTTCAGTCTATTTTTGGACGATAGCTGTCATGTATAACTCTGCAGGTTTGTGAATTACAGTGTCCCTGAGCTCCTTTCTTCAACTCGCTTTCTTGTGACCTGGCCGCAACACCGCAGGATGGCTTCAGGCCCTAATCTGATTCCGGCACGGCACGCTGATCCTTTGGTTATTTCCTCTTCCTGGTGGGAAATGAGAGTTAAATTTGCCCGTCCAGACACCTCCAGCTAGTCTCTCATTGGTTCTCGCTATTCCTGTCCATCTTCCGCAGAAATTGCAAACTGGGCCAAACAGGAGGTTAAAGGGACTGACTCTCCAAGTGGGGAGAGTGTTAGTAAAGCATCTGGAATGTTGCACCCGATTACCAGGGGAGGAAAACTGAGACATATTTGAACACGTCTCCCGTTCACATGGTTGATCATACTTGGGATCCACATGCATGTTTTAGCTGAAGGAAGAATACCTTAAACCTGGAGAGTTAAGACCCGTGTAATGGGTACCATGCAATATGACTTCAAAGGGTCTTCATTTGCTCACCGAACCTCTCCAATCCTATCACTGCTGCGTTTATGCCCCTGTACACATGCTTGATTCTCTTTTGGAGACATAGCAATCCATAGGTTTTAAGATACTTACAAGTCAGGTACATTCTTAGGCGTTTAATATGCGGTGTTGAGTCCATTTCGTTGAGCAAGGAGTAGCTCTTGTCTATTCCATATTTGGCTTAAGGAACTTTATCTGTGCTCATTTCAATCTCTGGTTTTATGCAGCACCCCAACTCACCTTTACCCTTAAGCAAGCATAAGTTGTCTTTCTAAATTTGAGACCCTGTTCTGTTCTGTAATTCAGTTCCTGTGTCGCCAAGTTTCCATTCCGTGTATTACTGATATCTGATGAGGTTTCTTTTTCTGTGTGACTTATTTCAGTTAGAATCATCATACCTGAATCCACTCATTGTCATGCTAAGGGCCTGATGACATAGATTTCATTGCTGAGTGATATTGCTTTGTAAGTGAATACCACAACTTCTTTATCCATTTTTCACTTTCTGCGATGTTGAACTTGTACTGTAAACGAGGTTCTTGTAAACAGAGCCGTTCCAAACTTTGGGGAGCTGTGTCTTTTTGATTTTAATTTCCCTAAGCTATAGGACCATAAGTGGAAGTGCCCTAGGCTCTGTTGCTTTGTTTTTTAGATGTTTCAGGAAACACCATACACTTCTCCCAAGTGTCTGTTGGCAATTTACATCCCACCCTTCAGCATAACAAGGCTCCCAGTTCTCAATGGCCTGTTGCCTTTCTGGATTTTACACTTTTTTCAGATGGCCCTTTTGACCGGGGGGAAGTGAGACTTCATTGTAGTGCAGATTTCCTTTGCAAGCTTGCTTGGTTGGCCAAAAAGGGCGTATGCGTTTTTTCCTGAATATATTCAGGAAAAAACGCATATGCCCTTTCTGGCCAAGTGCATCATTGTGGACGTTCTGCCTCTTTTCCTATGCTTTCAATGCAATTCCAGTCTACCTCCTGAAATCGGTTTCCTGCAATTCTGCCCCGCTTTCAAGTCCTCTTGGCAGCCTTACTTCAGTCTATTTTTGGACGATAGCTGTCATTTATAACTCTGCAGGTTTGTGAATTACAGTGCCCCTGAGCTCCTTTCTTCAACTCGCTTTCTTGTGACCTGGCCGCAACACCGCAGGATGGCTTCAGGCCCTAATCTTGTTCTGGGCCGGCATGCTGAGCCTTTGGTTAATTCCTCTTCCTGGTGGGAAATGAGAGTTAAATTTGCCCGTCCAGACACCTCCAGCTAGCCTCTCATTGGTTCTCGCTATTCCTGTTCATCTTCCGCAGAAATTGCAAACTGGGCCAAACAGGAGGTTAAAGGGACTGACTCTCCAAGTGGGGAGAGTGTTAGTAAAGCGTCTGGAATGTTGCACCCGAGTACCAGGGGAGGAAAACTGAGACATATTTGAACACGTCTCCCGATCACATGGTTGATCATACTCTAGGTTCCACATGCATGTTTTAGCTGAAGGAAGAATACCTTAAACCTGGGTAGTTGAAACCCGTGGAATGGGTACCATGCAATATGACTTCAAAGGGTCTTCATCTGCTCACCGAACCTCTCCAATCCTATCACTGCTGCGTTTATGCCCCTGTACACATGCTTGATTCTCTTTCGGAGACATAGCAATCCATAGGTTTTAAGATACTTACTAGTCAGGTACATTCTTAGGCGTTTAATATGGGGTGTTGAGTCCATTTCGTTGAGCAAGGAGTAGCTCTTGTCTATTCCATATTTGGCTTAAGGAACTTTATCTGTGCTCATTTCAATCTCTGGTTTTATGCAGCACCCCAACTCACCTTTACCCTTAAGCAAGAATACGTTGGTTTTCTAAATTTGAGACCCTGTTCTGTTCTGTAATTCAGTCCCTGTGTAGCCAAGTTTACATTCCGTGTATTACTGATATCTTATGATGTTTCTTTTTCTGTGTGACTTATTTCAGTTAGAATCATCATACCTGAATCCACTCATTGTGCTGCTAAGGGCCTGATGACACAGATTTCATTGCTGAGTGATATTGCTTTGTAAGTAAATACCACAACTTCTTTATCCATTTTTCACTTTCTGCGATGTTGAACTTGTACTGTAAACGAGGTTCTTGTAAACAGAGCCGTTCCAAACTTTGGGGTGGCTGTGTCTTTTTGATTTTAATTTCCCTAAGCTATAGGACCATAAGTGGAAGTGCCCTAGGTTCTGTTGCTTTGTTTTTTAGATGTTTCAGGAAACACCATACACTTCTCCCGAGTGGTTGTAGGCAATTTACATCCCGCCCATCAGCATAACAAGGCTCCCAGTTCTCCATGGCCTGTCCTGCCTTTCTGGATTTTACACGTTTTTCATATGGCCCTTTTGACCGGGGGGAAGTGAGACTTCATTGTAGTGCAGATTTCCTTTGCAAGCTTGCTTGGTTGGCCAAAAAGGGCGTATGCGTTTTTTCCTGAATATATTCAGGAAAAAACGCATACGCCCTTTTTGGCCAAGTGCATCATTGTGGACGTTCTGCCTCTTTTCCTATGCTTTCAATGCAATTCCAGTCTACCTCCTGAAATCGGTTTCCTGCAATTCTGCCCCGCTTTCAAGTCCTCTTGGCAGCCTTACTTCAGTCTATTTTTGGACGATAGCTGTCATTTATAACTCTGCAGGTTTGTGAATTACAGTGCCCCTGAGCTCCTTTCTTCAACTCGCTTTCTTTTGAGCTGGCCGCAACACCGCAGGATGGCTTCAGGCCCTAATCTGGTTCCGGTATGGCACGCTGAGCCTTTGGTTATTTCCTCTTCCTGGTGGGAAATGAGAGTTAAATTTGCCCGTCCAGACACCTCCAGCTAGCCTCTCATTGGTTCTCGCTATTCCTGTTCATCGTCCGCAGAAATTGCAACCTGGGCCAAACAGGAGGTTAAAGGCGCTGACTCTCCAAGTGGGGAGAGTGTTAGTAAAGCGTCTGGAATGTTGCACCCGAGTACCAGGGGAGGAAAACTGAGACATATTTGAACACGTCTCCCGTTCACATGGTTGATCATACTTGGGTTCCACATGCATGTTTTAGCTGAAGGAAGAATACCTTAAACCTGGAGAGTTCAGACCCGTGTAATGGGTACCATACAATATGACATCAAAGGGTCTTCATTTGCTCACCGAACCTCTCCAATCCTATCACTGCTGCGTTTATGCCCCTGCACACATGCTTGATTCTCGTTTGGAGACATAGCAATCCAGAGGTTTTACGATACTTACTAGTCAGGTACATTCTTAGGCATTTAATATGCGGTGTTGAGTCCATTTCGTTGAGCAAGGAGTAGCTCTTGTCTATTCCATATTTGACTTAAGGAACTTTATCTGTGCTCATTTCAATCTCTGGTTTTATGCAGCACCCCAACTCACCTTTACCCTTAAGCAAGCATAAGTTGGTTTTCTAAATTTGAGACCCTGTTCTGTTCTGTAATTCAGTTCCTGTGTAGCCAAGTTTACATTCCGTGTATTACTGATATCTTATGATGTTTCTTTTTCTGTGTGACTTATTTCAGTTAGAATCATCATACCTGAATCCACTCATTGTCATGCTAAGGGCCTGATGACATAGATTTCATTGCTGAGTGATATTGCTTTGTAAGTAAATACCACAACGTCTTTATCCATTTTTCACTTTCTGCGATGTTGAACTTGTACTGTAAACGAGGTTCTTGTAAACAGAGGCGTCCCAAACTTTGGGGTGGCTGTGTCTTTTTGATTTTAATTTCCCTAAGCTATAGGACCATAAGTGGCAGTGCCCTAGGCTCTGTTGCTTTGTTTTTTAGATGTTTCAGGAAACACCATACACTTCTCCCGAGTGTCTGTTGGCAATTTACATCCCGCCCATCAGCATAACAAGGATCCCAGTTCTCCATGGCCTGTCCTGCCTTTCTGGATTTTACACTTTTTTCAGATGGCCCTTTTGACTGGGGGGAAGTGAGACTTCATTGTAGTGCAGATTTCCTTTGCAAGCTTGCTTGGTTGGCCAAAAAGGGCGTATGCGTTTTTTCCTGAATATATTCAGGAAAAAACGCATATGCCCTTTCTGGCCAAGTGCATCATTGTGGACGTTCTGCCTCTTTTCCTATGCTTTCAATGCAATTCCAGTCTACCTCCTGAAATCGGTTTCCTGCAATTCTGCCCCGCTTTCAAGTCCTCTTGGCAGCCTTACTTCAGTCTATTTTTGGACGATAGCTGTCATTTATAACTCTGCAGGTTTGTGAATTACAGTGCCCCTGAGCTCCTTTCTTCAACTCGCTTTCTTGTGACCTGGCCGCAACACCACAGGATGGCTTCAGGCCCTAATCTTGTTCTGGGCCGGCATGCTGAGCCTTTGGTTAATTCCTCTTCCTGGTGGGAAATGAGAGTTAAATTTGCCCGTCCAGACACCTCCAGCTAGCCTCTCATTGGTTCTCGCTATTCCTGTTCATCTTCCGCAGAAATTGCAAACTGGGCCAAACAGGAGGTTAAAGGGACTGACTCTCCAAGTGGGGAGAGTGTTAGTAAAGCGTCTGGAATGTTGCACCCGAGTACCAGGGGAGGAAAACTGAGACATATTTGAACACGTCTCCCGATCACATGGTTGATCATACTCTAGGTTCCACATGCATGTTTTAGCTGAAGGAAGAATACCTTAAACCTGGGTAGTTGAAACCCGTGGAATGGGTACCATGCAATATGACTTCAAAGGGTCTTCATCTGCTCACCGAACCTCTCCAATCCTATCACTGCTGCGTTTATGCCCCTGTACACATGCTTGATTCTCTTTCGGAGACATAGCAATCCATAGGTTTTAAGATACTTACTAGTCAGGTACATTCTTAGGCGTTTAATATGGGGTGTTGAGTCCATTTCGTTGAGCAAGGAGTAGCTCTTGTCTATTCCATATTTGGCTTAAGGAACTTTATCTGTGCTCATTTCAATCTCTGGTTTTATGCAGCACCCCAACTCACCTTTACCCTTAAGCAAGAATACGTTGGTTTTCTAAATTTGAGACCCTGTTCTGTTCTGTAATTCAGTCCCTGTGTAGCCAAGTTTACATTCCGTGTATTACTGATATCTTATGATGTTTCTTTTTCTGTGTGACTTATTTCAGTTAGAATCATCATACCTGAATCCACTCATTGTGCTGCTAAGGGCCTGATGACACAGATTTCATTGCTGAGTGATATTGCTTTGTAAGTAAATACCACAACTTCTTTATCCATTTTTCACTTTCTGCGATGTTGAACTTGTACTGTAAACGAGGTTCTTGTAAACAGAGCCGTTCCAAACTTTGGGGTGGCTGTGTCTTTTTGATTTTAATTTCCCTAAGCTATAGGACCATAAGTGGAAGTGCCCTAGGTTCTGTTGCTTTGTTTTTTAGATGTTTCAGGAAACACCATACACTTCTCCCGAGTGGTTGTAGGCAATTTACATCCCGCCCATCAGCATAACAAGGCTCCCAGTTCTCCATGGCCTGTCCTGCCTTTCTGGATTTTACACGTTTTTCATATGGCCCTTTTGACCGGGGGGAAGTGAGACTTCATTGTAGTGCAGATTTCCTTTGCAAGCTTGCTTGGTTGGCCAAAAAGGGCGTATGCGTTTTTTCCTGAATATATTCAGGAAAAAACGCATACGCCCTTTTTGGCCAAGTGCATCATTGTGGACGTTCTGCCTCTTTTCCTATGCTTTCAATGCAATTCCAGTCTACCTCCTGAAATCGGTTTCCTGCAATTCTGCCCCGCTTTCAAGTCCTCTTGGCAGCCTTACTTCAGTCTATTTTTGGACGATAGCTGTCATTTATAACTCTGCAGGTTTGTGAATTACAGTGCCCCTGAGCTCCTTTCTTCAACTCGCTTTCTTTTGAGCTGGCCGCAACACCGCAGGATGGCTTCAGGCCCTAATCTGGTTCCGGTATGGCACGCTGAGCCTTTGGTTATTTCCTCTTCCTGGTGGGAAATGAGAGTTAAATTTGCCCGTCCAGACACCTCCAGCTAGCCTCTCATTGGTTCTCGCTATTCCTGTTCATCGTCCGCAGAAATTGCAACCTGGGCCAAACAGGAGGTTAAAGGCGCTGACTCTCCAAGTGGGGAGAGTGTTAGTAAAGCGTCTGGAATGTTGCACCCGAGTACCAGGGGAGGAAAACTGAGACATATTTGAACACGTCTCCCGTTCACATGGTTGATCATACTTGGGTTCCACATGCATGTTTTAGCTGAAGGAAGAATACCTTAAACCTGGAGAGTTCAGACCCGTGTAATGGGTACCATACAATATGACATCAAAGGGTCTTCATTTGCTCACCGAACCTCTCCAATCCTATCACTGCTGCGTTTATGCCCCTGCACACATGCTTGATTCTCGTTTGGAGACATAGCAATCCAGAGGTTTTACGATACTTACTAGTCAGGTACATTCTTAGGCATTTAATATGCGGTGTTGAGTCCATTTCGTTGAGCAAGGAGTAGCTCTTGTCTATTCCATATTTGACTTAAGGAACTTTATCTGTGCTCATTTCAATCTCTGGTTTTATGCAGCACCCCAACTCACCTTTACCCTTAAGCAAGCATAAGTTGGTTTTCTAAATTTGAGACCCTGTTCTGTTCTGTAATTCAGTTCCTGTGTAGCCAAGTTTACATTCCGTGTATTACTGATATCTTATGATGTTTCTTTTTCTGTGTGACTTATTTCAGTTAGAATCATCATACCTGAATCCACTCATTGTCATGCTAAGGGCCTGATGACATAGATTTCATTGCTGAGTGATATTGCTTTGTAAGTAAATACCACAACGTCTTTATCCATTTTTCACTTTCTGCGATGTTGAACTTGTACTGTAAACGAGGTTCTTGTAAACAGAGGCGTCCCAAACTTTGGGGTGGCTGTGTCTTTTTGATTTTAATTTCCCTAAGCTATAGGACCATAAGTGGCAGTGCCCTAGGCTCTGTTGCTTTGTTTTTTAGATGTTTCAGGAAACACCATACACTTCTCCCGAGTGTCTGTTGGCAATTTACATCCCGCCCATCAGCATAACAAGGCTCCCAGTTCTCCATGGCCTGTCCTGCCTTTCTGGATTTTACACTTTTTTCAGATGGCCCTTTTGACCGGGGGGAAGTGAGACTTCATTGTAGTGCAGATTTCCTTTGCAAGCTTGCTTGGTTGGCCAAAAAGGGCGTATGCGTTTTTTCCTGAATATATTCAGGAAAAAACGCATACGCCCTTTTTGGCCAAGTGCATCATTGTGGACGTTCTGCCTCTTTTCCTATGCTTTCAATGCAATTCCAGTCTACCTCCTGAAATCGGTTTCCTGCAATTCTGCCCCGCTTTCAAGTCCTCTTGGCAGCCTTACTTCAGTCTATTTTTGGACGATAGCTGTCATTTATAACTCTGCAGGTTTGTGAATTACAGTGCCCCTGAGCTCCTTTCTTCAACTCGCTTTCTTGTGACCTGGCCGCAACACCGCAGGATGGCTTCAGGCCCTAATCTGGTTCCGGCCCGGCATGCTGAGCCTTTGGTTAATTCCTCTTCCTGGTGGGAAATGAGAGTTAAATTTGCCCGTCCAGACACCTCCAGCTAGCCTCTCATTGGTTCTCGCTATTCCTGTTTATCTTCCGCAGAAATTGCAAACTGGGCCAAACAGGAGGTTAAAGGGACTGACTCTCCAAGTGGGGAGAGTGTTAGTAAAGCGTCTGGAATGTTGCACCCGAGTACCAGGGCAGGAAAACTGAGACATATTTGAACACGTCTCCCGATCACATGGTTGATCATACTCTAGGTTCCACATGCATGTTTTAGCTGAAGGAAGAATACCTTAAACCTGGGTAGTTGAAACCCGTGGAATGGGTACCATGCAATATGACTTCAAAGGGTCTTCATTTGCTCACCGAACCTCTCCAATCCTATCACTGCTGCGTTTATGCCCCTGTACACATGCTTGATTCTCTTTTGGAGACATAGCAATCCATAGGTTTTAAGATACTTACAAGTCAGGTACATTCTTAGGCGTTTAATATGCGGTGTTGAGTCCATTTCGTTGAGCAAGGAGTAGCTCTTGTCTATTCCATATTTGGCTTAAGGAACTTTATCTGTGCTCATTTCAATCTCTGGTTTTATGCAGCACCCCAACTCACCTTTACCCTTAAGCAAGCATAAGTTGTCTTTCTAAATTTGAGACCCTGTTCTGTTCTGTAATTCAGTTCCTGTGTCGCCAAGTTTCCATTCCGTGTATTACTGATATCTGATGAGGTTTCTTTTTCTGTGTGACTTATTTCAGTTAGAATCATCATACCTGAATCCACTCATTGTCCTGCTAAGGGCCTGATGACATAGATTTCATTGCTGAGTGATATTGCTTTGTAAGTGAATACCACAACTTCTTTATCCATTTTTCACTTTCTGCGATGTTGAACTTGTACTGTAAACGAGGTTCTTGTAAACAGAGGCGTCCCAAACTTTGGGGTGGCTGTGTCTTTTTGATTTTAATTTCCCTAAGCTATAGGACCATAAGTGGCAGTGCCCTAGGCTCTGTTGCTTTGTTTTTTAGATGTTTCAGGAAACACCATACACTTCTCCCAAGTGTCTGTTGGCAATTTACATCCCGCCCTTCAGCATAACAAGGCTCCCAGTTGTCAATGGCCTGTTGCCTTTCTGGATTTTACACTTTTTTCAGATGGCCCTTTTGACCGGGGGGATGTGAGACTTCATTGTAGTGCAGATTTCCTTTGCAAGCTTGCTTGGTTGGCCAAAAAGGGCGTATGCGTTTTTTCCTGAATATATTCAGGAAAAAACGCATACGCCCTTTTTGGCCAAGTGCATCATTGTGGACGTTCTGCCTCTTTTCCTATGCTTTCAATGCAATTCCAGTCTACCTCCTGAAATCGGTTTCCTGCAATTCTGCCCCGCTTTCAAGTCCTCTTGGCAGCCTTACTTCAGTCTATTTTTGGACGATAGCTGTCATTTATAACTCTGCAGGTTTGTGAATTACAGTGCCCCTGAGCTCCTTTCTTCAACTCGCTTTCTTGTGACCTGGCCGCAACACCGCAGGATGGCTTCAGGCCCTAATCTGGTTCTGGGCCGGCATGCTGAGCCTTTGGTTAATTCCTCTTCCTGGTGGGAAATGAGAGTTAAATTTGCCCGTCCAGACACCTCCAGCTAGCCTCTCATTGGTTCTCGCTATTCCTGTTCATCGTCCGCAGAAATTGCAAACTGGGCCAAACAGGAGGTTAAAGGGACTGACTCTCCAAGTGGGGAGAGTGTTAGTAAAGCGTCTGGAATGTTGCACCCGAGTACCAGGGGAGGAAAACTGAGACATATTTGAACACATCTCCCGATCACATGGTTGATCATACTCTAGGTTCCACATGCATGTTTTAGCTGAAGGAAGAATACCTTAAACCTGGGTAGTTGAAACCCGTGGAATGGGTACCATGCAATATGACTTCAAAGGGTCTTCATCTGCTCACCGAACCTCTCCAATCCTATCACTGCTGCGTTTATGCCCCTGTACACATGCTTGATTCTCTTTCGGAGACATAGCAATCCATAGGTTTTAAGATACTTACTAGTCAGGTACATTCTTAGGCGTTTAATATGGGGTGTTGAGTCCATTTCATTGAGCAAGGAGTAGCTCTTGTCTATTCCATATTTGGCTTAAGGAACTTTATCTGTGCTCATTTCAATCTCTGGTTTTATGCAGCACCCCAACTCACCTTTACCCTTAAGCAAGAATACGTTGGTTTTCTAAATTTGAGACCCTGTTCTGTTCTGTAATTCAGTTCCTGTGTAGCCAAGTTTACATTCCGTGTATTACTGATATCTTATGATGTTTCTTTTTCTGTGTGACTTATTTCAGTTAGAATCATCATACCTGAATCCACTCATTGTGCTGCTAAGGGCCTGATGACACAGATTTCATTGCTGAGTGATATTGCTTTGTAAGTAAATACCACAACTTGTTTATCCATTTTTCACTTTCTGCGATGTTGAACTTGTACTGTAAACGAGGTTCTTGTAAACAGAGCCGTTCCAAACTTTGGGGTGGCTGTGTCTTTTTGATTTTAATTTCCCTAAGCTATAGGACCATAAGTGGAAGTGCCCTACGTTCTGTTGCTTTGTTTTTTAGATGTTTCAGGAAACACCATACACTTCTCCCGAGTGGTTGTAGGCAATTTACATCCCGCCCATCAGCATAACAAGGCTCCCAGTTCTCCATGGCCTGTCCTGCCTTTCTGGATTTTACACGTTTTTCATATGGCCCTTTTGACCGGGGGGAAGTGAGACTTCATTGTAGTGCAGATTTCCTTTGCAAACTTGCTTGGTTGGCCAAAAAGGGCGTATGCGTTTTTTCCTGAATATATTCAGGAAAAAACGCATACGCCCTTTTTGGCCAAGTGCATCATTGTGGACGTTCTGCCTCTTTTCCTATGCTTTCAATGCAATTCCAGTCTACCTCCTGAAATCGGTTTCCTGCAATTCTGCCCCGCTTTCAAGTCCTCTTGGCAGCCTTACTTCAGTCTATTTTTGGACGATAGCTGTCATTTATAACTCTGCAGGTTTGTGAATTACAGTGCCCCTGAGCTCCTTTCTTCAACTTGCTTTCTTGTGACCTGGCCGCAACACCGCAGGATGGCTTCAGGCCCTAATCTGGTTCCGGCCCGGCATGCTGAGCCTTTGGTTAATTCCTCTTCCTGGTGGGAAATGAGAGTTAAATTTGCCCGTCCAGACACCTCCAGCTAGCCTCTCATTGGTTCTCGCTATTCCTGTTCATCGTCCGCAGAAATTGCAAACTGGGCCAAACAGGAGGTTAAAGGGACTGACTCTCCAAGTGGGGAGAGTGTTAGTAAAGCGTCTGGAATGTTGCACCCGAGTACCAGGGGAGGAAAACTGAGACATATTTGAACACGTCTCCCGATCACATGGTTGATCATACTCTAGGTTCCACATGCATGTTTTAGCTGAAGGAAGAATACCTTAAACCTGGGTAGTTGAAACCGTGGAATGGGTACCATGCAATATGACTTCAAAGGGTCTTCATTTGCTCACCGAACCTCTCCAATCCTATCAGTGCTGCGTTTATGCCCCTGTACACATGCTTGATTCTCTTTTGGAGACATAGCAATCCATAGGTTTTAAGATACTTACAAGTCAGGTACATTCTTAGGCGTTTAATATGCGGTGTTGAGTCCATTTCGTTGAGCAAGGAGTAGCTCTTGTCTATTCCATATTTGGCTTAAGGAACTTTATCTGTGCTCATTTCAATCTCTGGTTTTATGCAGCACCCCAACTCACCTTTACCCTTAAGCAAGCATAAGTTGTCTTTCTAAATTTGAGACCCTGTTCTGTTCTGTAATTCAGTTCCTGTGTAGCCAAGTTTCCATTCCGTGTATTACTGATATCTGATGATGTTTCTTTTTCTGTGTGACTTATTTCAGTTAGAATCATCATACCTGAATCCACTCATTGTGCTGCTAAGGGCCTGATGACATAGATTTCATTGCTGAGTGATATTGCTTTGTAAGTGAATACCACAACTTCTTTATCCATTTTTCACTTTCTGCGATGTTGAACTTGTACTGTAAACGAGGTTCTTGTAAACAGAGCCGTTCCAAACTTTGGGGAGCTGTGTCTTTTTGATTTTAATTTCCCTAAGCTATAGGACCATAAGTGGAAGTGCCCTAGGCTCTGTTGCTTTGTTTTTTAGATGTTTCAGGAAACACCATACACTTCTCCCGAGTGTCTGTTGGCAATTTACATCCCGCCCATCAGCATAACAAGGCTCCCAGTTCTCCATGGCCTGTCCTGCCTTTCTGGATTTTACACTTTTTTCAGATGGCCCTTTTGACCGGGGGGAAGTGAGACTTCATTGTAGTGCAGATTTCCTTTGCAAGCTTGCTTGGTTGGCCAAAAAGGGCGTATGCGTTTTTTCCTGAATATATTCAGGAAAAAACGCATACGCCCTTTTTGGCCAAGTGCATCATTGTGGACGTTCTGCCTCTTTTCCTATGCTTTCAATGCAATTCCAGTCTACCTCCTGAAATCGGTTTCCTGCAATTCTGCCCCGCTTTCAAGTCCTCTTGGCAGCCTTACTTCAGTCTATTTTTGGACGATAGCTGTCATTTATAACTCTGCAGGTTTGTGAATTACAGTGCCCCTGAGCTCCTTTCTTCAACTTGCTTTCTTGTGACCTGGCCGCAATACCGCAGGCTGGCTTCAGGCCCTAATCTGGTTCCGGCCCGGCATGCTGAGCCTTTGGTTAATTCCTCTTCCTGGTGGGAAATGAGAGTTAAATTTGCCCGTCCAGACACCTCCAGCTAGCCTCTCATTGGTTCTCGCTATTCCTGTTCATCGTCCGCAGAAATTGCAAACTGGGCCAAACAGGAGGTTAAAGGGACTGACTCTCCAAGTGGGGAGAGTGTTAGTAAAGCGTCTGGAATGTTGCACCCGAGTACCAGGGGAGGAAAACTGAGACATATTTGAACACGTCTCCCGATCACATGGTTGATCATACTCTAGGTTCCACATGCATGTTTTAGCTGAAGGAAGAATACCTTAAACCTGGGTAGTTGAAACCGTGGAATGGGTACCATGCAATATGACTTCAAAGGGTCTTCATTTGCTCACCGAACCTCTCCAATCCTATCACTGCTGCGTTTATGCCCCTGTACACATGCTTGATTCTCTTTTGGAGACATAGCAATCCATAGGTTTTAAGATACTTACAAGTCAGGTACATTCTTAGGCGTTTAATATGCGGTGTTGAGTCCATTTCGTTGAGCAAGGAGTAGCTCTTGTCTATTCCATATTTGGCTTAAGGAACTTTATCTGTGCTCATTTCAATCTCTGGTTTTATGCAGCACCCCAACTCACCTTTACCCTTAAGCAAGCATAAGTTGTCTTTCTAAATTTGAGACCCTGTTCTGTTCTGTAATTCAGTTCCTGTGTAGCCAAGTTTCCATTCCGTGTATTACTGATATCTGATGATGTTTCTTTTTCTGTGTGACTTATTTCAGTTAGAATCATCATACCTGAATCCACTCATTGTGCTGCTAAGGGCCTGATGACATAGATTTCATTGCTGAGTGATATTGCTTTGTAAGTGAATACCACAACTTCTTTATCCATTTTTCACTTTCTGCGATGTTGAACTTGTACTGTAAACGAGGTTCTTGTAAACAGAGCCGTTCCAAACTTTGGGGAGCTGTGTCTTTTTGATTTTAATTTCCCTAAGCTATAGGACCATAAGTGGAAGTGCCCTAGGCTCTGTTGCTTTGTTTTTTAGATGTTTCAGGAAACACCATACACTTCTCCCGAGTGTCTGTTGGCAATTTACATCCCGCCCATCAGCATAACAAGGCTCCCAGTTCTCCATGGCCTGTCCTGCCTTTCTGGATTTTACACTTTTTTCAGATGGCCCTTTTGACCGGGGGGAAGTGAGACTTCATTGTAGTGCAGATTTCCTTTGCAAGCTTGCTTGGTTGGCCAAAAAGGGCGTATGCGTTTTTTCCTGAATATATTCAGGAAAAAACGCATACGCCCTTTTTGGCCAAGTGCATCATTGTGGACGTTCTGCCTCTTTTCCTATGCTTTCAATGCAATTCCAGTCTACCTCCTGAAATCGGTTTCCTGCAATTCTGCCCCGCTTTCAAGTCCTCTTGGCAGCCTTACTTCAGTCTGTTTTTGGACGATAGCTGTCATTTATAACTCTGCAGGTTTGTGAATTACAGTGCCCCTGAGCTCCTTTCTTCAACTCGCTTTCTTGTGACCTGGCCGCAACACCGCAGGATGGCTTCAGGCCCTAATCTGGTTCTGGCCCGGCATGCTGAGCCTTTGGTTAATTCCTCTTTCTGGTGGGAAATGAGAGTTAAATTTGCCCGTCCAGACACCTCCAGGTAGCCTCTCATTGGTTCTCGCTATTCCTGTTCATCTTCCGCAGAAATTGCAAACTGGGCCAAACAGGAGGTTAAAGGGACTGACTCTCCAAGTGGGGAGAGTGTTAGTAAAGCGTCTGGAATGTTGCACCCGAGTACCAGGGTACGAAAACTGAGACATATTTGAACACGTCTCCCGATCACATGGTTGATCATACTCTAGGTTCCACATGCATGTTTTAGCTGAAGGGAGAATACCTTAAACCTGGGTAGTTGAAACCCGTGGAATGGGTACCATGCAATATGACTTCAAAGGGTCTTCATTTGCTCACCGAACCTCTCCAATACTATCACTGCTGCGTTTATGCCCCTGTACACACGCTTGATTCTCTTTCAGAGACATAGCAATCCATAGGTTTTAAGATACTTACTAGTCAGGTACATTCTTAGGCGTTTAATATGCAGTGTTGAGTCCATTTCGTTGAGCAAGGAGTAGCTCTTGTCTATTCCATATTTGGCTTAAGGAACTTTATCTGTGCTCATTTCAATCTCTGGTTTTATGCAGCACCCCAACTCACCTTTACCCTTAAGCAAGCATAAGTTGGTTTTCTAAATTTGAGACCCTGTTCTGTTTTGGAATTCAGTTCCTGTGTAGCCAAGTTTACATTCCGTGTATTAGTGATATCTTATGATGTTTCTTTTTCTGTGTGAGTTATTTCAGTTAGAATCATCGTACCTGAATCTACTCATTATGCTGCTACGGGCCTGATGACATAGATTTCATTGCTGAGTGATACTGCATTGTACGTAAGTACCACAAGTTCTTTATCCATTTTTCACTTTCTGCGATGTTGAACTTGTACTGTAAACAAGGTTCTTGTAAACAGAGGCGTCCCAAACTTTGGGGTGGCTGTGTCTTTTTGATTTTAATTTCCCTAAGCTATAGGACCATAAGTGGAAGTGCCCTAGGCTCTGTTGCTTTGTTTTTTAGATGTTTCAGGAAACACCATACACTTCTCCCAAGTGTCTGTTGGCAATTTACATCCCGCCAATCAGCATAACAAGGCTCCCAGTTCTCCATGGCCTGTCTTGCCTTTCTGGATTTTACACTTTTTTCAGATGGCCCTTTTGACCGGGGGGAAGTGAGACTTCATTGTAGTGCAGATTTCCTTTGCAAGCTTGCTTGGTTGGCCAAAAAGGGCGTATGCGTTTTTTCCTGAATATATTCAGGAAAAAACGCATACGCCCTTTTTGGCCAAGTGCATCATTGTGGACGTTCTGCCTCTTTTCCTATGCTTTCAATGCAATTCCAGTCTACCTCCTGAAATCGGTTTCCTGCAATTCTGCCCCGCTTTCAAGTCCTCTTGGCAGCCTTACTTCAGTCTATTTTTGGACAATAGCTGTCATTTATAACTCTGCAGGTTTGTGAATTACAGTGCCCCTGAGCTCCTTTCTTCAACTCGCTTTCTTTTGAGCTGGCCGCAACACCGCAGGATGGCTTCAGGCCCTAATCTGGTTCCGGCATGGCACGCTGAGCCTTTGGTTAATTCCTCTTCCTGGTGGGAAATGAGAGTTAAATTTGCCCGTCCAGACACCTCCAGCTAGCCTCTCATTGGTTCTCGCTATTCCTGTTCATCTTCCGCAGAAATTGCAAACTGGGCCAAACAGGAGGTTAAAGGCGCTGACTCTCCAAGTGGGGAGAGTGTTAGTAAAGCGTCTGGAATGTTGCACCCGAGTACCAGGGGAGGAAAACTGAGACATATTTGAACACGTCTCCCGATCACATGGTTGATCATACTCCAGGTTCCACATGCATGTTTTAGCTGAAGGAAGAATACCTTAAACCTGGGTAGTTGAAACCCGTGGAATGGGTACCATGCAATATGACTTCAAAGGGTCTTCATTTGCTCACCAAACCTCTCCAATCCTATCACTGCTGCGTTTATGCCCCTGTACACATGCTTGATTCTCTTTCGGAGACATAGCAATCCATAGGTTTTAAGATACTTACTAGTCAGGTACATTCTTAGGCGTTTAATATGCGGTGTTGAGTCCATTTCGTTGAGCAAGGAGTAGCTCTTGTCTATTCCATATTTGACTTAAGGAACTTTATCTGTGCTCATTTCAATCTCTGGTTTTATGCAGCACCCCAACTCACCTTTACCCTTAAGCAAGCATAAGTTGGTTTTCTAAATTTGAGACCCTGTTCTGTTCTGTAATTCAGTTCCTGTGTAGCCAAGTTTACATTCCGTGTATTACTGATATCTTATGATGTTTCTTTTTCTGTGTGACTTACTTCAGTTAGAATCATCATACCTGAATCCACTCATTGTGCTGCTAAGGGCCTGATGACACAGATTTCATTGCTGAGTGATATTGCTTTGTAAGTAAATACCACAACTTCTTTATCCATTTTTCACTTTCTGCGATGTTGAACTTGTACTGTAAACGAGGTTCTTGTAAACAGAGCCGTTCCAAACTTTGGGGTGGCTGTGTCTTTTTGATTTTAATTTCCCTAAGCTATAGGACCATAAGTGGAAGTGCCCTAGGTTCTGTTGCTTTGTTTTTTAGATGTTTCAGGAAACACCATACACTTCTCCCGAGTGGTTGTTGGCAATTTACATCCCGCCCATCAGCATAACAAGGCTCCCAGTTCTCCATGGCCTGTCCTGCCTTTCTGGATTTTACACTTTTTTCAGATGGCCCTTTTGACCGGGGGGAAGTGAGACTTCATTGTAGTGCAGATTTCCTTTGCAAGCTTGCTTGGTTGGCCAAAAAGGGCGTATGCGTTTTTTCCTGAATATATTCAGGAAAAAACGCATACGCCCTTTTTGGCCAAGTGCATCATTGTGGACGTTCTGCCTCTTTTCCTATGCTTGCAATGCAATTCCAGTGTAGCTCCTGAAATCGGTTTCCTGCAATTCTGCCCCGCTTTCAAGTCCTCTTGGCAGCCTTACTTCAGTCTATTTTTGGATGATAGCTGTCATTTATAACTCTGCAGGTTTGTGAATTACAGTGCCCCTGAGCTCTTTTCTTCAACTCGCTTTCTTGTGACCTGGCCGCAACACCGCAGGATGGCTTCAGTCCCTAATCTGGTTCCGGCCCGGCATGCTGAGCCTTTGGTTAATTCCTCTTCCTGGTAGGAAATGAGAGTTAAATTTGCCTGTCCAGACACCTCCAGCTAGCCTCTCATTGGTTCTCGCTTTCCTGTTCATCTTCCGCAGAAATTGCAAACTGGGCCAAACAGGAGGTTAAAGGGACTGACTCTCCAAGTCGGGAGAGTGTTAGTAAAGCGTCTGGAATGTTGCACCCGAGTACCAGGGGAGGAAAACTGAGACATATTTGAACACGTCTCCCGTTCACACGGTTGATCATACTCTGGGTTCCACATGCATGTTTTAGCTGAAGGAAGAATACCTAAAACCTGGGTAGTTGAAACCCGTGGAATGGGTACCATGCAATATGACTTCAAAGGGTCTTCATTTGCTCACCGAACCTCTCCAATCCTATCACTGCTACGTTTATTCCCCTGTACACACGCTTGATTCTCTTTTGGAGACATAGCAATCCATAGGTTTTAAGATACTTACTAGTCAGGTACATTCTTAGGGGTTTAATATGGGGTTTTGAGTCCATTTCGTTGAGCAAGGAGTAGCTCTTGTCTATTCCATATTTGGCTTAAGGAACTTTATCTGTGCTCATTTCAATCTCTGGTTTTATGCAGCACCCCAACTCACCTTTCCCCTTAAGCAAGCATAAGTTGGTTTTCTAAATTTGAGACCCTGTTCTGTTTTGGAATGCAGTTCCTGTGTAGCCAAGTTTACATTCCGTGTATTAGTGATATCTTATGATGTTTCTTTTTCTGTGTGACTTATTTCAGTTAGAATCATCGTACCTGAATCTACTCATTATGCTGCTAAGGGCCTGATGACATAGATTTCATTGCTGAGTGATACTGCATTGTACGTAAGTACCACAAGTTCTTTATCCATTTTTCACTTTCTGCGATGTTGAACTTGTACTGTAAATGAGGTTCTTGTAAACAGAGCCGTTCCAAACTTTGGGGTGGATGTGTCTTTTTGATTTTAATTTCCCTAAGCTATAGGACCATAAGTGGAAGTGCCCTAGGTTCTGTTGTTTTGTTTTTTAGATGTTTCAGGAAACACCATACACTTCTCCCGAGTGTCTGTTGGCAATTTACATCCCGCCCATCAGCATAACAAGGCTCCCAGTTCTCCATGGCCTGTCCTGCCTTTCTGGATTTTACACTTTTTTCAGATGGCCCTTTTGACCGGGGGGAAGTGAGACTTCATTGTAGTGCAGATTTCCTTTGCAAGCTTGCTTGGTTGGCCAAAAAGGGCGTATGCGTTTTTTCCTGAATATATTCAGGAAAAAACGCATACGCCCTTTTTGGCCAAGTGCATCATTGTGGACGTTCTGCCTCTTTTCCTATGCTTTCAATGCAATTCCAGTCTACCTCCTGAAATCGGTTTCCTGCAATTCTGCCCCGCTTTCAAGTCCTCTTGGCAGCCTTACTTCAGTGTATTTTTGGACGATAGCTGTCATTTATAACTCTGCAGGTTTGTGAATTACAGTGCCCCTGAGCTCCTTTCTTCAACTCGCTTTCTTTTGAGCTGGCCGCAACACCGCAGGATGGCTTCAGGCCCTAATCTGGTACTGGTACGGCACGCTGAGCCTTTGGTTATTTCCTCTTCCTGGTGGGAAATGAGAGTTAAATTTGCCCGTCCAGAGACCTCCAGCTAGCCTCTCATTGGTTCTCGCTATTCCTGTTCATCTTCCGCAGAAATTGCAAACTGGGCCAAACAGGAGGTTAAAGGCACTGACTCTCCAAGTGGGGAGAGTGTTAGTAAAGCGTCTGGAATGTTGCACCCGAGTACCAGGGGAGGAAAACTGAGACATAGTTGAACACGTCTCCCGTTCACATGGTTGATCATACCTGGGTTCCACATGCATGTTTTAGCTGAAGGAAGAATACCTTAAACCTGGAGAGTTGAGACCCGTGTAATGGGTGCCATGCAATATGACTTCAAAGGGTCTTCATTTGCTCACCGAACCTCTCCAATCCTATCACTGCTGCGTTTATGCCCCTGTACACATGCTTGATTCTCTTTCGGAGACATAGCAATCCATAGGTTTTAAGATACTTACTAGTCAGGTACATTCTTAGGCGTTTAATATGCGGTGTTGAGTCCATTTCGTTGAGCAAGGAGTAGCTCTTGTCTATTCCATATTTGACTTAAGGAACTTTATCTGTGCTCATTTCAATCTCTGGTTTTATGCAGCACCCCAACTCACCTTTACCCTTAAGCAAGCATAAGTTGGTTTTCTAAATTTGAGACCCTGTTCTGTTCTGTAATTCAGTTCCTGTGTAGCCAAGTTTACATTCCATGTATTACTGATATCTTATGATGTTTCTTTTTCTTTGTGACTTATTTCAGTTAGAATCATCACACCTGAATCCACTCATTGTGATGCCAAGGGCCTGATGACATAGATTTCATTGCTGAGTGATATTGCTTTGTAAGTAAATACCACAACTTCTTTATCCATTTTTCACTTTCTGCGATGTTGAACTTGTACTGTAAACGAGGTTCTTGTAAACAGAGGCGGCCCAAAGTTTGGGGTGGCTGTTTCTTTTTGATTTTAATTTCCCTAAGCTATAGGACCATAAGTGGAAGTGCCCTAGGCTCTGTTGCTTTGTTTTTTAGATGTTTCAGGAAACACCATACACTTCTCCCGAGTGTCTGTTGGCAAGTTACAACCCGTCCATCAGCATAACAAGGCTCCCAGTTCTCTATGGCCTGTCCTGCCTTTCTGGATTTTACACTTTTTTCAGATGGCCCTTTTGACCGGTGGGAAGTGAGACTTCATTGTAATGCAGATTTCCTTTGCAAGCTTGCTTGGTTGGCCAAAAAGGGCGTATGCGTTTTTTCCTGAATATATTCAGGAAAAAACGCATACGCCCTTTTTGGCCAAGTGCATCATTGTGGACGTTCTGCCTCTTTTCCTATGCTTTCAATGCAATTCCAGTCTACCTCCTGAAATCGGTTTCCTGCAATTCTGCCCCGCTTTCAAGTCCTCTTGGCAGCGTTACTTCAGTCTATTTTTGGACGATAGCTGTCATTTATAACTCTGCAGGTTTGTGAATTACAGTGCACCTGAGCTCCTTTCTTCAACTCGCTTTCTTGTGACCTGGCCGCAACACCGCAGGATGGCTTCAGGCCCTAATCTGGTTCCGGCCCGGCATGCTGAGCCTTTGGTTAATTCCTCTTCCTGGTGGGAAATGAGAGTTAAATTTGCCCGTCCAGACACCTCCAGCTAGCCTCTCATTGGTTCTCGCTATTCCTGTTCATCTTCCGCAGAAATTGCAAACTGGGCCAAACAGGAGGTTAAAGGGACTGACTCTCCAAGTGGGGAGAGTGTTAGTAAAGCATCTGGAATGTTGCACCCGAGTACCAGGGGAGGAAAACTGAGACATATTTGAACACATCTCCCGATCACATGGTTGATCATGCTCTAGGTTCCACATGCATGTTTTAGCTGAAGGAAGAATACCTTAAACCTGGGTAGTTGAACCCCGTGGAATGGGTACCATGCAATATGACTTCAAAGGGTCTTCATTTGCTCACCGAACCTCTCCAATCCTATCACTGCTGCGTTTATGCCCCTGTACACATGCTTGATTCTCTTTCGGAGACATAGCAATCCATAGGTTTTAAGATACTTACTAGTCAGGTACATTCTTAGGCGTTTAATATGGGGTGTTGAGTCCATTTCGTTGAGCAAGGAGTAGCTCTTGTCTATTCCATATTTGGCTTAAGGAACTTTATCTGTGCTCATTTCAATCTCTGGTTTTATGCAGCACCCCAACTCACCTTTACCCTTAAGCAAGAATAAGTTGGTTTTCTAAATTTGAGACCCTGTTCTGTTCTGTAATTCAGTTCCTGTGTAGCCAAGTTTACATTCCGTGTATTAGTGATATCTTATGATGTTTCTTTTTCTGTGTGACTTATTTCAGTTAGAATCATCATACCTGAATCCACTCATTGTGCTGCTAAGGGCCTGATGACACAGATTTCATTGCTGAGTGATATTGCTTTGTAAGTAAATGCCACAACTTCTTTATCCATTTTTCACTTTCTGCGATGTTGAACTTGTACTGTAAACGAGGTTCTTGTAAACAGAGCCGTTCCAAACTTTGGGGTGGCTGTGTCTTTTTGATTTTAATTTCCCTAAGCTATAGGACCATAAGTGGAAGTGCCCTAGGTTCTGTTGCTTTGTTTTTTAGATGTTTCAGGAAAAACCATACACTTCTCCCGAGTGTCTGTTGGCAATTTACATCCCGCCCATCAGCATAACAAGGCTCCCAGTTCTCCATGGCCTGTCCTGCCTTTCTGGATTTTACACTTTTTTCAGATGGCCCTTTTGACCGGGGGGAAGTGAGACTTCATTGTAGTGCAGATTTCCTTTGCAAGCTTGCTTGGTTGGCCAAAAAGGGCGTATGCGTTTTTTCCTGAATATATTCAGGAAAAAACGCATACGCCCTTTTTGGCCAAGTGCATCATTGTGGACGTTCTGCCTCTTTTCCTATGCTTTCAATGCAATTCCAGTCTACCTCCTGAAATCGGTTTCCTGCAATTCTGCCCCGCTTTCAAGTCCTCTTGGCAGCCTTACTTCAGTCTATTTTTGGACGATAGCTGTCATTTATAACTCTGCAGGTTTGTGAATTACAGTGCCCCTGAGCTCCTTTCTTCAACTCGCTTTCTTTTGAGCTGGCCGCAACACCGCAGGATGGCTTCAGGCCCTAATCTGGTTCCGGTACGGCACGCTGATCCTTTGGTTATTTCCTCTTCCTGTTGGGAAATGAGAGTTAAATTTGCCCGTCCAGACACCTCCAGCTAGTCTCTCATTGGTTCTCGCTATTCCTGTTCATCCTCCGCAGAAATTGCAAACTGGGCCAAACAGGAGGTTAAAGGGACTGACTCTCCAAGTCGGGAGAGTGTTAGTAAAGCGTCTGGAATGTTGCACCCGAGTACCAGGGGAGGAAAACTGAGACATATTTGAACACGTCTCCCGTTCACATGGTTGATCATACTCTGGGTTCCAAATGCATGTTTTAGCTGAAGGAAGAATACCTTAAACCTGGAGAGTTGAGACCCGTGGAATGGGTACCATGCAATATGACTTCAAAGGGTCTTCATTTGCTCACCGAACCTCTCCAATCCTATCACTGCTGCGTTTATGCCCCTGTACACACGCTTGATTCTCTTTTGGAGACATAGCAATCCATAGGTTTTAAGATACTTACTAGTCAGGTACATTCTTAGGCGTTTAATATGGGGTGTTGAGTCCATTTCGTTGAGCAAGGAGTAGCTATTGTCTATTCCATATTTGGCTTAAGGAACTTTATCTGTGCTCATTTCAATCTCTGGTTTTATGCAGCACTCCAATTCACCTTTCCCCTTAAGCAAGCATAAGTTGGTTTTCTAAATTTGAGACCCTGTTCTGTTTTGGAATGCAGTTCCTGTGTAGCCAAGCTTACATTCCGTGTATTAGAGATATCTTATGATGTTTCTTTTTCTGTGTGACTTATTTCAGTTAGAATCATCGTACCTGAATCCACTCATTATGCTGCTACGGGCCTGATGACATAGATTTCATTGCTGAGTTATACTGCATTGTACGTAAGTACCACAAGTTCTTTATCCATTTTTCACTTTCTGTGATATTGAACTTGTCTGGTAAACGAGGTTCTTGTAAACGGAGGCGTCCCAAACTTTGGGGTGGCTGTGTCTTTTTGATTTTAATTTCCCTAAGCTATAGGACCATAAGTGGAAGTGCCCTAGGTTCTGTTGCTTTGTTTTTTAGATGTTTCAGGAAACACCATACACTTCTCCCGAGTGGTTGTTGGCAATTTACATCCCGCCCATCAGCATAACAAGGCTCCCAGTTCTCCATGGCCTGTCCTGCCTTTCTGGATTTTACACTTTTTTCAGATGGCCCTTTTGACCGGGGGGAAGTGAGACTTCATTGTAGTGCAGATTTCCTTTGCAAGCTTGCTTGGTTGGCCAAAAAGGGCGTATGCGTTTTTTCCTGAATATATTCAGGAAAAAACGCATACGCCCTTTTTGGCCAAGTGCATCATTGTGGACGTTCTGCCTCTTTTCCTATGCTTTCAATGCAATTCCAGTCTACCTCCTGAAATCGGTTTCCTGCAATTCTGCCCCGCTTTCAAGTCCTCTTGGCAGCCTTACTTCAGTCTATTTTTGGACGATAGCTGTCATTTATAACTCTGCAGGTTTGTGAATTACAGTGCCCCTGAGCTCCTTTCTTCAACTCGCTTTCTTGTGACCTGGCCGCAACACCGCAGGATGGCTTCAGGCCCTAATCTGGTTCCGGCCCGGCATGCTGAGCCTTTGGTTAATTCCTCTTCCTGGTGGGAAATGAGAGTTAAATTTGCCCGTCCAGACACCTCCAGCTAGCCTCTCATTGGTTCTCGCTATTCCTGTTCATCTTCCGCAGAAATTGCAAACTGGGCCAAACAGGAGGTTAAAGGGACTGACTCTCCAAGTCGGGAGAGTGTTAGTAAAGCGTCTGGAATGTTGCACCCGAGTACCAGGGGAGGAAAACTGAGACGTATTTGAACACGTCTCCCGTTCACATGGTTGATCATACTCTGGGTTCCACATGCATGTTTTAGCTGAAGGAAGAATACCTAAAACCTGGGTAGTTGAAACCCGTGGAATGGGTACCATGCAATATGACTTCAAAGGGTCTTCATTTGCTCACCGAACCTCTCCAATCCTATCACTGCTGCGTTTATGCCCCTGTACACATGCTTGATTCTCTTTCGGAGACATAGCAATCCATAGGTTTTAAGATACTTACTAGTCAGGAACATTCTTAGGCGTTTAATATGCGGTGTTGAGTCCATTTCGTTGAGCAAGGAGTAGCTCTTGTCTATTCCATATTTGGCTTAAGGAACTTTATCTGTGCTCATTTCAATCTCTGGTTTTATGCAGCACCCCAACTCACCTTTCCCCTTAAGCAAGCATAAGTTGGTTTTCTAAATTTGAGACACTGTTCTGTTCTGTAATTCAGTTCCTGTGTAGCCAAGTTTACGTTCCGTGTATTACTGATATCTTATGATGTTTCTTTTTCTGTGTGACTTATTTCAGTTAGAATCATCGTACCTGAATCCACTCATTATGCTGCTACGGGCCTGATGACATAGATTTCACTGCTGAGTGATACTGCATTGTACGTAAGTACCAGAATTTCTTTATCCATTTTTCACTTTCTGCGATGTTGAACTTGTACTGTAAACGAGGTTCTTGTAAACAGAGCCGTTCCAAACTTTGGGGTGGCTGTGTCTTTTTGATTTTAATTTCCCTAAGCTATAGGACCATAAGTGGAAGTGCCCTAGGTTCTGTTGCTTTGTTTTTTAGATGTTTCAGGAAACACCATACACTTCTCCCAAGTGTCTGTTGGCAATTTACATCCCGCCCATCAGCATAAATAGGCTCCCAGTTCTCCATGGCCTGTCCTGCCTTTCTGGATTTTACACTTTTTTCAGATGGCCCTTTTGACCGGGGGGAAGTGAGACTTCATTGTAGTGCAGATTTCCTTTGCAAGCTTGCTTGGTTGGCCAAAAAGGGCGTATGCGTTTTTTCCTGAATATATTCAGGAAAAAACGCATACGCCCTTTTTGGCCAAGTGCATCATTGTGGACGTTCTGCCTCTTTTCCTATGCTTTCAATGCAATTCCAGTCTACCTCCTGAAATCGGTTTCCTGCAATTCTGCCCCGCTTTCAAGTCCTCTTGGCAGCCTTACTTCAGTCTATTTTTGGACGATAGCTGTCATTTATAACTCTGCAGGTTTGTGAATTACAGTGCCCCTGAGCTCCTTTCTTCAACTTGCTTTCTTGTGAGCTGGCCGCAACACCGCAGGAAGGCTTCAGGCCCTAATCTGGTTCCGGCACGGCACGCTGATCCTTTGGTTATTTCCTCTTCCTGGTGGGAAATGAGAGTTAAATTTGCCCGTCCAGACACCTCCAGCTAGTCTCTCATTGGTTCTCGCTATTCCTGTTCATCTTCCGCAGAAATTGCAAACTGGGCCAAACAGGAGGTTAAAGGCGCTGACTCTCCAAGTCGGGTGAGTGTTAGTAAAGCGTCTGGAATGTTGCACCCGAGTACCAGGGTACGAAAACTGAGACATATTTGAACACGTCTCCCGATCACATGGTTGATCATATTCTAGGTTCCACATGCATGTTTTAGCTGAAGGAAGAATACCTTAAACCTGGAGAGTTAAGACCCGTGTAATGGGTACCATGCAATATGACTTCAAAGGGTCTTCATTTGCTCACCGAACCTCTCCAATCCTATCACTACTGCGTTTATGCCCCTGTACACATGCTTGATTCTCTTTCGGAGACATAGCAATCCATAGGTTTTAAGATACTTACTAGTCAGGTACATTCTTAGGCGTTTAATATGCGGTGTTGAGTCCATTTCGTTGAGCAAGGAGTAGCTCTTATCTATTCCATATTTGACTTAAGGAACTTTATCTGTGCTCATTTCAATCTCTGGTTTTATGCAGCACCCCAACTCACCTTTCCCCTTAAGCAAGCATAAGTTGGTTTTCTAAATTTGAGACCCTGTTCTGTTCTGTTATTCAGTTCCTGTGTAGCCAAGTTTACATTCCGTGTATTACTGATATCTTATGATGTTTCTTTTTCTGTGTGACTTATTTCAGTTAGAATCATCATACCTGAATCCACTCATTGTGCTGCTAAGGGCCTGATGACACAGATTTCATTGCTGAGTGATATTGCTTTGTAAGTAAATACCACAACTTCTTTATCCATTTTTCACTTTCTGCGATGTTGAACTTGTACTGTAAACGAGGTTCTTGTAAACAGAGCCGTTCCAAACTTTGGGGTGGCTGTGTCTTTTTGATTTTAATTTCCCTAAGCTATAGGACCATAAGTGGAAGTGCCCTAGGTTCTGTTGCTTTGTTTTTTAGATGTTTCAGGAAACACCATACACTTCTCCCGAGTGTCTGTTGGCAATTTACATCCCGCCCATCAGCATAACACGGCTCCCAGTTCTCAATGGCCTATTGCCTTTCTGGATTTTACACTTTTTTCAGATGGCCCTTTTGACCGGGGGGAAGTGAGACTTCATTGTAGTGCAGATTTCCTTTGCAAGCTTGCTTGGTTGGCCAAAAAGGGCGTATGCGTTTTTTCCTGAATATATTCAGGAAAAAACGCATACGCCCTTTTTGGCCAAGTGCATCATTGTGGACGTTCTGCCTCTTTTCCTATGCTTTCAATGCAATTCCAGTCTACCTCCTGAAATCGGTTTCCTGCAATTCTGCCCCGCTTTCAAGTCCTCTTGGCAGCCTTACTTCAGTCTATTTTTGGATGATAGCTGTCATTTATAACTCTGCAGGTTTGTGAATTACAGTGCCCCTGAGCTCCTTTCTTCAACTTGCTTACTTGTGAGCTGGCCGCAACACCACAGGATGGCTTCAGGCCCTAATCTGGTTCCGGCAGGGCACGCTGAGCCTTTGGTTAATTCCTCTTCATGGTGGAAAATGAGAGTTAAATTTGCCCGTCCAGACACCTCCAGCTAGCCTCTCATTGGTTCTCACTATTCCTGTTCATCTTCCGCAGAAATTGCAAACTGGGCCAAACAGGAGGTTAAAGGGACTGACTCTCCAAGTCGGGAGAGTGTTAGTAAAGTGTCTGGAATGTTGCACCCGAGTACCAGGGTACGAAAACTGAGACATATTTGAACACGTCTCCCGATCACATGGTTGATCATACTCTAGGTTCCACATGCATGTTTTAGCTGAAGGAAGAATACCTTAAACCTGGGTAGTTGAAACCCGTGGAATGGGTACCATGCAATATGACTTCAAAGGGTCTTCATTTGCTCACCGAACCTCTCCAATCCTATCACTGCTGCGTTTATGACCCTGTACACATGCTTGATTCTCTTTCGGAGACATAGCAATCCATAGGTTTTAAGATACTTACTAGTCAGGTACATTCTTAGGCGTTTAATATGGGGTGTTGAGTCCATTTCATTGAGCAAGGAGTAGCTCTTGTCTATTCCATATTTGGCTTAAGGAACTTTATCTGTGCTCATTTCAATCTCTGGTTTTATGCAGCACCCCAACTCACCTTTACCCTTAAGCAAGAATAAGTTGGTTTTCTAAATTTGAGACCCTGTTCTGTTCTGTAATTCAGTTCCTGTGTAGCCAAGTTTACATTCCGTGTATTACTGATAGCTTATGATGTTTCTTTTTCTGTGTGACTTATTTCAGTTAGAATCATCATAGCTGAATCCACTCATTGTGCTGCTAAGGGCCTGATGACACAGATTTCATTGCTGAGTGATATTGTTTTGTAAGTAAATACCACAACTTCTTTATCCAGTTTTCACTTTCTGCGATGTTGAACTTGTACTGTAAACGAGGTTCTTGTAAACAGAGCCTTTCCAAACTTTGGGGTGGCTGTGTCTTTTTGATTTTAATTTCCCTAAGCTATAGGACCATAAGTGGAAGTGCCCTAGGCTCTGTTGCTTTGTTTTTTAGATGTTTCAGGAAACACCATACACTTCTCCCGAGTGTCTGTTGGCAATTTACATCCCGCCCATCAGCATAACAAGGCTCCCAGTTCTCCATGGCCTGTCCTGCCTTTCTGGATTTTACACTTTTTTCAGATGGCCCTTTTGACCGGGGGGAAGTGAGACTTCATTGTAGTGCAGATTTCCTTTGCAAGCTTGCTTGGTTGGCCAAAAAGGGCGTATGCGTTTTTTCCTGAATATATTCAGGAAAAAACGCATACGCCCTTTTTGGCCAAGTGCATCATTGTGGACGTTCTGCCTCTTTTCCTATGCTTTCAATGCAATTCCAGTCTACCTCCTGAAATCGGTTTCCTGCAATTCTGCCCCGCTTTCAAGTCCTCTTGGCAGCCTTACTTCAGTCTATTTTTGGACGATAGCTGTCATTTATAACTCTGCAGTTTTGTGAATTACAGTGCCCCTGAGCTCCTTTCTTCCACTCGCTTTCTTGTGAGCTGGCCGCAACACCGCAGGATGGCTTCAGGCCCTAATCTGGTTCCGGCACGGCACGCTGAGCCTTTGGTTATTTCCTCTTCCTGGTGGGAAATGAGAGTTAAATTTGCCCATCCAAACACCTCCAGCTAGTCTCTCATTGGTTCTCGCTATTCCTGTTCATCTTCCGCAGAAATTGCAATCTGGGCCAAACAGGAGGTTAAAGGGACTGACTCTCCAAGTCGGGAGAGTGTTAGTAAAGCGTCTGGAATGTTGCACCCGAGTACCAGGGTACGAAAACTGAGACATATTTGAACACGTCTCCCGATCACATGGTTGATCATACTCTAGGTTCCACATGCATGTTTTAGCTGAAGGAAGAATACCTTAAACCTGGGTAGTTGAAACCCGTGGAATGGGTACCATGCAATATGACTTCAAAGGGTCTTCATTTGCTCACCGAACCTCTCCAATCCTATCACTGCTGCGTTTATGCCCCTGTACACATGCTTGATTCTCTTTCGGAGACATAGCAATCCATAGGTTTTAAGATACTTACTAGTCAGGTACATTCTTAGGCGTTTAATATGCGGTGTTGAGTCCATTTCGTTGAGCAAGGAGTAGCTCTTGTCTATTCCATATTTGGCTTAAGGAACTTTATCTGTGCTCATTTCAATCTCTGGTTTTATGCAGCACCACAACTCACCTTTCCCCTTAAGCAAGCATAAGTTGGTTTTCTAAATTTGAGACCCTGTTCTGTTTTGGAATGCAGTTCCTGTGTAGCCAAGTTTACATTCCGTGTATTAGTGATATCTTATGATGTTTCTTTTTCTGTGTGACTTATTTCAGTTAGAATCATCGTACCTGAATCCACTCATTATGCTGCTACAAGCCTGATGACATAGATTTCATTGCTGAGTGATACTGCATTGTACATAAGTACCACAAGTTCTTTATCCATTTTTAACTTTCTGTGATATAGAACTTGTACGGTAAACGAGGTTCTTGTAAACGGAGGCGTCCCAAACTTTGGGGTGGCTGTGTCATTTTGATTTTAATTTCCCTAAGCTATAGGACCATAAGTGGAAGTGCCCTAGGCTCTGTTGCTTTGTTTTTTAGATGTTTCAGGAAACACCATACACTTCTCCCAAGTGTCTGTTGGCAATTTACATCCCGCCCATCAGCATAACAAGGCTGCCAGTTCTCCATGGCCTGTCCTGCCTTTCTGGATTTTACACTTATTTCAGATGGCCCTTTTGACCGGGGAGAAGTGAGACTTCATTGTAGAGCAGATTTCCTTTGCAAGTTTGCTTGGTTGGCCAAAAAGTGCGTATGCGTGTTTTCCTGAATATATTCAGGAAAAAACGCATACGCCCTTTTTGGCCAAGTGCATCATTGTGGACGTTCTGCCTCTTTTCCTATGCTTTCAATGCAATTCCAGTCTACCTCTTGAAATCGGTTTCCTGCAATTCTGCCCCGCATTCAAGTCCTCTTGGCAGCCTTACTTCAGTCTATTTTTGGACGATAGCTGTCATTTATAACTCTGCAGGTTTGTGAATTACAGTGCCCCTGAGCTCCTTTCTTCAACTCGCTTTCTTTTGAGCTGGCCGCAACACCGCAGGATGTCTTCAGGCCCTAATCTGGTTCTGGCACGGCACGCTGAGCCTTTGGTTAATTCCTCTTCCTGGTGGGAAATGAGAGTTAAATTTGCCCATCCAGACACCTCCAGCTAGTCTCTCATTGGTTCTCGCTATTCCTGTTCATCTTCCACAGAAATTGCAAACTGGACCAAACAGGAGGTTAAAGGGACTGACTCTCCAAGTGGGGAGAGTGTTATTAAAGCATCTGGAATATTGCACCCGAGTACCAGGGTACGAAAACTGAGACATATTTGAACACGTCTCCCGATCACATGGTTGATCATACTCTAGGTTCCACATGCATGTTTTAGCTGAAGGAAGAATACCTTAAACCTGGGTAGTTGAAACCCGTGGAATGGGTACCATGCAATATGACTTCAAAGGGTCTTCATTTGCTCACGAACCTCTCCAATCCTATCACTGCTGCGTTTATGCCCCTGTACACATGCTTGATTCTCTTTCGGAGACATAGCAATCCATAGGTTTTAAGATACTTACTAGTCAGGTACATTCTTAGGCGTTTAATATGCGGTGTTGAGTCCATTTCGTTGAGAAAGGAGTAGCTCTTGTCTATTCCATATTTGGCTTAAGGAACTTTATCTGTGCTCATTTCAATCTCTCGTTTTATGCAGCACCCCAACTCACCTTTACCCTTAAGCAAGCATAAGTTGTTTTCTAAATTTGAGACCCTGTTCTGTTCTGTAATTCAGTTCCTGTGTAGCCAAGTTTACATTCCGTGTATTACTGATATCTTATGATGTTTCTTTTTCTGTGTGACTTATTTCAGTTAGAATCATCATACCTGAATCCACTCATTATGCTGCTACAGGCCTGATGACATAGATTTCATTGCTGAGTGATACTGCATTGTACGTAAGTACCACAAGTTCTTTATCCATTTTTCACTTTCTGCAATATTGAACTTGTACGGTAAACGAGGTTCTTGTAAACAGAGGCGTCCTAAACTTTGGGGTGGCTGTGTCTTTTTGATTTTAATTTCCCTAAGCTATAGGACCATAAGTGGAAGTGCCCTAGGCTCTGTTGCTTTGTTTTTTCGATGTTTCAGGAAACACCATACACTTCTCCCGAGTGTCTGTTGGCAATTTACATCCCGCCCATCAGCATAACACGGCTCCCAGTTCTCAATGGCCTATTGCCTTTCTGGATTTTACACTTTTTTCAGATGGCCCTTTTGACCGGGGGGAAGTGAGACTTCATTGTAGTGCAGATTTCCTTTGCAAGCTTGCTTGGTTGGCCAAAAAGGGCGTATGCGTTTTTTCCTGAATATATTCAGGAAAAAACGCATACGCCCTTTTTGGCCAAGTGCATCATTGTGGACGTTCTGCCTCTTTTCCTATGCTTTCAATGCAATTCCAGTCTACCTCCTGAAATCGGTTTCCTGCAATTCTGCCCCGCTTTCAAGTCCTCTTGGCAGCCTTACTTCAGTCTATTTTTGGACGATAGCTGTCATTTATAACTCTGCAGGTTTGTGAATTACAGTGCCCCTGAGCTCCTTTCTTCAACTTGCTTTCTTGTGACCTGGCCGCAACACCACAGGATGGCTTCAGGCCCTAATCTGGTTCCGGCACGCCACGCTGAGCCTTTGGTTAATTCCTCTTCCTGGTGGGAAATGAGAGTTAAATTTGCCCATCCAGACACCTCCAGCTAGCCGCTCATTGGTTCTCGCTATTCCTGTTCATCTTCCGCAGAAATTGCAAACTGGGCCAAACAGGAGGTTAAAGGGACTGACTCTCCAAGTCGGGAGAGTGTTAGTAAAGCGTGTGGAATGTTGCACCCGAGTACCAGGGTACGAAAACTGAGACATATTTGAACACGTCTCCCGATCACATGGTTGATCATACTCTAGGTTCCACATGCATGTTTTAGCTGAAGGAAGAATACCTTAAACCTGGGTAGTTGAAACCCGTGGAATGGGTACCATGCAATATGACTTCAAAGGGTCTTCATTTGCTCACCGAACCTCTCCAATCCTATCACTGCTGCGTTTATGCCCCTGTACACATGCTTGATTCTCTTTCGGAGACATAGCAATCCATAGGTTTTAAGATACTTACTAGTCAGGTACATTCTTAGGCGTTTAATATGGGGTGTTGAGTCCATTTCATTGAGCAAGGAGTAGCTCTTGTCTATTCCATATTTGGCTTAAGGAACTTTATCTGTGCTCATTTCAATCTCTGGTTTTATGCAGCACCCCAACTCACCTTTACCCTTAAGCAAGAATAAGTTGGTTTTCTAAATTTGAGACCCTGTTCTGTTCTGTAATTCAGTTCCTGTGTAGCCAAGTTTACATTCCGTGTATTACAGATATCTTATGATGTTTCTTTTTCTGTGTGACTTATTTCAGTTAGAATCATCATACCTGAATCCACTCATTGTGCTGCTAAGGGCCTGATGACACAGATTTCATTGCTGAGTGATATTGCTTTGTAAGTAAATACCACAACTTCTTTATCCATTTTTCACTTTCTGCGATGTTGAACTTGTACTGTAAACGAGGTTCTTGTAAACAGAGCCTTTCCAAACTTTGGGGTGGCTGTGTCTTTTTGATTTTAATTTCCCTAAGCTATAGGACCATAAGTGGAAGTGCCCTAGGCTCTGTTGCTTTGTTTTTTAGATGTTTCAGGAAACACCATACACTTCTCCCGAGTGTCTGTTGGCAATTTACATCCCGCCCATCAGCATAACAAGGCTCCCAGTTCTCCATGGCCTGTCCTGCCTTTCTGGATTTTACACTATTTTCAGATGGCCCTTTTGACCGGGGGGAAGTGAGCCTTCATTGTAGTGCAGATTTCCTTTGCAAACTTGCTGGGTTGGCCAAAAAGGGCGTATGCGTTTTTTCCTGAATATATTCAGGAAAAAACGCGTACGCCCTTTTTGGCCAAGTGCATCATTGTGGACGTTCTGCCTCTTTTCCTATGCTTTCAATGCAATTCCAGTCTACCTCCTGAAATCGGCTTCCTGCAATTCTGCCCCGCTTTCAAATCCTCTTGGCAGCCTTACTTCAGTCTATTTTTGGACGATAGCTGTCATTTATAACTCTGCAGGTTTGTGAATTACAGTGCCCCTGAGCTCCTTTCTTCAACTTGCTTTCTTGTGACCTGGCCGCAACACCACAGGATGGATTCAGGCCCTAATCTGGTTCCGGCACGGCACGCTGAGCCTTTGGTTAATTCCTCTTCCTGGTGGGAAATGAGAGTTAAATTTGCCCATCCAGACACCTCCAGCTAGCCTCTCATTGGTTCTCGCTATTCCTGTTCATCTTCCGCAGAAATTGCAAACTGGGCCAAACAGGAGGTTAAAGGGACTGACTCTCCAAGTCGGGAGAGTGTTAGTAAAGCGTGTGGAATGTTGCACCCGAGTATCAGGGTATGAAAACTGAGACATATTTGAACACGTCTCCCGATCACATGGTTGATCATACTCTAGGTTCCACATGCATGTTTTAGCTGAAGGAAGAATACCTTAAACCTGGGTAGTTGAAACCCGTGGAATGGGTACCATGCAATATGACTTCAAAGGGTCTTCATTTGCTCACGAACCTCTCCAATCCTATCACTGCTGCGTTTATGCCCCTGTACACACGCTTGATTCTCTTTCGGAGACATAGCAATCCATAGGTTTTAAGATACTTACTAGTCAGGTACATTCTTAGGCGTTTAATATGCGGTGTTGAGTTCATTTCGTTGAGAAAGGAGTAGCTCTTGTCTATTCCATATTTGGCTTAAGGAACTTTATCTGTGCTCATTTCAATCTCTCGTTTTATGCAGCACCCCAACTCACCTTTACCCTTAAGCAAGCATAAGTTGGTTTTCTAAATTTGAGACCCTCTTCTGTTCTGTAATTCAGTTCCTGTGTAGCCAAGTTTCCATTCCGTGTATTACTGATATCTTATGATGTTTCTGTTTCTGTGTGACTTATTTCAGTTAGAATCATCATACCTGAATCCACTCATTGTGCTGCTAAGGGCCTGATGACATAGATTTCATTGCTGAGTGATATTGCTTTGTAAGTGAATACCACAACTTCTTTATCCATTTTTCACTTTCTGCGATGTTGAACTTGTACTGTAAACGAGGTTCTTGTAAACAGAGCCATTCCAAACTTTGGGGTGGCTGTGTCTTTTTGATTTTAATTTCCCTAAGCTATAGGACCATAAGTGGAAGTGCCCTAGGTTCTGTTGCTTTGTTTTTTAGATGTTTCAGGAAACACCGTACACTTCTCCCGAGTGGTTGTTGGCAATTTACATCCCACCCATCAGCATAACAAGGCTCCCAGTTCTCCATGGCCTGTCCTGCCTTTCTGGATTTTACACTTTTTTCAGATGGCCCTTTTGACCGGGGGGAAGTGAGACTTCATTGTAGTGCAGATTTCCTTTGCAAGCTTGCTTGGTTGGCCAAAAAGGGCGTATGCGTTTTTTCCTGAATATATTCAGGAAAAAACGCATACGCCCTTTTTGGCCAAGTGCATCATTGTGGACGTTCTACCTCTTTTCCTATGCTTTCAATGCAATTCCAGTCTACCTCCTGAAATCGGTTTCCTGCAATTCTGCCCCACTTTCAAGTCCTCTTGGCAGCCTTACTTCAGTCTATTTTTGGACGATAGCTGTCATTTATAACTCTGCAGGTTTGTGAATTACAGTGCCCCTGAGCTCCTTTCTTCAACTCGCTTTCTTGTGACCTGGCCGCAACACCGCAGGATGGCTTCAGGCCCTAATCTGGTTCCGGCCCGGCACGCTGAGCCTTTGGTTAATTCCTCTTCCTGGTGGGAAATGAGAGTTAAATTTGCCCGTCCAGACACCTACAGCTAGCCTCTCATTGGTTCTCGCTATTCCTGTTCATCTTCCGCAGAAATTGCAAACTGGGCCAAACAGGAGGTTAAAGGCACTGACTCTCCAAGTGGGGAGAGTGTTAGTAAAGCGTCTGGAATGTTGCACCCGAGTACCAGGGAGGAAAACTGAGACATATTTGAACACATCTCCCGTTCACATGGTTGATCATACTCTGGGTTCCACATGCATGTTTTAGCTGAAGGAAGAATACCTAAAACCTGGAGAGTTGAGACCCGTGTAATGGGTACCATGCAATATGACTTCAAAGGGTCTTCATTTGCTCACCGAACCTCTCCAATCCAATCACTGCTGCGTTTATGCCCCTGTACACACGCTTGATTCTCTTTTGGAGACATAGCAATCCATAGGTTTTAAGATACTTACTAGTCAGGTACATTCTTAGGCGTTTAATATGGGGTGTTGAGTCCATTTCGTTGAGCAAGGAGTAGCTCTTGTCTATTACATATTTGGCTTAAGGAACTTTATCTGTGCTCATTTCAATCTCTGGTTTTATGCAGCACCCCAACTCACCTTTCCCCTTAAGCAAGCATAAGTTTGTTTTCTAAATTTGAGACCCTGTTCTGTTTTGGAATGCAGTTCCTGTGTAGCCAAGTTTACATTCCGTGTATTAGTGATATCTTATGATGTTTCTTTTTCTGTGTGACTTATTTCAGTTAGAATCATCGTACCTGAATCCACTCATTATGCTGCGACGGGCCTGATGACATAGATTTCATTGCTGAGTGATACTGCATTGTACGTAAGTACCTCAAGTTCTTTATCCATTTTTCACTTTGTGTGATATTGAACTTGTACGGTAAACGAGGTTCTTGTAAACGGAGGCGTCCCAAACTTTGGGGTGGCTGTGTCTTTTTGATTTTAATTTCCCTAAGCTATAGGACCATAAGTGGAAGTGCCCTAGGCTCTGTTGCTTTGTTTTTTAGATGTTTCAGGAAACACCATACACTTCTCCTGAGTGTCTGTTGGCAATTTACATCCCGCCCATCAGCATAACAAGGCTCCCAGTTCTCCATGGCCTGTCCTGCCTTTCTGGATTTTACACTTTTTTCAGATGGCCCTTTTGACCGGGGGGAAGTGAGACTTCATTGTAGTGCAGATTTCCTTTGCAAGTTTGCTTGGTTGGCCAAAAAGGGCGTATGCGTTTTTTCCTGAATATATTCAGGAAAAAACGCATACGCCCTTTTTGGCCAAGTGAATCATTGTGGACGTTCTGCCTCTTTTCCTATGCTTTCAATGCAATTCCAGTCTACCTCCTGAAATCGGTTTCCTGCAATTCTGCCCCGCTTTCAAGTCCTATTGGCAGGCTTACTTCAGTATATTTTTGGACGATAGCTGTCATTTATAACTCTGCAGGTTTGTGAATTACAGTGCCCCTGAGCTCCTTTTTTCAACTCGCTTCCTTGTGAGCTGGCCGCACACCGCAGGATGGCTTCAGGCCCTAATCTGGTTCCGGCACGGCACGCTGAGCCTTTGGTTATTTCCTCTTCCTGGTAGGAAATGAGAGTTAAATTTGCCCGTCCAGACACCTCCAGCTAGTCTCTCATTGGTTCTCGCTATTCCTGTTCATCTTCTGCAGAAATTGCAAACTGGGCCAAACAGGAGGTTAAAGGCGCTGACTCTCCAAGTCGGGAGAGTGTTAGTAAAGCGTCTGGAATGTTGCACCCGAGTACCAGGGTACAAAAACTGAGACATATTTGAACACGTCTCCCGATCACATGGTTGATCATACTCTGGGTTCCACATGCATGTTTTAGCTGAAGGAAATATACCTAAAACCTGGGTAGTTGAAACCCTTGGAATGGGTACCATGCAATATGACTTCAAAGGGTCTTCATTTGCTCACCGAACATCTCCAATCCTATCACTGCTGCGTTCATGCCCCTGTACACATGCTTGATTCTCTTTCGGAGACATAGCAATCCATAGGTTTTAAGATACTTACTAGTCAGGTACATTCTTAGGCGTTTAATATGCGGTGTTGAGTCCATTTCGTTGAGCAAGGAGTAGCTCTTGTCTATTCCATATTTGGCTTAAGGAACTTTATCTGTGCTCATTTCAATCTCTGGTTTTATGCAGCACCCCAACTCACCTTTCCCCTTAAGCAAGCATAAGTTGGTTTTCTAAATTTGAGACCCTGTTCTGTTCTGTAATTCAGTTCCTGTGTAGCCAAGTTTACATTCCGTGTATTAGTGACATCTTATGATGTTTCTTTTTCTGTGTGACTTATTTCAGTTAGAATCATCATACCTGAATCCACTCATTGTTCTGCTAAGGGCCTGATGACATAGATTTCATTGCTGAGTGATATTGCTTTGTAAGAAAATACCACAACTTCTTTATCCATTTTTCACTTTCTGCGATGTTGAACTTGTACTGTAAACGAGGTTCTTGTAAACAGAGGCGTCCCAAACTTTAGGGTGGCTGTGTCTTTTTGATTTTAATTTCCCTAAGCTATAGGACCATAAGTGGAAGTGGCCTATGTTCTGTTGCTTTGTTTTTTAGATGTTTCAGGAAACACGATACACTTCTCCCGAGTGTCTGTTGGTAATTTACATCCCGCCCATCAGCATAACAAGGCTCCCAGTTCTCCATGGCCTGTCCTGCCTTTCTGGATTTTACACTTTTTTCAGATGACCCTTTTGACCGGGGGGAAGTGAGACTTCATTGTAGTGCAGATTTCCTTTGCAAGCTTGCTTGGTTGGCCAAATAGGGCGTATGGGTTTTTTCCTGAATATATTCAGGAAAAAAACGCATACGCCCTTTTTGGCCAAGTGCATCATTGTGGACGTTCTGCCTCTTTTCCTATGCTTTCAATGCAATTCCAGTCTACCTCCTGAAATCGGTTTCCTGCAATTCTGCCCCGTTTTCAAGTCCTCTTGGCAGCCTTACTTCAGTCTATTTTTGGACGATAGCTGTCATTTATAACTCTGCAGGTTTGTGAATTACAGTGCCCCTGAGCTCCTTTCTTCAACACGCTTTCTTTTGAGCTGGCCGCAACACCGCAGGATGGCTTCAGGCCCTAATCTGGTTCCGGCACGGCACGCTGAGCCTTTGGTTAATTCCTCTTCCTGGTGGGAAATGAGAGTTAAATTTGCGCGTCCAGACACCTCCAGCTAGTCTCCCATTGGTTCTCCCTATTCCTGTTCATCTTCCGCAGAAATTGCAAACTGTGCCAAACAGGAGGTTAAAGGTGCTGACTCTCGAGGTGGGGAGAGTGTTAGTAAAGCGTCTGGAATGTTGCACTCGAGTACCAGGGGAGGAAAACTGAGACATATTTGAACACGTCTCCCGATCACATGGTTGATCATACTCTAGGTTCCACATGCATGTTTTAGCTGAAGGAAGAATACCTGAAACCTGCAGAGTTGAGACCCGTGGAATGGGTACCATGCAATATGACTTCAAAGGGTCTTCATTTGCTCACCGAACCTCTCCAATCCTATCACTGCTGCGTTTATGCCCCTGTACACATGCTTGATTCTCTTCTGGAGACATAGCAATCCATAGGTTTTACGATACTTACTAGTCAGGTACATTCTTAGGCGTTTAATATGCGGTGTTGAGTCCATTTCGTTGAGCAAGGAGTAGCTCTTGTCTATTCCATATTTGACTTAAGGAACTTTATCTGTGCTCATTTCAATCTCTGGTTTTATGCAGCACCCCAACTCACCTTTCCCCTTAAGCAAGCATAAGTTGGTTTTCTAAATTTGAGACCCTGTTCTGTTCTGTAATTCAGTTCCTGTGTAACCAAGTTTACATTCCGTGTATTACTGATGTCTTATGATGTTTCTTTTTCTGTGTGACTTATTTCAGTTAGAATCATCATACCTGAATCCACTCATTGTGATGCTAAGGGCCTGATGACATAGATTTCATTGCAGAGTGATATTGCTTTGTAAGTAAATACCACAACTTCTTTATCCATTTTTCACTTTCTGCGATGTTGAACTTGTACTGTAAATGAGGTTCTTGTAAACAGAGGCGTCCCAAACTTTGGGGTGGCTGTGTCTTTTTGATTTTAATTTCCCTAAGCTATAGGACCATAAGTGGCAGTGCCCTAGGCTCTGTTGCTTTGTTTTTTAGATGTTTCAGGAAACACCATACACTTCTCCCGAGTGTCTGTTGGCAATTTACATCCCGCCCATCAGCATAACAAGGCTCCCAGTTCTCCATGGCCTGTCCTGCCTTTCTGGATTTTACACTTTTTTCAGATGACCCTTTTGACCGGGGGGAAGTGAGACTTCATTGTAGTGCAGATTTCCTTTGCAAGCTTGCTTGGTTGGCCAAAAAGGGCGTATGCGTTTTTTCCTGAATATATTCAGGAAAAAACGCATACGCCCTTTTTGGCCAAGTGCATCATTGTGGACGTTCTGCCTCTTTTCCTATGCTTTCAATGCAATTCCAGTCTACCTCCTGAAATCGGTTTCCTGCAATTCTGCCCCGATTTCAAGTCCTCTTGGCAGCCTTACTTCAGTCTATTTTTGGACGATAGCTGTCATTTATAACTCTGCAGGTTTGTGAATTACAGTGCCCCTGAGCTCCTTTCTTCAACTCGCTTTCTTTTGACCTGGCCGCAACACTGCAGGATGGCTTCAGGCCCTAATCTGGTTCCGGTACGGCATGCTGAGCCTTTGGTTATTTCCTCTTCCTGGTGGGAAATGAGAGTTAAATTTGCCCGTCCAGACACCTCCAGCTAGTCTCTCATTGGTTCTCGCTATTCCTGTTCATCTTCCGCAGAAATTGCAAACTGGGCCAAACAGGAGGTTAAAGGCGCTGACTCTCCAAGTGGGGAGAGTGTTAGTAAAGCGTCTGGAATGTTGCACCCGAGTACCAGGGGAGGAAAACTGAGACATATTTGAACACGTCTCCCGTTCACATGGTTGATCATACTCTGGGTTCCACATGCATGTTTTAGCTGAAGGAAGAATACCTTAAACCTGGAGAGTTGAGACCCGTGGAATGGGTGCCATGCAATATGACTTCAAAGGGTCTTCATTTGCTCACCGAACCTCTCCAATCCTATCACTGCTGCGTTTATGCCCCTGTACACATGCTTGATTCTCTTTTGGAGACATAGCAATCCATAGGTTTTAAGATACTTACTAGTCAGGTACATTCTTAGGCATTTAATACGGGGTGTTGAGTCCATTTCGTTGAGCAAGGAGTAGCTCTTGTCTATTCCATATTTGGCTTAAGGAACTTTATCTGTGCTCATTTCAATCTCTGGTTTTATGCAGCACCCCAACTCACCTTTCCCCTTAAGCAAGCATAAGTTAGTTTTCTAAATTTGAGACCCTGTTCTGTTCTGTAATTCAGTTCCTGTGTAGCCAAGTTTACATTCCGTGTATTACTGATATCTTATGATGTTTCTTTTTCTGTGTGACTTACTTCAGTTAGAATCATCATACCTGAATCCACTCATTGTGATGCTAAGGGCCTGATGACATAGATTTCATTGCTGAGTGATGTTGCTTTGTAAGTAAATACCACAAGTTCTTTATCCATTTTTCACTTTCTGCGATGTTGAACTTGTACTGTAAACGAGGTTCTTGTAAACAGAGGCGTCCCAAACTTTGGGGTGGCTGTGTCTTTTTGATTTTAATTTCCCGAAGCTATAGGACCATAAGTGGCAGTGCCCTAGGCTCTGTTGCTTTGTTTTTTAGATGTTTCAGGAAACACCATACACTTCTCCCGAGTGGTTGTTGGCAATTTACATCCCGCCCATCAGCATAACAAGGCTCCCAGTTCTCCATGGCCTGTCCTGCCTTTCTGGATTTTACACTTTTTTCAGATGGCCCTTTTGACCGGGGGGAAGTGAGACTTCATTGTAGTGCAGATTTCCTTTGCAAGCTTGCTTGGTTGGCCAAAAAGGGCGTATGCGTTTTTTCCTGAATATATTCAGGAAAAAACGCATACGCCCTTTTTGGCCAAGTGCATCATTGTGGACGTTCTGCCTCTTTTCCTATGCTTTCAATGCAATTCCAGTCTACCTCCTGAAATCGGTTTCCTGCAATTCTGCCCCGATTTCAAGTCCTCTTGGCAGCCTTACTTCAGTCTATTTTTGGACGATAGCTGTCATTTATAACTCTGCAGGTTTGTGAATTACAGTGCCCCTGAGCTCCTTTCTTCAACTCGCTTTCTTGTGACCTGGCCGCAACACCGCAGGATGGCTTCAGGCCCTAATCTGGTTCCGGTACGGCACGCTGAGCCTTTGGTTATTTCCTCTTCCTGGTGGGAAATGAGAGTTAAATTTGCCCGTCCAGACACCTCCAGCTAGCCTCTCATTGGTTCTCGCTATTCCTGTACATCTTCCGCAGAAATTGCAAACTGGGCCAAATAGGAGGTTAAAGGGACTGACTCTCCAAGTGGGGAGAGTGTTAGTAAAGCGTCTGGAATGTTGCACCCGAGTACCAGGGGAGGAAAACTGAGACATATTTGAACACGTCTCCCGATCACATGGTTGATCATACTCTAGGTTCCACATGCATGTTTTAGCTGAAAGAAGAATACCTTAAACCTGGGTAGTTGAAACCCGTGGAATGGGTACCATGCAATATGACTTCAAAGGGTCTTCATTTGCTCACCGAACCTCTCCAATCCTATCACTGCTGCGTTTATGCCCCTGTACGCATGCTTGATTCTCTTTCGGAGACATAGCAATCCATAGGTTTTAAGATACTTACTAGTCAGGTACATTCTTAGGCGTTTAATATGCGGTGTTGAGTCCATTTCGTTGAGCAAGGAGTAGCTCTTGTCTATTCCATATTTGGCTTAAGGAACTTTATCTGTGCTCATTTCAATCTCTGGTTTTATGCAGCACCCCAACTCACCTTTACCCTTAAGCAAGCATAAGTTGGTTTTCTAAATTTGAAACCCTGTTCTGTTCTGTAATTCAGTTCCTGTGTAGCCAAGTTTACATTCCGTGTATTACTGATACCTTATGATGTTTCTTTTTCTGTGTGACTTATTTCAGTTAGAATCATCATACCTGAATCCACTCATTGTGCTGCTAAGGGCCTGATGACACAGATTTCATTGCTGAGTGATATTGATTTGTAAGTAAATACCACAACTTCTTTATGCATTTTTCACTTTCTGCGATGTTGAACTTGTACTGTAAACGAGGTTCTTGTAAACAGAGGCGTCCCAAACTTTGGGGTGGCTGTGTCTTTTTGATTTTAATTTCCCTAAGCTATAGGACCATAAGTGGAAGTGCCCTAGGCTCTGTTGCTTTGTTTTTTAGATGTTTCAGGAAACACCATACACTTCTCCCGAGTGGTTGTTGGCAATTTACATCCCGCCCATCACCATAACAAGGCTCCCAGTTCTCCATGGCCTGTCCTGCCTTTCTGGATTTTACACTTTTTTCAGATGGCCCTTTTGACCAGGGGGAAGTGAGACTTCATTGTAGTGCAGATTTCCTTTGCAAGCTTGCTTGGTTGGCCAAAAAGGGCGTATGCGTTTTTTCCTGAATATATTCAGGAAAAAACGTATACGCCCTTTTTGGCCAAGTGCATCATTGTGGACGTTGTGCCTCTTTTCCTATGCTTTCAATGCAATTCCAGTCTACCTCCTGAAATCGGTTTCGTGCAATTCTGCCCCGCTTTCAAGTCCTCTTGGCAGCCTTACTTCAGTCTATTTTTGGACGATAGCTGTCATTTATAACTCTGCAGGTTTGTGAATTACAGTGCCCCTGAGCTCCTTTCTTCAACTTGCTTTCTTGTGACCTGGCCGCAACACCGCAGGATGGCTTCAGGCCCTAATCTGGTTCCGGCACGGCACGCTGAGCCTTTGGTTATTTCCTCTTCCTGGTGGGAAATGAGAGTTAAATTTGCCCGTCCAGACACCTCCAGCTAGCCTCTCATTGGTTCTCGCTATTCCTGTTCATCTTCCGCAGAAATTGCAAACTGGGCCAAACAGGAGGTTAAAGGGACTGACTCTCCAAGTGGGGAGAGTGTTAGTAAAGCGTCTGGAATGTTGGACCCGAGTACCAGGGGAGGAAAACTGAGACATATTTGAACACGTCTCCCGTTCACATGGTTGATCATACTCTGGGTTCCACATGCATGTTTTAGCTGAAGGAAGAATACCTTAAACCTGGAGAGTTGAGACCCGTGGAATGGGTGCCATGCAATATGACTTCAAAGGGTCTTCATTTGCTCACCGAACCTCTCCAATCCTATCACTGCTGCGTTTATGCCCCTGTACACACGCTTGATTCTCTTTTGGAGACATAGCAATCCATAGGTTTTAAGATACTTACTAGTCAGGTACATTCTTAGGCGTTTAATATGGGGTGTTGAGTCCATTTCGTTGAGCAAGGAGTAGCTCTTGTCTATTCCATATTTGGCTTAAGGAACTTTATCTGTGCTCATTTCAATCTCTGGTTTTATGCAGCACCCCAACTCACCTTTCCCCTTAAGCAAGCATAAGTTGGTTTTCTAAATTTGAGACCCTGTTCTGTTTTGGAATGCAGTTCCTGTGTAGCCAAGTTTACATTCCGTGTATTACTGATATCTTATGATGTTTCTTTTTCTGTGTGACTTATTTCAGTTAGAATCATCGTACCTGAATCCACTCATTATGCTGCTACGGGCCTGATGACATAGATTTCATTGCTGAGTGATACTGCATTGTACGTAAGTACCACAAGTTCTTTATCCATTTTTCAATTTCTGTGATATTGAACTTGTACGGTAAACGAGGTTCTTGTAAACGGAGGCGTCCCAAATTTTGGGGTGGCTGTGTCTTTTTGATTTTAATTTCCCTAAGCTATAGGACCATAAGTGGAAGTGCCCTAGGCTCTGTTGCTTTGTTTTTTAGATGTTTCAGGAAACACCATACACTTCTCCCGAGTGGTTGTTGGCAATTTACATCCCGCCCATCAGCATAACAAGGCTCCCAGTTCTCCATGGCCTGTCCTGCCTTTCTGGATTTTACACTTTTTTCAGATGGCCCTTTTGACTGGGGGGAAGTGAGACTTCATTGTAGTGCAGATTTCCTTTGCAAGCTTGCTTGGTTGGCCAAAAAGGGCGTATGCGTTTTTTCCTGAATATATTCAGGAAAAAACGCATACGCCCTTTTTGGCCAAGTGCATCATTGTGGACGTTCTGCCTCTTTTCCTATGCTTTCAGTGCAATTCCAGTCTACCTCCTGAAATCGGTTTCCTGCAATTCTGCCCCGCTTTCAAGTCCTCTTGGCAGCCTTACTTCAGTCTATTTTTGGACGATAGCTGTCATTTATAACTCTGCAGGTTTGTGAATTACAGTGCCCCTGAGCTCCTTTCTTCAACTTGCTTTCTTGTGACCTGGCCGCAACACCGCAGGATGGCTTCAGGCCCTAATCTGGTTCCGGCACGGCACGCTGAGCCTTTGGTTATTTCCTCTTCCTGGTGGGAAATAAGAGTTAAATTTGCCCGTCCAGACACCTCCAGCTAGTCTCTCATTGGTTCTCGCTATTCCTGTTCATCTTCCGCAGAAATTGCAAACTGGGCCAAACAGGAGGTTAAAGGCGCTGACTCTCCAAGTGGGGAGAGTGTTAGTAAAGCATCTGGAATGTTGCACCCGAGTACCAGGGGAGGAAAACTGAGACATATTTGAACACGTCTCCCGTTCACATGGTTGATCATACTTGGGTTCCACATGCATGTTTTAGCTGAAGGAAGAATACCTTAAACCTGGAGAGTTAAGACCCGTGTAACGGGTACCATGCAATATGACTTCAAAGGGTCTTCATTTGCTCACCGAACCTCTCCAATCCTATCACTGCTGCGTTTATGCCCCTGTACACATGCTTGATTCTCTTTTGCAGACATAGCAATCCATAGGTTTTACGATACTTACTAGTCAGGTACATTCTTAGGCGTTTAATATGCGGTGTTGAGTCCATTTCGTTGAGCAAGGAGTAGCTCTTGTCTATTCCATATTTGACTTAAGGAACTTTATCTGTGCTCATTTCAATCTCTGGTTTTATGCAGCACCCCAACTCACCTTTACCCTTAAGCAAGCATAAGTTGGTTTTCTAAATTTGAGACCCTGTTCTGTTCTGTAATTCAGTTCCTGTGTAGCCAAGTTTACATTCCGTGTATTACTGATATCTTATGATGTTTCTTTTTCTGTGTGACTTACTTCAGTTAGAATCATCATACCTGAATCCACTCATTGTGCTCCTAAGGGCCTGATGACACAGATTTCATTGCTGAGTGATACTGCATTGTACGTAAGTACCACAAGTTCTTTATCCATTTTTCACTTTGTGCGATGTTGAACTTGTACTGTAAACGAGGTTCTTGTAAACAGAGGCGTCCCATACTTTGGGGTGGCTGTGCCTTTTTGATTTCAAATTCCCTAAGCTATAGGACCATAAGTGGAAGTGCCCTAGGCTCTGCTGCTTTGTTTTTTAGATGTTTCAGGAAACACCATACACTTCTCCCGAGTGTCTGTTGGCAATTTACATCCCGCCCATCAGCATAACAAGGCTCCCAGTTCTCCGTGGCCTGTCCTGCCTTTCTGGATTTTACACTTTTTTCAGATGGCCCTTTTGACCAGGGGGAAGTGAGACTTCATTGTAGTGCAGATTTCCTTTGCAAGCTTGCTTGGTTGGCCAAAAAGGGCGTATGCGTTTTTTCCTGAATATATTCAGGAAAAAACGCATACGCCCTTTTTGGCCAAGTGCATCATTGTGGACGTTCTACCTCTTTTCCTATGCTTTCAATGCAATTCCAGTCTACCTCCTGAAATCGGTTTCCTGCAATTCTGCCCCGCTTTCAAGTCCTCTTGGCAGCCTTACTTCAGTCTATTTTTGGACGATAGCTGTCATTTATAACTCTGCAGGTTTGTGAATTACAGTGCCCCTGAGCTCCTTTCTTCAACACGCTTTCTTTTGAGCTGGCCGCAACACCGCAGGATGGCTTCAGGCCCTAATCTGGTTCCGGCACGGCACGCTGAGCCTTTGGTTAATTCCTCTTCCTGGTGGGAAATGAGAGTTAAATTTGCCCGGCCAGACACCTCCAGCTAGCCTCTCATTGGTTCTCCCTATTCCTGTTCATCTTCCGCAGAAATTGCAAACTGGGCCAAACAGGAGGTTAAAGGGACTGACTCTCCAAGTCGGGAGAGTGTTAGTAAAGCGTCTGTATGTTGTACCCGAGTACCAGGGGAGGAAAACTGAGACATATTTGAACACGTCTCCCGATCACATGGTTGATCATACTCTAGGTTCCACATGCATGTTTTAGCTGAAGGAAGAATACCTTAAACCTGGGTAGTTGAAACCCGTGGAATGGGTACCATGCAATATGACTTCAAAGGGTCTTCATTTGCTCACCGAACCTCTCCAATCCTATCACTGCTGCGTTTATGCCCCTGTACACATGCTTGATTCTCTTTCGGAGACATAGCAATCCATAGGTTTTAAGATACTTACTAGTCAGGTACATTCTTAGGCGTTTAATATGCGGTGTTGAGTCCATTTCGTTGAGCAAGGAGTAGCTCTTGTCTATTCCATATTTGGCTTAAGGAACTTTATCTGTGCTCATTTCGATCTCTGGTTATGCAGCACCCCAATTCACCTTTACCCTTAAGCAAGCATAAGTTGGTTTTCTAAATTTGAGACCCTGTTCTGTTCTGTAATTCAGTTCCTGTGTAGCCAAGTTTACATTCCGTGTATTACTGATATATTATGATGTTTCTTTTTCTGTGTGACTTATTTCAGTTAGAATCATCATACCTGAATCCACTCATTGTGCTGCTAAGGGCCTGATGACATAGATTTCATTGCTGAGTGATATTGCTTTGTAAGTAAATACCACAACTTCTTTATCCATTTTTCACTTTCTGCGATGTTGAACTTGTACTGTAAACGAGGTTCTTGTAAACAGAGGCGTCCCAAACTTTGGGGTGGCTGTGTCTTTTTGATTTTAATTTCCCTAAGCTATAGGACCATAAGTGGCAGTGCCCTAGGCTCTGTTGCTTTGTTTTTTAGATGTTTCAGGAAACACCATACACTTCTCCCGAGTGGTTGTTGGCAATTTACATCCCGCCCATCAGCATAACAAGGCTCCCAGTTCTCCATGGCCTGTCCTGCCTTTCTGGATTTTACACTTTTTTCAGATGGCCCTTTTGACCTGGGGGAAGTGAGACTTCATTGTAGTGCAGATTTCCTTTGCAAGCTTGCTTGGTTGGCCAAAAAGGGCGTATGCGTTTTTTCCTGAATATATTCAGGAAAAAACGCATACGCCCTTTTTGGCCAACTGCATCATTGTGGACGTTCTGCCTCTTTTCCTATGCTTTCAATGCAATTTCAGTCTACCTCCTGAAATCGGTTTCCTGCAATTCTGCCCCGCTTTCAAGTCCTCTTGGCAGCCTTACTTCAGTCTATTTTTGGACGATAGCTGTCATTTATAACTCTGCAGGTTTGTGAATTACAGTGCCCCTGAGCTCCTTTCTTCAACTCGCTTTCTTTTGAGCTGGCCGCAACACCGCAGGATGGCTTCAGGCCCTAATCTGGTTCCGGTACGGCATGCTGAGCCTTTGGTTATTTCCTCTTCCTGGTGGGAAATGAGAGTTAAATTTGCCCGTCCAGACACCTCCAGCTAGCCTCTCATTGGTTCTCGCTATTCCTGTTCATCTTCCGCAGAAATTGCAAACTGGGCCAAACAGGAGGTTATAGGCGCTGACTCTTCAAGTGGGGAGAGTGTTAGTAAAGCGTCTGGAATGTTGCACCCGAGTACCAGGGGAGGAAAACTGAGACATATTTGAACACGTCTCCCGATCACATGGTTGATCATACTCTGGGTTCCACATGCATGTTTTAGCTGAAGGAAGAATACCTAAAACCTGGGTAGTTGAAACCCGTGGAATGGGTACCATGCAATATGACTTCAAAGGGTCTTCATTTGCTCACCGAACCTCTCCAATCCTATCACTGCTGCGTTTATGCCCCTGTACACATGCTTGATTCTCTTTCGGAGACATAGCAATCCATAGGTTTTACGATACTTACTAGTCAGGTACATTCTTAGGCGTTTAATATGCGGTGTTGAGTCCATTTCATTGAGCAAGGAGTAGCTCTTGTCTATTCCATATTTGGCTTAAGGAACTTTATCTGTGCTCATTTCAATCTCTGGTTTATGCAGCAACCCAACTCACCTTTCCCCTTAAGCAAGCATAAGTTGTTTTTCTAAATTTGAGAACCTGTTCTGTTTTGGAATTCAGTTCCTGTGTAGCCAAGTTTACATTCCGTGTATTAGTGATATCTTATGATGTTTCTTTTTCTGTGTGACTTATTTCAGTTAGAATCATCGTACCTGAATCTACTCATTATGCTGCTACGGGCCTGATGACATAGATTTCATTGCTGAGTGATACTGCATTGTACGTAAGTACCACAAGTTCTTTATCCATTTTTCACTTTGTGCGATGTTGAACTTGTACTGTAAACGAGGTTCTTGTAAACAGAGGCGTCCCAAACTTTGGGGTGGCTGTGTCTTTTTGATTTCAAATTCCCTAAGCTATAGGACCATAAGTGGAAGTGCCCTAGGCTCTGTTGCTTTGTTTTTTAGATGTTTCAGGAAACACCATACACTTCTCCCGAGTGGTTGTTGGCAATTTACATCCCGCCCTTCAGCATAACAAGGCTCCCAGTTCTCCATGGCCTGTCCTGCCTTTCTGGATTTTACACTTTTTTCAGATGGCCCTTTTGACCGGGGGGAAGTGAGACTTCATTGTAGTGCAGATTTCCTTTGCAAGCTTGCTTGGTTGGCCAAAAAGGGCGTATGCGTTTTTTCCTGAATATATTCAGGAAAAAACGCATACGCCCTTTTTGGCCAAGTGCATCATTGTGGACGTTCTGCCTCTTTTCCTATGCTTTCAATGCAATTCCAGTCTACCTCCTGAAATCGGTTTCCTGCAATTCTGCCCCGCTTTCAAGTCTTCTTGGCAGCCTTACTTCAGTCTATTTTTGGACGATAGCTGTCATTTATAACTCTGCAGGTTTGTGAATTACAGTGCCCCTGAGCTCCTATCTTCAACTCGCTTTCTTGTGACCTGGCCGCAACACCGCAGGATGGCTTCAGGCCCTAATCTGGTTCCGGCCCGGCATGCTGAGCCTTTGGTTAATTCCTCTTCCTGGTGGGAAATGAGAGTTAAATTTGCCCGTCCAGACACCTCCAGCTAGCCTCTCATTGGTTCTCGCTATTCCTGTTCATCTTCCGCAGAAATTGCAAACTGGGCCAAACAGGAGGTTAAAGGGACTGACTCTCCAAGTCGGGAGAGTGTTAGTAAAGCGTCTGGAATGTTGCACCCGAGTACCAGGGGAGGAAAACTGAGACATATTTGAACACGTCTCCCGTTCACATGGTTGATCATACTCTGGGTTTCACATGCATGTTTTAGCTGAAGGAAGAATACCTTAAACCTGGAGAGTTGAGACACGTGGAATGGGTACCATGCAATATGACTTCAAAGGGTCTTCATTTGCTCACCGAACCTCTCCAATCCTATCACTGCTGCGTTTATTCCCCTGTACACACGCTTGATTCTCTTTTGCAGACATAGTAATCCATAGGTTTTAAGATACGTACTAGTCAGGTACATGCTTAGGGGTTTAATATGGGGTTTTGAGTCCATTTCGTTGAGCAAGGAGTAGCTCTTGTCTATTCCATATTTGGCTTAAGGAACTTTATCTGTGCTCATTTCAATCTCTGGTTTTATGCAGCACCCCAACTCACCTTTCCCCTTAAGCAAGCATAAGTTGGTTTTCTAAATTTGAGACCCTGTTCTGTTTTGGAATGCAGTTCCTGTGTAGCCAAGTTTACATTCCGTGTATTAGTGATATCTTATGATGTTTCTTTTTCTGTGTGACTTATTTCAGTTAGAATCATCATACCTGAATCCACTCATTGTGCTGCTAAGGGCCTGATGACACAGATTTCATTGCTGAGTGATATTGCTTTGTAAGCAAATACCACAACTTCTTTATCCATTTTTCACTTTCTGCGATGTTGAACTTGTACTGTAAACGAGGTTCTTGTAAACAGAGGCGTCCCAAACTTTGGGGTGGCTGTGTCTTTTTGATTTTAATTTCCCTAAGCTATAGGACCATAAGTGGCAGTGCCCTAGGCTCTGTTGCTTTGTTTTTTAGATGTTTCAGGAAACACCATACACTTCTCCCGAGTGTCTGTTGTCAATTTACATCCCGCCCATCAGCATAACAAGGCTCCCAGTTCTCCATGGCCTGTCCTGCCTTTCTGGATTTTACACTTTTTTCAGATGGCCCTTTTGACCGGGGGGAAGTGAGACTTCATTGTAGTGCAGATTTCCTTTGCAAGCTTGCTTGGTTGGCCAAAAAGGGCGTATGCGTTTTTTCCTGAATATATTCAGGAAAAAACGCATATGCCCTTTTTGGCCAAGTGCATCATTGTGGACGTTCTGCCTCTTTTCCTATGCTTTCAATGCAATTCCAGTCTACCTCCTGAAATCGGTTTCCTGCAATTCTGCCCCGCTTTCAAGTCCTCTTGGCAGCCTTACTTCAGTCTATTTTTGGACGATAGCTGTCATTTATAACTCTGCAGGTTTGTGAATTACAGTGCCCCTGAGCTCCTTTCTTCAACTCGCTTTCTTTTGAGCTGGCCGCAACACCGCAGGATGGCTTCAGGCCCTAATCTGGTTCCGGCCCGGCATGCTGAGCCTTTGGTTAATTCCTCTTCCTGGTGGGAAATGAGAGTTAAATTTGCCCGTCCAGACACCTCCAGCTAGCCTCTCATTGGTTCTCGCTATTCCTGTTCATCTTCCGCAGAAATTGCAAACTGGGCCAAACAGGAGGTTAAAGGGACTGACTCTCCAAGTCGGCAGAGTGTTAGTAAAGCATCTGGAATGTTGCACCCGAGTACCAGGGTACGAAAACTGAGACATATTTGAACACGTCTCCCGATCACATGGTTGATCATACTCTAGGTTCCACATGCATGTTTTAGCTGAAGGAAGAATACCTTAAACCTGTGTAGTTGAAACCCGTGGAATGGGTACCATGCAATATGACTTCAAAGGGTCTTCATTTGCTCACCGAAACTCTCCAATCCTATCACTGCTGCGTTTATGCCCCTGTACACATGCTTGATTCTCTTTCGGAGACATAGCAATCCATAGGTTTTAAGATACTTACTAGTCAGGTACATTCTTAGGCGTTTAATATGCGGTGTTGAGTCCATTTCGTTGAGCAAGGAGTAGCTCTTGTCTATTCCATATTTGACTTAAGGAACTTTATCTGTGCTCATTTCAATCTCTGGTTTTATGCAGCACCCCAACTCACCTTTACCCTTAAGCAAGCATAAGTTGGTTTTCTAAATTTGAGACCCTGTTCTGTTCTGTAATTCAGTTCCTGTGTAGCCAAGTTTACATTCCGTGTATTACTGATATCTTATGATGTTTCTTTTTCTGTGTGACTTACTTCAGTTAGAATCATCATACCTGAATCCACTCATTGTGCTGCTAAGGGCCTGATGACACAGATTTCATTGCTGAGTGATATTGCTTTGTAAGTAAATACCACAACTTCTTTATCCATTTTTCACTTTCTGCGATGTTGAACTTGTACTGTAAACGAGGTTCTTGTAAACAGAGCCGTTCCAAACTTTGGGGTGGCTGTGTCTTTTTGATTTTAATTTCCCTAAGCTATAGGACCATAAGTGGAAGTGCCCTAGGTTCTGTTGCTTTGTTTTTTAGATGTTTCAGGAAACACCATACACTTCTCCCGAGTGGTTGTTGGCAATTTACATCCCGCCCATCAGCATAACAAGGCTCCCAGTTCTCCATGGCCTGTCCTGCCTTTCTGGATTTTACACTTTTTTCAGATGGCCCTTTTGACCGGGGGGAAGTGAGACTTCATTGTAGTGCAGATTTCCTTTGCAAGCTTGCTTGGTTGGCCAAAAAGGGCGTATGCGTTTTTTCCTGAATATATTCAGGAAAAAACGCATACGCCCTTTTTGGCCAAGTGCATCACTGTGGACGTTCTGCCTCTTTTCCTATGCTTGCAATGCAATTCCAGTCTACCTCCTGAAATCGGTTTCCTGCAATTCTGCCCCACTTTCAAGTCCTCTTGGCAGCCTTACTTCAGTCTATTTTTGGACGATAGCTGTCATTTATAACTCTGCAGGTTTGTGAATTACAGTGCCCCTGAGCTCCTTTCTTCAACTCGCTTTCTTTTGAGCTGGCCGCAACACCGCAGGATGGCTTCAGGCCCTAATCTGGTTCCGGCCCGGCACGCTGAGCCTTTGGTTAATTCCTCTTCCTGGTGGGAAATGAGAGTTAAATTTGCCCGTCCAGACACCTCCAGCTAGCCTCTCATTGGTTCTCGCTATTCCTGTTCATCTTCCGCAGAAATTGCAAACTGGGCCTAACAGGAGGTTAAAGGGACTCACTCTCCAAGTCGGGAGAGTGTTAGTAAAGCGTCTGTATGTTGCACCCGAGTACCAGGGGAGGAAAACTGAGACATATTTGAACATGTCTCCCGATCACATGTTTGATCATACTCTAGGTTCCACATGCATGTTTTAGCTGAAGGAATAATACCTTAAACCTGGGTAGTTGAAACCCGTGGAATGGGTACCATGCAATATGACTTCAAAGGGTCTTCATTTGCTCACCGAACCTCTCCAATCCTATCACTGTTGCGTTTATGCCCCTGTACACATGCTTGATTCTCTTTCGGAGACATAGCAATCCATAGGTTTTAAGATACTTACTAGTCAGGTACATTCTTAGGCGTTTAATATGGGGTGTTGAGTCCATTTCATTGAGCAAGGAGTAGCTCTTGTCTATTCCATATTTGGCTTAAGGAACTTTATCTGTGCTCATTTCAATCTCTGGTTTTATGCAGCACCCCAACTCACCTTTACCCTTAAGCAAGAATAAGTTGGTTTTCTAAATTTGAGAACCTGTTCTGTTCTGTAATTCTGTTCCTGTGTAGCCAAGTTTACATTCCGTGTATTACTGATATCTTATGATGTTTCTTTTTCTGTGTGACTTATTTCAGTTAGAATCATCATACCTGAATCCATTCATTGTGCTGCTAAGGGCCTGATGACACAGATTTCATTGCTTAGTGATATTGCTTTGTAAGTAAATACCACAACTTCTTTATCCATTTTTCACTTTCTGCGATGTTGAACTTGTACTGTAAACGAGGTTCTTGTAAACAGAGGCGTCCCAAACTTTGGGGTGGCTGTGTCTTTTTGATTTTAATTTCCCTAAGCTATAGGACCATAAGTGGCAGTGCCCTAGGCTCTGTTGCTTTGTTTTTTAGATGTTTCAGGAAACACCATACACTTCTCCCAAGTGTCTGTTGGCAATTTACATCCCGCCCATCAGCATAACAAGGCTCCCAGTTCTCCATGGCCTGTCCTGCCTTTCTGGATTTTACACTTTTTTCAGATGGCCCTTTTGACCGGGGGGAAGTGAGACTTCATTGTAGTGCAGATTTCCTTTGCAAGCTTGCTTGGTTGGCCAAAAAGGGCGTATGCGTTTTTTCCTGAATATATTCAGGAAAAAACGCATACGCCCTTTTTGGCCAAGTGCATCATTGTGGACGTTCTGCCTCTTTTCCTATGCTTTCAATGCAATTCCAGTCTACCTCCTGAAATCGGTTTCCTGCAATTCTGCCCCGCTTTCAAGTCCTCTTGGCAGCCTTACTTCAGTCTATTTTTGGACGATAGCTGTCATTTATAACTCTGCAGGTTTGTGAATTACAGTGCCCCTGAGCTCCTTTCTTCAACTCGCTTTCTTTTGAGCTGGCCGCAACACCGCAGGATGGCTTCAGGCCCTAATCTGGTTCCGGCACGGCACGCTGAGCCTTTGGTTAATTCCTCTTCCTGGTGGGAAATGAGAGTTAAATTTGCCCGTCCAGACACCTCCAGCTAGCCTCTCATTGGTTCTCGCTATTCCTGTTCATCTTCCGCAGAAATTGCAAACTGGGCCGAACAGGAGGTTAAAGGGACTGACTCTCCAAGTGGGGAGAGTGTTAGTAAAGCGTCTGGAATGTTGCACCCGAGTACCAGGGTACGAAAACTGAGACATATTTGAACACGTCTCCCGATCACATGGTTGATCATACTCTAGGTTCCACATGCATGTTTTAGCTGAAGGAAGAATACCTTAAACCTGGGTAGTTGAAACCCGTGGAATGGGTACCATGCAATATGACTTCAAAGGGTTTTCATTTGCTCACCGAACCTCTCCAATCCTATCACTGCTGCGTTTATGCCCCTGTACACATGCTTGATTCTCTTTCGGAGACATAGCAATCCATAGGTTTTAAGATACTTACTAGTCAGGTACATTCTTACGCATTTAATATGCGGTGTTGAGTCCATTTCGTTGAGCAAGGAGTAGCTCTTGTCTATTCCATATTTGGCTTAAGGAACTTTATCTGTGCTCATTTCAATCTCTGGTTTTATGCAGCACCCCAACTCACCTTTACCCTTAAGCAAGCATAAGTTGTTTTTCTAAATTTGAAACCCTGTTCTTTTCTGTAATTCAGTTCCTGTGTAGCCAAGTTTACATTCCGTGTATTACTGATACCTTATGATGTCTCTTTTTCTGTGTGACTTATTTCAGTTAGAATCATCATACCTGAATCCACTCATTGTGCTGCTAAGGGCCTGATGACATAGATTTCATTGCTGAGTGATATTGCTTTGTAAGTAAATACCACAACTTCTTTATCCATTTTTCACTTTCTGCGATGTTGAACTTGTACTGTAAACGAGGTTCTTGTAAACAGAGCCGTTCCAAACTTTGGGGTGGCTGTGTCTTTTTGATTTTAATTTCCCTAAGCTATAGGACCATAAGTGGAAGTGCCTTAGGTTCTGTTGCTTTGTTTTTTAGATGTTTCAGGAAACACCATACACGTCTCCAGAGTGGTTGTTGGCAATTTACATCCCGCCCATCAGCATAACAAGGCTCCCAGTTCTCCATGGCCTGTCCTGCCTTTCTGGATTTTACACTTTTTTCAGATGGCCCTTTTGACCGGGGAGAAGTGAGACTTCATTGTAGTGCAGATTTCCTTTGCAAGCTTGCTTGGTTGGCCAAAAAGGGCGTATGCGTTTTTTCCTGAATATATTCAGGAAAAAACGCATACGCCCTTTTTGGCCAAGTGCATCATTGTGGACGTTCTGCCTCTTTTCCTATGCTTTCAATGCAATTCCAGTCTACCTCCTGAAATCGGTCTCCTGCAATTCTGCCCCACATTCAAGTCCTCTTGGCAGCCTTACTTCAGTCTATTTTTGGACGATAGCTGTCATTTATAACTCTGCAGGTTTGTGAATTACAGTGCCCCTGAGCTCCTTTCTTCAACTCGCTTTCTTTTGAGCTGGCCGCAACACCGCAGGATGGCTTCAGGCCCTAATCTGGTTCCGGCACGGCACGCTGAGCCTTTGGTTATTTCCTCTTCCTGTTGGGAAATGAGAGTTAAATTTGCCCGTCCAGACACCTCCAGCTAGCCTCTCATTGGTTCTCGCTATTTCTGTTCATCTTCCGCAGAAATTGCAAACTGGGCCAAACAGGAGGTTAATGGCGCTGACTCTCCAAGTGGGGAGAGTGTTAGTAAAGCGTCTGGAATGTTGCACCCGAGTACCAGGGTACGAAAACTGAGACATATATTAACACGTCTCCCGTTCACATGGTTGATCATACTTGGGTTCCACATGCATGTTTTAGCTGAAGGAAGAATACCTTAAACTTGGAGAATTGAGACCCGTGTAATGGGTACCATGCAATATGACTTCAAAGCGTCTTCATTTGCTCACCGAACATCTCCAATCCTATCACTGCTGCGTTTATGCCCCTGTACACATGCTTGATTCTCTTTCGGAGACATAGCAATCCATAGGTTTTACGATACTTACTAGTCAGGTACATTCTTAGGCGTTTAATATGCGGTGTTGAGTCCATTTCGTTGAGCAAGGAGTAGCTCTTGTCTATTCCATATTTGACTTAAGGAACTTTATCTGTGCTCATTTCAATCTCTGGTTTTATGCAGCACCCCAACTCACCTTTACCCTTAAGCAAGCATAAGTTGGTTTTCTAAATTTGAGACCCGGTTCTGTTCTGTAATTCAGTTCCTGTGTAGCCAAGTTTACATTCCGTGTATTAGTGATATCTTATGATGTTTCTTTTTCTGTGTGACTTATTTCAGTTAGAATCACCATACCTGAATCCACTCATTGTGATGCTAAGGACCTGATGACATAGATTTCATTGCTGAGTGATACTGAATTGTAAGTAAATACCACAAGTTCTTTATCCATTTTTCACTTTCTGCGATGTTGAACTTGTACTGTAAACGAGGTTCTTGTAAACAGAGGCGTCCCAAACTTTGAGGTGGCTGTGTCTTTTTGATTTTAATTTCCCTAAGCTATAGGACCATAAGTGGAAGTGCCCTAGGCTCTGTTGCTTTGTTTTTTACATGTTTCAGGAAACACCATACACTTCTCCCGAGTGGTTGCTGGCAATTTACATCCTGCCCTTCAGCATAACAAGGCTCCCAGTTCTCCATGGCCTGTCCTGCCTTTCTGGATTTTACACTTTTTTCAGATGGCCCTTTTGACCGGGGGGAAGTGAGACTTCATTGTAGTGCAGATTTCCTTTGCAAGCTTGCTTGGTTGGCCAAAAAGGGCGTATGCGTTTTTTCCTGAATATATTCAGGAAAAAACGCATACGCCCTTTTTGGCCAAGTGCATCATTGTGGACGTTCTGCCTCTTTTCCTATGCTTTCAATGCAATTTCAATCTACCTCCTGAAATCGGTTTCCTGCAATTCTGCCCCGCTTTCAAGTCCTCTTGGCAGCCTCACTTCAGTCTATTTTTGGACGATAGCTGTCATTTATAACTCTGCAGGTTTGTGAATTACAGTGCCCCTGAGCTCCTTTCTTCAACTCGCTTTCTTGTGAGCTGGCCGCAACACCGCAGGATGGCTTCAGGCCCTAATCTGGTTCTGGCGCGGCACGCTGAGCCTTTGGTTATTTCCTCCTCCTGGTGGGAAATGAGAGTTAAATTTGCCCGTCCAGACATCTCCAGCTAGCCTCTCATTGGTTCTCGCTATTCCTGTTCATCTTCTGCAGAAATTGCAAACTGTGCCAAACAGGAGGTTAAAGGCGCTGACTCTTCAAGTGGGGAGAGTGTGAGTAAAGCGTCTGGAATGTTGCACCCGAGTACCAGGGTACGAAAACTGAGACATATTTGAACACGTCTCCCGATCAAATGGTTGATCATACTCTAGGTTCCACATGCATGTTTTAGCTGAACGAAGAATACCTTAAATTGGGTAGCTGAAACCCGTGTAATGGGTACCATGCAATATGACTTCAAAGGGTCTTCATTTGCTCACCGAACCTCTCCAATCCTATCACTGCTGCGTTTATGCCCCTGTACACATGCTTGATTCTCTTTCGGAGACATAGCAATCCATAGGTTTTAGGATACTTACTAGTCAGGTACATTCTTAGGCGTTTAATATGCGGTGTTGAGTCCATTTCATTGAGCAAGGAGTAGCTCTTGTCTATTCCATATTTGGCTTAAGGAACTTTATCTGTGCTCATTTCAATCTCTGGTTTTATGCAGCACCCCAACTCACCTTTACCCTTAAGCAAGAATAAGTTGGTTTTCTAAATTTGAGACCCTGTTCTGTTCTGTAATTCAGTTCCTGTGTAGCCAAGTTTACATTCCATGTATTACTGATATCTTATGATGTTTCTTTTTCTGTGTGACTTATTTCAGTTAGGATCATCATACCTGAATCCACTCATTGTGCTGCTAAGGGCCTGATGACACAGATTTCATTGCTGAGTGATATTGCTTTGTAAGTAAATACCACAAGTTCTTTATCCATTTTTCACTTTCTGCGATGTTGAACTTGTACTGTAAACGAGGTTCTTGTAAACAGAGCCTTTCCAAACTTTGGGGTGGCTGTGTCTTTTTGATTTTAATTTCCCTAAGCTATAGGACCATAAGTGGAAGTGCCCTAGGCTCTGTTGCTTTGTTTTTTAGATGTTTCAGGAAACACCATACACTTCTCCCAAGTGTCTGTTGGCAATTTACATCCCGCCCATCAGCATAACAAGGCTCCCAGTTCTCCATGGCCTGTCCTGCCTTTCTGGATTTTACACTTTTTTCAGATGGCTCTTTTGACTGGGGGGAAGTGAGACTTCATTGTAGTGCAGATTTCCTTTGCAAGCTTGCTTGGTTGGCCAAAAAGGGCGTATGCGTTTTTTCCTGAATATATTCAGGAAAAAATGCATACGCCCTTTTTGGCCAAGTGCATCATTGTGGACGTTCTGCCTCTTTTCCTATGCTTTCAATGCAATTCCAGTCTACCTCCTGAAATCGGTTTCCTGCAATTCTGCCCCGCTTTCAAGTCCTCTTGGCAGCCTTACTTCAGTCTATTTTTGGACGATAGCTGTCATTAATAACTCTGCAGGTTTGCGAATTACAGTGCCCCTGAGCTCCTTTCTTCAACTCGCTTTCTTTTGAGCTGGCCGCAACACCGCAGGATGGCTTCAGGCCCTAATCTGGTTCCGGCACGGCACGCTGAGCCTTTGGTTATTTCCTCTTCCTGGTGGGAAATGAGAGTTAAATTTGCCCGTCCAGACACCTCCAGCTAGTCTCTCATTGGTTCTCGCTATTCCTGTTCATCTTCCGCAGAAATTGCAAACTGGGCCAAACAGGAGGTTAAAGGCGCTGACTCTCCAAGTCGGGAGAGTGTTAGTAAAGCGTCTGGAATGTTGCACCCGAGTACCAGGGTACGAAAACTGAGACATATTTGAACACGTCTCCCGATCACATGGTTGATCATACTCTAGGTTCCACATGCATGTTTTAGCTGAAGGAAGAATACCTTAAACCTGGAGAGTTAAGACCCGTGTAATGGGTACCATGAAATATGACTTCAAAGGGTCTTCATTTGCTCACCGAACCTCTCCAATCCTATCACTGCTGCGTTTATGCCCCAGTACACATGCTTGATTCTCTTTCGGAGACATAGCAATCCATAGGTTTTAAGATACTTACTAGTCAGGTACATTCTTAAGCATTTAATATGCGGTGTTGAGTCCATTTCGTTGAGCAAGGAGTAGCTCTTATCTATTCCATATTTGACTTAAGGAACTTTATCTGTGCTCATTTCAATCTCTGGTTTTATGCAGCACCACAACTCACCTTTACCCTTAAGCAAGCATAAGTTGGTTTTGTGAATTTGAGACCCTGTTCTGTTCTGTAATTCAGTTCCTGTGTAGCCAAGTTTACATTCCGTGTATTACTGATATCTTATGATGTTTCTTTTTCTGTGTGACTTATTTCAGTTAGGATCATCATACCTGAATCCACTCATTGTGCTGCTAAGGGCCTGATGACACAGATTTCATTGCTGAGTGATATTGCTTTGTAAGTAAATACCACAAGTTCTTTATCCATTTTTCACTTTCTGCGATGTTGAACTTGTACTGTAAACGAGGTTCTTGTAAACAGAGCCTTTCCAAACTTTGGGGTGGCTGTGTCTTTTTGATTTTAATTTCCCTAAGCTATAGGACCATAAGTGGAAGTGCCCTAGGCTCTGTTGCTTTGTTTTTTAGATGTTTCAGGAAACACCATACACTTCTCCCGAGTGGTTGTTGGCAATTTACATCCCGCCCATCAGCATAACAAGGCTCACAGTTCTCCATGGCCTGTCCTGTCTTTCTGGATTTTACACTTTTTTCAGATGGCCCTTTTGACCGGGGGGAAGTGAGACTTCATTGTAGTGCAGATTTCCTTTGCAAGCTTGCTGGGTTGGCCAAAAAGGGCGTATGCGTTTTTTCCTGAATATATTCAGGAAAAAACGCATACGCCCTTTTTGGCCAAGTGCATCATTGTGGACGTTGTGCCTCTTTTCCTATGCTTTCAATGCAATTCCAATCTACCTCCTGAAATCGGTTTCCTGCAATTCTGCCCCGCTTTCAAGTCCTCTTGGCAGCCTTACTTCAGTCTATTTTTGGACGATAGCTGTCATTTATAACTCTGCAGGTTTGTGAATTACAGTGCCCCTGAGCTCCTTTCTTCAACTTGCTTTCTTGTGACCTGGCCGCAACACCACAGGATGGTTTCAGGCCCTAATCTGGTTCCGGCACGGCACGCTGAGCCTTTGGTTAATTCCTCTTCCTGGTGGGAAATGAGAGTTAAATTTGCCCATCCAGACACCTCCAGCTAGCCTCTCATTGGTTCTCGCTATTCCTGTTCATCTTCCGCAGAAATTGCAAACTGGGCCAAACAGGAGGTTAAAGGGACTGACTCTCCAAGTCGGGAGAGTGTTAGTAAAGTGTCTGGAATGTTGCACCCGAGTACCAGGGTACGAAAACTGAGACATATTTGAACACGTCTCCCGATCACATGGTTGATCATACTCTAGGTTCCACATGCATGTTTTAGCTGAAGGAAGAATACCTTAAACCTGGGTAGTTGAAACCCGTGGAATGGGTACCATGCAATATGACTTCAAAGGGTCTCATTTGCTCACCGAACCTCTCCAATCCTATCAGTGCTGCGTTTATGCCCCTGTACACATGCTTGATTCTCTTTTGGAGACATAGCGATCCATAGGTTTTAAGATACTTACTAGTCAGGTACATTCTTAGGCGTTTAATATGCGGTGTTGAGTCCATTTCATTGAGCAAGGAGTAGCTCTTGTCTATTCCATATTTGACTTAAGGAACTTTATCTGTGCTCATTTCAATCTCTGGTTTTATGCAGCACCCCAACTCACCTTTACCCTTAAGCAAGCATAAGTTGGTTTTCTAAATTTGAGACCCTGTTCTGTTCTGTAATTCAGTTCCTGTGTAGCCAAGTTTACATTCCGTGTATTAGTGATATCTTATGATGTTTCTTTTTCTGTGTGACTTATTTCAGTTAGAATCATCATACCTGAATCCACTCATTGTGCTGCTAAGGGCCTGATGACACAGATTTCATTGCTGAGTGATATTGCTTTGTAAGTAAATACCACAAGTTCTTTATCCATTTTTCACTTTCTGCGATGTTGAACTTGTACTGTAAACGAGGTTCTTGTAAACAGAGCCTTTCCAAACTTTGGGGTGGCTGTGTCTTTTTGATTTTAATTTCCCTAAGCTATAGGACCATAAGTGGAAGTGCACTAGGCTCTGTTGCTTTGTTTTTTAGATGTTTCAGGAAACACCATACACTTCTCCCGAGTGTCTGTTGGCAATTTACATCCCGCCCATCAGCATAACAAGGCTCCCAGTTCTCCATGGCCTGTCCTGCCTTTCTGGATTTTACACTTTTTTCAGATGGCCCTTTTGACCGGGGGGAAGTGAGACTTCATTGTAGTGCAGATTTCCTTTGCAAGCTTGCTTGGTTGGCCAAAAAGGGCGTATGCGTTTTTTCCTGAATATATTCAGGAAATATATTCAGGAATATATTCAGGAATATATTCAGGAATATATTCAGGAATATATTCAGGAATATATATTCAGGAAATATATATTCAGGAATATATTCAGGAATATATTCAGGAATATATTCAGGAAAAAACGCATACACCCTTTTTGGCCAAGTGCATCATTGTGGACGTTCTGCCTCTTTTCCTATGCTTTCAATGCAATTCCAGTCTACCTCCTGAAATCGGTTTCCTGCAATTCTGCCCCGCTTTCAAGTCCTCTTGGCAGCCTTACTTCAGTCTATTTTTGGACGATAGCTGTCATTTATAACTCTGCAGGTTTGTGAATTACAGTGCCCCTGAGCTCCTTTCTTCAACTCGCTTTCTTTTGAGCTGGCCGCAACACCGCAGGATGGCTTCAGGCCCTAATCTGGTTCCGGCACGGCACGCTGAGCCTTTGGTTATATCCTCTTCCTGGTGGGAAATGAGAGTTAAATTTGCCCATCCAGACACCTCCAGCTAGTCTCTCATTGGTTCTCGCTATTCCTGTTCATCTTCCGCAGAAATTGCAAACTGGGCCAAACAGGAGGTTAAAGGCGCTGACTCTCCAAGTCGGGAGAGTGTTAGTAAAGCGTCCGGAATGTTGCACCCGAGTACCAGGGTACGAAAACTGAGACATATTTGAACACGTCTCCCGATCACATGGTTGATCATACTCTAGGTTCCACATGCATGTTTTAGCTGAAGGAAGAATACCTTAAACCTGGAGAGTTGAGACCCGTGGAATGGGTACCATGCAATATGACTTCAAAGGGTCTTCATTTGCTCACCGAACCTCTCCAATCCTATCACTGCTGCGTTGATGCCCCTGTACACATCCTTGATTCTCTTTCGGAGACATAGCGATCCATAGGTTTTAAGATACTTACTAGTCAGGTACATTCTTAGGCGTTGAATATGCGGTGTTGAGTCCATTTCGTTGAGCAAGGAGTAGCTCTTGTCTATTCCATATTTGACTTAAGGAACTTTATCTGTGCTCATTTCAATCTCTGGTTTTATGCAGCACCCCAACTCACCTTTACCCTTAAGCAAGCATAAGTTGGTTTTCTAAATTTGAGACCCTGTTCTGTTCTGTAATTCAGTTCCTGTGTAGCCAAGTTTACATTCCGTGTATTACAGATATCTTATGATGTTTCTTTTTCTGTGTGACTTATTTCAGTTAGAATCATCATACCTGAATCCACTCATTGTGCTGCTAAGGGCCTGATGACATAGATTTCATTGCTGAGTGATATTGCTTTGTAAGTGAATACCACAACTTCTTTATCCATTTTTCACTTTCTGCAATGTTGAACTTGTACTGTAAACGAGGTTCTTGTAAACAGAGCCTTTCCAAACTTTGGGGTGGCTGTGTCTTTTTGATTTTAATTTCCCTAAGCTATAGGACCATAAGTGGAATTGCCCTAGGCTCTGTTGTTTTGTTTTTTAGATGTTTCAGGAAACACCATACACTTCTCCCGAGTGTCTGTTGGCCATTTACATCCCGCCCATCAGCATAACAAGGCTCCCAGTTCTCCATGGCCTGTCCTGTCTTTCTGGATTTTACACTTTTTTCAGATGGCCCTTTTGACCGGGGGGAAGTGAGACTTCATTGTAGTGCAGATTTCCTTTGCAAGCTTGCTTGGTTGTCCAAAAAGGGCGTATGCGTTTTTTCCTGAATATATTCAGGAAAAAACGCATACGCCCTTTTTGGCCAAGTGCATCATTGTGGACGTTCTGCCTCTTTTCCTATGCTTTCAATGCAATTCCAGTCTAGCTCCTGAAATCGGTTTCCTGCAATTCTGCCCCACTTTCAAGTCCTCTTGGCAGCCTTACTTCAGCCTATTTTTGGACGATAGCTGTCATTTATAACTCTGCAGGTTTGTGAATTACAGTGCCCCTGAGCTCCTTTCTTCAACTTGCTTTCTTGTGACCTGGCCGCAACACCACAGGATGGCTTCAGGCCCTAATCTGGTTCCGGCAGGGCACGCTGAGCCTTTGGTTAATTCCTCTTCATGGTGGAAAATGAGAGTTAAATTTGCCCGTCCAGACACCTCCAGCTAGCCTCTCATTGGTTCTCGCTATTCCTGTTCATCTTCCACAGAAATTGCAAACTGGGCCAAACAGGAGGTTAAAGGGACTGACTCTCCAAGTCGGGAGAGTGTTAGTAAAGTGTCTGGAATGTTGCACCCGAGTACCAGGGTACGAAAACTGAGACATATTTGAACACGGCTCCCGTTCACACGGATGATCATACTCTAGGTTCCACATGCATGTTTTAGCTGAAGGAAGAATACCTTAAACCTGGGTAGTTGAAACCCGTGGAATGGGTACCATGCAATAAGACTTCAAAGGGTCTTCATTTGCTCACCGAACCTCTCCAATCCTATCACTGCTGCGTTTATGCCCCTGTACACATGCTTGATTCTCTTTCGGAGACATAGCAATCCATAGGTTTTAAGATACTTACTAGTCAGGTACATTCTTAGACGTTTAATATGGGGTGTTGAGTCCATTTCATTGAGCAAGGAGTAGCTCTTTTCTATTCCATATTTGGCTTAAGGAACTTTATCTGTGCTCATTTCAATCTCTGGTTTTATGCAGCACCCCAACTCACCTTTACCCTTAAGCAAGAATAAGTTGGTTTTCTAAATTTGAGACCCTGTTCTGTTCTGTAATTCAGTTCCTGTGTAGCCAAGTTTACATTCCGTGTATTACTGATATCTTATGATGTTTCTTTTTCTGTGTGACTTATTTCAGTTAGAATCATCATACCTGAATCCACTCATTGTGCTGCTAAGGGCCTGATGACACAGATTTCATTGCTGAGTGATATTGCTTTGTAAGTAAATACCACAAGTTCTTTATCCATTTTTCACTTTCTGCGATGTTGAACTTGTACTGTAAACGAGGTTCTTGTAAACAGAGCCTTTCCAAACTTTGGGGTGGCTGTGTCTTTTTGATTTTAATTTCCCTAAGCTATAGGACCATAAGTGGAATTGCCCTAGGCTCTGTTGCTTTGTTTTTTTAGATGTTTCAGGAAACACCATACACTTCTCCAGAGTGTCTGTTGGCAATTTACATCCCGCCCATCAGCATAACAAGGCTCCCAGTTCTCCATGGCCTGTCCTGCCTTTCTGGATTTTACACTTTTTTCAGATGGCCCTTTTGACCGGGGGGAAGTGAGACTTCATTGTAGTGCAGATTTCCTTTGCAAGCTTGCTTGGTTGGCCAAAAAGGGCGTATGCGTTTTTTCCTGAATATATTCAGGAAAAAACGCATACGCCCTTTTTGGCCAAGTGCATCATTGTGGACGTTCTGCCTCTTTTCCTATGCTTTCAATGCAATTCCAGTCTACCTCCTGAAATCGGTTTCCTGCAATTCTGCCCCGCTTTCAAGTCCTCTTGGCAGCCTTACTTCAGTCTATTTTTGGATGATAGCTGTCATTTATAACTCTGCAGGTTTGTGAATTACAGTGCCCCTGAGCTCCTTTCTTCAACTTGCTTTCTTGTGACCTGTCCGCAACACCACAGGATGGCTTCAGGCCCTAATCTGGTTCCGGCAGGGCACGCTGAGCCTTTGGTTAATTCCTCTTCATGGTGGAAAATGAGAGTTAAATTTGCCCCTCCAGACACCTCCAGCTAGCCTCTCATTGGTTCTCGCTATTCCTGTTCATCTTCCGCAGAAATTGCAAACTGGGCCAAAAAGGAGGTTAAAGGGACTGACTCTCCAAGTCGGGAGAGTGTTAGTAAAGTGTCTGGAATGTTGCACCCGAGTACCAGGGTACGAAAACTGAGACATATTTGAACACGGCTCCCGTTCACACGGATGATCATACTCTAGGTTCCACATGCATGTTTTAGCTGAAGGAAGAATACCTTAAACCTGGGTAGTTGAAACCCGTGGAATGGGTACCATGCAATAAGACTTCAAAGGGTCTTCATTTGCTCACCGAACCTCTCCAATCCTATCACTGCTGCGTTTATGCCCCTGTACACATGCTTGATTCTCTTTCGGAGACATAGCAATCCATAGGTTTTAAGATACTTACTAGTCAGGTACATTCTTAGACGTTTAATATGGGGTGTTGAGTCCATTTCATTGAGCAAGGAGTAGCTCTTTTCTATTCCATATTTGGCTTAAGGAACTTTATCTGTGCTCATTTCAATCTCTGGTTTTATGCAGCACCCCAACTCACCTTTACCCTTAAGCAAGAATAAGTTGGTTTTCTAAATTTGAGACCCTGTTCTGTTCTGTAATTCAGTTCCTGTGTAGCCAAGTTTACATTCCGTGTATTACTGATATCTTATGATGTTTCTTTTTCTGTGTGACTTATTTCAGTTAGAATCATCATACCTGAATCCACTCATTGTGCTGCTAAGGGCCTGATGACACAGATTTCATTGCTGAGTGATATTGCTTTGTAAGTAAATACCACAAGTTCTTTATCCATTTTTCACTTTCTGCGATGTTGAACTTGTACTGTAAACGAGGTTCTTGTAAACAGAGCCTTTCCAAACTTTGGGGTGGCTGTGTCTTTTTGATTTTAATTTCCCTAAGCTATAGGACCATAAGTGGAATTGCCCTAGGCTCTGTTGCTTTGTTTTTTTAGATGTTTCAGGAAACACCATACACTTCTCCCGAGTGGTTGTTGGCAATTTACATCCCGCCCATCAGCATAACAAGGCTCCCAGTTCTCCATGGCCTGTCCTGCCTTTCTGGATTTTACACTTTTTTCAGATGGCCCTTTTGACCGGGGGGAAGTGAGACTTCATTGTAGTGCAGATTTCCTTTGCAAGCTTGCTTGGTTGGCCAAAAAGGGCGTATGCGTTTTTTCCTGAATATATTCAGGAAAAAACGCATACGCCCTTTTTGGCCAAGTGCATCATTGTGGACGTTCTGCCTCTTTTCCTATGCTTTCAATGCAATTCCAGTCTACCTCCTGAAATCGGTTTCCTGCAATTCTGCCCCGCTTTCAAGTGCTCTTGGCAGCCTTACTTCAGTCTATTTTTGGACGATAGCTGTCATTTATAACTCTGCAGGTTTGTGAATTACAGTGCCCCTGAGCTCCTTTCTTCAACTTGCTTTCTTGTGACCTGGCCGCAACACCACAGGATGGCTTCAGGCCCTAATCTGGTTCCGGCAGGGCACGCTGAGCCTTTGGTTAATTCCTCTTCATGGTGGAAAATGAGAGTTAAATTTGCCCCTCCAGACACCTCCAGCTAGCCTCTCATTGGTTCTCGCTATTCCTGTTCATCTTCCGCAGAAATTGCAAACTGGGCCAAAAAGGAGGTTAAAGGGACTGACTCTCCAAGTCGGGAGAGTGTTAGTAAAGTGTCTGGAATGTTGCACCCGAGTACCAGGGTACGAAAACTGAGACATATTTGAACACGGCTCCCGTTCACACGGATGATCATACTCTAGGTTCCACATGCATGTTTTAGCTGAAGGAAGAATACCTTAAACCTGGGTAGTTGAAACCCGTGGAATGGGTACCATGCAATAAGACTTCAAAGGGTCTTCATTTGCTCACCGAACCTCTCCAATCCTATCACTGCTGCGTTTATGCCCCTGTACACATGCTTGATTCTCTTTCGGAGACATAGCAATCCATAGGTTTTAAGATACTTACTAGTCAGGTACATTCTTAGACGTTTAATATGGGGTGTTGAGTCCATTTCATTGAGCAAGGAGTAGCTCTTTTCTATTCCATATTTGGCTTAAGGAACTTTATCTGTGCTCATTTCAATCTCTGGTTTTATGCAGCACCCCAACTCACCTTTACCCTTAAGCAAGAATAAGTTGGTTTTCTAAATTTGAGACCCTGTTCTGTTCTGTAATTCAGTTCCTGTGTAGCCAAGTTTACATTCCGTGTATTACTGATATCTTATGATGTTTCTTTTTCTGTGTGACTTATTTCAGTTAGAATCATCATACCTGAATCCACTCATTGTGCTGCTAAGGGCCTGATGACACAGATTTCATTGCTGAGTGATATTGCTTTGTAAGTAAATACCACAAGTTCTTTATCCATTTTTCACTTTCTGCGATGTTGAACTTGTACTGTAAACGAGGTTCTTGTAAACAGAGCCTTTCCAAACTTTGGGGTGGCTGTGTCTTTTTGATTTTAATTTCCCTAAGCTATAGGACCATAAGTGGAATTGCCCTAGGCTCTGTTGCTTTGTTTTTTTAGATGTTTCAGGAAACACCATACACTTCTCCCGAGTGTCTGTTGGCAATTTACATCCCGCCCATCAGCATAACAAGGCTCCCAGTTCTCCATGGCCTGTCCTGCCTTTCTGGATTTTACACTTTTTTCAGATGGCCCTTTTGACCGGGGGGAAGTGAGACTTCATTGTAGTGCAGATTTCCTTTGCAAGCTTGCTTGGTTGGCCAAAAAGGGCGTATGCGTTTTTTCCTGAATATATTCAGGAAAAAACGCATACGCCCTTTTTGGCCAAGTGCATCATTGTGGACGTTCTGCCTCTTTTCCTATGCTTTCAATGCAATTCCAGTCTACCTCCTGAAATCGGTTTCCTGCAATTCTGCCCCGCTTTCAAGTCCTCTTGGCAGCCTTACTTCAGTCTATTTTTGGACGATAGCTGTCATTTATAACTCTGCAGGTTTGTGAATTACAGTGCCCCTGAGCTCCTTTCTTCAACTCGCTTTCTTTTGAGCTGGCCGCAACACCGCAGGATGGCTTCAGGCCCTAATCTGGTTCCGGCACGGCACGCTGAGCCTTTGGTTATTTCCTTTTCCTGGTGGGAAATGAGAGTTATATTTGCCCGTCCAGACACCTCCAGCTAGTCTCTCATTGGTTCTCGCTATTCCTGTTCATCTTCCGCAGAAATTGCAAACTGGGCCAAACAGGAGGTTAAAAGCGCTGACTCTCCAAGTCGGGAGAGTGTTAGTAAAGCATCTGGAATGTTGCACCCGAGTACCAGGTACGAAAACTGAGACATATTTGAACACGTCTCCCGATCACATGGTGGATCATACTCTAGGTTCCACATGCATGTTTTAGCTGAAGGAAGAATACCTTAAACCTGGAGAGTTAAGACCCGTGTAATCGTTACCATGCAATATGACTTCAAAGGGTCTTCATTTGCTCACCGAACCTCTCCAATCCTATCACTGCTGCGTTTATGCCCCTGTACACATGCTTGATTCTCTTTCAGAGACATAGCAATCCATAGGTTTTAAGATACTTACTAGTCAGGTACATTCTTAGGCGTTTAATATGCGGTGTTGAGTCCATTTCGTTGAGCAAGGAGTAGCTCTTGTCTATTCCATATTTGACTTAAGGAACTTTATCTGTGCTCATTTCAATCTCTGGTTTTATGCAGCACCCCAACTCACCTTTCCCCTTAAGCAAGCATAAGTTGGTTTTCTAAATTTGAGACCCTGTTCTGTTCTGTAATTCAGTTCCTGTGTAGCCAAGTTTACATTCCGTGTATTACTGATATCTTATGATGTTTCTTTTTCTGTGTGACTTATTTCAGTTAGAATCATCATACCTGAATCCACTCATTGTGCTGCTAAGGGCCTGATGACACAGATTTCATTGCTGAGTGATATTGCTTTGTAAGTAAATACCACAACTTCTTTATCCATTTTTCACTTTCTGCGATGTTGAACTTGTACTGTAAACGAGGTTCTTGTAAACAGAGCCATTCCAAACTTTGGGGTGGCTGTGTCTTTTTGATTTTAATTTCCCTAAGCTATAGGACCATAAGTGGAAGTGGCCTAGGTTCTGTTGCTTTGTTTTTTAGATGTTTCAGGAAACACCATACACTTCTCCCGAGTGGTTGTTGGCAATTTACATCCCGCCCATCAGCATAACAAGGCTCCCAGTTCTCCATGGCCTGTCCTGCCTTTCTGGATTTTACACTTTTTTCAGATGGCCCTTTTGACCGGGGGGAAGTGAGACTTCATTGTAGTGCAGATTTCCTTTGCAAGCTTGCTTGGTTGGCCAAAAAGGGCGTATGCGTTTTTTCCTGAATATATTCAGGAAAAAACGCATACGCCCTTTTTGGCCAAGTGCATCATTGTGGACGTTCTGCCTCTTTTCCTATGCTTTCAATGCAATTCCAGTCTACCTCCTGAAATCGGTTTCCTGCAATTCTGCCCCGCTTTCAAGTCCTCTTGGCAGCCTTACTTCAGTCTATTTTTGGACGATAGCTGTCATTTATAACTCTGCAGGTTTGTGAATTACAGTGCCCCTGAGCTCCTTTCTTCAACTCGCTTTCTTTTGAGCTGGCCGCAACACCGCAGGATGGCTTCAGGCCCTAATCTGGTTCCGGCACGGCACACTGAGCCTTTGGTTAATTCCTCTTCCTGGTGGGAAATGAGAGTTAAATTTGCCCGTCCAGACACCTCCAGCTAGCCTCTCATTGTTTCTCGCTATTCCTGTTCATCTTCCGCAGAAATTGCAAACTGTGCGAAACAGGAGGTTAAAGGCGCTGACTCTCCACGTGGGGAGAGTGTTAGTAAAGCGTCTGGAATGTTGCACCCGAGTACCAGGGGAGGAAACCTGAGACATATTTGAACACGTCTCCCGTTCACATTGTTGATCATAATTGGGTTCCACATGCATGTTTTAGCTGAAGGAAGAATACCTTAAACCTGGAGAGTTGAGACCCGTGTAATGGGTACCATGCAATATGACTTCAAAGGGTCTTCATTTGCTCACCGAACCTCTCCAATCCTATCACTGCTGCGTTTATGCCCCTGTAGACATGCTTGATTCTCTTTCAGAGACATGGCATTCCATAGGTTTTACGATACTTACTAGTCAGGTACATTCTTAGGCGTTTAATATGCGGTGTTGAGTCCATTTCGTTGAGCAAGGAGTAGCTCTTGTCTATTCCATATTTGACTTAAGGAACTTTATCTGTGTTCATTTCAGTCTCTGGTTTTATGCAGCACCCCAAGGCACCTTTACCCTTAAGCAAGAATAAGTTGTTTTTCTAAATTTGAGACCCTGTTCTGTTCTGTAATTCAGTTCCTGTGTAGCCAAGTTTACATTCCGTGTATTAGTGATATCTTATGATGTTTCTTTTTCTGTGTGACTTATTTCAGTTAGAATCATCATACCTGAATCCACTCATTGTGATGCTAAGGGCCTGATGACATAGATTTCATTGCTGAGTGATATTGCTTTGTAAGTAAATACCACAACTTCTTTATCCATTTTTCACTTTCTGCGATGTTGAACTTGTACTGTAAACGAGGTTTTTGTAAACAGAGGCTTCCCAAATTTTGGGGTGGCTGTGTCTTTTTGATTTTAATTTCCCTAAGCTATAGGACCATAAGTGGAAGTGCCCTAGGCTCTGTTGCTTTGTTTTTTAGATGTTTCAGGAAACACCATATACTTCTCCCGAGTGGTTGTTGGCAATTTACATCCCGCCCATCAGCATAACAAGGCTCCCAGTTCTCCATGGCCTGTCCTGCCTTTCTGGATTTTACACTTTTTTTAGATGGCCCTTTTGACCGGGGGGAAGTGAGACTTCATTGTAGTGCAGATTTCCTTTGCAAGCTTGCTTGGTTGGCCAAAAAGGGCGTATGCGTTTTTTCCTGAATATATTCAGGAAAAAACGCATACGCCCTTTTTGGCCAAGTGCATCATTGTGGACGTTCTGCCTCTTTTCCTATGCTTTCAATGCAATTCCAGTCTACCTCCTGAAATCGGTTTCCTGCAATTCTGCCCCGCTTTCAAGTCCTCTTGGCAGCCTTACTTCAGTGTATTTTTGGACGATAGCTGTCATTTATAACTCTGCAGGTTTGTGAATTACAGTGCCCCTGAGCTCCTTTCTTCAACTCGCTTTCTTGTGAGCTGGCCGCAACACCGCAGGATGGCTTCAGGCCCTAATCTGGTTCCGGCACGGCACGCTGAGCCTTTGGTTAATTCCTCTTCCTGGTGGGAAATGAGAGTTAAATTTGCCCGTCCAGACACCTCCAGCTAGTCTCTCATTGGTTCTCGCTATTCCTGTTCATCTTCCGCAGAAATTGCAAACTGGTCCAAACAGGAGGTTAAAGGCACTGACTCTCCAAGTCGGGAGAGTGTTAGTAAAGCGTCTGGAATGTTGCACCCGAGTACCAGGGTACGAAAACTGAGACATATTTGAACACGTCTCCCGATCACATGGTTCATCATACTCTGGGTTCCACATGCATGTTTTAGCTGAAGGAAGAATACCTAAAACCTGGGTAGTTGAAACCCGTGGAATGGGTACCATGCAATATGACTTCAAAGGGTCTTCATTTGCTCACCGAACCTCTCCAATCCTATCACTGCTGCGTTTATGCCCCTGTACACATGCTTGATTCTCTTTCGGAGACATAGCAATCCATAGGTTTTAACATACTTACTAGTCAGGTACATTCTTAGGCGTTTAATATGCGGTGTTGAGTCCATTTCGTTGAGCAAGGAGTAGCTCTTGTCTATTCCATATTTGGCTTAAGGAACTTTATCTGTGCTCATTTCAATCTCTGGTTTTATGCAGCACCCCAACTCACCTTTACCCTTAAGCAAGCATAAGTTGGTTTTCTAAATTTGAGACCCTGTTCTGTTCTGTAATTCAGTTCCTGTGTAGCCAAGTTTACATTCCATGTATTACTGATATCTTATGATGTTTCTTTTTCTGTGTGACTTATTTCAGTTAGAATCATCATACCTGAATCCACTCATTGTGCTGCTAAGGGCCTGATGACACAGATTTCATTGCTGAGTGATATTGCTTTGTAAGTAAATACCACAACTTCTTTATCCATTTTTCACTTTCTGCGATGTTGAACTTGTATTGTAAACGAGGTTCCTGTAAACAGAGCCGTTCCAAACTTTGGGGTGGCTGTGTCTTTTTGATTTTAATTTCCCTAAGCTATAGGACCATAAGTGGAAGTGCCCTAGGCTCTGTTGCTTTGTTTTTTCGATGTTTCAGGAAACACCATACACTTCTCCCAAGTGTCTGTTGGCAATTTACATCCCGCCCATCAGCATAACAAGGCTCCCAGTTCTCCATGGCCTGTCCTGCCTTTATGGATTTTGCACTTTTTTCAGATGGCCCTTTTGACCAGGGGGCAGTGAGACTTCATTGTACTGCAGATTTCCTTTGCAAGTTTGCTTGGTTGGCCAAAAAGGGCATATGCGTTTTTTCCTGAATATATTCAGGAAAAAACGCATACGCCCTTTTTGGCCAAGTGCATCATTGCGGACGTTCTGCCTCTTTTCCTATGCTTTCAATGCAATTCCAGTCTACCTCCTGAAATCGGTTTCCTGCAATTCTGCCTTGCTTTCAATGCCTCTTCATAGCCTTACCTCAATATATTTTTTAAAAATAGTTGGCCTTTATAACTCTGCAGGTTTTTGAATTGCAGTGGCCCTTAGCTCCATTTTTTAGCTCTTATTTTCGTGGTCTTGCCCCGTAACCACAGGATTCCTTGAAGCCCTATTTTTCTTCTGGGGCACCTTGCTGTGCCTTTGGTTAATTCTTCTTACTGATGTGATATTAGAGTGACATGTGCCCATTGATACCGCTACAGCTAGTTTCTCACTGGTTCCCCCTATTCCCATTCATCCTCTGCACTAACTGCAGACTGTGCGATACCAGAACTTAAAGGCATTGACTCCATGTGGGGATGTTGTTAGTAAAGCGGCTGGAATGTCGATCCGGAGCCCCAGGAGAGGAAAAATGAGGTGCGTTTTAGAAACCTTTCCCGATCATATGGTATACCAGTCGCTGGGTTTCCCAAGCATGGTTTAGCTGTAGGAAGATTCCCTTCAACCTGGAGTGTTGGGACCCTTGGAATGAGTAGCATGAAGTATTGCATTAAACTTTCGGCAGTTGCTCACCAAAGCTCACCAATCCTGTCAGCCCCAAGTGTCCAGCCTTATGTCTTATCCAGCTGTGGGTTTATATGTGGTCAATCCAGGTTGCATCACAGCCCCTGAGCGAATTTTGTAAGAATTTTTCTCTCTTTCATTGTTTCAGCGTTTTGTTTTTAAAATTTATTTCTATAATGGGGTTTAGCTCCTTTTCACTGCTGTGTTTGTGCCGCTCTGCACACACTTGATTCCCTTATGGAGATATATCAATACATGGGTTTTAAGATTCTTATTCCTCAGATATATTTCTCTGCGGTGTATAGGGTGTGTTGAGGCCTGTTCATTGAGCAAGGTGTAGATCTTGTCTAATACCTATTTGGTTTATTGAACGGTATCTGTGCTAATTTCAAACTCTGGTTTTATGCATCACCCCACCTCTCCTTTCCCCTTAAGCTGACATAAGTGTGTTTTCTAAATGTGAGACACTGTTCTGTTCTGTAATTCATTTCTTGTGCAGCCATATTTACCCTCCCTCTATAAGTGATATCTTATGATATGTTTCTTTTTCTGTTTGACTTATTTCAAGTAGTATTATCGGACCTAAATCCACTCTTTATCCTTCTACTAGCCTTATTACATTGATTTCATGGTGAAGAGATATTCCATTGTACATAAGTACCACATCTTCTTTATCCATTGTTCTCTTTCCTGGGATATTTAAGGTGTACTGAAGTTGAGGTTCTTGTAAACAGAGTAGCCCTAAACTGTGGTGTGCTTGTGTCTTGTTGATTTTTAGACTTCCCTAGATATACTCCCATGATTGGAAGTGTCCTATGCTCTGTAGCTCTGTTTTTTAGATGATTTAGGAACCACCATACACTTCTCCAGAGTGGCTCTCGGCAGTTCACACACTGCCCATCAGCGTATAAAGGCTCCCTGTTCTCCATGGCCTGTCCTGCATTTCTGGTTTTTACAATTTTTTAGGATGGCCCTTTTGACTGGTGGGAAGTGAGACTTCTTTGTTGTGCACATTTGCATTGCTTGCTTGCTTCGTTGCCCATAAAGTGCGTATGCGTTTTTTCCTGGATATAATCAGGAAAAAACGCATACGCCCTTTTGGGCCAACTGCATCATTGTCGAAATTCTGCCGCTTTTCATGTGCGTTAAAGACGAGTCCAATCTATCTCTTGAAATCTGTTTCTTGCAATTCTGTCTTGCATTCAGATCCTCTTCTTTGCCTTACCTCAACATATTTTTGGACGTTAGTTTTCATTTATAACTCTGCAGGTTTGTGAATTGCAGTGACCCTGAGCTCCATTTTTTAAGTTGCTCTTTTGTGAGCTGGCCTCAAACCCGCAGGATTGCTTCAGGCCCTATTTTGGCTCCGGCGAGGCAGGCTGAGCCTTTCTTTAATTCTTATTCTTAATGGGAAATTAGAGTGATATGTGCCCGTCCAAACCCCTACAACTCTTCTCTCATTGGTTCCCCCTCTTCCCGTTCATCCTCCTCACAATTTGCAAAATGTGTGAAACAGAAGTTTAAATGTGCTGATTCTCCAAGTGGGGAGATTCTAAGTAGCGTGGCTGGAATGGTGAACAGGAGCACCAGGAGAGGATAAATGAGGTGCATTTTAGACACATCTCCCGATCACATGGTGTACAGCCCTCTGGGCTTTCCATGCATGTTTTAGCTGTAGGAAGATCCCTTGAACCTGCAGATTTGGGACCCATTGAATGGGTACCAGGTAGTATTACTTTAAAGGGTGTGCATTTCCTCACCCAACCTCACATTTCTCTTAGCGCAAACAGTTTCCAGCCTTATGTCTCATCCTGCTGTGGGTCTAGATGTGTTCAATCCATGTTGCATCACCGTCCCTGAGGAAAAGTTGTAAGAGGTTTTCTCTGTCTCTCTGTCGTTTATTTTTTTCAATTTATTACTATATTGGTTACAGCTGATTTTCAAAGCTCTGTTTCTTGCTGCTGTACATCCACTTGATTCACGTACAGAGAGACATCAATAAATTCTTTTTCAGATTCTTACCAGTCATATATATTCTTTTCCGGTGACTTGAGTGTGCTGAGTGCAGTTCTTTTAGCTACCGTGTAGGCCTTGTTGATTATCAGTTTGGTATTTGGAATGGTATCTTTGCTAATTTCAACCTCCTGAATGATGCCTCACCCCTCCCCACCTTTCCCGTTTAGCAGCCTTATGCGTGTTTTCTACATATTTGACTATGTTTTTGTTTTGTAATTTATTTCATGTGTAGCCATTTTGGATTCCACCTTTAAGTGATATCTTATGATATGTGTCTTTTTCTTTTTGAATTCTGTCACTTAGAATGATCATACGTAACTCCTCCGGAGTTGTTACAACTGGCCATATTTCATTGATTTCCAGGCTGAATAATATTCCACTCTACCTAAGTACCACATCTCTATCCATTTTTTCCCTCCAGAGACATTTAAGTTATATCCTAGTCGAGGATCTTTTAAACAGAGAGGGGGTAAACATTGGGGTGCCTGTGTCCTCTCGATTTTTGTTTTTCCCAAGATATACGCCCATGAGTGCAAGTGCCCTATGCTCTGTAGCTCATTTTGTAGATGCTTTAGTAAACACAATACACTTCTCCAGAATGGCCGTTGGCAATATACATTTCCACTATAAGTCTCACAGGGCTCCCTCTTCTCGTTGCCCTGTCCTGCATTTCTGTTGTTTACGCTTTATGAGGATGGCTCTTCTGACTGATGCGAAGTGATATCTTTTGTGGTATTGACTTCCAGTGCCCACCTGTTTGGTTGGCTAAAAAAGTGTATGCCCTTTTCTTGAATATATACAGAAAAGAACGCATACACCCTTTTTGGCCAACTGCAATGTTGGCAATGTTCAGCTCCTTTTCTTGTGCTTAATGGCGAGTCCTTTCTACCTCCTCAAATCCCTTTCCTGCCATTCTCCCTTGCTTACAAGTCCTTTTCTCTGACTTTCCTCAAGACATTTTTCAGTGATGGATATTTTCAACTCTGCAGTTTTGTGAATTTTACTGCCCCTGAGTTCCATTGTTCAACTCGTGTTTATGGGAACTGGCCACAAAGCAGCGGGATTTCCTCAAGCCCTATACTGTTTCCATGGGCAACCCTAGCCTTTGGTCAATTCGTCTTCCTGATTGGAAATTAGAGTGACATGTGCCTGTCTGAACACCTAGGACTTGTCTCTCATTGTTCCTCATCCTTCCGCTTCATCCTCTGGACAAATTCCAAACTGTACGCAACAGGATGTTGACAGTGCTGACATCTCCAAGTGGGGAGACTGTTAGTAAAGATGCTGGAGGGGTGAACCCGAGCACCAGGAGATGAGGAGATGAGATGCCTTTTCCAAACTCTTCCCGATCAGACGGTATACCATCCTCTGGGTGTGACAGACATGTTTTAGCAGTAGGAAGAGTCCCATTCATGTAAGGAGAACACCAGGGCTTTTTCAAAATCAGTGTCTCCCCGAAACCCAAACTGGGGAATTTTTTAAGCTACGGCTACACATATGTTCATTAAGGGCCTTGGGAAGTAGGCAGAGTCCAAACTTTAGATGATTGAAGTCTTCAGGGTCAGAAGCACTCACCACCAGCTTCCCTTAGGCTACACTTTAACTGTCATTGATAGATGATGTCAATAAAAATATCTATTCTTTTTCAGATTATTTCCCCTTATAGGTTATTGCAAAATGTTGAGTGTAGTTCCCTGTGCTATACAGTAGTTCCTTGTTGATGATCTATTTTATACATAGCAGTGTGTATGTGTTAATTCCAAACTGTTAATTTATCCCTCCTCCCACCTTTCCCCTTTGGTAATAATAAATTATAAGATTTTATACTTCTCAGAAATGGGGGAGCTGAAAGAGAGGTATCATTTTCAATGGAAAAGCATTTAAAACAAGATTGAAGGTTTAACCAAGATTATTAGATGTACATCCTTGGAAAGAAATCACTTCGTTTCTCCAATATTGACCTGACAAATAAGACAAACCTTTTCACTGAACTTGCTTATAAAAAGTGATGGAAATATCAAATGGAAGTGTTAAAAACATCTTATTTTACCCGAGCCTTATACACTGTTCTATGTTAACTACAATTTGGCTCACACATCTGTTCATTGAGGTTACAATAGTCTCAATTTCTGTTACTGATCCTCCAGAGTGGACCCCAACAAGTGTCCCCCTGCCCAGTGTCATTGGGGCCAACAGATCGAGACTGAGTTTGGTTCACAAGCAAAGGAAACTTTATATTTTGATCAGAGAATGGAGAGGTGAGAGCATGCACTACCCCGTGGGCTGTGGGCTGGGCTGCTGTGTAGAGATCCTGTCAGAGTCAGTGGGAGGGAGGGAGGCGGCGGAGCTCTCGAGGGCCGGGTTGGCTGTAGCTCAGGCTCTATATTGTGGAGTCTGCACTGGGCCCCAGGAGCTGAGGTGTCGACCCAGCCATTCTGCACTAGGAAATCTGGTCTGAAGTGCCGGGTGTGGAACCTCTGCATGCGGGACCCTAGGAGCACGTGAAATTAGACAAAGCACAAAGGATAAAAAAGGTTAGACTTGACTTTATTGCCCAGATTCTATTTTTATCTCCCAGGGATTTTTAATGGGCTTTGCTGGGGACAAACCCCTCCTCTGCCTTTTGTCCCGTTCCTCATTCTTGGAGTGCTGAGGGTGCAGACCCTTCTTCTGTAACTGCTGAGTGCTGAGTTGGGAGCCCTCATACCCTGGGGCGAGGGTCAGAGCTTCTCCCCAGCAGCCTCCCGGTGACGTTGATTGTCCCCAGGACCCCTGCCTCCCTGCTCGTCCACCTGAGCACCAGCATTGGAAGTGTTATAGATTCTAATGACCTTTAAGGGTCCAGGAAAGAGATGTGCAGAGACGCTGTGGGGGCCGGTTTCACCCCGCCTCACATTTGTTCGGCCACCTTAGGCTGACCGTCTCTGCCAGCCTAGATGCTCTGACCAGTAGTCTGAGCTTTCTTCAATTAGGCCCCTGAATTAACGTACAAACAGCACCAGGTGTCAGAGCCCTGCCCGCTCAACTCCCAGACAGTCCAGGGTCAGTGGTGACCAAGGACCATGATGGCTACTGAGTCAACAGCCTTTTGAAGTAAACAGGAGTCCAGCCGGTCTTATTGGCCACCATCATCATGGTGTCTGTAGGCTTTTCTATGGTGACAGTGTGGTATACTGTTCCCCCGCCAAGATTATTAGCTCCCCTCTGGGTGCAGTAAGTCCTGCAAGCAGTAGTCTACTCTTTTGGGACACACTCTTGTTGTTTTATGAGAGAAACTCCAGGTCAAGTGATGTTCACACGAGTCGTCATGGTGCCCTGTTGCCCCCGGTTATCTCTCTGGATGTTGGAGTTGGAGGGCCTCCTCACTCGAGGTCGGTGTGCCCACGGAGCGAACCCTGCAACTTCAGGGCATGGTTGGTGGTTAGGATCACCACGTGGGGTCCTTTTCCCTTAGGAGGGAGGTGGCCTTTTGGGCTGCTGATTTCCAGGTTTTTAGATACCGCCAGTATCTTGGCCAGATGTGGCAGTGGGCCAAGCCCCTTAGTGACCGTAGTTTATCCTACCTGGATGGCATTCTTGCATTGTTCCATTTCAAGTGGTCCCAGTTTTTGCACTAATTCTCCAATGGCGATTCACCTTTCACCGGGAATGTAAAGGTCAAAGGGTTTAGCTAAATTAGGGAGTTCCAGGGCAAGGGTCTGAATTGACTGCTCTTTCCATTCTTGAAAGGCCACTTCTGGATTCTATTCAAAAGGATCATCATCTTTTCCTTTCAGTGTTTCATATAGAGGCCCAGCTAGTAGACTGTAGCTAGGGATCCAGAAGCAGCAAACCCTGGCCTCCCCAGGAACCCCTAAGCTGTCTTCTAGTTTTAGAAAGGGGTAAGGCTGAAAATGGTTTCTTCCCTTTCCTGGGATGGGCTTCTCTGACCTTCTGTGAGAATGAAGCCCAGGCAGGTCACCGCAGTCTCTGATATTTGAGCTTTTTCTTGGACAACTTCTATCCTTTATTGGCTTGGTAGTTCAGAGGCCTCCTTAGTAGGGCTGGTGATCAGAATGTCGTCTGCATATTGAAGGAGGGTTTCCTTTTCCAGAGGTAGAACTTTTAGGTCTTTAGCTAAGCTTTCCCCAAAGATGGTGTGGGAATTTTTGCACCCTTGGGGCCAGACGGCCCAGAAGTATTGTTTTAGTTGTATGTTGAGTCCTGCCACTCACAAGCCAAAATTTCTTGTGACTCTGGGACTAATGGAATACAAAAGAAGGCATCATTGAAGACTAATACAGAATACCATGTCCTGGTGGTTGGTAGAATGACCAGCAGGGTGTAGGAATTAGGAGCAACTGGAGGTATATCCTCGGTGGCTTCACTGACTGTCCTGACATCCTTTACCAGGTCCCCAGCAGCCCATGGGGCTCTCGTGGTCAGACCAATCCCAGAATATGGAGCTCACCTGGGCAGGTACCCCACCCCCACCCCAGCCCACGGGGCTCTCGTGGTCAGGCCCCTCCCAGGATACAGAGCTACCCTTGCAGGTACCGTGGCAGGGCTGGGCACACAGGAACCGTGCACATAGCCCTCATTGCAGAGCACCCCCAGCTCACCTGTCGCTCAGAGCTGACACAGAGCACCTCAGAGCAGGACTTGAACTAACAAACAGCAGCTGCGACAGGTCTGTGACCCTGGGCATCACTCCGTGAGGCCTCCCTCCACCTGGTCTTCCAGAGACTTCCACTGCACCCGGGGCACCAGGCCTCTGTCTCCAACCACCACCCACCCCTCCTCTCCCTGACTCCTGGGTTCCTCTCATTAGGAGAGGGTTTTCTTGAAGTTGTCTCCCACTCATGGGTCAGATAAAATGATTAGAAAACAAGCCAAAGCTGCAGCCCCTTGTCTATCCTGACTCTCAGGAGCCCACACCTGTTCCTTGGACCTGGCCGGTTCAGCAAGTTCCATTTTCTGCAACTGTGAGCCCCTGAGGGGTGATGATTGGCTGACCTGGGCAGCCTTACCGTGCCGGCCAGCCCTCCCCAGGTGTGCCTGGGTTGAGATCAATATAAATACCACTCCAGGCAGCAAGAGCCCCTGCAGCCGTGCCTGACGCCATTTTCTCTGCCCTGTCAGCAGTCTCGGGGCTGGGCTGGTGGGAGGGAGTGAGAGGCCACGGCTTTGTGGGTGGCCCAGTGTGAGTGGGGCTCTGCTGGACTTTCTGCAGCAGTTGCCAGGCTGCCACCTGCTAAAGAAGAGGATGTGTCACCCATACCTGCTGCTGGAATTTCTCCCTGGGCAGAGGTGAGGAAGGAAAAAAGCAGTGGGGGCAGGGACAGGACGGGTATCTCAGGCAGGGAAATGGAAATCTTCCAGAAGAGCACCCAGGGCCAGGACCATCCTGGCTGGCCTGCAGGCACCAAGTCGGCCGGCATGCTGTCACTCGTGTGGCTCTATGGCCCTTCCTCTAGGCTTTCAAGTCCTTGTATATATTCAGGTGTTTTACCTGGGACGGGTGGGAATAGTTCAGCAGCAACTGGCCTGGGGCTCAGCTCACGTTTACTCACAGATGCCTCGGCACGGTGCCCCAGCTTTGCAATGAGGACGCTTGTTGCGTGGGGGCTGCTGGCTGAATGGGAGACGATTCCCCACCACTGACCAACTTCAGAATTGTTTACAACTGGAGCAAGTGCCCTGATACGGTTTTCCTCTGTGTAACTGGTGGGTTCTGTGTTTTTTTTCTCTTTTTCGTTTTTGGTTCAAGGTAGATTTTATTCCTCTTTTTTGTATTTACAGATATAAGCATGGAAATAATTTATTCATATAAATACATGTATGTGCAGGGAATAATTGTTTTTTCTGTTTTATTTTTTAAATTTTACTTCTTTTTAATTTTGAATTTTATTTTATATTTTTATACAGCAGGTTCTTATTGGTTATCTATTTTATACATATAAATGTATACATGCCAATCCCAGTCTCTCAACTCCTCCCACCACCACCCCCCCAACAGCTTTCCCCCCTTGTTGTCCATACGTTTGTTGTCTACATCTGTTGCTCTATTTATGTCTTGCAAAATGGTTAATCTGTACAGTTTTTCTAGGTTCCACATATATGCATGAATATACAAGATTTGTTTTTCTCTTTCTGACTTACTTCACTCTGTATGACAGTCTCTAGATCCATCGACGTCTCTACAAATGACCCAATTTCATTCCTTTTCATGGCTTAGTAATATTCCATTTTATATATGTACCACAGCTTTATGCATTCGTCTGTCTGTGGGCATTTAGGTTGCTTCCATTACCTCGATATTGTAAATAGTGATGCAATGAACATTGCGGTGAATGACTCTTCTTGATTTATGGTTTTGTCTGGGTATATGTCCAGTACTGGGATTCCTGTATCATATGGTAATTCTATTGTTAGTTTCTTAAGAAATTCCATATTGTTCTCCATAATGACTGTATCAATTTATATTCCCAACAATAGTGGAAGAGGGTTCCTTTTCTCCACACCCTTTCCAGCATTTTTTGTTTGTAGATTTTCAATGATGCCTATTCTACCAGGTGTGAGGTGATACCTCATTGTTGAATCCATTTCCTTGAGCAAGGGGTAGCTCTTGTCTATTACATATTTGGCTTATGGAACGGTATCTGTGCTAATTTCAAACTCTGCTTTTATGCAGCACCCCAACTCACCTTCCCCCTTAAGCAGGCATAAGTTGGTTTTCTAAACTTGAGACCCTGTTCTGTTTTGTAATTCAGTTCATGTGTAGCCAAGTTCACATTCCGTGTATTAGTGATACCTTATGATGTTTCATTTTCTGTGTGACTTATTTCACTTAGAATCATCGTGCCTCAATCCACTCATTATGCTGGTACGGGCCTGGTGACATAGATTTCATTGCTGAGTGGTATTCTGTTGTACAGAACTACCGCAACTTCTTTATCCATTATTTGCTCTCTGGGATATTTAACTTGTGCCGTAGAAGAGATTCCTGTAAAAAGAGCCATCCCAAATTTTGGGGTTGCTGTGTCTTTTTGATATTAATTTCCCTAAGCTATAGGACCATAAGTGGAAGTGCCCTAGGCTCTGTTGCTTTGTTTTTTAGATGTTTCAGGAAACACCATACACTTCTCCCGAGTGTCTGTTGGCAATTTACATCCCGCCCATCAGCATAACAAGGCTCCCAGTTCTCCATGGCCTGTCCTGCCTTTATGGATTTTACACTTTATTCTGATGGCCCTTTTGACCGGGGGGAAGTGAGACTTCATTGTAGTGCAGATTTCCTTTGCAAGCTTGCTTGGTTGGCCAAAAAGGGCGTATGCGTTTTTTCCTGAATATATTCAGGAAAAAACGCATATGCCCTTTTGGCAAAGTGCATCATTGTGGACGTTCTGCCTCTTTTCCTACGCTTTCAATGCAATTCCAGTCTACCTCCTGAAATCGGTATCCTGCAATCCTGCCCCGCTTTCAAGTCCTCTTGGAAGCCTTACTTCAGTATATTTTTGGACGATAGCTGTCATTTATAACTCTGCAGGTTTGTGAATTACAGAGACCCTGAGCTCCTTTCTTCAACTCGCTTTCTTTTGAGCTGGCCGCAACACCGCAGGATGGCTTCAGGCCCTAATCTGGTTCCGGCACGGCACGCTGAGCCTTTGGTTATTTCCTCTTCCTGGTGGGAAATGAGAGTTAAATTTGCCCGTCCAGACACCTCCAGCTAGTCTCTCATTGGTTCTCCCTATTCCTGTTCATCTTCCGCAGAAATTGCAAACTGGGCCAAACAGGAGGTTAAAGGCGCTGACTCTCCAAGTTGGGAGAATGTTAGTAAAGGGTCTGGAATGTTGCACCAGAGTACCAGGGGAGGAAAACTGAGACATATTTGAAAACGTCTCCCGTTCACACGGTTGATCAACTCGGGGTTCCGCATGCATGTTTTAGCTGAAGGAAGAATACCTTAAACCTGGAGAGTTGAGACCCGTGGAATGGGTACCATGCAATATGACTTCAAAGGGTCTTCATTTGCTCACCGAACCTCTCCAATCCTATCACTGCTGCGTTTATGCCCCTGTACACACGCTTGATTCTCTTTCAGAGACATAGCAATCCATAGGTTTTAAGATACTTACTAGTCAGGTACATTCTTAGGCGTTTAATATGTGGTGTTGAGTCCATATCGTTGAGCAAGGAGTAGCTCTTGTCTATTCCATATTTGGCTTAAGGAACTTTATCTGTGCTCATTTCAATCTCTGGTTTTATGCAGCACCCCAACTCACCTTTCCCCTTAAGCAAGCATAAGTTGGTTTTCTAAATTTGAGACCCTGTTCTGTTCTGTAATTCAGTTCCTGTGTAGCCAAGATTCCATTCCGTGTATTACTGATATCTTATGATGTTTCTTTTTCTGTGTGACTTATTTCAGTTAGAATCATCATACCTGAATCCACTCATTGTGCTGCTAAGGGCCTGATGACACAGATTTCATTGCTGAGTGATATTGCTTTGTAAGTAAATACCACAACTTCTTTACCCATTTTTCACTTTCTGCGATGTTGAACTTGTACTATAAACGAGGTTCTTGTAAACAGAGCCGTTCCAAACTTTGGGGTGGCTGTGTCTTTTTGATTTTAATTTCCCTAAGCTATAGGACCATAAGTGGAAGTGCCCTAGGTTCTGTTGCTTTGTTTTTTAGATGTTTCAGGAAACACCATACACTTCTCCCAAGTGGTTGTTGGCAATTTACATCCCGCCCATCAGCATAACAAGGCTCCCAGTTCTCCATGGCCTGTCCTGCCTTTCTGGATTTTACACTTTTTTCAGATGGCCCTTTTGACCGGGGGGAAGTGAGACTTCATTGTAGTGAAGATTTCCTTTGCAAGCTTGCTTGGTTGGCCAAAAAGGGCGTATGCGTTTTTTCCTGAATATATTCAGGAAAAAACGCATACGCCCTTTTTGGCCAAGTGCATCATTGTGGACGTGCTGCCTCTTTTCCTATGCTTTCAATGCAATTCCAGTCTACCTCCTGAATTCGTTTTCCTGCAATTCTGCCCCGCTTTCAAGTCCTCTTGGCAGCCTTACTTCAGTCTATTTTTGGACGATAGCTGTCATTTATAACTCTGCAGGTTTGTGAATTACAGTGCCCCTGAGCTCCTTTCTTCAACTAGCTTTCTTGTGACCTGGCCGCAACACCGCAGGATGGCTTCAGGCCCTAATCTGGTTCCGGCACGGCATGCTGAGCCTTTGGTTAATTCCTCTTCCTGGTGGGAAATGAGAGTTAAATTTGCCCGTTCAGACACCTCCAGCTAGTCTCTCATTGGTTCTCGCTATTCCTGTTCATCTTCCGCAGAAATTGCAAACTGGGCCAAACAGGAGGTTAAAGGGACTGACTCTCCAAGTCGGGAGAGTGTTAGTAAAGCGTCTGGAATGTTGCACCCGAGTACCAGGGTACGAAAACTGAGACATATTTGAACACGTCTCCCGATCACATGGTTGATCATACTCTAGGTTCCACATGCATGTTTTAGCTGAAGGCAGAATACCTTAAACCTGGGTAGTTGAAACCCGTGGAATGGGTACCATGCAATATGACTTCAAAGGGTCTTCATTTGCTCACCGAACCTCTCCAATCCTCTCACTGCTGCGTTTATGCCCCTGTACACATGCTTGGTTCTCTTTCGGAGACATAGCAATCCATAGGTTTTAAGATACTTACTAGTCAGGTACATTCTTAGGCTTTAATATGCAGTGTTGAGTCCATTTCGTTGAGCAAGGAGTAGCTCTTGTCTATTCCATATTTGGCTTAAGGAACTTTATCTGTGCTCATTTCAATCTCTGGTTTTATGCAGCACCCCAACTAACCTTTACCCTTAAGCAAGCATAAGTTGGTTTTCTAAATTTGAGACCCTGTTCTGTTCTGTAATTCAGTTCCTGTGTAGCCAAGTTTCCATTCCGTGTATTACTGATATCTTATGATGTTTCTTTTTCTGTGTGACTTATTTCAGTTAGAATCATCATACCTGAATCCACTCATTGTGCTGCTAAGGGCCTGATGACACAGATTTCATTGCTGAGTGATATTGCTTTGTAAGTAAATACCACAACTTCTTTATCCATTTTTCACTTTCTGCGATGTTGAACTTGTACTGTAAACGAGGTTCTTGTAACCAGAGCTGTTCCAAACTTTGGGGTGGCTGTGTCTTTTTGATTTTAATTTCCCTAAGCTATAGGACCATAAGTGGAAGTGCCCTAGGTTCTGTTGCTTTGTTTTTTAGATGTTTCAGGAAACACCATATACTTCTCTCAAGTGGTTGTTGGCAATTTACATCCCGACCATCAGCATAACAAGGCTCCCAGTTCTCCATGGCCTGTCCTGCCTTTCTGGATTTTACACTTTTTTCAGATGGCCCTTTTGACCGGGGGGAAGTGAGACTTCATTGTAGTGCAGATTTCCTTTGCAAGCTTGCTTGGTTGGCCAAAAAGGGCGTATGCGTTTTTTCCTGAATATATTCAGGAAAAAACGCATACGCCCTTTTTGGCCAAGTGCATCATTGTGGACGTTCTGCCTCTTTTCCTATGCTTTCAATGCAATTCCAGTCTACCTCCTGAAATCGGTTTCCTGCAATTCTGCCCCGCTTTCAAGTCCTCTTGGCAGCCTTACTTCAGTCTATTTTTGGACGATAGCTGTCATTTATAACTCTGCAGGTTTGTGAATTACAGTGCCCCTGAGCTCCTTTCTTCAACTCGCTTTCTTGTGACCTGGCCGCAACACCGCAGGATGGCTTCAGGCCCTAATCTGGTTCCGGCATGGCACGCTGAGCCTTTGGTTAATTCCTCTTCCTGGTGGGAAATGAGAGTTAAATTTGCCCGTCCAGACACCTCCAGCTAGCCTCTCATTGGTTCTCGCTATTTCTGTTCATCTTCCGCAGAAATTGCAAACTGGGCCAAACAGGAGGTTAAAGGGACTGACTCTCCAAGTCGGGAGAGTGTTAGTAAAGCGTCTGGAATGTTGCACCCGAGTACCAGGGTACGAAAACTGAGACATATTTGAACACGTCTCCCGATCACATGGTTGATCATACTTGGGTTCCACATGCATGTTTTAGCTGAAGGAAGAATACCTTAAACCTGGAGAGTTGAGACCCGTGTAAATGGTACCATGCAATATGACTTCAAAGGGTCTTCATTTGCTCACCGAACCTCTCCAATCCTATCACTGCTGCATTTATGCCCCTGTACACATGCTTGATTCTCTTTTGGAGACATAGCAATCCATAGGTTTTACGATACTTACTAGTCAGGTACATTCTTAGGCGTTTAATATGCGGTGTTGAGTCCATTTCTTTGAGCAAGGAGTAGCTCTTGTCTATTCCATATTTGACTTAAGGAACTTTATCTGTGCTCATTTCAATCTCTGGTTTTATGCAGCACCCCAACTCACCTTTACCCTTAAGCAAGCATAAGTTGGTTTTCTAAATTTGAGACCCTGTTCTGCTCTGTAATTCAGTTCCTGTGTAGCCAAGTTTACATTCCGTGTATTACTGATATCTTATGATGTTTCTTTTTCTGTGTGACTTATTTCAGTTAGAATCATCATACCTGAATCCACTCATTGTGATGCTAAGGGCCTGATGACATAGATTTCATTGCTGAGTGATATTGCTTTGTAAGTAAATACCACAACTTCTTTATCCATTTTTCACTTTCTGCAATGTTGAACTTGTACTGTAAACGAGGATCTTGTAAACAGAGGCTTCCCAAACTTTGGGGTGGCTGTGTCTTTTTGATTTTAATTTCCCTAAGCTATATGACCATAAGTGGAAGTGCCCTAGGCTCTGTTGCTTTGTTTTTTAGATGTTTCAGGAAACACCATACACTTCTCCCGAGTGTCTGTTGGCAATTTACATCCCGCCCATCAGCATAACAAGGCTCCCAGTTCTCCATGGCCTGTCCTGCCTTTCTGGATTTTACACTTTTTTCAGATGGCCCTTTTGACCGGGGGGAAGTGAGACTTCATTGTAGTGCAGATTTCCTTTGCAAGGTTGCTTGGTTGGCCAAAAAGGGCGTATGCGTTTTTTCCTGAATATATTCAGGAAAAAACGCATACGCCCTTTTTGGCCAAGTGCATCATTGTGGACGTTCTGCCTCTTTTCCTATGCTTTCAATGCAATTCCAGTCTACCTCCTGAAATCGGTTTCCTGCAATTCTGCCCCGCTTTCAAGTCCTCTTGGCAGCCTTACTTCAGTCTATTTTTGGACGATAGCTGTCATTTATAACTCTGCAGGTTTGTGAATTACAGTGCCCCTGAGCTCCTTTCTTCAACTCGCTTTCTTGTGAGCTGGCCGCAACACCGCAGGATGGCTTCAGGCCCTAATCTGGTTCCGGCACGGCATGCTGAGCCTTTGGTTAATTCCTCTTCCTGGTGGGGAATGAGAGTTAAATTTGCCCGTCCAGACACCTCCAGCTAGTCTCTCATTGGTTCTCGCTATTCCTGTTCATCTTCCGCAGAAATTGCAAACTGGGCCAAACAGGAGGTTAAAGGGACTGACTCTCCAAGTCGGGAGAGTGTTAGTAAAGCGTCTGGAATGTTGCACCCGAGTACCAGGGTACGAAAACTGAGACATATTTGAACACGTCTCCCGATCACATGGTTGATCATACTCTGGGGTCCACATGCATGTTTTAGCTGAAGGAAGAATACCTTAAACCTGGGTAGTTGAAACCCGTGGCATGGGTACCATGCAATATGACTTCAAAGGGTCTTCATTTGCTCACCGAACCTCTCCAATCCTATCACTGCTGCGTTTATGCCCCTGTACACATGCTTGATTCTCTTTCGGAGACATAGCAATCCATAGGTTTTAAGATACTTACAAGTCAGGTACATTCTTAGGCGTTTAATATGCGGTGTTGAGTCCATTTCGCTGAGCAAGGAGTAGCTCTTGTCTATTCCATATTTGGCTTAAGGAACTTTATCTGTGCTCATTTCAATCTCTGGTTTTATGCAGCACCCCAACTCACCTTTACCCTTAAGCAAGCATAAGTTGTTTTTCTAACTTTGAGACCCTGTTCTGTTCTGTAATTCAGTTCCTGTGTAGCCAAGTTTACATTCCGTGTATTACTGATATCTTATGATGTTTCTTTTTCTGTGTGACTTATTTCAGTTAGAATCATCATACCTGAATCCACTCATTGTGCTGCTAAGGGCCTGATGACACAGATTTCATTGCTGAGTGATATTGCTTTGTAAGTAAATACCACAACTTCTTTATCCATTTTTCACTTTCTGCGATGTTGAACTTGTACTGTAAACGAGGTTCTTGTAAACAGAGGCGTCCCAAACTTTCGGGTGGCTGTGTCTTTTTGATTTTAATTTCCCTAAGCTATAGGACCATAAGTGGAAGTGCCCTAGGCTCTGTTGCTTTGTTTTTTAGATGTTTCAGGAAACACCATACACTTCTCCTGAGTGTCTGTTGGCAATTTACATTCTGCCCATCAGCATAACAAGGCTCCCAGTTCTCCATGGCCTGTCCTGCCTTTCTGGATTTTACACTTTTTTCAGATGGCCCTTTTGACCGGGGGGAAGTGAGACTTCATTGTAGTGCAGATTTCCTTTGCAAGCTTGCTTGGTTGGCCAAAAAGGGCGTATGCGTTTTTTACTGAATATATTCAGGAAAAAACGCATACGCCCTTTTTGGCCAAGTGCATCATTGTGGACGTTCTGCCTCTTTTCCTATGCTTTCAGTGCAATTCCAGTCTACCTCCTGAAATTGGTTTCCTGCAATTCTGCCCCGCTTTCAAGTCCTCTTGGCAGCCTTACTTCAGTATATTTTTGGACGATAGCTGTCATTTATAACTCTGCAGGTTTGTGAATTACAGTGCCCCTGAGCTCCTTTCTTCAACTCGCTTTCTTGTGACCTGGCCGCAACACCGCAGGATGGCTTCAGGCCCTAATCTGGTTCCGGCCCGGCATACTGAGCCTTTGGTTAATTCCTCTTCCTGGTGGGAAATGAGAGTTAAATTTGCCCGTCCAGACACCTCCAGCTAGCCTCTCATTGGTTCTCGCTATTCCTGTTCATCTTCCGCAGAAATTGCAAACTGGGCCAAACAGGAGGTTAAAGGGACTGACTCTCCAAGTCGGGAGAGTGTTAGTAAAGCGTCTGGAATGTTGCACCCGAGTACCAGGGTACGAAAACTGAGACATATTTGAACACGTCTCCCGTTCACATGGTTGATCATACTCTGAGTTCCACATGCATGTTTTAGCTGAAGGAAGAATACCTTAAACCTGGAGAGTTGAGACCCGTGTAATGGGTACCATGCAATATGACTTCAAAGGGTCTTCATTTGCTCACCGAACCTCTCCAATCCTATCACTGCTGCGTTTATGCCCCTGTACACACGCTTGATTCTCTTTTGGAGACATAGCAATCCATAGGTTTTAAGATACTTACTAGTCAGGTACATTATTAGGGGTTTAATATGGGGTTTTGAGTCCATTTCGTTGAGCAAGGAGTAGCTCTTTTCTATTCCATATTTGGCTTAAGGAACTTTATCTGTGCTCATTTCAATATCTGGTTTTATGCAGCACCCCAACTCACCTTTCCCCTTAAGCAAGCATAAGTTGGTTTTCTAAATTTGAGACCCTGTTCTGTTTTGGAATGCAGTTCCTGTGTAGCCAAGTTTACATTCCGTGTATTAGTGATATCTTATGATGTTTCTTTTTCTGTGTGACTTATTTCAGTTAGATTCATCGTACCTGAATCCACTCATTATGCTGCTACGTGCCTGATGACATAGATTTCATTGCTGAGTGATACTGCATTGTACGTAAGTACCACAAGTTCTTTATCCATTTTTCAATTTCTGTGATATTGAACTTGTACTGTAAACGAGGTTCTTGTAAACAGAGCCGTTCCAAACTTTGGGGTGGCTGTGTCTTTTTGATTTTAATTTCCCTAAGCTATAGGACCATAAGTGGAAGTGCCCTAGGTTCTGTTGCTTTGTTTTTTAGATGTTTCAGGAAACACCATACACTTCTCCCGAGTGTCTGTTGGCAATTTACATCCAGCCCATCAGCATAACAAGGCTCCCAGTTCTCCATGGCCTGTCCTGCCTTTCTGGATTTTACACTTTTTTCAGATGGCCCTTTTGACCGGGGGGAAGTGAGACTTCATTGTAGTGCAGATTTCCTTTGCAAGCTTGCTTGGTTGGCCAAAAAGGGCGTATGCGTTTTTTCCTGAATATATTCAGGAAAAAACGCATACGCCCTTTTTGGCCAAGTGCATCATTGTGGACGTTCTGCCTCTTTTCCTGTGCTTTCAATGCAATTCCAATCTACCTCCTGAAATCGGTTTCCTGCAATTCTGCCCCGCTTTCAAGTCCTCTTGGCAGCCTTACTTCAGTATATTTTTGGACGATAGCTGTCATTTATAACTCTGCAGGTTTGTGAATTACAGTGCCCCTGAGCTCCTTTCTTCAACTCGCTTTCTTGTGAGCTGGCCGCAACACCGCAGGATGGCTTCAGGCCCTAATCTGGTTCCGGCACGGCACGCTGAGCCTTTGGTTAATTCCTCTTCCTGGTGGGAAATGAGATTTAAATTTGCCCGTCCAGACACCTCCAGCTAGCCTCTCATTGGTTCTCGCTATTCCTGTTCATCTTCCGCAGAAATTGCAAACTGGGCCAAACAGGAGGTTAAAGGGACTGACTCTCCAAGTGGGGAGAGTGTTAGTAAAGCATCTGGAATGTTGCACCCGAGTACCAGGGGAGGAAAACTGAGACATATTTGAACACGTCTCCCGTTCACATGGTTGATCATACTCTGGGTTCCACATGCATGTTTTAGCTGAAGGAAGAATACCTTAAACCTGGAGAGTTGAGACCCGTGTAATGGGTACCATGCAATATGACTTCAAAGGGTATTCATTTGCTCACCGAACCTCTCCAATCCTATCACTGCTGCGTTTATGCCCCTGTACACACGCTTGATTCTCTTTTGGAGACATAGCAATCCATAGGTTTTAAGATACTTACTAGTCAGGTACATTCTTAGGCGTTTAATATGGGGTTTTGCGTCCATTTCGTTGAGCAAGGAGTAGCTCTTGTCTATTCCATATTTGGCTTAAGGAACTTTATCTGTGCTCATTTCAATCTCTGGTTTTATGCAGCACCCCAACTCACCTTTCCCCTTAAGCAAGCATAAGTTGGTTTTCTAAATTTGAGACCCTGTTCTGTTTTGGAATGCAGTTCCTGTGTAGCCAAGTTTACATTCCGTGTATTAGTGATATCTTATGATGTTTCTTTTTCTGTTTGACTTATTTCAGTTAGATTCATCGTACCTGAATCCACTCATTATGCTGCTACGGGCCTGATGACATAGATTTCATTGCTGAGTGATACTGCATTGTACGTAAGTACCACAAGTTCTTTATCCATTTTTCAATTTCTGTGATATTGAACTTGTACGGTAAACGAGGTTCTTGTAAACGGAGGCGTCCCAAACTTTGGGGTGGCTGTGTCTTTTTGATTTTAATTTCCCTAAGCTATAGGACCATAAGTGGAAGTGCCCTAGGCTCTGTTGCTTTGTTTTTTAGATGTTTCAGGAAACACCATACACTTCTCCCGAGTGGTTGTTGGCAATTTACATCCCGCCCTTCAGCATAACAAGGCTCCCAGTTCTCCATGGCCTGTCCTGCCTTTCTGGATTTTACACTTTTTTCAGATGGCCCTTTTGACCGGGGGGAAGTGAGACTTCATTGTAGTGCAGATTTCCTTTGCAAGCTTGCTTGGTTGGCCAAAAAGGGCATATGCGTTTTTTCCTGAATATATTCAGGAAAAAACGCATACGCCCTTTTTGGCCAAGTGCATCATTGTGGACGTTCTGCCTCTTTTCCTATGCTTTCAATGCAATTCCAGTCTACCTCCTGAAATCGGTTTCCTGCAATTCTGCTCCGCTTTCAAGTCGTCTTGGCAGCCTTACTTCAGTCTATTTTTGGACGATAGCTGTCATTTATAACTCTGCAGGTTTGTGAATTACAGTGCCCCTGAGCTCCTTTCTTCAACTCGCTTTCTTGTGACCTGGCCGCAACACCGCAGGATGTCTTCAGGCACTAATCTTGTTCTGGCACGGCACGCTGAGCCTTTCGTTAATTCCTCTTCCTGGTGGGAAATGAGAGTTAAATTTGCCCATCCAGACACCTCCAGCTAGTCTCTCATTGGTTCTCGGTATTCCTGTTCATTTCCACAGAAATTGCAAACTGGGCCAAACAGGAGGTTAAAGGGACTGACTCTCCAAGTGGGGAGAGTGTTAGTAAAGCGTCTGGAATGTTGCACCCGAGTACCAGGGTACGAAAACTGAGACATATTTGAACACGTCTCCCGATCACATGGTTGATCATACTCTAGGTTCCACATGCATGTTTTAGCTGAAGGAAGAATACCTTAAACCTGGGTAGTTGAAACCCGTGGAATGGGTACCATGCAATATGACTTCAAAGGGTCTTCATTTGCTCACCGAACCTTTCCAATCCTATCACTGCTGCGTTTATGCCCCTGTACTCATGCTTGATTCTCTTTCGGAGACATAGCAATCCATAGGTTTTAAGATACTTACTAGTCAGGTACATTCTTAGGCGTTTAATATGCGGTGTTGAGTCCATTTCGTTGAGCAAGGAGTAGCTCTTGTCTATTCCATATTTGGCTTAAGGAACTTTATCTGTGCTCATTTCAATCTCTGGTTTTATGCAGCACCCCAACTCACCTTTCCCCTTAAGCAAGCATAAGTTGGTTTTCTAAATTTGAGACCCTGTTCTGTTCTGTAATTCAGTTCCTGTGTAGCCAAGTTTACATTCCGTGTATTACTGATATCTTATGATGTTTCTTTTTCTGTGTGACTTATTTCAGTTAGAATCATCATACCTGAATCCACTCATTGTGCTGCTAAGGGCCTGATGACATAGATTTCATTGTTGAGTGATATTGCTTTGTAAGTGAATACCACAACTTCTTTATCTATTTTTCACTTTCTGCGATGTTGAACTTGTACTGTAAACGAGGTTCTTGTAAACAGAGGCGTCCCAAACTTTGGGGTGGCTGTGTCTATTTGATTTTCATTTTCCTAAGCTATAGGACCATAAGTGGAAGTGCCCTAGGCTCTGTTGCTTTGTTTTTTCGATGTTTCAGGAAACACCATACACTTCTCCCGAGTGTCTGTTGGCAATTTACATCCCGCCCATCAGCATAACAAGGCTCCCAGTTCTCCATGGCCTGTCCTGCCTTTATGGATTTTACACTTTTTTCAGATGGCCCTTTTGACCAGGGGGCAGTGAGACTTCATTGTACTGCAGATTTCCTTTGCAAGTTTGCTTGGTTGGCCAAAAAGGGCATATGCGTTTTTTCCTGAATATATTCAGGAAAAAACGCATACGCCCTTTTTGGCCAAGTGCATCATTGTGGACGTTCTGCCTCTTTTCCTATGCTTTCAATGCAATTCCAGTCTACCTCCTGAAATCGGTTTCCTGCAATTCTGCCTTGCTTTCAATGCCTCTTCATAGCCTTACCTCAATATATTTTTTAAAAATAGTTGGCCTTTATAACTCTGCAGGTTTTTGAATTGCAGTGGCCCTTAGCTCCATTTTTTAGCTCTTATTTTCGTGGTCTTGCCCCGTAACCACAGGATTCCTTGAAGCCCTATTTTTCTTCTGGGGCACCTTGCTGTGCCTTTGGTTAATTCTTCTTACTGATGTGATATTAGAGTGACATGTGCCCATTGAAACCGCTACAGCTAGTTTCTCACTGGTTCCCCCTATTCCCATTCATCCTCTGCACTAACTGCAGACTGTGCGATACCAGAACTTAAAGGCATTGACTCCATGTGGGGATGTTGTTAGTAAAGCGGCTGGAATGTCGATCCGGAGCCCCAGGAGAGGAAAAATGAGGTGCGTTTTAGAAACCTTTCCCGATCATATGGTATACCAGTCGCTGGGTTTCCCAAGCATGGTTTAGCTGTAGGAAGATTCCCTTCAACCTGGAGTGTTGGGACCCTTGGAATGAGTAGCATGAAGTATTGCATTAAACTTTCGGCAGTTGCTCACCAAAGCTCACCAATCCTGTCAGCCCCAAGTGTCCAGCCTTATGTCTTATCCAGCTGTGGGTTTATATGTGGTCAATCCAGGTTGCATCACAGCCCCTGAGCGAATTTTGTAAGAATTTTTCTCTCTTTCATTGTTTCAGCGTTTTGTTTTTAAAATTTATTTCTATAATGGGGTTTAGCTCCTTTTCACTGCTGTGTTTGTGCCGCTCTGCACACACTTGATTCCCTTATGGAGATATATCAATACATGGGTTTTAAGATTCTTATTCCTCAGATATATTTCTCTGCGGTGTATAGGGTGTGTTGAGGCCTGTTCATTGAGCAAGGTGTAGATCTTGTCTAATACCTATTTGGTTTATTGAACGGTATCTGTGCTAATTTCAAACTCTGGTTTTATGCATCACCCCACCTCTCCTTTCCCCTTAAGCTGACATAAGTGTGTTTTCTAAATGTGAGACACTGTTCTGTTCTGTAATTCATTTCTTGTGCAGCCATATTTACCCTCCCTCTATAAGTGATATCTTATGATATGTTTCTTTTTCTGTTTGACTTATTTCAAGTAGTATTATCGGACCTAAATCCACTCTTTATCCTTCTACTAGCCTTATTACATTGATTTCATGGTGAAGAGATATTCCATTGTACATAAGTACCACATCTTCTTTATCCATTGTTCTCTTTCCTGGGATATTTAAGGTGTACTGAAGTTGAGGTTCTTGTAAACAGAGTAGCCCTAAACTGTGGTGTGCTTGTGTCTTGTTGATTTTTAGACTTCCCTAGATATACTCCCATGATTGGAAGTGTCCTATGCTCTGTAGCTCTGTTTTTTAGATGATTTAGGAACCACCATACACTTCTCCAGAGTGGCTCTCGGCAGTTCACACACTGCCCATCAGCGTATAAAGGCTCCCTGTTCTCCATGGCCTGTCCTGCATTTCTGGTTTTTACAATTTTTTAGGATGGCCCTTTTGACTGGTGGGAAGTGAGACTTCTTTGTTGTGCACATTTGCATTGCTTGCTTGCTTCGTTGCCCATAAAGTGCGTATGCGTTTTTTCCTGGATATAATCAGGAAAAAACGCATACGCCCTTTTGGGCCAACTGCATCATTGTCGAAATTCTGCCGCTTTTCATGTGCGTTAAAGACGAGTCCAATCTATCTCTTGAAATCTGTTTCTTGCAATTCTGTCTTGCATTCAGATCCTCTTCTTTGCCTTACCTCAACATATTTTTGGACGTTAGTTTTCATTTATAACTCTGCAGGTTTGTGAATTGCAGTGACCCTGAGCTCCATTTTTTAAGTTGCTCTTTTGTGAGCTGGCCTCAAACCCGCAGGATTGCTTCAGGCCCTATTTTGGCTCCGGCGAGGCAGGCTGAGCCTTTCTTTAATTCTTATTCTTAATGGGAAATTAGAGTGATATGTGCCCGTCCAAACCCCTACAACTCTTCTCTCATTGGTTCCCCCTCTTCCCGTTCATCCTCCTCACAATTTGCAAAATGTGTGAAACAGAAGTTTAAATGTGCTGATTCTCCAAGTGGGGAGATTCTAAGTAGCGTGGCTGGAATGGTGAACAGGAGCACCAGGAGAGGATAAATGAGGTGCATTTTAGACACATCTCCCGATCACATGGTGTACAGCCCTCTGGGCTTTCCATGCATGTTTTAGCTGTAGGAAGATCCCTTGAACCTGCAGATTTGGGACCCATTGAATGGGTACCAGGTAGTATTACTTTAAAGGGTGTGCATTTCCTCACCCAACCTCACATTTCTCTTAGCGCAAACAGTTTCCAGCCTTATGTCTCATCCTGCTGTGGGTCTAGATGTGTTCAATCCATGTTGCATCACCGTCCCTGAGGAAAAGTTGTAAGAGGTTTTCTCTGTCTCTCTGTCGTTTATTTTTTTCAATTTATTACTATATTGGTTACAGCTGATTTTCAAAGCTCTGTTTCTTGCTGCTGTACATCCACTTGATTCACGTACAGAGAGACATCAATAAATTCTTTTTCAGATTCTTACCAGTCATATATATTCTTTTCCGGTGACTTGAGTGTGCTGAGTGCAGTTCTTTTAGCTACCGTGTAGGCCTTGTTGATTATCAGTTTGGTATTTGGAATGGTATCTTTGCTAATTTCAACCTCCTGGATGATGCCTCACCCCTCCCCACCTTTCCCGTTTAGCAGCCTTATGCGTGTTTTCTACATATTTGACTATGTTTTTGTTTTGTAATTTATTTCATGTGTAGCCATTTTGGATTCCACCTTTAAGTGATATCTTATGATATGTGTCTTTTTCTTTTTGAATTCTGTCACTTAGAATGATCATACGTAACTCCTCCGGAGTTGTTACAACTGGCCATATTTCATTGATTTCCAGGCTGAATAATATTCCACTCTACCTAAGTACCACATCTCTATCCATTTTTTCCCTCCAGAGACATTTAAGTTATATCCTAGTCGAGGATCTTTTAAACAGAGAGGGGGTAAACATTGGGGTGCCTGTGTCCTCTCGATTTTTGTTTTTCCCAAGATATACGCCCATGAGTGCAAGTGCCCTATGCTCTGTAGCTCATTTTGTAGATGCTTTAGTAAACACAATACACTTCTCCAGAATGGCCGTTGGCAATATACATTTCCACTATAAGTCTCACAGGGCTCCCTCTTCTCGTTGCTCTGTCCTGCATTTCTGTTGTTTACGCTTTATGAGGATGGCTCTTCTGACTGATGCGAAGTGATATCTTTTGTGGTATTGACTTCCAGTGCCCACCTGTTTGGTTGGCTAAAAAAGTGTATGCCCTTTTCTTGAATATATACAGAAAAGAACGCATACACCCTTTTTGGCCAACTGCAATGTTGGCAATGTTCAGCTCCTTTTCTTGTGCTTAATGGCGAGTCCTTTCTACCTCCTCAAATCCCTTTCCTGCCATTCTCCCTTGCTTACAAGTCCTTTTCTCTGACTTTCCTCAAGACATTTTTCAGTGATGGATATTTTCAACTCTGCAGTTTTGTGAATTTTACTGCCCCTGAGTTCCATTGTTCAACTCGTGTTTATGGGAACTGGCCACAAAGCAGCGGGATTTCCTCAAGCCCTATACTGTTTCCATGGGCAACCCTAGCCTTTGGTCAATTCGTCTTCCTGATTGGAAATTAGAGTGACATGTGCCTGTCTGAACACCTAGGACTTGTCTCTCATTGTTCCTCATCCTTCCGCTTCATCCTCTGGACAAATTCCAAACTGTACGCAACAGGATGTTGACAGTGCTGACATCTCCAAGTGGGGAGACTGTTAGTAAAGATGCTGGAGGGGTGAACCCGAGCACCAGGAGATGAGGAGATGAGATGCCTTTTCCAAACTCTTCCCGATCAGACGGTATACCATCCTCTGGGTGTGACAGACATGTTTTAGCAGTAGGAAGAGTCCCATTCATGTAAGGAGAACACCAGGGCTTTTTCAAAATCAGTGTCTCCCCGAAACCCAAACTGGGGAATTTTTTAAGCTACGGCTACACATATGTTCATTAAGGGCCTTGGGAAGTAGGCAGAGTCCAAACTTTAGATGATTGAAGTCTTCAGGGTCAGAAGCACTCACCACCAGCTTCCCTTAGGCTACACTTTAACTGTCATTGATAGATGATGTCAATAAAAATATCTATTCTTTTTCAGATTATTTCCCCTTATAGGTTATTGCAAAATGTTGAGTGTAGTTCCCTGTGCTATACAGTAGTTCCTTGTTGATGATCTATTTTATACATAGCAGTGTGTATGTGTTAATTCCAAACTGTTAATTTATCCCTCCTCCCACCTTTCCCCTTTGGTAATAATAAATTATAAGATTTTATACTTCTCAGAAATGGGGGAGCTGAAAGAGAGGTATCATTTTCAATGGAAAAGCATTTAAAACAAGATTGAAGGTTTAACCAAGATTATTAGATGTACATCCTTGGAAAGAAATCACTTCGTTTCTCCAATATTGACCTGACAAATAAGACAAACCTTTTCACTGAACTTGCTTATAAAAAGTGATGGAAATATCAAATGGAAGTGTTAAAAACATCTTATTTTACCCGAGCCTTATACACTGTTCTATGTTAACTACAATTTGGCTCACACATCTGTTCATTGAGGTTACAATAGTCTCAATTTCTGTTACTGATCCTCCAGAGTGGACCCCAACAAGTGTCCCCCTGCCCAGTGTCATTGGGGCCAACAGATCGAGACTGAGTTTGGTTCACAAGCAAAGGAAACTTTATATTTTGATCAGAGAATGGAGAGGTGAGAGCATGCACTACCCCGTGGGCTGTGGGCTGGGCTGCTGTGTAGAGATCCTGTCAGAGTCAGTGGGAGGGAGGGAGGCGGCGGAGCTCTCGAGGGCCGGGTTGGCTGTAGCTCAGGCTCTATATTGTGGAGTCTGCACTGGGCCCCAGGAGCTGAGGTGTCGACCCAGCCATTCTGCACTAGGAAATCTGGTCTGAAGTGCCGGGTGTGGAACCTCTGCATGCGGGACCCTAGGAGCACGTGAAATTAGACAAAGCACAAAGGATAAAAAAGGTTAGACTTGACTTTATTGCCCAGATTCTATTTTTATCTCCCAGGGATTTTTAATGGGCTTTGCTGGGGACAAACCCCTCCTCTGCCTTTTGTCCCGTTCCTCATTCTTGGAGTGCTGAGGGTGCAGACCCTTCTTCTGTAACTGCTGAGTGCTGAGTTGGGAGCCCTCATACCCTGGGGCGAGGGTCAGAGCTTCTCCCCAGCAGCCTCCCGGTGACGTTGATTGTCCCCAGGACCCCTGCCTCCCTGCTCGTCCACCTGAGCACCAGCATTGGAAGTGTTATAGATTCTAATGACCTTTAAGGGTCCAGGAAAGAGATGTGCAGAGACGCTGTGGGGGCCGGTTTCACCCCGCCTCACATTTGTTCGGCCACCTTAGGCTGACCGTCTCTGCCAGCCTAGATGCTCTGACCAGTAGTCTGCGCTTTCTTCAATTAGGCCCCTGAATTAACGTACAAACAGCACCAGGTGTCAGAGCCCTGCCCGCTCAACTCCCAGACAGTCCAGGGTCAGTGGTGACCAAGGACCATGATGGCTACTGAGTCAACAGCCTTTTGAAGTAAACAGGAGTCCAGCCGGTCTTATTGGCCACCATCATCATGGTGTCTGTAGGCTTTTCTATGGTGACAGTGTGGTATACTGTTCCCCCGCCAAGATTATTAGCTCCCCTCTGGGTGCAGTAAGTCCTGCAAGCAGTAGTCTACTCTTTTGGGACACACTCTTGTTGTTTTATGAGAGAAACTCCAGGTCAAGTGATGTTCACACGAGTCGTCATGGTGCCCTGTTGCCCCCGGTTATCTCTCTGGATGTTGGAGTTGGAGGGCCTCCTCACTCGAGGTCGGTGTGCCCACGGAGCGAACCCTGCAACTTCAGGGCATGGTTGGTGGTTAGGATCACCACGTGGGGTCCTTTTCCCTTAGGAGGGAGGTGGCCTTTTGGGCTGCTGATTTCCAGGTTTTTAGATACCGCCAGTATCTTGGCCAGATGTGGCAGTGGGCCAAGCCCCTTAGTGACCGTAGTTTATCCTACCTGGATGGCATTCTTGCATTGTTCCATTTCAAGTGGTCCCAGTTTTTGCACTAATTCTCCAATGGCGATTCACCTTTCACCGGGAATGTAAAGGTCAAAGGGTTTAGCTAAATTAGGGAGTTCCAGGGCAAGGGTCTGAATTGACTGCTCTTTCCATTCTTGAAAGGCCACTTCTGGATTCTATTCAAAAGGATCATCATCTTTTCCTTTCAGTGTTTCATATAGAGGCCCAGCTAGTAGACTGTAGTTAGGGATCCAGAAGCAGCAAACCCTGGCCTCCCCAGGAACCCCTAAGCTGTCTTCTAGTTTTAGAAAGGGGTAAGGCTGAAAATGGTTTCTTCCCTTTCCTGGGATGGGCTTCTCTGACCTTCTGTGAGAATGAAGCCCAGGCAGGTCACCGCAGTCTGTGATATTTGAGCTTTTTCTTGGACAACTTCTATCCTTTATTGGCTTGGTAGTTCAGAGGCCTCCTTAGTAGGGCTGGTGATCAGAATGTCGTCTGCATATTGAAGGAGGGTTTCCTTTTCCAGAGGTAGAACTTTTAGGTCTTTAGCTAAGCTTTCTCCAAAGATGGTGTGGGAATTTTTGCACCCTTGGGGCCAGACGGCCCGGAAGTATTGTTTTAGTTGTATGTTGAGTCCTGCCACTCACAAGCCAAAATTTCTTGTGACTCTGGGACTAATGGAATACAAAAGAAGGCATCATTGAAGACTAATACAGAATACCATGTCCTGGTGGTTGGTAGAATGACCAGCAGGGTGTAGGAATTAGGAGCAACTGGAGGTATATCCTCGGTGGCTTCACTGACTGTCCTGACATCCTTTACCAGGTCCCCAGCGGCCCATGGGGCTCTCGTGGTCAGAACAATCCCAGAATATGGAGCTCACCTGGGCAGGTACCCCACCCCCACCCCAGCCCACGGGGCTCTCGTGGTCAGGCCCCTCCCAGGATACAGAGCTACCCTTGCAGGTACCGTGGCAGGGCTGGGCACACAGGAACCGTGCACATAGCCCTCATTGCAGAGCACCCCCAGCTCACCTGTCGCTCAGAGCTGACACAGAGCACCTCAGAGCAGGACTTGAACTAACAAACAGCAGCTGCGACAGGTCTGTGACCCTGGGCATCACTCCGTGAGGCCTCCCTCCACCTGGTCTTCCAGAGACTTCCACTGCACCCGGGGCACCAGGCCTCTGTCTCCAACCACCACCCACCCCTCCTCTCCCTGACTCCTGGGTTCCTCTCATTAGGAGAGGGTTTTCTTGAAGTTGTCTCCCACTCATGGGCCAGACAATATGATTAGAAAACAAGCCAAAGCTGCAGCCCCTTGTCTATCCTGACTCTCAGGAGCCCACACCTGTTCCTTGGACCTGGCCGGTTCAGCAAGTTCCATTTTCTGCAACTGTGAGCCCCTGAGGGGTGATGATTGGCTGACCTGGGCAGCCTTACCGTGCCGGCCAGCCCTCCCCAGGTGTGCCTGGGTTGAGATCAATATAAATACCACTCCAGGCAGCAAGAGCCCCTGCAGCCGTGCCTGACGCCATTTTCTCTGCCCTGTCAGCAGTCTCCGGGCTGGGCTGGTGGGAGGGAGTGAGAGGCCACGGCTTTGTGGGTGGCCCAGTGTGAGTGGGGCTCTGCTGGACTTTCTGCAGCAGTTGCCAGGCTGCCACCTGCTAAAGAAGAGGGTGTGTCACCCATACCTGCTGCTGGAATTTCTCCCTGGGCAGAGGTGAGGAAGGAAAAAAGCAGTGGGGGCAGGGACAGGACGGGTATCTCAGGCAGGGAAATGGAAATCTTCCAGAAGAGCACCCAGGGCCAGGACCATCCTGGCTGGCCTGCAGGCACCAAGTCGGCCGGCATGCTGTCACTCGTGTGGCTCTATGGCCCTTCCTCTAGGCTTTCAAGTCCTTGTATATATTCAGGTGTTTTACCTGGGACGGGTGGGAATAGTTCAGCAGCAACTGGCCTGGGGCTCAGCTCACGTTTACTCACAGATGCCTCGGCACGGTGCCCCAGCTTTGCAATGAGGACGCTTGTTGCGTGGGGGCTGCTGGCTGAATGGGAGACGATTCCCCACCACTGACCAACTTCAGAATTGTTTACAACTGGAGCAAGTGCCCTGATACGGTTTTCCTCTGTGTAACTGGTGGGTTCTGTGTTTTTTTTCTCTTTTTCGTTTTTGGTTCAAGGTAGATTTTATTCCTCTTTTTTGTATTTACAGATATAAGCATGGAAATAATTTATTCATATAAATACATGTATGTGCAGGGAATAATTGTTTTTTCTGTTTTATTTTTTAAATTTTATTTCTTTTTAATTTTGAATTTTATTTTATATTTTTATACAGCAGGTTCTTATTGGTTATCTATTTTATACATATAAATGTATACATGCCAATCCCAGTCTCTCAACTCCTCCCACCACCACCCCCCCAACAGCTTTCCCCCCTTGTTGTCCATACGTTTGTTGTCTACATCTGTTGCTCTATTTATGCCTTGCAAAATGGTTAATCTGTACAGTTTTTCTAGGTTCCACATATATGCATGAATATACAAGATTTGTTTTTCTCTTTCTGACTTACTTCACTCTGTATGACAGTCTCTAGATCCATCGACGTCTCTACAAATGACCCAATTTCATTCCTTTTCATGGCTTAGTAATATTCCATTTTATATATGTACCACAGCTTTATGCATTCGTCTGTCTGTGGGGATTTAGGTTGCTTCCATTACCTCGATATTGTAAATAGTGATGCAATGAACATTGCGGTGAATGACTCTTCTTGATTTATGGTTTTGTCTGGGTATATGTCCAGTACTGGGATTCCTGTATCATATGGTAATTCTATTGTTAGTTTCTTAAGAAATTCCATATTGTTCTCCATAATGACTGTATCAATTTATATTCCCAACAATAGTGGAAGAGGGTTCCTTTTCTCCACACCCTTTCCAGCATTTTTTGTTTGTAGATTTTCAATGATGCCTATTCTACCAGGTGTGAGGTGATACCTCATTGTTGAATCCATTTCCTTGAGCAAGGGGTAGCTCTTGTCTATTACATATTTGGCTTATGGAACGGTATCTGTGCTAATTTCAAACTCTGCTTTTATGCAGCACCCCAACTCACCTTCCCCCTTAAGCAGGCATAAGTTGGTTTTCTAAACTTGAGACCCTGTTCTGTTTTGTAATTCAGTTCATGTGTAGCCAAGTTCACATTCCGTGTATTAGTGATACCTTATGATGTTTCATTTTCTGTGTGACTTATTTCACTTAGAATCATCGTGCCTCAATCCACTCATTATGCTGGTACGGGCCTGGTGACATAGATTTCATTGCTGAGTGGTATTCTGTTGTACAGAACTACCGCAACTTCTTTATCCATTATTTGCTCTCTGGGATATTTAACTTGTGCCGTAGAAGAGATTCCTGTAAAAAGAGCCATCCCAAATTTTGGGGTTGCTGTGTCTTTTTGATATTAATTTCCCTAAGCTATAGGACCATAAGTGGAAGTGCCCTAGGCTCTGTTGCTTTGTTTTTTAGATGTTTCAGGAAACACCATACACTTCTCCCGAGTGGTTGTTGGTAATTTACATCCCGCCCATCAGCATAACAAGGCTCCCAGTTCTCCATGGCCTGTCCTGCCTTTATGGATTTTACACTTTATTCTGATGGCCCTTTTGACCGGGGGGAAGTGAGACTTCATTGTAGTGCAGATTTCCTTTGCAAGCTTGCTTGGTTGGCCAAAAAGGGCGTATGCGTTTTTTCCTGAATATATTCAGGAAAAAACGCATATGCCCTTTTGGCAAAGTGCATCATTGTGGACGTTCTGCCTCTTTTCCTACGCTTTCAATGCAATTCCAGTCTACCTCCTGAAATCGGTATCCTGCAATCCTGCCCCGCTTTCAAGTCCTCTTGGAAGCCTTACTTCAGTATATTTTTGGACGATAGCTGTCATTTATAACTCTGCAGGTTTGTGAATTACAGAGACCCTGAGCTCCTTTCTTCAACTCGCTTTCTTTTGAGCTGGCCGCAACACCGCAGGATGGCTTCAGGCCCTAATCTGGTTCTGGCACGGCACGCTGAGCCTTTGGTTATTTCCTCTTCCTGGTGGGAAATGAGAGTTAAATTTGCCCGTCCAGACACCTCCAGCTAGTCTCTCATTGGTTCTCCCTATTCCTGTTCATCTTCCGCAGAAATTGCAAACTGGGCCAAACAGGAGGTTAAAGGCGCTGACTCTCCAAGTTGGGAGAATGTTAGTAAAGGGTCTGGAATGTTCCACCAGAGTACCAGGGGAGGAAAACTGAGACATATTTGAAAACGTCTCCCGTTCACACGGTTGATCAACTCGGGGTTCCGCATGCATGTTTTAGCTGAAGGAAGAATACCTTAAACCTGGAGAGTTGAGACCCGTGGAATGGGTACCATGCAATATGACTTCAAAGGGTCTTCATTTGCTCACCGAACCTCTCCAATCCTATCACTGCTGCGTTTATGCCCCTGTACACACGCTTGATTCTCTTTCAGAGACATAGCAATCCATAGGTTTTAAGATACTTACTAGTCAGGTACATTCTTAGGCGTTTAATATGTGGTGTTGAGTCCATATCGTTGAGCAAGGAGTAGCTCTTGTCTATTCCATATTTGGCTTAAGGAACTTTATCTGTGCTCATTTCAATCTCTGGTTTTATGCAGCACCCCAACTCACCTTTCCCCTTAAGCAAGCATAAGTTGGTTTTCTAAATTTGAGACCCTGTTCTGTTCTGTAATTCAGTTCCTGTGTAGCCAAGATTCCATTCCGTGTATTACTGATATCTTATGATGTTTCTTTTTCTGTGTGACTTATTTCAGTTAGAATCATCATACCTGAATCCACTCATTGTGCTGCTAAGGGCCTGATGACACAGATTTCATTGCTGAGTGATATTGCTTTGTAAGTAAATACCACAACTTCTTTACCCATTTTTCACTTTCTGCGATGTTGAACTTGTACTATAAACGAGGTTCTTGTAAACAGAGCCGTTCCAAACTTTGGGGTGGCTGTGTCTTTTTGATTTTAATTTCCCTAAGCTATAGGACCATAAGTGGAAGTGCCCTAGGTTCTGTTGCTTTGTTTTTTAGATGTTTCAGGAAACACCATACACTTCTCCCAAGTGGTTGTTGGCAATTTACATCCCGCCCATCAGCATAACAAGGCTCCCAGTTCTCCATGGCCTGTCCTGCCTTTCTGGATTTTACACTTTTTTCAGATGGCCCTTTTGACCGGGGGGAAGTGAGACTTCATTGTAGTGAAGATTTCCTTTGCAAGCTTGCTTGGTTGGCCAAAAAGGGCGTATGCGTTTTTTCCTGAATATATTCAGGAAAAAACGCATACGCCCTTTTTGGCCAAGTGCATCATTGTGGACGTGCTGCCTCTTTTCCTATGCTTTCAATGCAATTCCAGTCTACCTCCTGAATTCGTTTTCCTGCAATTCTGCCCCGCTTTCAAGTCCTCTTGGCAGCCTTACTTCAGTCTATTTTTGGACGATAGCTGTCATTTATAACTCTGCAGGTTTGTGAATTACAGTGCCCCTGAGCTCCTTTCTTCAACTAGCTTTCTTGTGACCTGGCCGCAACACCGCAGGATGGCTTCAGGCCCTAATCTGGTTCCGGCACGGCATGCTGAGCCTTTGGTTAATTCCTCTTCCTGGTGGGAAATGAGAGTTAAATTTGCCCGTTCAGACACCTCCAGCTAGTCTCTCATTGGTTCTCGCTATTCCTGTTCATCTTCCGCAGAAATTGCAAACTGGGGCAAACAGGAGGTTAAAGGGACTGACTCTCCAAGTCGGGAGAGTGTTAGTAAAGCGTCTGGAATGTTGCACCCGAGTACCAGGGTACGAAAACTGAGACATATTTGAACACGTCTCCCGATCACATGGTTGATCATACTCTGGGTTCCACATGCATGTTTTAGCTGAAGGAAGAATACCTAAAAACTATTTAGTTGAAACCCGTGGAATGGGTACCATGCAATATGACTTCAAAGGGTCTTCATTTGCTCACCGAACATCTCCAATCCTATCACTGCTGTGTTTATGCCCCTGTACACATGCTTGATTCTCTTTCGGAGACATAGCAATCCATAGGTTTTAAGATACTTACTAGTCAGGTACATTCTTAGGCGTTTAATATGCGGTGTTGAGTCCATTTCGTTGAGCAAGGAGTAGCTCTTGTCTATTCCATATTTGGCTTAAGGAACTTTATCTGTGCTCATTTCAATCTCTGGTTTTATGCAGCACCCCAACTCACCTTTACCCTTAAGCAAGCATAAGTTGGTTTTCTAAATTTGAGAACATGTTCTGTTCTGTAATTCAGTTCCTGTGTAGCCAAGTTTACATTCCGTGTATTAGTGATATCTTATGATGTTTCTTTTTCTGTGTGACTTATTTCAGTTAGAATCATCGTACCTGAATCCACTCATTATGCTGCTACGGGCCTGAAGACATAGATTTCATTGCTGAGTGATACTGCATTGTACGTAAGTACCACAAGTTCTTTATCCATTTTTCACTTTCTGTGATATTGAACTTGTACGGTAAACGAGGTTCTTGTAAACAGAGGCGTCCCAAACTTTGGGGTGGCTGTGTCTTTTTGATTTTAATTTCCCTAAGCTATAGGACCATAAGTGGAAGTGCCCTAGGCTCTGTTGCTTTGTTTTTTAGATGTTTCAGGAAACACCATACACTTCTCCCGAGTGTCTGTTGGCAATTTACATCCCGCCCATCAGCATAACAAGGCTCCCAGTTCTCCATGGCCTGTCCTGCCTTTATGGATTTTACACTTTATTCAGATGGCCCTTTTGACCGGGGGGAAGTGAGACTTCATTGTAGTGCAGATTTCCTTTGCAAGCTTGCTTGGTTGGCCAAAAAGGGCGTATGCGTTTTTTCCTGAATATATTCAGGAAAAAACGCATATGCCCTTTTGGCAAAGTGCATCATTGTGGACGTTCTGCCTCTTTTCCTACGCTTTCAATGCAATTCCAGTCTACCTCCTGAAATCGGTATCCTGCAATCCTGCCCCGCTTTCAAGTCCTCTTGGAAGCCTTACTTCAGTATATTTTTGGACGATAGCTGTCATTTATAACTCTGCAGGTTTGTGAATTACAGAGACCCTGAGCTCCTTTCTTCAACTCGCTTTCTTTTGAGCTGGCCGCAACACCGCAGGATGGCTTCAGGCCCTAATCTGGTTCCGGTACGGCACGCTGAGCCTTTGGTTATTTCCTCTTCCTGGTGGGAAATGAGAGTTAAATTTGCCCGTCCAGACACCTCCAGCTAGTCTCTCATTGGTTCTCCCTATTCCTGTTCATCTTCCGCAGAAATTGCAAACTGGGCCAAACAGGAGGTTAAAGGCGCTGACTCTCCAAGTTGGGAGAGTGTTAGTAAAGGGTCTGGAATGTTGCACCAGAGTACCAGGGGAGGCAAACTGAGACATATTTGAAAACGTCTCCCGTTCACACGGTTGATCAACTCGGGGTTCCACATGCATGTTTTAGCTGAAGGAAGAATACCTTAAACCTGGAGAGTTGAGACCCGTGGAATGGGTACCATGCAATATGACTTCAAAGGGTCTTCATTTGCTCACCGAACCTCTCCAATCCTATCACTGCTGCGTTTATGCCCCTGTACACACGCTTGATTCTCTTTCAGAGACATAGCAATCCATAGGTTTTAAGATACTTACTAGTCAGGTACATTCTTAGGCGTTTAATATGTGGTGTTGAGTCCATATCGTTGAGCAAGGAGTAGCTCTTGTCTATTCCATATTTGGCTTAAGGAACTTTATCTGTGCTCATTTCAATCTCTGGTTTTATGCAGCACCCCAACTCACCTTTCCCCTTAAGCAAGCATAAGTTGGTTTTCTAAATTTGAGACCCTGTTCTGTTCTGTAATTCAGTTCCTGTGTAGCCAAGATTCCATTCCGTGTATTACTGATATCTTATGATGTTTCTTTTTCTGTGTGACTTATTTCAGTTAGAATCATCATACCTGAATCCACTCATTGTGCTGCTAAGGGCCTGATGACACAGATTTCATTGCTGAGTGATATTGCTTTGTAAGTAAATACCACAACTTCTTTACCCATTTTTCACTTTCTGCGATGTTGAACTTGTACTATAAACGAGGTTCTTGTAAACAGAGCCTTTCCAAACTTTGGGGTGGCTGTGTCTTTTTGATTTTAATTTCCCTAAGCTATAGGACCATAAGTGGAAGTGCCCTAGGTTCTGTTGCTTTGTTTTTTAGATGTTTCAGGAAACACCATACACTTCTCCCAAGTGGTTGTTGGCAATTTACATCCCGCCCATCAGCATAACAAGGCTCCCAGTTCTCCATGGCCTGTCCTGCCTTTCTGGATTTTACACTTTTTTCAGATGACCCTTTTGACCGGGGGGAAGTGAGACTTCATTGTAGTGAAGATTTCCTTTGCAAGCTTGCTTGGTTGGCCAAAAAGGGCGTATGCGTTTTTTCCTGAATATATTCAGGAAAAAACGCATACGCCCTTTTTGGCCAAGTGCATCATTGTGGACGTTCTGCCTCTTTTCCTATGCTTTCAATGCAATTCTAGTCTACCTGCTGAAGTCGTTTTCCTGCAATTCTGCCCCGCTTTCAAGTCCTCTTGGCAGCCTTACTTCAGTCTATTTTTGGACGATAGCTGTCATTTATAACTCTGCAGGTTTGTGAATTACAGTGCCCCTGAGCTCCATTCTTCAACTCGCTTTCTTTTGAGCTGGCCACAACACCGCAGGATGGCTTCAGGCCCTAATCTGGTTCCGGGACGGCACGCTGAGCCTTTGATTAATTCCTCTTCCTGGTGGGAAATGAGAGTTAAATTTGCCCGTCCAGACACCTCCAGCTAGTCTCTCATTGGTTCTCGCTATTCCTGTTCATCTTCCGCAGAAATTGCAAACTGGGCCAAACAGGAGGTTAAAGGGACTGACTCTCCAAGTCGGGAGAGTGTTAGTAAAGCGTCTGGAATGTTGCACCCGAGTACCAGGGTACGAAAACTGAGACATATTTGAACACGTCTCCCGATCACATGGTTGATCATACTCTGGGTTCCACATGCATGTTTTAGCTGAAGGAAGAATACCTAAAACCTGGGTAGTTGAAACCCGTGGAATGGGTACCATGCAATATGACTTCAAAGGGTCTTCATTTGCTCACCGAACCTCTCCAATCCTATCACTGCTGCGTTTATGCCCCTGTACACATGCTTGATTCTCTTTCGGAGACATAGCAATCCATAGGTTTTAAGATACTTACTAGTCAGGTACATTCTTAGGCGTTTAATATGCGGTGTTGAGTCCATTTCGTTGAGCAAGGAGTAGCTCTTGTCTATTCCATATTTGGCTTAAGGAACTTTATCTGTGCTCATTTCAATCTCTGGTTTTATGCAGCACCCCAACTCACCTTTCCCCTTAAGCAAGCATAAGTTGGTTTTCTAAATTTGAGACCCTGTTCTGTTCTGTAATTCAGTTCCTGTGTAGCCAAGTTTACATTCCGTGTATTACTGATATCTTATGATGTTTCTTTTTCTGTGTGACTTATTTCAGTTAGAATCATCATACCTGAATCCACTCATTGTGCTGCTAAGGGCCTGATGACACAGATTTCATTGCTGAGTGATATTGCTTTGTAAGTAAATACCACAACTTCTTTCTCCATTTTTCACTTTCTGTGATATTGAACTTGTACTGTAAACGAGGTTCTTGTAAACAGAGCCGTTCCAAACTTTGGGGTGGCTGTGTCTTTTTGATTTTAATTTCCCTAAGCTATAGGACCATAAGTGGAAGTGCCCTAGGTTCTGTTGCTTTGTTTTTTAGATGTTTCAGGAAACACCATACACTTCTCCCGAGTGTCTGTTGGCAATTTACATCCAGCCCATCAGCATAACAAGGCTCCCAGTTCTCCATGGCCTGTCCTGCCTTTCTGGATTTTACACTTTTTTCAGATGGCCCTTTTGACCGGGGGGAAGTGAGACTTCATTGTAGTGCAGATTTCCTTTGCAAGCTTGCTTGGTTGGCCAAAAAGGGCGTATGCGTTTTTTCCTGAATATATTCAGGAAAAAACGCATACGCCCTTTTTGGCCAAGTGCATCATTGTGGACGTTCTGCCTCTTTTCCTGTGCTTTCAATGCAATTCCAATCTACCTCCTGAAATCGGTTTCCTGCAATTCTGCCCCGCTTTCAAGTCCTCTTGGCAGCCTTACTTCAGTATATTTTTGGACGATAGCTGTCATTTATAACTCTGCAGGTTTGTGAATTACAGTGCCCCTGAGCTCCTTTCTTCAACTCGCTTTCTTGTGAGCTGGCCGCAACACCGCAGGATGGCTTCAGGCCCTAATCTGGTTCCGGCACGGCACGCTGAGCCTTTGGTTAATTCCTCTTCCTGGTGGGAAATGAGAGTTAAATTTGCCTGTCCAGACACCTCCAGCTAGCCTCTCATTGGTTCTCGCTATTCCTGTTCATCTTCCGCAGAAATTGCAAACTGGGCCAAACAGGAGGTTAAAGGGACTGACTCTCCAAGTCGGGAGAGTGTTAGTAAAGCGTCTGGAATGTTGCACCCGAGTACCAGGGGAGGAAAACTGAGACATATTTGAACACGTCTCCCGTTCACATGGTTGATCATACTCTGGGTTCCACATGCATGTTTTAGCTGAAGGAAGAATACCTTAAACCTGGAGAGTTGAGACCCGTGAAATGGGTACCATGCAATATGACTTCAAAGGGTATTCATTTGCTCACCGAACCTCTCCAATCCTATCACTGCTGCGTTTATGCCCCTGTACACACGCTTGATTCTCTTTTGGAGACATAGCAATCCATAGGTTTTAAGATACTTACTAGTCAGGTACATTCTTAGGCGTTTAATATGGGGTTTTGAGTCCATTTCGTTGAGCAAGGAGTAGCTCTTGTCTATTCCATATTTGGCTTAAGGAACTTTATCTGTGCTCATTTCAATCTCTGGTTTTATGCAGCACCCCAACTCACCTTTACCCTTAAGCAAGCATAAGTTGGTTTTCTAAATTTGAGACCCTGTTCTGTTTTGGAATGCAGTTCCTGTGTAGCCAAGTTTACATTCCGTGTATTAGTGATATCTTATGATGTTTCTTTTTCTGTGTGACTTATTTCAGTTAGATTCATCGTACCTGAATCCACTCATTATGCTGCTACGGGCCTGATGACATAGATTTCATTGCTGAGTGATACTGCATTGTACGTAAGTACCACAAGTTCTTTATCCATTTTTCAATTTCTGTGATATTGAACTTGTACGGTAAACGAGGTTCTTGTAAACGGAGGCGTCCCAAACTTTGGGGTGGCTGTGTCTTTTTGATTTTAATTTCCCTAAGCTATAGGACCATAAGTGGAAGTGCCCTAGGCTCTGTTGCTTTGTTTTTTAGATGTTTCAGGAAACACCATACACTTCTCCCGAGTGGTTGTTGGCAATTTACATCCCGCCCTTCAGCATAACAAGGCTCCCAGTTCTCCATGGCCTGTCCTGCCTTTCTGGATTTTACACTTTTTTCAGATGGCCCTTTTGACCGGGGGGAAGTGAGACTTCATTGTAGTGCAGATTTCCTTTGCAAGCTTGCTTGGTTGGCCAAAAAGGGCGTATGCGTTTTTTCCTGAATATATTCAGGAAAAAACGCATACGCCCTTTTTGGCCAAGTGCATCATTGTGGACGTTCTGCCTCTTTTCCTATGCTTTCAATGCAATTCTAGTCTACCTCCTGAAATCGGTTTCCTGCAATTCTGCTCCGCTTTCAAGTCGTCTTGGCAGCCTTACTTCAGTCTATTTTTGGACGATAGCTGTCATTTATAACTCTGCAGGTTTGTGAATTACAGTGCCCCTGAGCTCCTTTCTTCAACTCGCTTTCTTGTGAGCTGGCCGCAACACCGCAGGATGGCTTCAGGCCCTAATCTGGTTCCGGCACGGCACGCTGAGCCTTTGGTTAATTCCTCTTCCTGGTGGGAAATGAGAGTTAAATTTGCCCGTCCAGACACCTCCAGCTAGCCTCTCATTGGTTCTCGCTATTCCTGTTCATCTTCCGCAGAAATTGCAAACTGGGCCAAACAGGAGGTTAAAGGGACTGACTCTCCAAGTCGGGAGAGTGTTAGTAAAGCGTCTGGAATGTTGCACCCGAGTACCAGGGGAGGAAAACTGAGACATATTTGAACACGTCTCCCGTTCACATGGTTGATCATACTCTGGGTTCCACATGCATGTTTTAGCTGAAGGAAGAATACCTTAAACCTGGAGAGTTGAGACCCGTGAAATGGGTACCATGCAATATGACTTCAAAGGGTATTCATTTGCTCACCGAACCTCTCCAATCCTATCACTGCTGCGTTTATGCCCCTGTACACACGCTTGATTCTCTTTTGGAGACATAGCAATCCATAGGTTTTAAGATACTTACTAGTCAGGTACATTCTTAGGCGTTTAATATGGGGTTTTGAGTCCATTTCGTTGAGCAAGGAGTAGCTCTTGTCTATTCCATATTTGGCTTAAGGAACTTTATCTGTGCTCATTTCAATCTCTGGTTTTATGCAGCACCCCAACTCACCTTTACCCTTAAGCAAGCATAAGTTGGTTTTCTAAATTTGAGACCCTGTTCTGTTTTGGAATGCAGTTCCTGTGTAGCCAAGTTTACATTCCGTGTATTAGTGATATCTTATGATGTTTCTTTTTCTGTGTGACTTATTTCAGTTAGATTCATCGTACCTGAATCCACTCATTATGCTGCTACGGGCCTGATGACATAGATTTCATTGCTGAGTGATACTGCATTGTACGTAAGTACCACAAGTTCTTTATCCATTTTTCAATTTCTGTGATATTGAACTTGTACGGTAAACGAGGTTCTTGTAAACGGAGGCGTCCCAAACTTTGGGGTGGCTGTGTCTTTTTGATTTTAATTTCCCTAAGCTATAGGACCATAAGTGGAAGTGCCCTAGGCTCTGTTGCTTTGTTTTTTAGATGTTTCAGGAAACACCATACACTTCTCCCGAGTGGTTGTTGGCAATTTACATCCCGCCCTTCAGCATAACAAGGCTCCCAGTTCTCCATGGCCTGTCCTGCCTTTCTGGATTTTACACTTTTTTCAGATGGCCCTTTTGACCGGGGGGAAGTGAGACTTCATTGTAGTGCAGATTTCCTTTGCAAGCTTGCTTGGTTGGCCAAAAAGGGCGTATGCGTTTTTTCCTGAATATATTCAGGAAAAAACGCATACGCCCTTTTTGGCCAAGTGCATCATTGTGGACGTTCTGCCTCTTTTCCTATGCTTTCAATGCAATTCTAGTCTACCTCCTGAAATCGGTTTCCTGCAATTCTGCTCCGCTTTCAAGTCGTCTTGGCAGCCTTACTTCAGTCTATTTTTGGACGATAGCTGTCATTTATAACTCTGCAGGTTTGTGAATTACAGTGCCCCTGAGCTCCTTTCTTCAACTCGCTTTCTTGTGAGCTGGCCGCAACACCGCAGGATGGCTTCAGGCCCTAATCTGGTTCCGGCACGGCACGCTGAGCCTTTGGTTAATTCCTCTTCCTGGTGGGAAATGAGAGTTAAATTTGCCCGTCCAGACACCTCCAGCTAGCCTCTCATTGGTTCTCGCTATTCCTGTTCATCTTCCGCAGAAATTGCAAACTGGGCCAAACAGGAGGTTAAAGGGACTGACTCTCCAAGTCGGGAGAGTGTTAGTAAAGCGTCTGGAATGTTGCACCCGAGTACCAGGGGAGGAAAACTGAGACATATTTGAACACGTCTCCCGTTCACATGGTTGATCATACTCTGGGTTCCACATGCATGTTTTAGCTGAAGGAAGAATACCTTAAACCTGGAGAGTTGAGACCCGTGAAATGGGTACCATGCAATATGACTTCAAAGGGTATTCATTTGCTCACCGAACCTCTCCAATCCTATCACTGCTGCGTTTATGCCCCTGTACACACGCTTGATTCTCTTTTGGAGACATAGCAATCCATAGGTTTTAAGATACTTACTAGTCAGGTACATTCTTAGGCGTTTAATATGGGGTTTTGAGTCCATTTCGTTGAGCAAGGAGTAGCTCTTGTCTATTCCATATTTGGCTTAAGGAACTTTATCTGTGCTCATTTCAATCTCTGGTTTTATGCAGCACCCCAACTCACCTTTACCCTTAAGCAAGCATAAGTTGGTTTTCTAAATTTGAGACCCTGTTCTGTTTTGGAATGCAGTTCCTGTGTAGCCAAGTTTACATTCCGTGTATTAGTGATATCTTATGATGTTTCTTTTTCTGTGTGACTTATTTCAGTTAGATTCATCGTACCTGAATCCACTCATTATGCTGCTACGGGCCTGATGACATAGATTTCATTGCTGAGTGATACTGCATTGTACGTAAGTACCACAAGTTCTTTATCCATTTTTCAATTTCTGTGATATTGAACTTGTACGGTAAACGAGGTTCTTGTAAACGGAGGCGTCCCAAACTTTGGGGTGGCTGTGTCTTTTTGATTTTAATTTCCCTAAGCTATAGGACCATAAGTGGAAGTGCCCTAGGCTCTGTTGCTTTGTTTTTTAGATGTTTCAGGAAACACCATACACTTCTCCCGAGTGGTTGTTGGCAATTTACATCCCGCCCTTCAGCATAACAAGGCTCCCAGTTCTCCATGGCCTGTCCTGCCTTTCTGGATTTTACACTTTTTTCAGATGGCCCTTTTGACCGGGGGGAAGTGAGACTTCATTGTAGTGCAGATTTCCTTTGCAAGCTTGCTTGGTTGGCCAAAAAGGGCGTATGCGTTTTTTCCTGAATATATTCAGGAAAAAACGCATACGCCCTTTTTGGCCAAGTGCATCATTGTGGACGTTCTGCCTCTTTTCCTATGCTTTCAATGCAATTCCAGTCTACCTCCTGAAATCGGTTTCCTGCAATTCTGCTCCGCTTTCAAGTCGTCTTGGCAGCCTTACTTCAGTCTATTTTTGGACGATAGCTGTCATTTATAACTCTGCAGGTTTGTGAATTACAGTGCCCCTGAGCTCCTTTCTTCAACTCGCTTTCTTGTGACCTGGCCGCAACACCGCAGGATGTCTTCAGGCCCTAATCTTGTTCTGGCACGGCACGCTGAGCCTTTCGTTAATTCCTCTTCCTGGTGGGAAATGAGAGTTAAATTTGCCCATCCAGACACCTCCAGCTAGTCTCTCATTGGTTCTCGCTATTCCTGTTCATCTTCCACAGAAATTGCAAACTGGGCCAAACAGGAGGTTAAAGGGACTGACTCTCCAAGTGGGGAGAGTGTTAGTAAAGCGTCTGGAATGTTGCACCCGAGTACCAGGGTACGAAAACTGAGACATATTTGAACACGTCTCCCGATCACATGGTTGATCATACTCTAGGTTCCACATGCATGTTTTAGCTGAAGGAAGAATACCTTAAACCTGGGTAGTTGAAACCCGTGGAATGGGTACCATGCAATATGACTTCAAAGGGTCTTCATTTGCTCACCGAACCTTTCCAATCCTATCACTGCTGCGTTTATGCCCCTGTACTCATGCTTGATTCTCTTTCGGAGACATAGCAATCCATAGGTTTTAAGATACTTACTAGTCAGGTACATTCTTAGGCGTTTAATATGCGGTGTTGAGTCCATTTCGTTGAGCAAGGAGTAGCTCTTGTCTATTCCATATTTGGCTTAAGGAACTTTATCTGTGCTCATTTCAATCTCTGGTTTTATGCAGCACCCCAACTCACCTTTCCCCTTAAGCAAGCATAAGTTGGTTTTCTAAATTTGAGACCCTGTTCTGTTCTGTAATTCAGTTCCTGTGTAGCCAAGTTTACATTCCGTGTATTACTGATATCTTATGATGTTTCTTTTTCTGTGTGACTTATTTCAGTTAGAATCATCATACCTGAATCCACTCATTGTGCTGCTAAGGGCCTGATGACATAGATTTCATTGTTGAGTGATATTGCTTTGTAAGTGAATACCACAACTTCTTTATCTATTTTTCACTTTCTGCGATGTTGAACTTGTACTGTAAACGAGGTTCTTGTAAACAGAGGCGTCCCAAACTTTGGGGTGGCTGTGTCTATTTGATTTTCATTTTCCTAAGCTATAGGACCATAAGTGGAAGTGCCCTAGGCTCTGTTGCTTTGTTTTTTCGATGTTTCAGGAAACACCATACACTTCTCCCAAGTGTCTGTTGGCAATTTACATCCCGCCCATCAGCATAACAAGGCTCCCAGTTCTCCATGGCCTGTCCTGCCTTTATGGATTTTACACTTTTCTCAGATGGCCCTTTTGACCAGGGGGCAGTGAGACTTCATTGTACTGCAGATTTCCTTTGCAAGTTTGCTTGGTTGGCCAAAAAGGGCATATGCGTTTTTTCCTGAATATATTCAGGAAAAAACGCATACGCCCTTTTTGGCCAAGTGCATCATTGTGGACGTTCTGCCTCTTTTCCTATGCTTTCAATGCAATTCCAGTCTACCTCCTGAAATCGGTTTCCTGCAATTCTTCCTTGCTTTCAATGCCTCTTCATAGCCTTACCTCAATATATTTTTTAAAAATAGTTGGCCTTTATAACTCTGCAGGTTTTTGAATTGCAGTGGCCCTTAGCTCCATTTTTTAGCTCTTATTTTCGTGGTCTTGCCCCGTAACCACAGGATTCCTTGAAGCCCTATTTTTCTTCTGGGGCACCTTGCTGTGCCTTTGGTTAATTCTTCTTACTGATGTGATATTAGAGTGACATGTGCCCATTGAAACCGCTACAGCTAGTTTCTCACTGGTTCCCCCTATTCCCATTCATCCTCTGCACTAACTGCAGACTGTGCGATACCAGAACTTAAAGGCATTGACTCCATGTGGGGATGTTGTTAGTAAAGCGGCTGGAATGTCGATCCGGAGCCCCAGGAGAGGAAAAATGAGGTGCGTTTTAGAAACCTTTCCCGATCATATGGTATACCAGTCGCTGGGTTTCCCAAGCATGGTTTAGCTGTAGGAAGATTCCCTTCAACCTGGAGTGTTGGGACCCTTGGAATGAGTAGCATGAAGTATTGCATTAAACTTTCGGCAGTTGCTCACCAAAGCTCACCAATCCTGTCAGCCCCAAGTGTCCAGCCTTATGTCTTATCCAGCTGTGGGTTTATATGTGGTCAATCCAGGTTGCATCACAGCCCCTGAGCGAATTTTGTAAGAATTTTTCTCTCTTTCATTGTTTCAGCGTTTTGTTTTTAAAATTTATTTCTATAATGGGGTTTAGCTCCTTTTCACTGCTGTGTTTGTGCCGCTCTGCACACACTTGATTCCCTTATGGAGATATATCAATACATGGGTTTTAAGATTCTTATTCCTCAGATATATTTCTCTGCGGTGTATAGGGTGTGTTGAGGCCTGTTCATTGAGCAAGGTGTAGATCTTGTCTAATACCTATTTGGTTTATTGAACGGTATCTGTGCTAATTTCAAACTCTGGTTTTATGCATCACCCCACCTCTCCTTTCCCCTTAAGCTGACATAAGTGTGTTTTCTAAATGTGAGACACTGTTCTGTTCTGTAATTCATTTCTTGTGCAGCCATATTTACCCTCCCTCTATAAGTGATATCTTATGATATGTTTCTTTTTCTGTTTGACTTATTTCAAGTAGTATTATCGGACCTAAATCCACTCTTTATCCTTCTACTAGCCTTATTACATTGATTTCATGGTGAAGAGATATTCCATTGTACATAAGTACCACATCTTCTTTATCCATTGTTCTCTTTCCTGGGATATTTAAGGTGTACTGAAGTTGAGGTTCTTGTAAACAGAGTAGCCCTAAACTGTGGTGTGCTTGTGTCTTGTTGATTTTTAGACTTCCCTAGATATACTCCCATGATTGGAAGTGTCCTATGCTCTGTAGCTCTGTTTTTTAGATGATTTAGGAACCACCATACACTTCTCCAGAGTGGCTCTCGGCAGTTCACACACTGCCCATCAGCGTATAAAGGCTCCCTGTTCTCCATGGCCTGTCCTGCATTTCTGGTTTTTACAATTTTTTAGGATGGCCCTTTTGACCGGTGGGAAGTGAGACTTCTTTGTTGTGCACATTTGCATTGCTTGCTTGCTTCGTTGCCCATAAAGTGCGTATGCGTTTTTTCCTGGATATAATCAGGAAAAAACGCATACGCCCTTTTGGGCCAACTGCATCATTGTCGAAATTCTGCCGCTTTTCATGTGCGTTAAAGACGAGTCCAATCTATCTCTTGAAATCTGTTTCTTGCAATTCTGTCTTGCATTCAGATCCTCTTCTTTGCCTTACCTCAACATATTTTTGGACGTTAGTTTTCATTTATAACTCTGCAGGTTTGTGAATTGCAGTGACCCTGAGCTCCATTTTTTAAGTTGCTCTTTTGTGAGCTGGCCTCAAACCCGCAGGATTGCTTCAGGCCCTATTTTGGCTCCGGCGAGGCAGGCTGAGCCTTTCTTTAATTCTTATTCTTAATGGGAAATTAGAGTGATATGTGCCCGTCCAAACCCCTACAACTCTTCTCTCATTGGTTCCCCCTCTTCCCGTTCATCCTCCTCACAATTTGCAAAATGTGTGAAACAGAAGTTTAAATGTGCTGATTCTCCAAGTGGGGAGATTCTAAGTAGCGTGGCTGGAATGGTGAACAGGAGCACCAGGAGAGGATAAATGAGGTGCATTTTAGACACATCTCCCGATCACATGGTGTACAGCCCTCTGGGCTTTCCATGCATGTTTTAGCTGTAGGAAGATCCCTTGAACCTGCAGATTTGGGACCCATTGAATGGGTACCAGGTAGTATTACTTTAAAGGGTGTGCATTTCCTCACCCAACCTCACATTTCTCTTAGCGCAAACAGTTTCCAGCCTTATGTCTCATCCTGCTGTGGGTCTAGATGTGTTCAATCCATGTTGCATCACCGTCCCTGAGGAAAAGTTGTAAGAGGTTTTCTCTGTCTCTCTGTCGTTTATTTTTTTCAATTTATTACTATATTGGTTACAGCTGATTTTCAAAGCTCTGTTTCTTGCTGCTGTACATCCACTTGATTCACGTACAGAGAGACATCAATAAATTCTTTTTCAGATTCTTACCAGTCATATATATTCTTTTCCGGTGACTTGAGTGTGCTGAGTGCAGTTCTTTTAGCTACCGTGTAGGCCTTGTTGATTATCAGTTTGGTATTTGGAATGGTATCTTTGCTAATTTCAACCTCCTGGATGATGCCTCACCCCTCCCCACCTTTCCCGTTTAGCAGCCTTATGCGTGTTTTCTACATATTTGACTATGTTTTTGTTTTGTAATTTATTTCATGTGTAGCCATTTTGGATTCCACCTTTAAGTGATATCTTATGATATGTGTCTTTTTCTTTTTGAATTCTGTCACTTAGAATGATCATACGTAACTCCTCCGGAGTTGTTACAACTGGCCATATTTCATTGATTTCCAGGCTGAATAATATTCCACTCTACCTAAGTACCACATCTCTATCCATTTTTTCCCTCCAGAGACATTTAAGTTATATCCTAGTCGAGGATCTTTTAAACAGAGAGGGGGTAAACATTGGGGTGCCTGTGTCCTCTCGATTTTTGTTTTTCCCAAGATATACGCCCATGAGTGCAAGTGCCCTATGCTCTGTAGCTCATTTTGTAGATGCTTTAGTAAACACAATACACTTCTCCAGAATGGCCGTTGGCAATATACATTTCCACTATAAGTCTCACAGGGCTCCCTCTTCTCGTTGCCCTGTCCTGCATTTCTGTTGTTTACGCTTTATGAGGGTGGCTCTTCTGACTGATGCGAAGTGATATCTTTTGTGGTATTGACTTCCAGTGCCCACCTGTTTGGTTGGCTAAAAAAGTGTATGCCCTTTTCTTGAATATATACAGAAAAGAACGCATACACCCTTTTTGGCCAACTGCAATGTTGGCAATGTTCAGCTCCTTTTCTTGTGCTTAATGGCGAGTCCTTTCTACCTCCTCAAATCCCTTTCCTGCCATTCTCCCTTGCTTACAAGTCCTTTTCTCTGACTTTCCTCAAGACATTTTTCAGTGATGGATATTTTCAACTCTGCAGTTTTGTGAATTTTACTGCCCCTGAGTTCCATTGTTCAACTCGTGTTTATGGGAACTGGCCACAAAGCAGCGGGATTTCCTCAAGCCCTATACTGTTTCCATGGGCAACCCTAGCCTTTGGTCAATTCGTCTTCCTGATTGGAAATTAGAGTGACATGTGCCTGTCTGAACACCTAGGACTTGTCTCTCATTGTTCCTCATCCTTCCGCTTCATCCTCTGGACAAATTCCAAACTGTACGCAACAGGATGTTGACAGTGCTGACATCTCCAAGTGGGGAGACTGTTAGTAAAGATGCTGGAGGGGTGAACCCGAGCACCAGGAGATGAGGAGATGAGATGCCTTTTCCAAACTCTTCCCGATCAGACGGTATACCATCCTCTGGGTGTGACAGACATGTTTTAGCAGTAGGAAGAGTCCCATTCATGTAAGGAGAACACCAGGGCTTTTTCAAAATCAGTGTCTCCCCGAAACCCAAACTGGGGAATTTTTTAAGCTACGGCTACACATATGTTCATTAAGGGCCTTGGGAAGTAGGCAGAGTCCAAACTTTAGATGATTGAAGTCTTCAGGGTCAGAAGCACTCACCACCAGCTTCCCTTAGGCTACACTTTAACTGTCATTGATAGATGATGTCAATAAAAATATCTATTCTTTTTCAGATTATTTCCCCTTATAGGTTATTGCAAAATGTTGAGTGTAGTTCCCTGTGCTATACAGTAGTTCCTTGTTGATGATCTATTTTATACATAGCAGTGTGTATGTGTTAATTCCAAACTGTTAATTTATCCCTCCTCCCACCTTTCCCCTTTGGTAATAATAAATTATAAGATTTTATACTTCTCAGAAATGGGGGAGCTGAAAGAGAGGTATCATTTTCAATGGAAAAGCATTTAAAACAAGATTGAAGGTTTAACCAAGATTATTAGATGTACATCCTTGGAAAGAAATCACTTCGTTTCTCCAATATTGACCTGACAAATAAGACAAACCTTTTCACTGAACTTGCTTATAAAAAGTGATGGAAATATCAAATGGAAGTGTTAAAAACATCTTATTTTACCCGAGCCTTATACACTGTTCTATGTTAACTACAATTTGGCTCACACATCTGTTCATTGAGGTTACAATAGTCTCAATTTCTGTTACTGATCCTCCAGAGTGGACCCCAACAAGTGTCCCCCTGCCCAGTGTCATTGGGGCCAACAGATCGAGACTGAGTTTGGTTCACAAGCAAAGGAAACTTTATATTTTGATCAGAGAATGGAGAGGTGAGAGCATGCACTACCCCGTGGGCTGTGGGCTGGGCTGCTGTGTAGAGATCCTGTCAGAGTCAGTGGGAGGGAGGGAGGCGGCGGAGCTCTCGAGGGCCGGGTTGGCTGTAGCTCAGGCTCTATATTGTGGAGTCTGCACTGGGCCCCAGGAGCTGAGGTGTCGACCCAGCCATTCTGCACTAGGAAATCTGGTCTGAAGTGCCGGGTGTGGAACCTCTGCATGCGGGACCCTAGGAGCACATGAAATTAGACAAAGCACAAAGGATAAAAAAGGTTAGACTTGACTTTATTGCCCAGATTCTATTTTTATCTCCCAGGGATTTTTAATGGGCTTTGCTGGGGACAAACCCCTCCTCTGCCTTTTGTCCCGTTCCTCATTCTTGGAGTGCTGAGGGTGCAGACCCTTCTTCTGTAACTGCTGAGTGCTGAGTTGGGAGCCCTCATACCCTGGGGCGAGGGTCAGAGCTTCTCCCCAGCAGCCTCCCGGTGACGTTGATTGTCCCCAGGACCCCTGCCTCCCTGCTCGTCCACCTGAGCACCAGCATTGGAAGTGTTATAGATTCTAATGACCTTTAAGGGTCCAGGAAAGAGATGTGCAGAGACGCTGTGGGGGCCGGTTTCACCCCGCCTCACATTTGTTCGGCCACCTTAGGCTGACCGTCTCTGCCAGCCTAGATGCTCTGACCAGTAGTCTGCGCTTTCTTCAATTAGGCCCCTGAATTAACGTACAAACAGCACCAGGTGTCAGAGCCCTGCCCGCTCAACTCCCAGACAGTCCAGGGTCAGTGGTGACCAAGGACCATGATGGCTACTGAGTCAACAGCCTTTTGAAGTAAACAGGAGTCCAGCCGGTCTTATTGGCCACCATCATCATGGTGTCTGTAGGCTTTTCTATGGTGACAGTGTGGTATACTGTTCCCCCGCCAAGATTATTAGCTCCCCTCTGGGTGCAGTAAGTCCTGCAAGCAGTAGTCTACTCTTTTGGGACACACTCTTGTTGTTTTATGAGAGAAACTCCAGGTCAAGTGATGTTCACACGAGTCGTCATGGTGCCCTGTTGCCCCCGGTTATCTCTCTGGATGTTGGAGTTGGAGGGCCTCCTCACTCGAGGTCGGTGTGCCCACGGAGCGAACCCTGCAACTTCAGGGCATGGTTGGTGGTTAGGATCACCACGTGGGGTCCTTTTCCCTTAGGAGGGAGGTGGCCTTTTGGGCTGCTGATTTCCAGGTTTTTAGATACCGCCAGTATCTTGGCCAGATGTGGCAGTGGGCCAAGCCCCTTAGTGACCGTAGTTTATCCTACCTGGATGGCATTCTTGCATTGTTCCATTTCAAGTGGTCCCAGTTTTTGCACTAATTCTCCAATGGCGATTCACCTTTCACCGGGAATGTAAAGGTCAAAGGGTTTAGCTAAATTAGGGAGTTCCAGGGCAAGGGTCTGAATTGACTGCTCTTTCCATTCTTGAAAGGCCACTTCTGGTTTCTATTCAAAAGGATCATCATCTTTTCCTTTCAGTGTTTCATATAGAGGCCCAGCTAGTAGACTGTAGCTAGGGATCCAGAAGCAGCAAACCCTGGCCTCCCCAGGAACCCCTAAGCTGTCTTCTAGTTTTAGAAAGGGGTAAGGCTGAAAATGGTTTCTTCCCTTTCCTGGGATGGGCTTCTCTGACCTTCTGTGAGAATGAAGCCCAGGCAGGTCACCGCAGTCTGTGATATTTGAGCTTTTTCTTGGACAACTTCTATCCTTTATTGGCTTGGTAGTTCAGAGGCCTCCTTAGTAGGGCTGGTGATCAGAATGTCGTCTGCATATTGAAGGAGGGTTTCCTTTTCCAGAGGTAGAACTTTTAGGTCTTTAGCTAAGCTTTCCCCAAAGATGGTGTGGGAATTTTTGCACCCTTGGGGCCAGACGGCCCAGAAGTATTGTTTTAGTTGTATGTTGAGTCCTGCCACTCACAAGCCAAAATTTCTTGTGACTCTGGGACTAATGGAATACAAAAGAAGGCATCATTGAAGACTAATACAGAATACCATGTCCTGGTGGTTGGTAGAATGACCAGCAGGGTGTAGGAATTAGGAGCAACTGGAGGTATATCCTCGGTGGCTTCACTGACTGTCCTGACATACTTTACCAGGTCCCCAGCAGCCCATGGGGCTCTCGTGGTCAGACCAATCCCAGAATATGGAGCTCACCTGGGCAGGTACCCCACCCCCACCCCAGCCCACGGGGCTCTCGTGGTCAGGCCCCTCCCAGGATACAGAGCTACCCTTGCAGGTACCGTGGCAGGGCTGGGCACACAGGAACCGTGCACATAGCCCTCATTGCAGAGCACCCCCAGCTCACCTGTCGCTCAGAGCTGACACAGAGCACCTCAGAGCAGGACTTGAACTAACAAACAGCAGCTGCGACAGGTCTGTGACCCTGGGCATCACTCCGTGAGGCCTCCCTCCACCTGGTCTTCCAGAGACTTCCACTGCACCCGGGGCACCAGGCCTCTGTCTCCAACCACCACCCACCCCTCCTCTCCCTGACTCCTGGGTTCCTCTCATTAGGAGAGGGTTTTCTTGAAGTTGTCTCCCACTCATGGGTCAGATAAAATGATTAGAAAACAAGCCAAAGCTGCAGCCCCTTGTCTATCCTGACTCTCAGGAGCCCACACCTGTTCCTTGGACCTGGCCGGTTCAGCAAGTTCCATTTTCTGCAACTGTGAGCCCCTGAGGGGTGATGATTGGCTGACCTGGGCAGCCTTACCGTGCCGGCCAGCCCTCCCCAGGTGTGCCTGGGTTGAGATCAATATAAATACCACTCCAGGCAGCAAGAGCCCCTGCAGCCGTGCCTGACGCCATTTTCTCTGCCCTGTCAGCAGTCTCGGGGCTGGGCTGGTGGGAGGGAGTGAGAGGCCACGGCTTTGTGGGTGGCCCAGTGTGAGTGGGGCTCTGCTGGACTTTCTGCAGCAGTTGCCAGGCTGCCACCTGCTAAAGAAGAGGATGTGTCACCCATACCTGCTGCTGGAATTTCTCCCTGGGCAGAGGTGAGGAAGGAAAAAAGCAGTGGGGGCAGGGACAGGACGGGTATCTCAGGCAGGGAAATGGAAATCTTCCAGAAGAGCACCCAGGGCCAGGACCATCCTGGCTGGCCTGCAGGCACCAAGTCGGCCGGCATGCTGTCACTCGTGTGGCTCTATGGCCCTTCCTCTAGGCTTTCAAGTCCTTGTATATATTCAGGTGTTTTACCTGGGACGGGTGGGAATAGTTCAGCAGCAACTGGCCTGGGGCTCAGCTCACGTTTACTCACAGATGCCTCGGCACGGTGCCCCAGCTTTGCAATGAGGACGCTTGTTGCGTGGGGGCTGCTGGCTGAATGGGAGACGATTCCCCACCACTGACCAACTTCAGAATTGTTTACAACTGGAGCAAGTGCCCTGATACGGTTTTCCTCTGTGTAACTGGTGGGTTCTGTGTTTTTTTTCTCTTTTTCGTTTTTGGTTCAAGGTAGATTTTATTCCTCTTTTTTGTATTTACAGATATAAGCATGGAAATAATTTATTCATATAAATACATGTATGTGCAGGGAATAATTGTTTTTTCTGTTTTATTTTTTAAATTTTACTTCTTTTTAATTTTGAATTTTATTTTATATTTTTATACAGCAGGTTCTTATTGGTTATCTATTTTATACATATAAATGTATACATGCCAATCCCAGTCTCTCAACTCCTCCCACTACCACCCCCCCAACAGCTTTCCCCCCTTGTTGTCCATACGTTTGTTGTCTACATGTGTTGCTCTATTTATGTCTTGCAAAATGGTTAATCTGTACAGTTTTTCTAGGTTCCACATATATGCATGAATATACAAGATTTGTTTTTCTCTTTCTGACTTACTTCACTCTGTATGACAGTCTCTAGATCCATCGACGTCTCTACAAATGACCCAATTTCATTCCTTTTCATGGCTTAGTAATATTCCATTTTATATATGTACCACAGCTTTATGCATTCGTCTGTCTGTGGGGATTTAGGTTGCTTCCATTACCTCGATATTGTAAATAGTGATGCAATGAACATTGCGGTGAATGACTCTTCTTGATTTATGGTTTTGTCTGGGTATATGTCCAGTACTGGGATTCCTGTATCATATGGTAATTCTATTGTTAGTTTCTTAAGAAATTCCATATTGTTCTCCATAATGACTGTATCAATTTATATTCCCAACAATAGTGGAAGAGGGTTCCTTTTCTCCACACCCTTTCCAGCATTTTTTGTTTGTAGATTTTCAATGATGCCTATTCTACCAGGTGTGAGGTGATACCTCATTGTTGAATCCATTTCCTTGAGCAAGGGGTAGCTCTTGTCTATTACATATTTGGCTTATGGAACGGTATCTGTGCTAATTTCAAACTCTGCTTTTATGCAGCACCCCAACTCACCTTCCCCCTTAAGCAGGCATAAGTTGGTTTTCTAAACTTGAGACCCTGTTCTGTTTTGTAATTCAGTTCATGTGTAGCCAAGTTCACATTCCGTGTATTAGTGATACCTTATGATGTTTCATTTTCTGTGTGACTTATTTCACTTAGAATCATCGTGCCTCAATCCACTCATTATGCTGGTACGGGCCTGGTGACATAGATTTCATTGCTGAGTGGTATTCTGTTGTACAGAACTACCGCAACTTCTTTATCCATTATTTGCTCTCTGGGATATTTAACTTGTGCCGTAGAAGAGATTCCTGTAAAAAGAGCCATCCCAAATTTTGGGGTTGCTGTGTCTTTTTGATATTAATTTCCCTAAGCTATAGGACCATAAGTGGAAGTGCCCTAGGCTCTGTTGCTTTGTTTTTTAGATGTTTCAGGAAACACCATACACTTCTCCCGAGTGTCTGTTGGCAATTTACATCCCGCCCATCAGCATAACAAGGCTCCCAGTTCTCCATGGCCTGTCCTGCCTTTCTGGATTTTACACTTTTTTCAGAAGGCCCTTTTGACCGGGCGGAAGTGAGACTTCATTGTAGTGCAGATTTCCTTTGCAAGCTTGCTTGGTTGGCCAAAAAGGGCGTATGCGTTTTTTCCTGAATATATTCAGGAAAAAACGCATACGCCCTTTTTGGCCAAGTGCATCATTGTGGACGTTCTGCCTCTTTTCCTATGCTTTCAATGCAATTCCAGTCTACCTCCTGAATTCGGTTTCCTGCAATTCTGCCCCGCTTTCAAGTCCTCTTGGCAGCCTTACTTCAGTCTATTTTTGGACGATAGCTGTCATTTATAACTCTGCAGGTTTGTGAATTACAGTGCCCCTGAGCTCCTTTCTTCAACTCGCTTTCTTGTGACCTGGCCGCAACACCGCAGGATGGCTTCAGGCCCTAATCTGGTTCCGGCACGGCATGCTGAGCCTTTGGTTAATTCCTCTTCCTGGTGGGAAATGAGAGTTAAATTTGCCCGTTCAGACACCTCCAGCTAGTCTCTCATTGGTTCTCGCTATTCCTGTTCATCTTCCGCAGAAATTGCAAACTGGGCCAAACAGGAGGTTAAAGGGACTGACTCTCCAAGTCGGGAGAGTGTTAGTAAAGCGTCTGGAATGTTGCACCCGAGTACCAGGGTACGAAAACTGAGACATATTTGAACACGTCTCCCGATCACATGGTTGATCATACTCTGGGTTCCACATGCATGTTTTAGCTGAAGGAAGAATACCTAAAAACTGGTTAGTTGAAACCCGTGGAATGGGTACCATGCAATATGACTTCAAAGGGTCTTCATTTGCTCACCGAACATCTCCAATCCTATCACTGCTGTGTTTATGCCCCTGTACACATGCTTGATTCTCTTTCGGAGACATAGCAATCCATAGGTTTTAAGATACTTACTAGTCAGGTACATTCTTAGGCGTTTAATATGCGGTGTTGAGTCCATTTCGTTGAGCAAGGAGTAGCTCTTGTCTATTCCATATTTGGCTTAAGGAACTTTATCTGTGCTCATTTCAATCTCTGGTTTTATGCAGCACCCCAACTCACCTTTACCCTTAAGCAAGCATAAGTTGGTTTTCTAAATTTGAGAACCTGTTCTGTTCTGTAATTCAGTTCCTGTGTAGCCAAGTTTACATTCCTTGTATTACTGATATCTTATGATGTTTCTTTTTCTGTGTGACTTATTTCAGTTAGAATCATCGTACCTGAATCCACTCATTATGCTGCTACGGGCCTGATGACATAGATTTCATTGCTGAGTGATACTGCATTGTACGTAAGTACCACAAGTTCTTTATCCATTTTTCACTTTCTGTGATATTGAACTTGTACGGTAAACGAGGTTCTTGTAAACAGAGGCGTCCCAAACTTTGGGGTGGCTGTGTCTTTTTGATTTTAATTTCCCTAAGCTATAGGACCATAAGTGGAAGTGCCCTAGACTCTGTTGCTTTGTTTTTTAGATGTTTCAGGAAACACCATACACTTCTCCTGAGTGTCTGTTGTCAATTTACATCCCGCCCATCAGCATAACAAGGCTCCCAGTTCTCCATGGCCTGTCCTGCCTTTCTGGATTTTACACTTTTTTCAGATGGCCCTTTTGACCGGGGAGAAGTGAGACTTCATTGTAGTGCAGATTTCCTTTGCAAGTTTGCTTGGTTGGCCAAAAAGGGCGTATGCGTTTTTTCTTGAATATATTCAGGAAAAAACGCATACGCCCTTTTTGGCCAAGTTCATCATTGTGGACGTTCTGCCTCTTTTCCTATGCTTTCAATGCAATTCCAGTCTACCTCCTGAAATCTGTTTCCTGCAATTCTGCCCCGCTTTCAAGTCCTCTTGGCAGCCTAACTTCAGTATATTTTTGGACGATAGCTGTCATTTATAACTCTGCAGGTTTGTGAATTACAGTGCCCCTGAGCTCCTTTCTTCAACTCGCTTTCTTGTGACCTGGCCGCAACACCACAGGATGTCTTCAGTCCCTAATCTTGTTCTGGCACGGCATGCTGAGCCTTTGGTTAATTCCCCTTCCTGGTGGGAAATGAGAGTTAAATTTGCCCATCCAGACACCTCCAGCTAGTCTCTCATTGGTTCTCGCTATTCCTGTTCATCTTCCACAGAAATTGCAAACTGGGCCAAACAGGAGGTTAAAGGGACTGACTCTCCAAGTGGGGAGAGTGTTAGTAAAGCGTCTGGAATGTTGCACCCGAGTACCAGGGTACGAAAACTGAGACATATTTGAACACGTCTCCCGATCACATGGTTGATCATACTCTAGGTTCCACATGCATGTTTTAGCTGAAGGAAGAATACCTTAAACCTGGGTAGTTGAAACCTGTGGAATGGGTACCATGCAATATGACTTCAAAGGGTCTTCATTTGCTCACGAACCTCTCCAATCCTATCACTGCTGCATTTATGCCCCTGTACACATGCTTGATTCTCTTTCGGAGACATAGCAATCCATAGGTTTTAAGATACTTACTAGTCAGGTACATTCTTAGGCGTTTAATATGCGGTGTTGAGTCCATTTCGTTGAGCAAGGAGTAGCTCTTGTCTATTCCATATTTGGCTTAAGGAACTTTATCTGTGCTCATTTCAATCTCTGGTTTTATGCAGCACCCCAACTCACCTTTTCCCTTAAGCAAGCATAAGTTGGTTTTCTAAATTTGAGACCCTGTTCTGTTCTGTAATTCAGTTCCTGTGTAGCCAAGTTTCCATTCCGTGTATTACTGATATCTTATGATGTTTCTTTTTCTGTGTGACTTATTTCAGTTAGAATCATCATACCTGAATCCCCTCATTGTGCTGCTAAGGGCCTGATGACACAGATTTCATTGCTGAGTGATATTGCTTTGTAAGTAAATACCACAACTTCTTTACCCATTTTTCACTTTCTGCGATGTTGAACTTGTACTATAAACGAGGTTCTTGTAAACAGAGCCGTTCCAAACTTTGGGGTGGCTGTGTCTTTTTGATTTTAATTTCCCTAAGCTATAGGAGCATAAGTGGAAGTGCCCTAGGTTCTGTTGCTTTGTTTTTTAGATGTTTCAGGAAACACCATACACTTCTCCCAAGTGGTTGTTGGCAATTTACATCCCGACCATCAGCATAACAAGGCTCCCAGTTCTCCATGGCCTGTCCTGACTTTCTGGATTTTACACTTTTTTCAGATGGCCCTTTTGACCGGGGGGAAGTGAGACTTCATTGTAGTGCAGATTTCCTTTGCAAGCTTGCTTGGATGGCCAAAAAGGGCATATGCGTTTTTTCCTGAATATATTCAGGAAAAAATGCATACGCCATTTTTGGCCAAGTGCATCATTGTGGACGTTCTGCCTCTTTTCCTATGCTTTCAATGCAATTCCAGTCTACCTCCTGAATTCGGTTTCCTGCAATTCTGCCCCGCTTTCAAGTCCTCTTGGCAGCCTTACTTCAGTCTATTTTTGGACGATAGCTGTCATTTATAACTCTGCAGGTTTGTGAATTACAGTGCCCCTGAGCTCCTTTCTTCAACTCGCTTTCTTGTGACCTGGCCGCAACACCGCAGGATGGCTTCAGGCCCTAATCTGGTTCCGGCACGGCATGCTGAGCCTTTGGTTAATTCCTCTTCCTGGTGGGAAATGAGAGTTAAATTTGCCCGTTCAGACACCTCCAGCTAGTCTCTCATTGGTTCTCGCTATTCCTGTTCATCTTCCGCAGAAATTGCAAACTGGGCCAAACAGGAGGTTAAAGGGACTGACTCTGCAAGTCGGGAGAGTGTTAGTAAAGCGTCTGGAATGTTGCACCCGAGTACCGGGGTACGAAAACTGAGACATATTTGAACACGTCTCTCGATCACATGGTTGATCATACTCTGGGTTCCACATGCATGTTTTAGCTGAAGGAAGAATACCTTAAACCTGGGTAGTTGAAACCCGTGGAATGGGTACCATGCAATATGACTTCAAAGGGTCTTCATTTGCTCACCGAACATCTCCAATCCTATCACTGCTGCGTTTATGCCCCTGTACACATGCTTGATTCTCTTTCGGAGACATAGCAATCCATAGGTTTTAAGATACTTACTAGTCAGGTACATTCTTAGGCGTTTAATATGCGGTGTTGAGTCCATTTCGTTGAGCAAGGAGTAGCTCTTGTCTATTCCATATTTGGCTTAAGGAACTTTATCTGTGCTCATTTCAATCTCTGGTTTTATGCAGCACCCCAACTCACCTTTACCCTTAAGCAAGCATAAGTTGGTTTTCTAAATTTGAGAACCTGTTCTGTTCTGTAATTCAGTTTCTGTGTAGCCAAGTTTACATTCCGTGTATTAGTGATATCTTATGATGTTTCTTTTTCTGTGTGACTTATTTCAGTTAGAATCATCATACCTGAATCCACTCATTGTGCTGCTAAGGGCCTGATGACACAGATTTCATTGCTGAGTGATATTGCTTTGTAAGTAAATACCACAACTTCTTTATCCATTTTTCACTTCCTGCGATGTTGAACTTGTACTGTAAACGAGGTTCTTGTAACCAGAGCTGTTCCAAACTTTGGGGTGGCTGTGTATTTTTGATTTTAATTTCCCTAAGCTATAGGACCATAAGTGGAAGTGCCCTAGGTTCTGTTGCTTTGTTTTTTAGATGTTTCAGGAAACACCATACACTTCTCCCAAGTGGTTGTTTGCAATTTACATCCCGACCATCAGCATAACAAGGCTCCCAGTTCTCCATGGCCTGTCCTGCCTTTTTGGATTTTACACTTTTTTCAGATGGCCCTTTTGACCGGGGGGAAGTGAGACTTCATTGTAGTGCAGATTTCCTTTGCAAGTTTGCTTGGTTGGCCAAAAAGGGTGTATGCGTTTTTTCCTGAATATATTCAGGAAAAAACGCATACGCCCTTTTTGGCCAAGTGCATCATTGTGGACGTTCTGCCTCTTTTCCTATGCTTTCAATGCAATTCCAGTCTACCTCCTGAAATCGGTTTCCTGCAATTCTGCCCCGCTTTCATGTCCTCTTGGCAGCCTTACGTCAGTCTATTTTTGGACGATAGCTGTCATTTATAACTCTGCAGGTTTGTGAATTACAGTGCCCCTGAGCTCCTTTCTTCAACTCGCTTTCTTGTGACCTGGCCGCAACACCGCAGGATGGCTTCAGGCCCTAATCTGGTTCCGGCACGGCCCACTGAGCCTTTGGTTATTTCCTCTTCCTGTTGGGAAATGAGAGTTAAATTTGCCCGTCCAGACACCTCCAGCTAGCCTCTCATTGGTTCTCGCTATTCCTGTTCATCTTCCGCAGAAATTGCAAACTGGGCCAAACCGGAGGTTAAAGGCGCTGACTCTCCAAGTGGGGAGAGTGTTAGTAAAGCGTCTGGAATGTTGCACCCGAGTACCAGGGGAGGAAAACTGAGACATATTGGAACACATCTCCCGATCACATGGTTGATCATACTCTGGGTTCCACATGCATGTTTTAGCTGAAGGAAGAATACCTAAAACCTGGGTAGTTGAAACCCGTGGAATGGGTACCATGCAATATGACTTCAAAGGGTCTTCATTTGCTCACCGAACCTCTCCAATCCTATCACTGCTGCGTTTATGCCCCTGTACACACGCTTGATTCTCTTTTGGAGACATAGCAATCCATAGGTTTTAAGATACTTACTAGTCAGGTACATTCTTAGGCGTTTAATATGGGGTTTTGAGTCCATTTCGTTGAGCAAGGAGTAGCTCTTGTCTATTCCATATTTGGCTTAAGGAACTTTATCTGTGCTCATTTCAATCTCTGGTTTTATGCAGCACCCCAACTCACTTTTCCCCTTAAGCAAGCATAAGTTGGTTTTCTAAATTTGAGACCCTGTTCTGTTTTGGAATGCAGTTCCTGTGTAGCCAAGTTTACATTCCGTGTATTAGTGATACCTTATGATGTTTCTTTTTCTGTGTGACTTATTTCAGTTAGAATCATCGTACCTGAATCCACTCATTATGCTGCTACGGGCCTGATTACATAGATTTCATTGCTGAGTGATACTGCATTGTACGTAAGTACCACAAGTTCTTTATCCATTTTTCACTTTCTGTGATATTGAACTTGTACGGTAAACGAGGTTCTTGTAAACAGAGGCGTCTCAAAATTTGGGGTGGCTGTGTCTTTTTGATTTTAATTTCCCTAAGCTATAGGACCATAAGTGGAAGTGCCCTAGGCTCTGTTGCTTTGTTTTTTAGATGTTTCAGGAAACACCATACACTTCTCCCGAGTGTCTGTTGGCAATTTACATCCCGCCCATCAGCATAACAAGGCTCCCAGTTCTCCATGGCCTGTCCTGCCTTTCTGGATTTTACACTTTTTTTCAGATGGCCCTTTTGACCGGGGGGAAGTGAGACTTCATTGTAGTGCAGATTTCCTTTGCATGTTTGCTTGATTGGCCAAAAAGGGCGTATGCGTTTTTTCCTGAATATATTCAGGAAAAAACGCATACGCCCTTTTTGGCCAAGTGCATCATTGTGGACGTTCTGCCACTTTTCCTATGCTTTCAATGCAATTCCAGTCTACCTCCTGAAATCGGTTTCCTGCAATTCTGCCCCGCTTTCAAGTCCTCTTGGCAGCCTTACTTCAGTATATTTTTGGACGATAGCTGTCATTTATAACTCTGCAGGTTTGTGAATTACAGTGCCCCTGAGCTCCTTTCTTCAACTCGCTTTCTTGTGACCTGGCCGCAACATCGCAGGATGGTTTCAGGCCCTAATCTGGTTCCGGCACGGCACGCTGAGCCTTTGGTTAATTCCTCTTCCTGGTGAGAAATGAGAGTTAAATTTGCCCGTTCAGACACCTCCAGCTAGTCTCTCATTGGTTCTCGCTATTCCTGTTCATCTTCCGCAGAAATTGCAAACTGGGCCAAACAGGAGGTTAAAGGGACTGACTCTCCAAGTCGGGAGAGTGTTAGTAAAGCCTCTGGAATGTTGCACCCGAGTACCAGGGTACGAAAACTGAGACATATTTGAACACGTCTCCCGATCACATGGTTGATCATACTCTGGGTTCCACATGCATGTTTTAGCTGAAGGAAGAATACCTAAAAACTGGTTAGTTGAAACCCGTGGAATGGGTACCATGCAATATGACTTCAAAGGGTCTTCATTTGCTCACCGAACCTCTCCAATCCTATCACTGCTGCGTTTATGACCCTGTACACATGCTTGATTCTCTTTCGGAGACATAGCAATCCATAGGTTTTAAGATACTTACTAGTCAGGTACATTCTTAGGCGTTTAATATGCGGTTTTGAGTCCATTTCGTTGAGCAAGGAGTAGCTCTTGTCTATTCCATATTTGACTTAAGGAACTTTATCTGTGCTCATTTCAATCTCTGGTTTTATGCAGCACCCCAACGCACCTTTACCCTTAAGCAAGCATAAGTTGGTTTTCTAAATTTGAGACCCTGTTCTGTTCTGTAATTCAGTTCCTGTGTAGCCAAGTTTACATTCCGTGTATTACTGATATCTTATGATGTTTCTTTTTCTGTGTGACTTATTTCAGTTAGAATCATCATACCTGAGTCTACTCATTGTGTTGCTAAGGGCCTGATGACACAGATTTCATTGCTGAGTGATACTGCATTGTAAGTAAATACCACAAGTTCTTTATCCATTTTTCACTTTCTGCGATGTTGAACTTGTACTGTAAACGAGGTTCTTGTAAACAGAGGCGTCCCAAACATTGGGGTGGCTGTGTCTTTTTGATTTTAATTTCCCTAAGCTATAGGACCATAAGTGGAAGTGCCCTGGGCTCTGTTGCTTTGTTTTTTAGATGTTTCAGGAAACACCATACACTTCTCCGGAGTGTCTGTTGGCAATTGACATCCCGCCCATCAGCATAACAAGGCTCCCAGTTCTCCATGGCCTGTCCTGCCTTTCTGGATTTTACACTTTTTTCAGATGGCCCTTTTGACCGGGGGGAAGTGAGACTTCATTGTAGTGCAGATTTCCTTTGAAGCTTGCTGGGTTGGCCAAAAAGGGCGTATGCGTTTTTTCCTGAATATATTCAGGAAAAATCGCATACGCCCTTTTTGGCCAAGTGCATCATTGTGTACGTTCTGCCTCTTTTCCTATGCTTTCAATGCAATTCCAGTCTACCTCCTGAAATCGGTTTCCTGCAATTCTGCCCCACTTTCAAGTCCTCTTGGCAGCCTTACTTCAGTCTATTTTTGGACGATAGCTGTCATTTATAACTCTGCAGGTTTGTGAATTACAGTGCCCCTGAGCTCCTTTCTTCAACTCGCTTTCTTGTGACATGGCCCCAACACCGCAGGATGGCTTCAGGCCCTAATCTGGTTTCGGCACGGCACGCTGAGCCTTTGGTTAATTCCTCTTCCTGGTGGGAAATGAGAGTTAAATTTGCCTGTCCAGACACCTCCAGCTAGTCTCTCATTGGTTCTCGCTATTCCTGTTCATCTTCCGCAGAAATTGCAAACTGGGCCAAACAGGAGGTTAAAGGGCCTGACTCTCCAAGTCGGGAGAGTGTTAGTAAAGCGTCTGGAATGTTGCACCCGAGTACCAGGGTACGAAAACTGAGACATATTTGAACACGTCTCCCGATCACATGGTTGATCATACTCTGGGGTCCACATGCATGTTTTAGCTGAAGGAAGAATACCTTAAACCTGGGTAGTTGAAACCCGTGGAATGGGTACCATGCAATATGACTTCAAAGGGTCTTCATTTGCTCACCGAACCTCTCCAATCCTATCACTGCTGCGTTTATGCCCCTGTACACATGCTTGATTCTCTTTCGGAGACATAGCAATCCATAGGTTTTAAGATACTTACTAGTCAGGTACATTCTTAGGCGTTTAATATGCGGTGTTGAGTCCATTTCGTTGAGCAAGGAGTAGCTCTTGTCTATTCCATATTTGACTTAAGGAACTTAATCTGTGCTCATTTCAATCTCTGGTTTTATGCAGCACCCCAACTCACCTTTACCCATAAGCAAGCATAAGTTGGTTTTCTAAATTTGAGACCCTGTTCTGTTCTGTGATTCAGTTCCTGTGTAGCCAAGTTTACATTCCGTGTATTACTGATATCTTATGATGTTTCTTTTTCTGGGTGACTTATTTCAGTTAGAATCATCATACCTGAATCCACTCATTGTGCTGCTAAGGGCCTGATGACACAGATTTCATTGCTGAGTGATATTGCTTTGTAAGTAAATACCACAACTTCTTTCTCCATTTTTCACTTTCTGCGATGTTGAACTTGTACTGTAAACGAGGTTCTTGTAAACAAAGCCGTTCGAAACTTTGGGGTGGCTGTGTCTTTTTGATTTTAAATTCCCTAAGCTATAGGACCATAAGTGGAAGTGCCCTAGGCTCTGTTGCTTTGTTTTTTAGATGTTTCAGGAAACACCATACACTTCTCCCGAGTGGTTGTTGGCAATTTACATCCCGCCCTTCAGCATAACAAGGCTCCCAGTTCTCCATGGCCTGTCCTGCCTTTCTGGATTTTACACTTTTTTCAGATGGCCCTTTTGACCGGGGGGAAGTGAGACTTCATTGTAGTGCAGATTTCCTTTGCAAGCTTGCTTGGTTGGCCAAAAAGGGCGTATGCGTTTTTTCCTGAATATATTCAGGAAAAAACGCATACGCCCTTTTTGGCCAAGTGCATCATTGTGGACGTTCTGCCTCTTTTCCTATGCTTTCAATGCAATTCCAGTCTACCTCCTGAAATCGGTTTCCTGCAATTCTGCCCCGCTTTCAAGTCCTCTTGGCAGCCTTACTTCAGTCTATTTTTGGACGATAGCTGTCATTTATAACTCTGCAGGTTTGTGAATTACAGTGCCCCTGAGCTCCTTTCTTCAACTCGCTTTCTTGTGAGCTGGTCGCAACACCGCAGGATGGCTTCAGGCCCTAATCTGGTTTCGGCACGGCCCACTGAGCCTTTGGTTAATTCCTCTTCCTGGTGGGAAATGAGAGTTAAATTTGCCCGTCCAGACACCTCCAGCTAGTCTCTCATTGGTTCTCGCTATTCCTGTTCATCTTCCGCAGAAATTGCAAACTGGGCCAAACAGGAAGTTAAAGGGACTGACTCTCCAAGTCGGGAGAGTGTTAGTAAAGCGTCTGGAATGTTGCACCCGAGTACCAGGGTACGAAAACTGAGACATATTTGAACACGTCTCCCGATCACATGGTTGATCATACTCTAGGTACCACATGCATGTTTTAGCTGAAGGAAGAATACCTTAAACCTGGGTAGTTGAAACCCGTGGAATGGGTACCATGCAATATGACTTCAAAGGGTCTTCATTTGCTCACCGAACCTCTCCAATCCTATCACTGCTGCGTTTATGCCCCTGTACACATGCTTGATTCTCTTTTGGAGACATAGCAATCCATAGGTTTTAAGATACTTACAAGTCAGGTACATTCTTAGGCGTTTAATATGCGGTGTTGAGTCCATTTCGTTGAGCAAGGAGTAGCTATTGTCTATTCCATATTTGGCTTAAGGAACTTTATCTGTGCTCATTTCAATCTCTGGTTTTATGCAGCACCCCAACTCACCTTTCCCCTTAAGCAAGCATAAGTTGTTTTTCTAAATTTGAGACCCTGTTCTGTTCTGTAATTCAGTTCCTGTGTAGCCAAGTTTACATTCCGTGTATTACTGATATCTTATGATGTTTCTTTTTCTGGGTGACTTATTTCAGTTAGAATCATCATACCTGAATCCACTCATTGTGCTGCTAAGGGCCTGATGACACAGATTTCATTGCTGAGTGATATTGCTTTGTAAGTAAATACCACAACTTCTTTATCCATTTTTCACTTTCTGCGATGTTGAACTTGTACTGTAAACGAGGTTCTTGTAAACAGAACCGTTCCAAACTTTGAGGTGGCTGTGTCTTTTTGATTTTAATTTCCCTAATCTATGGGACCATAAGTGGCAGTGCCCTAGGTTCTGTTGCTTTGTTTTTTAGATGTTTCAGGAAACACCATACACTTCTCCCAAGTGTCTGTTGGCAATTTACCTCCCGCCCATCAGCATAACAAGGCTCCCAGTTCTCCATGGCCTGTCCTGCCTTTCTGGATTTTACACTTTTTTCAGATGGCCCTTTTGACCGGGGGGAAGTGAGACTTCATTGTAGTGCAGATTTCCTTTGCAAGCTTGCTTGGTTGGCCAAAAAGGGCGTATGCGTTTTTTCCTGAATATATTCAGGGAAAAACGCATACGCCCTTTTTGGCCAAGTGCATCATTGTGGACGTTCTGCCTCTTTTCCTATGCTTTCAATGCAATTCCAGTCTACCTCCTGAAATCGGTTTCCTGCAATTCTGCCCCGCTTTCAAGTCCTCTTGGCAGCCTTACTTCAGTCTATTTTTGGACGATAGCTGTCATTTATAACTCTGCAGGTTTGTGAATTACAGTGCCCCTGAGCTCCTTTCTTCAACTCGCTTTGTTTTGAGCTGGCCGCAACACCGCAGGATGGCTTCAGGCCCTAATCTGGTTCCGGCACGGCACGCTGAGCCTTTGGTTAATTCCTCTTCCTGGTGGGAAATGAGAGTTAAATTTGCCCGTCCAGACACCTCCAGCTAGCCTCTCATTGGTTCTCGCTATTCCTGTTCATCTTCCACAGAAATTACAAACTGGGCCAAACAGGAGGTTAAAGGCGCTGACTCTCCAAGTCGGGAGAGTGTTAGTAAAGCGTCTGGAATGTTGCACCCGAGTACCAGGGGAGGAAAACTGAGACATATTTGAACACGTCTCCCGTTCACATGGTTGATCATACTTGGGTTCCACATGCATGTTTTAGCTGAAGGAAGAATACCTTAAACCTGGAGAGTTAAGACCCGTGGAATGGGTACCATGCAATATGACTTCAAAGGGTCTTCATTTGCTCACCGAACCTCTCCAATCCTATCACTGCTGCTTTTATGCCCCTGTACACATGCTTGATTCTCTTTCGGAGACATAGCAATCCATAGGTTTTAAGATACTTACTAGTCAGGTACATTCTTAGGCGTTTAATATGCGGTGTTGAGTCCATTTCGTTGAGCAAGGAGTAGCTCTTGTCTATTCCATATTTGACTTAAGGAACTTTATCTGTGCTCATTTCAATCTCTGGTTTTATGCAGCACCCCAACTCACCTTTCCCCTTAAGCAAGCATAAGTTGGTTTTCTAAATTTGAGACCCTGTTCTGTTCTGTAATTCCGTTCCTGTGTAGCCAAGTTTACATTCCGTGTATTACTGATATCTTATGATGTTTCTTTTTCTGTGTGACTTATTTCAGTTAGAATCATCATACCTGAATCTACTCATTGTGCTGCTAAGGGCCTGATGACACAGATTTCATTGCTGAGTGATACTGCATTGGAAGTAAATACCACAAGTTCTTTATCCATTTTTCACTTTCTGCGATGTTGAACTTGTACTGTAAACGAGGTTCTTGTAAACAGAGGCGTCCCAAACTTTGGGGTGGCTGTGTCTTTTTGATTTTAATTTCCCTAAGCTATAGGACCATAAGTGGAAGTGCCCTGGGCTCTGTTGCTTTGTTTTTTAGATGTTTCAGGAAACACCATACACTTCTCCCGAGTGTCTGTTGGCAATTTACATCCCGCCCATCAGCATAACAAGGCTCCCAGTTCTCCATGGCCTGTCCTGCCTTTCTGGATTTTACACTTTTTTCAGATGGCCCTTTTGACCGGGGGGAAGTGAGACTTCATTGTAGTGCAGATTTCCTTTGAAGCTTGCTTGGTTGGCCAAAAAGGGCGTATGCGTTTTTTCCTGAATATATTCAGGAAAAATCGCATACGCCCTTTTTGGCCAAGTGCATCATTGTGTACGTTCTGCCTCTTTTCCTATGCTTTCAATGCAATTCCAGTCTACCTCCTGAAATCGGTTTCCTGCAATTCTGCCCCACTTTCAAGTCCTCTTGGCAGCCTTACTTCAGTCTATTTTTGGACGATAGCTGTCATTTATAACTCTGCAGGTTTGTGAATTACAGTGCCCCTGAGCTCCTTTCTTCAACTCGCTTTCTTGTGACCTGGCCCCAACACCGCAGGATGGCTTCAGGCCCTAATCTGGTTCCGGCCCGGCACGCTGAGCCTTTGGTTAATTCCTCTTCCTGGTGGGAAATGAGAGTTAAATTTGCCTGTCCAGACACCTCCAGCTAGTCTCTCATTGGTTCTCGCTATTCCTGTTCATCTTCCGCAGAAATTGCAAACTGGGCCAAACAGGAGGTTAAAGGGACTGACTCTCCAAGTCGGGAGAGTGTTAGTAAAGCGTCTGGAATGTTGCACCCGAGTACCAGGGTACGAAAACTGAGACATATTTGAACACGTCTCCCGATCACATGGTTGATCATACTCTGGGGTCCACATGCATGTTTTAGCTGAAGGAAGAATACCTTAAACCTGGGTAGTTGAAACCCGTGGAATGGGTACCATGCAATATGACTTCAAAGGGTCTTCATTTGCTCACCGAACCTCTCCAATCCTATCACTGCTGCGTTTATGCCCCTGTACACATGCTTGATTCTCTTTCGGAGACATAGCAATCCATAGGTTTTAAGATACTTACTAGTCAGGTACATTCTTAGGCGTTTAATATGCGGTGTTGAGTCCATTTCGTTGAGCAAGGAGTAGCTCTTGTCTATTCCATATTTGGCTTAAGGAACTTTATCTGTGCTCATTTCAATCTCTGGTTTTATGCAGCACCCCAACTCACCTTTACCCTTAAGCAAGCATAAGTTGGTTTTCTAAATTTGAGACCCTGTTCTGTTCTGTGATTCAGTTCCTGTGTAGCCAAGTTTACATTCCGTGTATTACTGATATCTTATGATGTTTCTTTTTCTGGGTGACTTATTTCAGTTAGAATCATCATACCTGAATCCACTCACTGTGCTGCTAAGGGCCTGATGACACAGATTTCATTGCTGAGTGATATTGCTTTGTAAGTAAATACCACAACTTCTTTCTCCATTTTTCACTTTCTGCGATGCTGAACTTGTACTGTAAACGAGGTTCTTGTAAACAAAGCCGTTCGAAACTTTGGGGTGGCTGTGTCTTTTTGATTTTAAATTCCCTAAGCTATAGGACCATAAGTGGAAGTGCCCTAGGCTCTGTTGCTTTGTTTTTTAGATGTTTCAGGAAACACCATACACTTCTCCCGAGTGGTTGTTGGCAATTTACATCCCGCCCTTCAGCATAACAAGCCTCCCAGTTCTCCATGGCCTGTCCTGCCTTTCTGGATTTTACACTTTTTTCAGATGGCCCTTTTGACCGGGGGGAAGTGAGACTTCATTGTAGTGCAGATTTCCTTTGCAAGCTTGCTTGGTTGGCCAAAAAGGGCGTATGCGTTTTTTCCTGAATATATTCAGGAAAAAACGCATACGCCCTTTTTGGCCAAGTGCATCATTGTGGACGTTCTGCCTCTTTTCCTATGCTTTCAATGCAATTCCAGTCTACCTCCTGAAATCGGTTTCCTGCAATTCTGCCCCGCTTTCAA